>NC_090319.1:147972330-148584930 GCF_040869045.1 Eurosta solidaginis | reverse complement strand
AAGCTAAAGTTAAATATAAAGTTAAAGTTAAAGTTGAAGTTAAAGTTAAAGTTAAAGTGAATGTTAAAGTTAAAGCGAATGTTAAAGTTAAAGTTAAAAATAAAGTTAAAGTTAAAATGAAAGTTAAAGTTAAAGTCAAAGTTAAAGTTAAAGTTAAAGTTAAGGTTAAAGTTCAAGTTAAAGTTAAAGTTAAAGTTAAAGATAAAGTTAAAGTTAAAGTTAAAGGGAAAATTAAAGTTAAGGTTAAAGTTAAAGTTAAAGTTAAATTTAAAGTTAAAGTTACAGTTAAAGTTAAAGTAAAAGTTAAGTTAAAGTTAAAGTTAAAGTTAAAGTTAAAGTGAATGTTAAAGTTAAAGAGAAAGCTAAAGTTAAAGTTAAAAATAAAGTTAAAGTTAAAATGAAAATTAAAGTTAAAGTTAAAGTTAAAGTTAAGGTTAAAGTTAAAGTTAAAGTTAAAGTTAAAGTCAAAGTTAAAGTTAAAGTTAAGGTTAAAGTTAAAGTTAAATTTAAAGTTACAGTTAATGTTAAAGTTAAAGTTAAAGTGGATGTTAAAGTTAAAGTTAAAAATAAAGTTAAAGTTAAAGTTAAAGTTAAAAATAAAGTTAAAGTTAAAGTGAAAGTTAAATATTAACTTCTCATTTATTCAATAAAAGTAAAAAATGTGTTTTCTTATCGGTCACCACGCTTAAAAAGGTTAACTTGAATTAATATCAAAGACAAAACTTGAATTAACATCAAAGAAAACAAAATGTTGCATAAATATTTAATTGCATAAGTTGATAATATGCAATAGCTTTACCCGAGTGCCACACGTCCTTTTTTATTTTTGAAGTTTCTAATGTGATGTATATACATATGTACATACTAGCAGACCCGTCAGACGCTGTTCTGCCCTAAATTTGGTCTACCTGCATACATTTTAATAAGCTTTTTCTCCCTAAACTCTGCCCTCCCCTCTTCACTTCTTCTTAATCATTTTATTCACTCCTCCCTCCGTCTTTTTCGCTTCATCTTTCTCTATTTTCGTCTCACTAAATCTCTTTATCAGTCTCCTTATCCTTCCCTCTTTTCTCTTCTCTCAAGTTTTTCCCATTCTTCTTCATCCCTTATTGCCAGTCCCAGAGGGTGGTATGTATTTTGTTCCAGTCCCATTCCGAGTTCCAGTCCCACTCCGAGTCTCAGTCCCAATCCTAGTCCTAATCGCATTCCCAGCCCGTCTCTGGTATACTTCCCCGAACGATCCTTTTCGTAAATACTAATATAGGCAAATTTATATACCAAATTTCAGACAAATTGAATAGGACGTATGTAAATAGGTATGTGGGTATTATTAATTCATGTCTTTATTTCGGCTTCGCATGCATATTTATCAGTTTTGCCAGGTTGATGCGACTAAATCAAATATCACAATGAAAATTACTTAAAAGCTCTCAGCAACAGCTTTCATTTGATATCCAAAATAACACACATTCTAGTGGTATCCGGGCCCATGTTTTGGCCTATATCTCGAGACCCTAGTCACCCAGCGGTATAAATTACTCAGTACCAAAGCACACATCAACAGCTTCAATTTGATACCCATAATGTAAAAACACATCCTAGTGTTACCCTGGTCCACGTTTTGGCCTATATCTTGAGACCCTAGTCACCTATAGGTATGAAAACTACCCTGCACTAAAGCACTCACCAACAGCTTCAATTTGATACCCATAATGTGAAAACACATCCTAGTTTTACCCTGGTACACGTTTTGGCCTATATCTCAAGACCCTACCTAGTCACAAACAGATATGAAAATTGCCCTGTACTAAAGCACTCATCAACAACTTTCATTTGTTATCCTTCTTGTATAAACACTTTCTAGGGGTATCAGGGTCCACGTTTTGGCCTCAATCTCGAGACCCTAGTCACCAATAGGTATGAATAGTACCCTGTACTAAAGCACCCATCAACAGCTTTCATTTGTTATCCATATTCTATAAACACATTCTAGGGGTACCCGGGTCCACATTTTGGCCTATATATCGAGACGCTAGTCACCCACGGGTACGAAAAATACCCCGTATCAAAGTACCCATAAACAGCTTCCATTTGATGCTCACATTTTACAAACATATCTCAGGATTACCCAGGTCCACGTTGTGATCTCAAGACCCTATCTATAACGGGATAAAAAGTATCCTATGTCTGTCTACTGGTTCCAAGCTACACCTCCACCAATTTTCAGCCAAATCTGTTCATCCGTTCTTGAGTTATAAATAGCGTAACTAACACCACTTTCTCTTATATATGTATACATATACATCACAAAAACATTGAAATTATTCACGCAAACATATTTACTAAAATAAAATTGATTCCATAACTTTAAGTGACATAAACAAATTAGGGTTATGGGATCTAAGCATCCGATTAATGGATATATAATCCAACAAAGTTAGCTTAATAATAAGTGGGTAATATACAGCCTATGCAATACGGCCGCCATGATGCCGGTTGCCGTTTTCACCTAAAATCAAGGGACGTTTTTTTTTTCGTTTAATATACAACGTGAAATTTTCCGATTAAGTTAAGTTGCATTTAAATAATAATAAACTAAGTTGAAATAAATTAATATATAATAAAGTAAGATAATAAATAAAATAAATTAGCATAAAAGACAATATAAAAAATGTAATGTTATATTTTTGTAACTTTTTGTTTTTTGTTCAGTATAAGACGTACTTTATTTAAAATGAGGATTAAATCTGCAGATGCAAAAACATTTCCGGGCAAATTTGCAATTAATTGTTATAAATGAATTTAGTTAGTTTCAATAGAAGTTAACTCATTATTTGTGATTTCATGTTTTTTTGAAAACAACTAAAATAAAAAACAAAGAATCTGTTAAATAAAGACTTATGTATTGACGTGTAAGTGAAATTTGCCACAAAAAATGGGCCGGTCAAAAATTAATTCTATTTAAAATTTTTTTGGTACGCTACAAATTATTTTAGAACAATTTTTAGGATTTTGGTAGAGGCTATTATAGGTAAGTGGCAAAAATGGGAAGCCATATTTGAATGTAAGTGAAACATTTGTGCTTTCGAATTTAGCGGAGATAAATAAAGGTTTAAGTCTTTGAAATTCGCATTAGAAAACTTAGATAATTGTTCCCAAAGATGGCGCGCTTGTGCACGAAAATGAATTCCGATATTTGTATAAATTGTTCGATATTACAAAAAACTTTTTCTATTAATTATAAACAAATAAAGTAATATTTGTTAACAAAAATAGGCCTTTGCACTGCGGCTGATCAATGCGAATCGGTTCATATAACTTTTATATGATTTTACGTATGCTAAGTATGCGACGACTTTAAAGCCGCCTTCGACAGCACGAAAAGGAGCTGCCTATATGCGGCTATGTCTGAATTTGGTCTCCCCGCAAAACTTATACGGCTGTGCAAAATGACGTGGAGCAAAACCATCAGCTCAGTCAGAATTGGGAAGGACCTCTCCGAGCCGTTCGAAACTAAACGAGGTTTCAGACAGGGTGACCCCCTATCGTGCGATTTCTTTAATTGGATGCTGGAGAAAATTCTACTAGCTGCAGAACTTAACCGCACTGTAACAATATACTATAAAAGCGTGCAATTACTGGCGTATGCTGATGACATTGATATCATCGGCCTAAACACCCGCACTGTTAGTTCTGCTTACTCCAAACTGGAAAAAGAAGCGGTAAAGATGGGTTTGATGGTGAATGAGGACAAAACGAAGTACCTGCTTTCATCGAGCAAAGAGTCAGCCCATACGCGCCTTGGCAACCACGCTACTGTTGGCAAGCATAATTTCGAAATAGTAAAAGATTTCGTTTATTTGGGAACCAGCATCAACACTAGCAACAACATCAGCACTGAAATCCAGCGAAGAATCAATCTTGCCAATAAATGCTACTTTGGACTAGGTAGGCAATTGAAAAGGAAAGTCCTCTCTCAGCGAAAGAAAATCATACTCTACAAGTCATTTATCGTACCCGTCCTGCTATATGGGGCAGAAGCATGGACCATGAAAACAGCAGATGAAGCGGCTTTGGGAGTGTTCGAGAGAAAAGTTCTTCGAAAGATTTATGGACCTCTACGCGTTGGCGAGTACCGAAGAAGATTTAATGATGAGCTGTACGAGCTATACACAGACATCAACATAGTCCAGCGAATTAAAACGCAGCGGCTGCGCTGGCTAGGCCATGTTATGCGAATGAATGGTGATGCTCCGGCCAAGAAAGTGTTTCTATCGGAACCTGCCTATGGAAGCAGAGGTAGAGGGCGGCCCCCACTTCGTTGGAAGGATCAGGTGGAAAACGATTTAAACTCGCTTGGTGTGACCAATTGGCGCCGGTTGGCGGAGCGAAGGAGCGACTGGCGCGCCTTGTTGGACGGCCATAACCGTTTAGACGGTTAAGCGCCAATTAAGTAAGTAAGTAAGTATGCGAAACAGCCTGTCAATTGATTGTATGGAATTTGTGTTAGCGTATTAATATATAGATAGTGGGTAATATACTGCCTATGTAATACGGCCGCTATGATGCCGGTTGCCACTTTGACCTAAAATCAAAAACGTTTTTGGGGCGTTTTTTTGTTTCGTTTAATATACAACGTGAAACTTTCCGATTCAGTCAAGTTGCATTTAAATAATAATAAACCAATTTGAAATAAGAGAATATATAATAAAATAAAATAAGAAATAAAATAAGTTAGCATAAAAGGCAATATAAAAAATTGTATGTTATATTTTTGTAACTTTTTTTTTTTTGTTCAGTATAAGACGTACTTTATCTAAAATGAGGATTAAATCTGCAAATGCGAAAACATTTTCGGGCAAATTTGCCATTAATTTTTATAAATTAATTAGTTTATTTCACCAAAAGTTAACTCATTATTTGTGATTTCATGTTCTTTTGAAAACAACTAAAATAAAAAATGTTAAATGAAGGCTTTTGTATTTACGTGTAAGTGAAATTTGCCACAAAAAATGGGCCGGTCAAAAATTAATTCTATTTAAGATTTTTTGGTACGCTACAAATTATTTTGGAAACATTTTTTAGGATTTTGGTAGAGGCTATTATAGGTAAGTGGCAACAATGGGAAACCATATTTGTATTTAGGTGAAACATTTGTGCTTTCGAATTTAGCGGGGATACATAAAGGTTTAGGTCTTTGAAATTCGCATTAGAACACTTAGATAATTGTTCCCAAAGATGGCGCGCTTGTGCGCGAAAATGAATTTCGATATTTGTATGAATTGTTCGAATTTAAAAAAAAAACATTTTCTAATAATTATAAACAAATAGAGTAATATTTGTTAACAAAAATAGGCCTATGCACTGCGGCTGATCCATACGAATCGATTCATATAACTTTTATATGGTTTTACGTATGCTAAGTATGCGAAACAGCCTGTCATTTGATTGTATGGAAATTTTGTTAGCGTATTAATATATAGATGCTCAAAAGGTTGACAACAATGCGGCATATACTAATACAAATACTAATGCAGTGTCGTGCTCTGCTGGCAATTTTTCGTATGATGATGCTGCAGCTAGCGCAGTTAATAATGCAAATAATGCAAATGAGCCATCTGTTGAGGTTTCTGACAGACAACGAAAGAGTGCAGTAAAAGAAATAACACAAAAATCGCGTGTTGTTGTTAGTGGTAGCAATGTCAGTGCCGAATTAGATGTATTTGTGCGGTATAAATGGATTCATTTGTCCTCGTTTAAGTCGTCTGTTACTGAAGAGAGTATTGTTGATTACATCTCTGATCACTTTGAAATTGCTGCTTTTATATCGGTTGTTTTAAACTAGTAAAGAGAGATGTTGACATCAAGTCTTTAGTGAGAGGCTGTTTTAAAGTTCGAGTGGTTGAAAATGAATACAGCAAACTTTTCAATTCTTCTCTTTGGCCCACTAATGTATACATTAAACACTTCCGTTTTTTTTTTCAAAAGACGTAGAAATTTCCGCGTAGTCGTAGATTTGTCTGATACCTTTCGTAATGACCTCAATGTCTATTATCAGAATGTTAGGGGTCGAAATACTAAACTGGTGTATCTTTTTCTCCGTAGTCATGACTTCTGTTATGACGTTTTGGTTTTTACTGAGACATGGTTGAAACCAACGGTGTTTAACTCTGAGATATTAGCAGACTCATATGAGATCTTTAGAAAAGGCCGAATTGTTCTGTAACTCGATGTGATCTAGTGGTGTTGTCTGAGGATGTTTATCATCCAGCATTTTCAATATACCTGGATTGTCTCAGTTTACCGGTGCGGAATACTACTTCTCGCCGGTTTCTGTTTAGGAAGGCCAATTGGTCTTTACTAATCGACGAAGTCTCCAAAATAACGTGGCCTGGGTAAGACGGAGATATTGAAGCGAGCTCCATTCATTTCACCAACGTTTTACATACAATATTTCTCAAATGTGTGCCTCTTTCCCAAACCTCTTCGGCACCCCCAGCTACTGCTTGGAGCTATAGAGAACTTAGCTATCTAAAAAACAAAAAAAACACGCTTCTTCAAGCGTTTTAAATTATCTGGTTCTAATAGTGATTATGCTGCATATTCTATCTTGCGCCTTAAGTACAACAGGCTACAGATAAGATGCTATAAGAATTATCTGCCGAAGATTAAGCATAGGATCTCTTCCAATCCAAAATCATGTTATTCCTTCGTCAACTCCAAAAGAAAAATTAAAGGGTTTCCTTCTGTAATGAATTATAACGATCAGATTTCTAGTAATGACTCCGATGTTGCAAATATGTTTGCTGACTTTTTTAAATCTAATTATTCGACTATCCCTCACTCCCCTCTGATGGATTATCAATATATGTTACCATCGCTTAACTCAGTAGTTATCCCATATATTCATACAGATGAGGTACTAAGGAATCTGGAAAGTCTGAAAATTTCCTACTCCAGTGGACCCGATGAAATACCATCTGTTGTGCTAAGAACTTGCGCTCAGTTTCTTCGTAAACCCCTTACCTGCTTATTTGATGCCTCTTTGAGGCAAGGGATATTCCCTAAGAATTGGAAGGAGTCATTTATAATACCACTTTATAAAAATGGGAGTAGAACTATAGGGGAATAGCCAAACTTTGTGCTATTCCAAAACTATTTGAATCAATGCAATTAATTATATCATATATGTTGCATTTATTTATTTTTTCGATATTTCGATTTTAATTAGAAATCATCTTCAGGGCTGTAAAAAATACATTTTTCTATAAAAACCATAAATGCACAAACATAATCTAACACTTACACTTGTGGATGCACCTTGTCGACTAATTTAAAATTTCAATGCAGAACACAGAATATCATAAACAGAAAACAAAGATGTATTCAAATAATAAACAGTAATAATAAACAAAATATCTGCTAACAACAACGTATATATTAACTTATTGGACACCCTCAGCATTATTGTTGCTAACTTCTCTTCATTACCAAATGTCTGTATGCGTGAGCGATGCTGTCGGTGTCGCTCTTAAAATTCATGGGTATGTCATTAGGTGTATTGATAATATGTAGCATTTCGAGAGTGTCCCGCTTAGAGTATTGTTTTTCTTCTTGCAATATTGTAATATTCTCTAAGTCCGGAGAGTGTCCCGTGGTGTTGCAATGTTGCGATAATGCCGTTCTGTTGTCGTTAGAGTGGTCGCGATTTTTGATGTTCGATTTGTGAGCGGAAATCCTAGTCTTTAGTTTTGATTTAGTAGTACCCACATATACTTTGTTGCATACGTGGGACCCGTCGCCATTACATTTAATTTTGTATATTACGTCGGATTCCCCGTATTTTTCGATTTTGCTTTTTGTATTGCTGTATATTTGTTGTAGGGTATTTTTGTACTGGAACGCGATTTGAAATTTTTCTTTGTTATACATGTTTGAATGTTTTATTC
Source organism: Eurosta solidaginis (assembly GCF_040869045.1). Classification (NCBI taxonomy): domain Eukaryota; kingdom Metazoa; phylum Arthropoda; class Insecta; order Diptera; family Tephritidae; genus Eurosta; species Eurosta solidaginis. The sequence goes on along the minus strand of NC_090319.1, from coordinate 148,576,981 downwards.
GGTTAGACAAACCAGGTACAAATACGGCAGTCTTATATATTTTGTTTATGTTTTGTTCTTTGCTTTTATTCGTAGCGTAAAATTGGTGGATATAACCATTAATAAGGTGGATCGGAAACTCGTTGTTTTGAAGTATTTTTTTTGATGATGCTTATATTTTGCGGGTGATATATTCTATCGCTGATAGAGAGAACTCGCCTGATAAAATTTTTGGCAGTGTTTATTATTATACTCCTACCATGTTTCTAGTTAAAATTTATTAACCTTCCGGAAGCCGTAGGATTTTTATACCAGTCAAAGGTTAGGTGGTTGTTATTTCTTATTACTACCGTGTCCAGAAGAATCACGGCACAAACCTCACAAAGTACGTTGACGATTTATTCGCTATTGTGAAAACCGATTCCGTTGAAGAAATTATGGGCCTCTTGAAGTCATTTCATAACTCAATAAAATTCACATCTGAGATGGAAAATAATGGAATGTTGCCGTTTCTGGACACGGTAGTAATAAGAAATAACAACCACCTAACCTTTGATTGGTATAAAAAGCCTACGGCTTCCGGGAGGTTAATAAATTGTAACTCGAAGCATGATAGGAGTATAATAATAAACACTGCCAAAAATTTTATCAGGCGAGTTCTCTCTATCAGCGATAGAATATATCACCCGCAAAATATAAGCATCATCAAAAAAATACTTCAAAACAACGAGTTTCCGATCCACCTTATTAATGGTTATATCCACCAATTTTACGCTACGAATAAAAACAAAGAACAAAACATAAACAAAATATATAAGACTGCCGTATTTGTACCTGGTTTGTCTAACCGAATAAAACATTCAAACATGTATGACAAAGAAAAATTTAAAATCGCGTTCCAATATAATAATACCCTACAACAAATATACAGCAATACAAAAAGCAAAATCGAAAAATACGGGAAATCCGACGTAATATACAAAATTAAATGTAATGGCGACGGGTCCCACGTATGCAACAAAGTATAAGTGGGTACTACTAAATCAAAACTAAAGACTAGGATTTCCGCTCACAAATCGAACATCAAAAAGCGCGACCACTCTAACGACAACAGAACGGCTTTATCGCAACATTGCAAGACCACGGGACACTCTCCGGATTTAGAGAATATTACAATATTGCAAGAAGAAAAACAATACTCTAAGCGGGACACTCTCGAAATGCTACATATTATCAATACACGTAATGACATACCCATGAATTTTAAGAGCGATTGACAACATCGCTCACGCATACAGACATTTGGTAATGAAGAGAAGTTAGCAACAATAATGCTGAGGGTGTCCAATAAGTTAATATATACGTTGTTGTTAGCAGATATTTTGTTTATTATTACTGTTTATTATTTGTATACATCTTTGTTTTCTGTTTATGATATTCTGTGTTCTGCATTGAAATTTTAAATTAGTCCACAAGGTGCATCCACAAGTGTAAGTGTCAGATTATGTTTGTGCATTTATGGTTTTTATAGAAAAATGTATTTTTTACAGCCCTGAAGATGATTTCTAATTGAAACCGAAATATCGACAAAATAAATAAATACAACATATATGGTGTAATTAATTGCATTTTTATTGCTAATATATATGTGTGGTCTAGAGCTCGGAAATTCTTCTTGATATAACTTTTGGAAGGCCGAAAATAAAAATAAAACCAACATCAATATTTGAATCAATTGTCACAAAGCAACTGGCTTTTACAGTATCTTCAGCGGTGGACCTGCCACAACATGGCTTTTGCAAGGGTAAGTCCACTGTGTCTAATTTGCTGGAGTTCACTACCCTTGTATCCAATAACTTTAGGACGAACTGCGAAGTTGATGTCAATTATACTGATTTCAGTAAGGCGTTTGATAAAGTTTCCCATTCCTTACTCCTACTAAAACTCGATCGATTGGGTTTCCCATCACGGCTTCTCTCTTGGGTTCCTTCGTACTTGGAAGGAAGAAAGCAAACCGTTGTGTTTAACAAGTGCTTGTCTGAATTCATCGAGGTATCTTCTGGAGCTCCCCAGGGCAGTCACCTTGGTCCAGTGTTGTTCCTGCTCTTCATTAATGACCAAATGTTTTGAAGCACTGCATGCCGTACGCTGATGATGTCAAATTGGTTATGCCCATTCGGTCACCTGAAGATAGGGCACTTCTTCAATCGGTTTTGAATAACCTAGTTGAGTGGTGTGATGTGAACGTAATGTCACTAAACTTACCGAAGTGCAAGTTTATGTGTTTTACGAGGAAATCTTTTAAATCCCATCAGTAATTGATAGGCGATTATATCATTAAGCGAGTCACAAACTTTACTGATCTTGGCTTATGATGGACCCTAAACTGGACTTCAAATTACATATTGAATCGTGTGTGAATAGGCCTAGAGGGACTTTGGATTTCGTAAAAAGATGGTCGAAGGAATTCAATGACCCCTATATCACTAAAACTCTTTTTTTATTGTTAGTAAGACATATATTGGAAAATGCTTCGATTATCTGGAACCCGCTTTATCAGATTCATAGCGAAATATTGGAATTGGTCCAAAAGTAAGTTTTGCTTTTTGCTTTAAATCATTTGCCCTAGGATCCATCAAGGAATCTACCGCCCTACTGCAGCCGGTTAAAACTTTTACAGCTGCCGACACTACAGAGACGTAGGGAGATGCTTGGCGTTTTGTTCATGGTAAAACTATTAAGAGGGATGGTAAACAGTCCATTTCTGCTTGGCGAGGTGATGCTTAGTGTCCCTTTTAGGCCCTCTCGGTATTTCCAACCGCTATATTTAATTACCTGTAGATCCAGTTTTCAAATGCATGAACCTCTTCGTTGTCTGTATCAAGATTCTTATAGTCACTGCAATAATATTGATACTTGTGACACACTCTACAGTACAAAAAAATATATACTCACTGCTTTGAACTCATAACTTATTCAAAATAGCATGTTAAAATAAATCTGTTACCCCTTCCAGTTACTTTAGGCGGGTGGCTTGGAATCACGTCCTTTCCAACCTCTCACGCATCACAGCCCTACACATTGGGTGTTAAATATACATCAGGTGCTCGAAATCACGTCCATTCCGACAGCACTAATAATCAATAGTTACGTTGGACGGGTGGCTTGGAATCACGTCCTTTCCAACCTCCCACACATCGCAGCCCTACTCATTGTGTGTTAAATATACATCAGCTGCTCGAAATCCGTCCATTCCGACAGCGCTAATTATCAATAGTTACGTTGGGCGGGTGGCTTGGAATCACGTCCTTTCTAACCCCCCACGTATCGCAGCCCTACTCATTTTGTGTTAAATATATAGCAGCTGCTCGAAATCACGTCCATTCCGACAGCACTAATAATTCCGTCGCTCGGCATCACAGTCCATCCCGACAACTGATTTAATAATATATATACATCAGGGCGGGTCGATTAAAAATCGCTCATTGCTCTGTGAAAATCGTATTCTAGGGATCAAAATAAGAAACTTTGCCGAAGAAACCATACCTCTAAAACGAATTCTCATGTCCCCCCCCCCCCCCCCCCCCCCTTTGGGTCGAACTTTTTGGTAGGGGCAATTTCAATTCTACCTGCTGTGTCTTGTGGTGGCTTAAAAAAAAAACAACACAAGCAATTTTACGATCTGCAATTGTATCACAGTGATACCTTCATTTTTTAAAACGGTTGAATAAAAAACCCACAGAACTATATTTGCGACATGCAAATGCATCACAGTGATGCCCTGGTTTTAAAAGGGGGTTGTAAAAACGCTAATTTCTAATATTTTTAATTTATTTTCTATTACTAAGTTAAATTCATTTTTATACTCAGTTGAGCAGAGCTCACAGAGTATATTAAGTTTGATTGGATAACGGTTGGTTGTACAGGTATAAAGGAATCGAGATAGATATAGACTTCCATATATCAAAATAATCAGGATCGAAAAAAAATTTGATTGAGCCATGTCCGTCCGTCCGTCCTTTAACACGATAACTTGAGTAAATTTTGAGGTAAATTGATGAAATTTGGTATGTAGGTTCCTGAGCACTCATCTCAGATCGCTATTTAAAATGAACGAACTCGGACCATAACCACGCCCACTTTTTCGATATCGAAAATTTCTAAAAACCGAAAAAGTGCGATAATTCATTACCAAAGAAAGCTAAAACTATGAAACTCGGTAGATAGGTTAACCTTATAGCACAGAATAGAAAACTAGTAAAATTTTGGACAATGGGCGTAGCACCGCCCACTTTTAAAAGAAGGTAATTTAAAACTTTTGCAAGCTGTAATTTGGCAGTCGTTGAAGATATCATGATGAAATTTGGCAGGAACGTTACTCGGAGAAGGACCAAGCCCACTTTAAAAAAAAATTTTTTTTTAAAGTAAAATTTTAACAAAAAATTTAATATCTTTACAGTATATAAGTAAGTTATGTCAACATTCAACTCCAGTAAGGATACGGTGCAACAAAATACAAAAATAAAAGAAAATGTCAAAATGGGCGTGGCTCCGCCCTTTTTCATTTAATTTGTCTAGGATACTTTTAATGCCATAAGTCGAACAAAAATTTACCAATCCTTTTGAAATTTGGTAGGGGCATAGATATTATGACGTTAACTGTTTTCTGTGAAAAAGGGCGAAATCTGTTGAAGCCACGCCGAGTTTTTATACACAGTCGTCCGTCTGTCCTTCCGCATGGCCGCTAACATGATAACTTGAGCAAAAATCGACATATCTTTACTGAACTTAGTTCACGTACTTATCTGAACTCACTTTATCTTGGTATAAAAAATGAACGAAATCCAACTATGACCACGGCCACTTTTTCGATATCGAAAATTACGAAAAATGAAAAAAATGCCATAATTGTATACCAAATACGAAAAGAGGGATGAAACATGGTAATTCGATTGGTTTATTGACGCGAAATATAACTTTAGAAAAAACTTTGTAAAATGGTTGTGACACCTACCATATTAAGTAGAAGAAAATGAAAAAGTTCTGCAGGGCGAAATAAAGAACCCTTGAAATCTTGGCAGGTATTACATATATAAATAAATTAGCGGTATCCAACAGATGATGTTCTGGGTCACCCTGGTCCACATTTTGGTCGATATCTGGAAAACGCCTTCACATATACAACTACCACCACTCGCTTTTAAAGCTCTCATTAATACCTTTAATTTGATACCAATATCGTACAAACACATTCTAGAGTCACCCCTGGTCCACCTTTATGGCGATATCTCGAAAAGGCGTCCACCTATAGAACTAAGCCCCACGCCCTTTTAAAAATACTCATTAACACCTTTTATTTGATACCCACATCGTACAAACAAAGTCTAGAGTCACCCCTGGTCCACCTTTATTGCGATATCTTGAAAAGGCGTCCACCTATAGAACTAAGGCCCACTCCCTTTTAAAATACTCATTAACACCTTTCGTTTGATACCCATATTATACAAACGTATTCTAGAGTCACTCCTGGTCCACCTTAATGGCGATATCTCGAAAAGGCGACCACCTATACAACTACCACCACTCACTTTTAAAAATAAAAAATAAATAAATGTAAGGCACGATAACCTCCGAAGAGATCTAAGGCCGAGCTTCTCTTCCAATTTGCGTCGTGCTCCTCTTGATTTTCCCTACAAATTGGCCGGACGGGACCTTCATGTTTTATGCCGACTCCGAACGGCATCTGCAAGGCAGATGAGTTTTCACTGAGAGCTTTTCATGGCAGAAATACACCCGGAGCGCTTACCGAACACTGCCGAGGGGCGACCCCGCTTAGAAAAATTGTCTTCTAATTGAAAAACCTTATTTCTAAAATGTTGATGTTTGCTCGGGAGTTGAACCCAGGGCACACGGTGTGATAGGTGGAGCACGCTACCATCACACCATGGTGGCCGCTCACTTTTAAACCCCTCATTAATACCTTAAATTTGATACCCATATCGTACAAACACATTCTAGAGTCACCCCTGGTCCACCTTAATGGCGATATTTCGAGACGGCGTCCACCTATAGAACTAAGGCCCACTCCCTTTTAAAATACTCATTAACACCTTTCGTTTGGTACTCATATTGTACAAACAAATTCTAGGGTCACCCCTGGTCCACCTTTACGGAGATATCTCGAAACGGCGTCCACCTATGGAACTAAGGATTACTCCCTTTTAAAATACTCATTAGCACCTTTCATATGATACCCATATCGTACAAACAAATTCTAGAGTCAACCCTGATCCACCTTTATGGCGATATCCCTAAATGGCGTCCACCTATAGAACTATGGCCCACTCCCTCATAAAATACTCTTTAATGACGTTCATTTGATTCACATATCATACAAACACATTCCAGGGATCCCCTCGGTTCATTTTCCTACATGGTTATTTTCCCTTATGTTGTCACCATAGCTCTCAACTGAGTATGTAATGTTCGGGTACACCCGAACTTAACCTTCCTTACTTGTTTCATTTACATATGTTCTGACTAAATAAATTTCTAAAGAGAAAAATAAACTCCAAAAAGAAAAAACATAGGCATTTCAAAGTGGGATTTTTCAAAATTTGCCCCTACGACCCAAAGGGGGGACATCAGAATTCGTTCTAGAGGTATGGTTCCTTCGGCAAAGTTTCTTATTTTGATCCCTAGAATTTTTTTTTTTTTAATATGATTTTCACAGAGCAATGGGCAATTTTTTTGCCTCCCCACAAATCGACCCGGCCTAACATACATATTTTATAATACAATTATGCTCATTATGTATGCTTCTGTAATTTATTCTGTAATCCGTAATTGTACTTAGTCTGATTAATTGTTAAATTTGTAGACTAATAAATAAATAAATAAATAAATAAATTGAAGCTGTTGATGAGTGCTTTAGTACAGGGTAGTGTTCATACCTATTGGTGACTAAGATCCCGGGATATAGGCCAAAACGTGGACCAGGGTAACACTAGGATGTGTATTTACATCATGGGTATGAAATTGAAGCTGGTGATGTGTGCAGAGTAATTTATACCGCTGGGTGACTAGGGTCTCGTGATATAGGCTAAAAAGTGGACCCAGATACCCCTAGAATGTGTGCGTAATATGGATATGAAATGAAAGCTGTTGCTGAGAGCTTTAAAGTAATTTTCATTGTGATATTCGATTTAGGCGCATCAACTTGGGAAAACTGATAAATATGCATGCGAAGCCGAAATCAACACATGAATTAATAACACCCACATACCTATTTACATACGTCCTATTCGATTTGCCTGAAATTTGGTATATAAATTTGCCTATATTAGTATTTACGACCTTTTTTCCGGGAAGTAGACCAGAGACGGGCTAGGAATGGGATTAGGACTAGGACTGGGCTGAGACTCGGAGTGGGACTGGGACTCGGAATGGGACTGGAACAAAATACATACCACCTTCTGGGACTGGTAATAAGCAATGAAGAAGAATGGGGAAAACTTTAGAGAAGAGAAAAGAGGGATTAGGACTAGGACTGGGACTGAGACTCGGAGTGGGACTGGGACTCGGAATGTGACTGGAACAAAATACATACCATCTTCTGGGACTGGTAATAGGAATGAAGGAGAATGGGGAAAACTTTAGAGAAGAGAAAAGAGGGAAGGAGAATTAGAAAGAGATAGAGTGAGACGAAGATAGAGGTTGATGAAGCGAAAAAGACGGAGGGAGGACCAAGTTAAAGTGGGGAGGAGGGGAGAGCAAAGTTAGGCGGAAAAAGCTTAATAAAATGTATGCAGATAGACTAAATTTAGAGCAGAACAACATCTGACAGGTCTGCTAGTGTAATTATAAATGCGAAAGTGTGGATGTTTGAATGTTTGGATGTTTAGATGCATTGTACAGGTCGAGATCTGAACAATTTTGGAAGAACGATCGCTGGTGCTCTCCGTCTCCTCCCGCCGTCCTCCCTCCTTCAGTTGTTTTTATTAGCACGCTTTTATTAGCTTTACCTGTATTTTTATACTCAGTTGAGCAGAGCTCGCAGAGTATATTAACTTTGATTGGATAACGGTTGGTTGTACAGGTATAAAGGAATCGAGATAGATATAGACTTCCATATATCAAAATCATCAGTATCGAAAAAAAATTTGATTGAGCTATGTCCGTCCGTCCGTCCGTCTGTCCGTTAACACGATAACTTGAGTAAATTTTGAGGTATCTTAATGAAATTTGGTATGTAGGTTCCTGGGCACTCATCTCAGATCGCTATTTAAAATGAATGATATCGGACTATAACCACGCCCATTTTTTCGATATCGAAAATCTCGAAAAACCGAAAAAGTGCGATAATTCATTACCAAAGACGGATAAAGCGATGAAACTTGGTAGGTGAGTTGAACCGATGACGTAGAATAGAAAATTAGTAAAATTTTAGACAATGGGCGGGGCACCGCCCACTTTTAAAATAAGTTAATTTAAAAGTTGTGCAAGCTGTATGTATGCTTAATAATAATTAGCAAAATCGGAGAACAACTACGCCCACTTTTAAAAAAATTTTTTTATGTCAAATTTTAACAAAAAGTTTAATATCTTTACAGTATATAAGTAAATTACGTCAACATTCTACTCCAGTAATGATATGGTACAATAAAATACAAATATAAAAGAAAATTTCAAAATGGTCGCGGCTCCACCCTTTTTCATTTAATTTGTCTATGATACTTTTAATGCCATAAGTCGAACAAAAATTTACCAATCCTTGTAAAATTTTGTAGGGTCTTAGATTCTAGGACAGTAACTGTTTTCTGTGAAAAAGGGCGAAATCGGTTGAAGCCACGCCCAGTTTTTATACACAGTCGACCGTCTGTCCTTCCGCTCGGCCGTTAACACGATAACTTGAGCAAAAATCTGTATATCTTTACTAAACTCAGTTCACGTACTTACCTGGACTTACTTTGTATTGTCCACCTATAGAACTAAGACCCACTATCTTTTAAAATACTCATTAACACCTTTCTTTTGATGCCCATATCGTACAAACAAATTCTACAGTCACCCCTGGTCCACCTTTATGCCGATATCTCGAAAAGGCGTCCACCTATAGATCTAAGTCCCACTCCCTTTTAAAATATTCATTAACACCTTTCATTTGATACCCATATCGTACAAACAAATTCTAGAGTCACCCCTGGTTCACCTTTATGGCGATATCTCGAAAAGGCGTCCACCTATAGAACTAAGCCCACGCCTTTTTAAAATACTCATTAACACCTTTCATTTGATACCCATATCGTACAAACAAATTCTACAGTCACCCCTGGTCCACCTTTATGCCGATATCTCGAAAAGGCGTCCACCTATAGATCTAAGTCCCACTCCCTTTTAAAATACTCATTAACACCTTTCATTTGATACCCATATCGTACAAACAAATTCTAGAGTCACCCCTGGTCCACCTTTATGCCGATATCTCGAAAAGGCGTCCACGTATAGATCTAAGTCCCACTCCCTTTTAAAATACTCATTAACACTTTTCATTTGATACCCATATCGTACAAACAAATTCTAGAGTCACCCCTGGTTCACCTTTATGGCGATATCTCGAAAAGGCGTCCACCTATAGAACTAAGCCCACGCCTTTTTAAAATACTCATTAACACCTTTCATTTGATACCCATATCGTACAAACAAATTCTACAGTCACCCCTGGTCCACCTTTATGCCGATATCTCGAAAAGGCGTCCACCTATAGATCTAAGTCCCACTCCCTTTTAAAATACTAATTAACACCTTTCATTTGATACCCATATCGTACAAACAAATTCTACAGTCACCCCTGGTCCACCTTTATACCGATATCTCGAAAAGGCGTCCACCTATAGATCTAAGTCCCACTCCCTTTTAAAATACTCATTAACACCTTTCATTTGATACCCATATCGTACAAACAAATTCTAGAGTCACACGTGGTTCACCTTTATGGCGATATCTCGAAAAGGCGTCCACCTATAAAACTAGACCCATGCCCTTTTAAAATACCTTTTAACGCCTTTCATTTGATACCCATATCGTACAAGCAAATTCTAGAGTCACCCCTGGTCCACCTTTATGCCGATATCTCGAAAAGGCGTCCACGTATAGATCTAAGTCCCACTCCCTTTTAAAATACTCATTAACACCTTTCATTTGATACCCATATCGTACAAACAAATTCTATAGTCACCCCTGGTCCACCTTTATGGCAATATCTCGAAAAGGCGTCCACCTATAGAACTAAGGTTTAAAATACTAATTAACACCTTTCATTTGATACCCATATCGTACAAACAAATTCTAGAGTCACCCCTGGTCCACCTTTATGGCGATATTTCGAAAAGGCGTCCACCTATAGAACTAAGCCCACGTCCTTTTAAAATACTCATTAACACCTTTCATTTGATACCCATATCGTACAAACAAATTCTAGCGTCAGCCCTGGTTCACCTTTATGGCGATATCCCTAAATGGCGTCCACCTATAGAACTATGGCCCACTCCATCTTAAAATACTCTTTAATACCTTCCATTTGCTACACACGTCATACAAACACATTCCAGGGTTACCCTAGGTTAATTTTCCTTCACGGTGATTTTCCCTTATTTTGTCTCCATATCTCTCAACTGAGTATGTAATGTTCGGTTACACCCGAACTTAACCTTCCTTACTTGTTGTTTGTAACTCTTCATTCGCTTCAACGCACCTGCTGCCTTATTAACATGCTTTTATAATTAGCTTCACCTTATTTGTAATCCCATCAGGGTCATATCGAGACCTTTCCGGGATCATTTCTGGTTGGTTTTCGGGATCCGTACGTGTTCCCGTCGGGATCATTTTGGGACTCTTCCGGGATTATTTCTGTATAGTTTCCGGAATCCGTCCGGGATACCTCCGGGGTTATTTTGGGATTTTTTGGGACTATTCCGGGATCATTTGGGTACCCCTCCGGCATCATTTCTGGATGGGTTTCGGGATCCGTCGGGCATCCCCCCGAGGGTAATTTCGGGAATTTTTATGGACTACTTCGGGATCATTTGCGTACCCTTCAGAGATCAATTCTGGATGGTTTTCGTGCTCAGTTCGGGATCCCGTCAGGATAACTTCGGAATATTTTCGGTACCCTTCCGGGATCATTACTGTATGGTGGTCGGTACCCTGTCAGGTATTTTCGGGACTTTTCCGCGGTCCATACTGTATGATTTTCGGGAGCCCGTCAGGGTCATTTCGGGACTATTTCGGGATCATTTGGGGACACTCAGGGGTAATTTCTGGATGATTTCGGAATTTGTCCCGGATCCCGTTGGGATCATTTAGGGACTATTTTGGTATCATTTTGGGACCCTTCCGGGATCATTACTGTATGGTTTCCGGGACCCCGTCAGGGTAATTTGGGGACTATTTCAGGAACATTTGGGGTCCCCTCAGGGATCATTTCTGGATGGTTTGAGGATTTGTCCCGGATCCCGTTGGGATCATTTCGGTACTATTTTGGTATCATTGTGGACCCTTCCGGGATAATTTAAAGACCCTTCAGCACACATGCCTTTTTAAAATATGAGCTTATATGGCCATGGATTTGCTGCAAATTATTCGTAATTAAAATTCGGTGTGTTTTATCTTCATTATCTAACACAGCTTTTTCGTTTTTGATTTCTTCAAATGAATCTTGTAACGAACTGTTATAACTATAATTACACTTTTTGTAATAATTAAACGAATTAAATACCCGAAAAAGCAACACTATTTTGATCTAAAAAACTCTCTTTGGTTATAGCTAATTGTAGTTTCACTCCTTTGTTCTATTAACAGTAATTCCTTCACCTCTGTCATGTCAATTAATTTAACTTAAAACCAAAATGTATTTTTTTAATTCGAAAAAATTGTATTGTACTATTCACGTAAGCGTGCCTTTCAGGTTATCAGCTCATTTAGATATTTTTTTAACTCTATTACAAAAATAAAATATATTAACAAGAATAATTTTTAAGCAGTTAACTTGATAGGCAGGCTAACGTGAATGACCCATATATTTTATTTTCTCTTTGCGGACGAGGCCGCGTGTATAGGCTATTAATATGATACATATAGCCAATAGTCTACGTGGATCTACTAGCTATATGCTTTTGCAAAGAGGGAGGTACCCGCCCCTAGGAATAGTTATAATTTAATTATTATATTGTTTCGTCTTTGTGACTGAATCACGCCAGAAAGGCTTCACGGATATAACAAACTCAATGGGTCAAATAAGTCGAGGGCTTAAAAAGTGAACAGTGACACCCTTCGGGTCATATCGAGACTTTTTCGGACTATTTCGGTATAATTTTGGGACCCTTCCGTAATCATTTCTGGGTAGTTTTCGGTATCCGTCCGGGATCCCGTCGGGGTAATTTCGGAACTTTTTCTGTGCTATGTCAGGGTCATTTTGGACTTTAACGGCATCATTTCTGGATGGTTATCGGGATCCGTCCGGCATCCCGACGGTATCATCTAAGGATTATGGGATGATTTTTGGACCCTTCCGGCGCCATTTCTTGATGATTTTCGCGATTCGTACGGGATCCCGTCAGGTTCATTTCGGGATCATTTGGGGACCCTTCCGGCATCATTTCGGGATGGGTTTCGGGATCCGTCCGGCATCCCGTCGGGGTAATTTCGGAAATTTTTCTGGACTCTTTCGGGATCATTTGCGTACAGACCTTTTATGGATGGTTTCCGGGATCCATCCGGGATCCGGTCAGGATAACTTCGGAACTCTTTCGGGATTATTTCGGAATAATTTTGGGACTCTTGCGGCATCATTTCTGGATGATTTTCGGGATTCGTCCGGGATCCCGTCAGGGTCATTTCCGAACTTTTTCCGGACAATTTCGGGATTATTTCAAGATGGTTTTCGGGATCCGTTCGGGATCCAGCCAGGGTCATTTCGGAACTTTTTCGGCACAACTTCGGGATCATTTTGGGACCCTTCTGGCATCATTTATGGATAGTTTTCAGGGTCTTTTCGGGATCCGGTCAATGTCATTTCGGGACCTTTTCGGAATGATTTTGGGACTCTCCTGGCCTAATTTCTGGATGATTTTTGGGATCCATACGGGATCCGGTCAGGGTAATTTCGGGACTATTTCGGGACCATGTTGTGACTCTTCCGGCATCATTTCTGGATGATTTTCGGGATTCGTCCGGGATCCCGTCTGAGTCAATTCGGAACTTTTTCCGGACTATTTCAGTATCATTTTGGGACCCCTCCGGGATCATTTCTGGATGGTTTTCGAAATCCGTTCGGGATCACGTCGGGGTCATTTGGGGAATTTTCTGGATAATTTAGGGACCTTTCCCGGATATTTTCTGGACGGTTCTTGGGATCCATCCGCAAGCACGTCGTGGTCATTTGGGAACTTTCTTGGGACTATTTCGTGATCATTTGGGTACCCCTCATGGATCATTTCTATGTGGTTCCCTGGATCAGTCTAGAATCGCGTCGTTGCATTTCGGGACTTTTTTGAGACTATTCTGGACCATTTGGAGACCCTTCCGCACAGTGGTCCCAACGCTCAAATTGGCCGGAAAAATGTCATAACTTAATTCTCCGTGAATGGATCGAAATGACATTTCCCACATTACAATAAAGAATCGAGCCAAAAATGAACGGATTCGTTAAATGGAAAGTGTATTTTGTTTTTATGGGAAATATACGTAAAATTCTTCGCTACATATAAAGTTAACGTTTATTAAAACATATTTATATTGTATACAAAATATTAATGAAAATAGTTAAGAATTCAATTTTGTATTAATTTTTCAGAATCTTCTTCCCGGATGGGCCGTGATACATCTGAAAGCAGTGACAACACATCTTTGCTTAAAGGCTCAGCACTACGATAACGATGAGAAGGGTTTGACGAAGATGATGAAATGATCGGATCCGATGAAAGCAGGAGATAGTGAAATAGGTCATACATGGTATTTTCACGAGACGTATGCGTGCGTGACCTTCTCGTATATAGCCTAAGTCTTTGTTTCTACATTCTAAAGCTTCTTCTGACAACTCTCCAATTGGAAGTGCAGCGTGTTGAATAATATCCGCACCATGAATTAATGTTCTGTGTACACTTGACGGCATGTAATACCATGAATATAATTGTATGTACAAATTTGCCATATCCATCGCATATTTCCGGAGTTCCTCCACATTGATAGCAAAGCTGCATCCCATAGTGCGTAAGATGACACCAAACCTTTTTATTATATCTTCATCAACGCCAGTTATATCTGAAGCTAGAGTTGGTTGCTGGAAAAATCGTCTTGCTGTGTATCCGTCCTTCGTTGTCCCATATCCCGGTTTAGGAATATCAACCAGTAAACCCATTTCATTTCTTGGACGATCAATGATAGTTTTCTTCCTTGCCTCTTTCAAATCATTATCCGAATCTCCTCTAGTTTGCCACTTTTCGATATCTACCTTGTATGCAATATTAATTATGCACTCAAAGCATCTTATCCAAGCATGTAATGATGACATATCATACTCGTATAAGCTTCCATTCGGCTTTAATTTTGCAACTGCTTCCAAATCATCCATTAATTTGGGTGACGCTACACAAATACCACAACGTTGGGAAGAAGAATCTGCAATTACTGAAAAATTGTTTCCATCTATCATGGTCAAATAAAACTTTTGAATGATTTTTATTTCAATTTCTTCATCAAAAATTTCCGTCGGTACTAATGCAGTTATTAGGTTTTTTATTGCCCCTATTTCTTGTGTAGCTAGTGATTTGCTTTCCCTTTCAAACATAATTTTAATGGGCCTACAAAACCGCGTAGATGATGGACGTGGATTCTGCCAAACAAGTTTACCATTTTTTCTAAGTTGCAATGGAACCAAGCAAATTGAAAAGATGTGCTGATTTGTTTTGTTTTCGTTGCTTTAAAAGACTGTGTGTATCGCGAATTTCCAAAGCTACCATCACATCCCCACTTATATGACAAAATAAGTTCATTACAATTATACAATTCTAATACTTCTTTTTGCAGCTTTACAAGCTTTTTTGCGGTATGGTCTACCAAATTTTGCAAATCAACTTCTGCCGATGTTTCTGAAATTTTAATGCCCCTGCTGTGATAGCACTCAGTCTTAGCAGCCAAAAGTTTTTTGTACGATGGATATATATTTGCATTGCGTTTTTTCTAAAGCTTTATCATTGGAAAAAGGTATTAGTCCTTTAGAAGAAGAGCGCAATTGTTCTTTAATTTTTTGAGCTCTAGTTGGAGAGGAGTCAATGGATATTATAATGTATGCAGCATTTCTCTTCCCAGATTTATCCAAACTTGTTCCAGCAGCAAAGGTCAATTCCTTCGGGGACCAAGTGTCAACTAATTGTGTTACCTTCATTCTTTTCGCTCTATCGCCTTTTTCTAAAAACTGCTTAGAAGGGCGCCCATGAGACGTTGAAGGTATATCGTCATCAGAAACATTCAACGAAACTTTTTTTTGGGATAGTAAACATTCCTTCTAACCAACTGTTTTCCGAAATAAACGTTCTATATTATTCAGCTAGTTAATATTGTGACGAATATTAGTGACACTACGTGATACTCACCGCGGCCACCGTAGTGTGATGGTAGCGTGCTGCGCCTACCACACCGTATGCCCTGGGTTCACACCCCGGGCAAAGCAACATCAAAATTTTAGAAATAAGGTTTTCCAATTAGAAGAAAATTTTTCTAAGCGGGGTCGCCCCTCGGCAGTGTTTGGCAAGCGCTCCGAGTATATTTCTGCCATGAAAAGCTCTCAGTGAAAACCCATCTGCCTTGCAGATGCCGTTCGGAGTTGATTGCTAAACTTAAAGACTGTTTTAGGAATATATTAAATTATTGAATACAGAGCATGCTGACTATAATGCTTTGGAAGACAGTCAACTGAAGGCAACATATACAATAGCTTTAGCGGTAGCAAAGTAAGGTTGGCCTTCTGAGGATGGGGTTTTTTTTTAGAGAAATGTGCCTTGAAATATTTCCGTTTTTTGGAAGCGTAGGGAAGCAAATGACTGCAATCGTAAATGGTATTCAGTTGTCAGCCAGAACTATGACTCGAAGAAGCGAAATTATTGGGAATTTCCTACAAGCGGAGACCAAAGAACGTATAGAAAATGCTAAATATATATCGGTTTGCTTTGATGAAAGCCTCGTTATTTGCGGCACTAGCCAGATGATTGTATGCATAGGATCAGTTGACAACTTTTTTAATGCATCTGAAGAGATTTTAAATCTACAATCAATGTATGGCAATGTTACTGGGGAAAAAATTTACGAATCTTTCGAGCGCAATGTTTTATCAATAGTAGGCAAGGAGAAGCTTTCAGCTATATGTACAGATGGAGCATCTGCTTTGGTTGGCCGTAAGCGGGGTTTTGTAATTAAAGCCGAAATAAATGTTCCCACGTTTCATTGTATTATACACCAACAAGCTCTATTTGCAAAATCAATTGGCCTTGGCAAAGTAATGAAAACTGCTGTGCAAATAATAAATTGTTTGAAAGGTAGCGTTTTTGAAGGAAATAGATTCAGAATACAAGGATGTGTTACAATTTACAGAAGTCTGGTGGCTCAGTCGGGGAAAAAGTTTAGATCGTTTATTTTGTCTTAGAGAAGAAATAGCTCGTTCTTTGGAGTCCGAGGGTCTTCCAAAGGAAGCTCAAATAATTAATACCTACCATTAGATGTCCCGAATTTTTATTACAGCTAGCTTTTCTTACCGAGGCTTGTTGTTATATGTCATTGGAGTATGGGTTTACGTGGCGGGTCCCAAGCCCAGCGCACAACCCGTGCAGCGGGGTTGAAAATATTACTTGGCACGTTTATAAAGCGATCCGCTTGCTCCAGGACAGACGCCCGCTTGCAGCCGCACCTAGAGGTGTACAGACTCTGCCGATGAGATCTCCCCGGCTAGCCCTTTGACCGATTATGTCAGAGTGGCCTAGCCAAGTTGTCGCCTTCTCACATTAGCTCACCGCTAAACATCCGTTTGGCGGCTACCCAGAGGATACTTGGCCGCAAGCGACCGGCAGTAGTGAGCTGCTTGAACCGCATGCAAAAGAATCGCTCTGGCCATTCCCAGGTGAATGGCGGTCAGAAGCTTCCGTGGACTTCTGCACACGGCTCCACCATCTGGACCTCTACGCGTTGGCGATGGTGAGTACCGAAGAAGATTTAATGATGAGCTGTATGAGCTATACGCAGACATCAACATAGTCTAACGAATTAAAACGCAGCGGCTGCGCTGGCTAGGCCATGTTATGCGAATGAAAGATGATGCTCCGGCCAATAAAGTGTTTCTATCGGAACCCGCCTATGGGCGGCCCCCACTCCGTTGGAAGGACCAGGTGGAAAACGATTTAAAATCCCTTGGTGTGACCAATTGGCGCCGTTTGGCGGAGCGAAGGAGCGACTGGCGCGCCTTGTTGGACGGCAATAACCGTTTAGACGGTTAAGCGCCAATTAAGTAAGTAAGTAAGCTTTTCTTACTGATATTACGTTGCAAATAAATAATTTAAATCTAGTTTTGCAGGGAAGAAATAAAAGCATATGCGACTTGCTTCAAGCAGTAATTGACTTTTCCACAAAGCTAATTAGTTTCAAGAATGAACTAGCTTTCCAAAACTTTGCTAACTTTCCAAAAGTTTCCGAAATATATTCAAAATTTCCAAGTCCCCAAAAATTATATAAATTCATGGAAGAAGTAAATAATCTTATAACAAACTTTGACAGTAGATTTAAAGATGTTTTTTCAATGAAATGGGTTATAAACATTTTTAATAGTCCATTGACATGCTCTCTGGAGAATGTATCTATAAATATTCAAGATGAGCTATTAGCAATGGGGGAGGATTAGCTATTCCATTGGAAACCGGCATTCCTTTTTGGAAAGATATTTGCCCTAACAAATACAGGACCACTAGGGACCTTGTATTAAACATGTATTCAATGTTTTTGCCAACATACATATGTGAGTCTACATTTTCGTCAATGTGTCTCATAAAACGAAAACATCGAAGCCAGCTAACGGACAAGCACTTGGAAACATTGCTCAAAATAAAGAGCTACGATAAGGAAATTCAAATTGAAAAATTATTATAGTTTCACAATTTATGTAAATAGTTAACTTTTTAAACTTTCTGTAGTTTGTAATTATCATTGTCATCACATTATTAGTTTATATTTCATCAAAAAATTAATATTGATTTCAAAATGTAAAAAACTTAAATAATTAATACATACTCCCTAAGGAAAAGTTTACTACGATCACGTAAAAATTACATATGCATATGTAGGTATGCTACTTTCTTTTTTGAATTACCTAACTTATTTGGAATATTCATAGTAGGTACACGAAGTACGTTAGCTTTATTTTTCTGAACACCCACATATGAATTAAAAAAAAAATTATTTTTAATTATTGACAAAAAAAAGTTAAAAAAAATCAAAAAAATTTCTATTAATATTTAGGTATTTTTAAGTTATGCCTACAACAGATACTTTTCGTATTACAGAACTTACTTAAATTCATAGTGCTTGAAGCAATCGCTTTATTTCGTTGAAAACCCATATTTTAATTAAAACAAAAAGTTATTTATTTATTGATAAACAACTTAAGAAAAACTAAGCACAAAGCACACACACATGTTTTTTTTTATTAATATCTAAGTTAAGCCACCTTCATAATTTAACTATTAATACAACAGATACATAGGTACATTTTGAATTCCAAAAATGTGCTTGAAGCACGTTAGCTTGATTGCTTTAAAAACCCACATATGAATTAAAAAACATTTATTTTTCAAAAAAAAAAAAATCACCCTCCAAAAAAACTTGAAAAAAAGTTCAAGTAGGCACAAAACATAAGATTTTTATGTTTTCCTGTCAATTTAAGTTACGTCGACCACGTCAAAATTTATCTGTTAACTTATACAACACATAAATTTTTTCCACTGTAATACCACCAACACATAAGCTATTTTGAGCGTAATACACTAATGTTCCCACATATTGCGTCCTCTCACCGTGCCGGCCTCTGATCTACATAAACGAATCAATCATTATGTCTACACATATGTACGTACACGCACCGAAGAAGCAGCGCACAAACACAGGAATATATCTTATCTGAGATGCTCCCAAAAGTATACAATTATCTGTGGAAGTATCACTCACATATACACGCGCATATGAGAAGTTATACACGTGCATCTGTAGTTATAATTTTATAGCTAGTAACTAAGTAAATTCTAGAAATAGAAGCGCCTAGAAATATGTCAACGAGGAAACCAAAAAAAGTATAAAAGCAGCAGCAGCTGAGGCACGAGGAATTCAGTTTGATTTAAGCAAGCTATCAGTTGCGAAGTATAAATGTTATTGTGAAGTACTTTAATAAAGGCCGTTTTGCATTATTGAATAGTTATTTATTTAAGAGTTTAGTGATTCGAACGTTAGTAGAAGGTTGCAAGTAAGAGGAATTGCCCAAAATTCGTTCCAATATGAAGGAATAAAATAATGGTTGCTAAGGAATATTTGAATATTATTTAATGTATAATTTTCTATAATCGGGTTTCCAGTCAAAATAATTGGAAAAACGCCTTTATTATTTTATTGCCGACGTTTCGACCGTTTATTGTGATCTTCTTCAGGGCCTAGTTCCAATTTTAAAGAAATTAAAATAACTTAATTTAGTTTCGCAGTTCTATAGAATTAAAGTTACACATATATATAGATATATATATATATATATATATATATATATATATATATATATATATATATACATTCAATTGAAAAACTTTGCTTACTTAAAAGTCTCTGCGTTCTTCTTCGTCAGGTTTTTTTTATATATATGTGTTTTGAAATAAAACATAGTCACTTTAATGCTCAATTAAGGAAACGGAAATTATTTTACAATTTAAAATTACTATTTTCTATAGATAACCCACAATTTATATTTCAAACTCTAATTTGTATGTAAGTACATATGTATACATATTTGACGTTTGTTGATCACCGGCGAATTCATGCTTGATGGGTTATTGCAGTTTCATTTTAGTATACACGCATAGATGTCGCTAATATTTCTTGCTTCTATACTTCTTTTGTTTACACATTGTTTGTCTGCTTTTATGTGTATTTCTTCCAGAAGCATTCTCTTTTGCCAGTTTGTTTCTCTTGCTATTACTTTGGCATTATCAAAATCAAATTTGTGCCCAAAAGTAATGGCATGGTGAGCAAGAGCACTTTTTTCTGTGCGTTTGTTTTCAACATCTTTGCTATGTTGTCCCAGTCGTTTGTATAGTTGTTGTGATGTGGTGCCTATATAGCTTTTCTTACGTTGGCAGTCAACGCAGTCAATTTTGTATACAATGTTCTTTTGTTTTTTTGTTGGTACGTTGAGGTGTGATATATTTAAAAGATCAATATTGAAAATTAATAAGGAGAGCAAATCGAAAAAAGTAACGATTTTCCATGAAATAGACTTTGCCATTGTACTTCTAAGCCAGATTTTTATTAGACACACGTAAGAATGGCAATAGACAAAGAAATTTCTTAGTTTTGATTTTAACACGCTATAGTGAATTACGTTATAATTGTAATTGAAAAGTAATACTCCCAAGGTAGTTTAAATTAGGAACGTTTCGTTATACTTAATATGTGGGCTATTTATTCGACAGTTCAGAAATTCGAACTCTAACAGAAGCTGCAAAATAATTATCAGGAACTTCCCAAAATTCGTTACATTATCTCCATATAAACCATCATAGAGCGCGTCGTCACGCCAAAAATCGCTTTTACGTGCGCCCAAAGATGTTTCATATCAAAAAAATATCAAAAGTTAATAAAACGAATAGTTTTAAATACCCTATAGTTCTTTAGGTCTGCCACTGGACATCAGAGTGTGCAGCCTAACAAAGCGGTACAATTCAATAGAATAGTAGTCGACTTTACGATGCACGCTGCCAAACACAAAATAGTAAAATACTTGGCGAATCTCGAATTGTTTTTGTGTATTGTATTTGTGCGGCACAATATTAAACAAAACTCTTAGTGTGCATTGAAATATACAAAACAGGCACTTATTGTGCACGCACAATTCCTACACAATTCGAAGGAGTTTTGTGTTTCACTACCCAGGCTGTCAGAGCAAGAATTTTATTTTAGATGGCGAAGGCTTAGATAGATAGATAATTAATTGAGGATCGCACTGCGACCATTGGTCTATTGTGCCCTCAACTGCTTCACAGCACCTCATCCAAGCCGACTTCTCTGATGAACCCTAGCAGTTCACCTGGCTTGAGGGATTTGATGTGAGAGTGCTCTGGCCATGGTGAGCCCAAAAACTTAGCCCTACGTCTTGAGATTGCGTCACATTCCAGGAGTATATGTTCCGCCGTCTCCGCTGATCGATCACAAAATCGGCATGTGTTGTTCGATAGGATGCCCAGCTTCTGCATGTGGCTGTTCAGTCTGCAGTGCCCTGTAAGAATAGCTGTTAGGATCCTCAGGTTATCTTTCGACAGACCCATTAATGCTCTATATCGAGTTGTGTTGTAGCCCCCCAGCAGTAACTTAGATTGCCTCAAGCCTGGCATATTGCGCCAGTGTTCTTCCCTCTTATCCCTTTCTTCTAATAGTAGATGCCCTCTGATTTCCTGCAGGCCTACTGGCAGGAACGGCTCAGGACCAATAGGTCGTGTCATTGCTGCCTCCTTTGCCAGGCTGTCCGCTTGCTCATTGCCATCCACTCCCCGGTGGCCAGGAACCCAGGCCAACAACAGTTTGTTGTGTGCTCCTAGTCGATTTAGCTTTTCAACGCACTCAAGTACTAGTGCTGATTTTATTTCAGACGCCGAAATCGCCTTGAGGGCGGCCTGACTGTCACTGATATGGCAATTGTTTCGTTGGAGTATTCGCGCTGAAGGTTCAGGTCAGCACACTGGCTTATAGCGAACACTTCCGCTTGAAAAATGCTCGGGTGTGCTCCCAGAGGCGTTGATATCTTGGCTCTGGGTCCAATGACTCCAGATCCAATCCCCTCTGGCGTCTTCGAGCCATCTGTGTACCATACTATTTTATTTAGCTGATGAATGTACACAATTCTGCTTTCCTCCCACGTACCCTTGTCTCCCAATTCTACTTTGTACCTTCGTTCATAGACTATCTGCCTGAGGATATCATCCCTCGGGAGTTGAGAGATTGGGATCTTCTCTCTCAATTCCTCCATGTTCCGGGACGATATAACTTTACCTATGCCCGAGCCCTCCTTAGCAATATTCAGGAGGGTTCTCTTGGCTGACTGCTCTATTGATATATGCAGCGGGGTCAGATCAAGGATAGCCTCCAGCGCTGCTGTAGGGCATGTGCGCATAGCTCCCGTGATGCATACACATGCCAGTCGCTGAAGTTTTGACAGCGCTTGCCTCGTCGTTGCCCGAGTTGTTTTCGATGCCCAGGCTATCGAACCGTATGTTATCATAGGTTTTACTATCATGGTATACATCCATCTTAGCACATGCGGGCTACAGCTCCATGATTTGCCTGCTAGACGTTTGCATATCATGATGGACCTCGTGGCCTTAGCTCTCATGGAGTCGAAGTGCTGTTTCCATAGGAGCTTGGTGTCAAAAGTGACCCCCAAGTATTTCACCGCGGTTCCCTGTTCTAGTGCCACGCCATTTATTGTAATTGCTCTCAGGGCCGGTAGGGCCCTTCTTCTGGTGAAAGGGATGATGGTCGTTTTAGATGGGTTGATGTTCAGCCCCACACTGGCACACCATCCCTTCGTAATATTCAGTGCTCTCTGTATTATGTCACAGAGCGTACTCTCGAACTTACCCCTTGCAATTATGACGATGTCGTCAGCGTATCCCTGGCATCTTATGCCACTGTCAGATAGCTTTTGCAGGAGTTCGTCCACTACTAGGCTCCACAGAAGGGGTGATAGAACACCTCCTTGAGGGCACCCCCTCGTGGTATTAACCTTAACTGCGCTGTTGCCTACATGGACTTCAGCGATTCTTGTGCGGAGTAGATTGTCAATCCATCTCTGGATAGGCATCTGAATTCCTCTTCTCTGCAGTGCTATATTTACGCTTTCATGAGATGTGTTGTCAAAGGCACCCTCAATGTCAAGGAAAGCGCAAATCACTGTTTCCTCTGTTTCGAATGCCCTCTGTATTTCAGATGTTAATTGGTACAGAGCTGTGTCCGTGGACCTACCCGCTCTGTACGCATGCTGGCTATGATGTAAGGGCCAGCTCTTGAGGGCGTTCGACCTGATTTCTTGGTCTAATATCTTTTCCATTGCCTTCAAGACAAAGGAAGTTAGACTTATTGGTCTGAAGGACTTTGCCTGCGAATAGTCCTTTTTTCCTACTTTTGGTATGAAAACCACTTTTGCTCTTCTCCACATCATGGGTATATATCCCAGTGCCAGACTATCTCTCATGATCCTGGCCAGATGTGGGATGATCTGTGTCCCTTGCTGCATTAGCACCGGGTAGATGCCATCCACCCCCGGAGATTTGTATTTCTCAAAGGATTCCACTGCCCATCTGACTCTGGCCTCACTGAAGAGGGAGTTGGCCAGTTGCCAGTCTGATGGGGTTGGTTTCACTCTGGGGAACACAGGTTCCGGTACTTGCGGAGAGGCACCCGGAAAATGCGTGTGTAGCAGGGCCCTCGCTCGCTCCTCCACCGTTCCGGTATAGGTACCGTCTGGAAGCCTAATCGCTAAGTTAATCTCCCTCTGCTCTTTGGCTAGGGCCTTGTGGAGCCTTCCCGCTGCAGGTGTGCTAGAAATTCCCTCGCAGAAATTTCTGAAACTTTCCCTTTTAGCTTTCCTTATCTCTTTATTGTACTTTGTTAGATTCTGAGTGTATTCCTCCCAGTTGCCGGTTCTTCTTGCCCCGTTAAAGAGTTTCCTGACTTTCTTCCTTAGTAGTGTCAGGTCATGCGACCACCAGGGGGTTGCCTTCTTACCCTTAACTAAGGAGACTCGGCAACTGGAGTTGTAGGCATCTATCATTATCTGATTTGCCCTATCTACCCTGCCCTCTAACTCAGTACAGTTAGTGCTTCTGCTCTTATTTCTGAGACTATCCGCGTTAGCCTCTATGATACTTTTATAGCTGCCCAGTCTGTTTTCCTGGGATTTCTTTTAGGGCTGTATTGCCCCGATACAGCACCCAGCTCAAACCTTATGATCCTATGATCCGATAGGGAGGGTTCTTCTGAGACTCTCCATTTCGAGATCATATTCTCAGTTAGGTTGTTGCCAAGTGTTATATCTAGGACTTCTGCCCTGACTCTCGTGACAAACGTCGGTTTGCTCCCGACGTTATATATATTCAAATCGTTGCTGACTATATATTCTAGTAAACACTCACCCCTTTGGTTGGTATCATTGCTGCCCCACTCCGTGTTGTGGGAGTTAGCATCGCTTCCTATGACCAACGGAAGTTTCGCTCTTCTGCAGTGTTCCACTAGCTTCTGCACGTTAACTGGAGGGACTGTGCTGTCGTCCCCCGGGAAGTAGGCTGCGGCCAGCACAATGCTGGTGTTGTCTCCATTCACCTTTGCCTCGATCTGCACCGCCACCAGATCCCGGCTTAAAAATTCTGTAATGCAAAAATAGTTAATGTTTGACTTAAGCATTACACATGCTCTTGGTCTCTGCTGTGAGAGATCCCAAATAACTTTGTTATTACTTACATTAAGGCCCCTCACCTGTCCCTTGTAAGCCCAAGGTTCTTGTATGAGGGCGATGCCCAGATCATCCGAGGCGAACCTCCTCACCAGTACAGCCGAGGCTGCAATGGCGTGATGGAGGTTGATCTGGGCTATTTTTATGCTTGTGCCGGTCATTTTGGCCCGGCCGGCCTCATCGGATCATCTTCATCCGATAATCCGCTCTCGCTTTCGTCCCGCCTATTCAGCTCCAGCTCCTGGAGGTCGAGGCCCTCGATGAGCTCTTGTGTGGTGGGGATTTCCTTTTCATCCCCAGGCTGCACGGTTTTGTCCTTGCTTGCTGCGGTGGGAGGGTTTGTGGTCTCGCGAGCTCTGATGGTATCGGTGCTCGCGTCCGTCATGTTTTCGTCCGACAGCTCGCCTCTGTCGGTGCCCTCTGCCTCCGCCTTGTCTTCCGGCTGCACACTATTCCCTGGTTGCCTCTGCCTCCAGGGTCTCACTAGGACCAGGCCGTACCTATAGTGCAGCTTAAGCCCATTCCTGCGTATGATTTGATACGATTCCTCGTCTATGCCTACGTCGAGACGTAGGCCTGTTTCCTCTGCGCTACAATTTATGACGCGCTATCTCTGCGTCCTGAGGCCCTCATTTTGGTTGGCGAGGAGCCGTAACGCAAACTCTTTTGGGCGTTCCGCACTTCTGGGGAGGAACATAGTCACATTATGCGTTGGCGGTATTTCCTCCCCGCGTCTCGTGCATAATTGTGGCCCTGTCCACCCCTCAAGCGTCGGTATTACTTCAACGAGCCATTTAACTGTTTTTTCGTCCTCGCAGTCCACGAGGAGCAGCCCTGCTCGGAAAAATACCCCGCAAAAAACTAGGGCATGCCCACATCCCCTGAACACTCCGTCCATTATGAGCTCTTGGAGATTCGTCAGGTCTTCTTGACTTAGGGCCTCCGCCGGGTAGTTACTGGGCAGAACAGCTATTCGGATACCCCTAAGGGCTTCCGAATAGCTCTGCTGCCTTGGTGCCATCCCAGCAGGTACCCCAGTCGCCCTGGCTTGAATCTCCCTGCCCGTGGGTGCAGTGTTACTGGGAGCGTGGGCCCGTTGCCTTTTTGAGCTCGGAGTTTCTTCCGGCGTAATTTGCCCGATCCTGCGCTTTTCAGCGGGAGCGGGCGCATGCTGGTCAGCTGCCGCTGGCTGTGCTCTCCTTCCTTCTTTGCTTCCACGTTGAGCGTTGGCTTTCCTCTGCCCGTGGTCTAGCTCATGCCTGCGCTCATCTGCCCTGGCTCTTGCCTCCCTGGGCGACAGGCCTTCCTCTAGATACCGGAGGTATCTTTTTACCCCAGCCCCACTTAGTCCAAAGCGTCTCTTGTCATCCAGCGCTCCTGGACTGCCCCGTGGTGGAAGTGCAGGTTGTCTGCCTCTGTTGTGCTTTCTGTTAGGCCGCTTCCACTCCTCCGGGTTCCGCTCTGTATTTTTCCCTTCGTGGGACCTTTCGTAGGTGCCCTGTGAGCTGCTATTGGAGTCATGCTCCGACGGTGAACGCCTAGACTTACTCGTCCCTCTAGAGGGACTGCTAGGGTGGTGGTTTTCGTGCTTGGATGCACCGTCGTAGCCTCTCTTTGTCAGCTTTTCTCGCTCTCTTGCAGTTAACTCTGTTGTTTTCTCTTTCGGCCCGCGCTGCGCAATGGAGGTACTGGGCCCTCCATGGATCGCGGGTTTGTTTCCTGCCGCCGCCTTCTGCTCACCTTGTTTGACCTGCCCGCGCTGCTCACCGGTGGATAGGGGTCCACTGGGGATCGCGGGTTTTTCTGCTTCCTGGTTGGAGTGCTCTTCGGGCCCGCGCTGCTCTCCTTGGGTTTTGGTGCTGCCCTTGGGGTTCGCGGTTTTGAGAGCCGGTTCCCTGTATACTCCAGTGCTAGTGGAGGGAGATTCGTCCCTCTGATGCTCTAAGAAGAGCATTGCCTCCTCTCTCGTGAGGCTTTCCAGGAATTGCCTGGAGTACGTGCGTGGCCTGCTGCTTCTCTGCCCGCTGCTCTTCCTGGAGCCCGTTTTTTTTTGTTGTGATTTTTTGTTATTGTTGTTGTTGGTTTTTTTGTTGTTGTTGTCCATCATCTTGTTCTTACGACAACTTGCTTGACATGGCAAGCGTTGTTGTCTCTGCTTTAGTTTGGGGAACTGGGTTGGTCCGCCGCGGCAGAGCCCCTTGACGCGGTAAGGCCATGGTTACTCCCCAAGGTGGCCCGGTGTTGGGAAGGCGCCGTTATAATACAGCCGGTGTTGTGGAGCTCCTGGCTGCAAACCAGTCCAATGGGCACGGTGACGCATGACACCCTGGATTAGGAGGTGACAGTTCCTGGTTACCGATCGCATTCGACCACATCTGTCAGGTGAGCGCGGTTGACCCGCTCCCATCTGACCAATTAGTATCGAATGCGATCGGCGTGACTGTCTTCGCAGGGGATGGCGAAGGCTTACTTGTTAACCGATTTGGTTAAAATTTAGTACACAGGTAGTTCTGCTTGCGTTAATATTTGGAGAACCCAGCAAAATATATGCAGGCAGCATTTGGGTATGATGTCGTCAAACCAAAACTTATATGGCGCTTTCTAGCGACTGTATGTATGTATATAAGTTAACCCAGTCTAATGTTCAGTTAATTGTTAGGCTGCATTGTTTGCATCCATTTCTACAATGTAGCAAAATATCAATGAAAAAAAGATACCCGATACTTCCACTCGTGGAATGCAATTCATAATTAACAATTCAAACCATAGGAATCGCTGAGCCAGCATACACGCTGGGAAATACCAAGCGCAACAACGACGACAACGGAGGCGATTTCTCTAGCTCAGGGTAGAAATAAGTTAGGGTAGAATAATCAATTAAATAGTAAACTCAATAAACCACACATGTGCTCAAAAGTAGTTGTCGCCGAACCGCGCTATGAGCCTACGACTGCCGAATTTAAATAACTTGGAGGGGGCCATAATCAGCTTAACAAATAATACCTGAATCAATTCAATAATTAGGAGAAGTTGTACCGTGGGTACATGCATAGATCAGTCATACACACAGTTTTAATACACTTTTTTTAATTTCTTACATTTCCGCTTATATGCAATTTTTGATGATGTTGCACCTTGTACTATGTAACACTAGTCTAAATGAAACTTCCTTCCGCCTGTCACTATTAACGCATGATTTTTGATAAGAAAATGTATCTAAAATCTATTTTGCATAAGTACCATATTGGCTTCGAGCTTCGGGCTTAAGAGCTTTTTTTTCTGAAAATCTTCCTTGACGAACACACCAATCAACTCTAGTTAAAAGTACAAGTTTTTCTTAGTGCGGTTCTATAAAGTTGTAGTGTGTTTTAACTAACCGAAATAATACGTCTGACTTCGAAAAGTCCTAGCCTTATAGGCACCGCATCCAGTTACCGGCAGAATTCCTGCAGAGATTTGGCAATAGTGGACCTATCGAACAGTGGTCGGCAAACATAAATATGAAGCTGGTGTTGCTGCGGTGGTACTCCTGAAGCCAGCAAAACCATAACAATTCCAAACTTTACGAAGGCGGACATCCCGTGGTCGTCCCCTAAATGCCCTTCTCTCGACTTACACAGGTCCGGCAAAATTTCACTTGTAACCATTTTTGATTATGAATTTTAAGAACCTAAACATGTAAAAGTTAAATTTTTAACCAGCGCGGTTTTACTCGATAGTGGTAAAGGCGGTTTTCCACTTCAGATCCGGAATCACTAGAGACCAGAGTTAAAAGACCTGCATTATAATGTAAAAAGAAGAAAAAAAGATTTTGATTCCAGTAGCATGTACATTACTTACTTACATACTTACCTTGCCTTAACCTACAATGAACATCTCCAATTGAACAATTCCAAACTTTACGAAGGCGGACATCCCGTGGTCGTCCCCTAAATGCCCTTCTCTCGACTTACACAGATCCGGCAAAATTTCACTTGTAACCATTTTTGATTATGAATTTTAAGAACCTAAACATGTAAAAGTTAAATTTTTAACCAGCGCGGTTTTACTCGATAGTGGTAAAGGCGGTTTTCCACTTCAGATCCGGAATCACTAGAGACCAGAGTTAAAAGACCTGCATTATAATGTAAAAAGAAGAAAAAAAGATTTTGATTCCAGTAGCATGTATATTACTTACTTACATACTTACCTTGCCTTAACCTACAATGAACATCTTCAATTAATACTCACTACTAAACTTACCTTTAGTTCCTGAATATTCGTCTACTGAAAACATGAATTTATACTTACCTTTAGATTTACCTTTTAGTTTAAATAAACCTAAACACAAAGAAATGAATTTGCCATAATACCTCCTTTCACTATTTTAGCTTAATACTTACACTTATGCGACCTTTTTAAATAGAGTAAGCAACTATTTATTAATACTTAACTTCACTTCAAATAATTACACCACTAGCGAAAAAGGGAAGAAGAAGAACATCCCAATAGATACATACCTAAATAATGTAATGTTAATTGAATTTGTAATAACTTCTAATTAATTACTCAATATTCACCTTTTGTCAAATCGTTATACTTACCTTTGAACCATGAACATTAGGATCATTTTATTGTAACTATGTTATTGCATTTTAACAACATAGCTAATCGGTGTACATTAACAAAAAAAAAAAAAAAAAAAAAACAAGTAAGGAAGTCTAAGTTCGGGTGAAACAGAACATTATATACCCAGCTGTACACTTGAAATGCTGTTGTTGTTTGTTTTGTGTGCTTAATGGTGTTACAAGGCTGCACAATAATACATATACATATGGTTCTATTCTGAACAAATTTTTCTTCGAGTTATGTCTCCGAAACAAAGAAAATTGCTTAGTCATAAAAGGGGCGGTGCCACCCCCATTTTTAAAATTTGAAGTTTTCCCTATTATATACCCAGCTGTACACTTGAAATGCTGTTGTTGTTTGTTTTGTGTGCTTAATGGTGTTACAAGGCTGCACAATAATACATATACATATGGTTCTATTCTGAACAAATTTTTCTTCGAGTTATGTCTCCGAAACAAAGAAAATTGCTTAGTCATAAAAGGGGCAGTGCCACCCCCTATAGTGTTATCTACTTTGTACTCTTTACTTTAATTTTTAAAATAATTTTAATTGAGTTTTCGTGTTAACTTAAAATTTTGAATAACTTCAAAAAAAAGAAAATTCTAATTAGTTGGAAAATATCTAAACTCAAAAATAAACAAAAATAATATTTTATACTTCAAATAAATAACATAATATTTTTTAAAAATAAATATTTAAATATTTGGTTAACCACCAAATATATTGGCGATCTTACCAACGATCCTGCAATCGAATCAATTAAACCCCAATAAGTTCAAGAACGATATAATTTTCGTTTGACAAAAGTGGTGTAGTACTTCCGCGCAACCAATTTTTCTCATTTAGCTGAAAGTAGCTACCAACAGAAGCTCATACGAAGTTTCAACCGTCTTCAACCGTCATCTTGCCAATATTAAATGCAAAACTTAAAATATAAAAGACACGTGTGGTTCAAGTTATCATGAATTGTTTAACGCAACTTAAAAATATATGAAGAAAAATGAAAACAATCCAGTGTAACTCGTAAACTAGAACATTTTATGCAATACACAAAATTGCTTTGTAACCAAACAACCAGTTATTTATGTACATACAACATTTTTAAGTGCACGAACTGATTTGCGATTTGCGAAAGCAAAAAAAATGTTAAAATAATGAAATTTTTTACAATTTGTGCATTCTACATGTATGAAAGCTATTTGCTCATCAGAGAAATCGATATACATAACTCAATAGACCTTCTAGTCACCAGACTGGCCAGACTTCCAACTACAATCAAAACGAAAATATTTATCAACAATCAAAATTTCTCGAATAACGTAAATGCCATTGCCAATCATCAATCAACTACTTATTAATTTTAATATTTTTTTATTAAATTTAATTTTATGTAAGTACAATTTTTATTCTAATATTAAATTTAAAATTTTTCAATTATAATTTAAATTAAAATTTTAAACCTTTTAACTTTCAAATTTATTTTAAGATTATTTTTATATTTTAACAATTATTTAAATTTACTTATTTTTTATATAAAATTAAATATTTTATTTAAATTGTTAACTCCCTTTCCAAAAAAAATCTTAAATATTTCCTAATTTTCAAATTTTTCATTTTATTTTATTTTTTTTTTTTTTTTTTTCATATGGTTCTACGTTCACCAATACGAACTCGTAAATTTACAAATGCAGAAAATCAAAATATCAACCATACAAATAACATCATGACTCACAATACAACTCAAAATTCTAACATTAATACAACACAAAACAACATCTCTAATACAACACAAAATACTTCAACACAAGATAACTTTACAAATTTTCCTTCTACTAAATCTATTAAATTACCACAATTTTGGCAAGATTGTCCTGATGCCTGGTTTTTGCTTGTTGAAGGACAATTTGAAATTAACAATATCAATGATGATAATTTAAAATTTCAAAATGTTCTAATTACTCTTCAACGAGATACTATATCTAAAATTTTAGATGTTATTAACCCTCCTCCTCTTTTTAATAAATATGATACAATCAAAAAAATTATATGTGAAAGATTTTCTCTTAGCGAAGAAAAACGATTAGAACAATTATTTTCAAAAACTGAACTTGGTGATCGTTCACCATCTGAATTATTCAGATTTATGAAATCACTTATAGGTACTGACTCCATTGTAAGTCAAGAATTACTTTTCAAATTATGGATTCGTAAATTGCCACAAGAAATACAAATCCATTTAACTTCTAGTAACAATCAAAATAAAGATGAAGTAATTATTTTAGCTGACAAACTTTTTGATTTAATCAACAAACGTCATTCTTCCAAATCTCCTGTAGTCTCAAGTATAAATAATAATATTTTAGAACAATGCGTTAAAAATTTAACTGAATTAACCACGGCTATTTTTCAAAATTTAAATAAAATTTCTAATGATATTAATCAATTACAAATCCGTTCAAGATCTAAAGATAGAAATAGATTTAAATCTCGAAATTTTTCAAGATCAAGAAATTTTTCAAACAATCGTAATTTTAATTCACAAACAACTATTTGTTGGTATCACAAAAAATTTAAGAATAACGCTCTCAAATGTATACCCCCATGCAATTTTAATCAAAATCATAATTCAAATTACGAACAAAATTTAAACTGAAACGATCCATTATGACGGTGACGGATAATGGAACTATTATTAAACCTACTCGTCGCCTATTCATATTTGATAAATTCAATAAACTTAATTTTCTTATCGATACCGGCGCAGTTGTATCAGTTATTCCCTTTTCTAAATTTAAAATTTATAAAAGAAATTCGGATCTTACTTTGACCGCAGCAAACGGTTCTTCAATTGAAACTTTTGGTACAAAACTACTTAAAATTGATTTAGGTTTAAGAAGAGATTTTGAATTTCCATTCATTATTGCGAACATTGATACACCAATTTTAGGAGCAAACTTTTTAGAAAAATTCGGAATTATTGTCAATATTAAAAATAAAGAAATAATTGATTCTACTACAAAAATTAAAGTTGCTGGATCTTCTGGATTTTCTGATATTTTCTCACTCAAAATTCCTATTGTCGAAAATAAGTTTTCAAAATTACTTAATGAATTTCCGTCTATTACCTGTGAACCAGATTATACTAAAAAAGTTAAACACCATACGGTTCACAGGATAGAAACAAAAGGTATTTTACCATTTTCGAAACCCAGACGTCTTGATCCAATCAAACTTAAAATTGCTAAAGCTGAATTTGAATTTTTAGTTAAAACGGGTATATGCAGACCCTCAAATTCTCCTATTGCATCTCCACTTCATCTCGTTCCTAAAAAAGAACCAAATGATTGGAGACCTTGCGGAGACTATCGAAGACTTAATTTTATTACTACACCAGATCGGTATCCTTTACCACATATTCACGATTTAACAATTGATTTAAAAAACAAACAATTTTTTTCCAAAATTGATCTTGTGCGTGCCTACCACCAAATTCCAATGGCAGAAGAAGACATTCATAAAACTGCAATAACTACCCCTTTTGGAATGTTTGAATTCATAAGAATGCCTTTCGGTTTACGAAACAGTGCTCAAACTTTCCAACGCTTTATTAATGAAGTATTTTCTGATTTCGATTTTGTATTTACATACATTGATGACATTCTTATTGCCAGTGATAATGAAGATCAACATATAAATCATTTAAAATCAGTTTTCAAAAGACTTGAAGAATATAATTTAAATATTAAACCTTCAAAATGTACTCTCGGTGTAAATAAATTAAATTTCTTAAGTTACGAAATTTCAGGCGAAGGTATTAAACCATCTTTAGATAGAATTGAAATCATAACAAATTTTGAAAAACCAATTTCTATAAATAAATTACAAAAATTTTTAGGTATGATAAATTACTATCACAGATATATTAAAATGTTAGCAACAGAACTTAGTCCTCTTCATGAAATGTTAACACATGCAATTAAAAACAAACTCAAACAATTAAATTGGACAAATGAAACCACAACAGCTTTCGAAAATGTTAAAAAACTTTTTGCTAAAAATACTTTACTTACACATTTCGACAAAAATGGAACTTTATCATTAGCAGTAGATGCATCAAATGTTGCTATTGGAGCAGTTCTTCAACAAACTAGCAATAATATACTAGAACCCTTAGCTTATTTTTCAAGAAAATTAACTACAACAGAAACTAAATATTCAACATTTGATCGTGAACTTTTGGCAATTTATAATTCAATTAAACATTTTAAACATTTTCTTGAAGGTAGAACTTTTACAATTTATACTGATCATAAACCTTTAATTCATGTTCTAAATTCTAAAGTAGATAGATCTCCTCGTCAACTACGTCATCTTGAATATATTGCTCAATTTACAAATGATATTCAATATATACGTGGAAAAGACAACATAGTTGCCGACACACTTTCCCGTATTCCAGAAATAAATGCAATTTCAACTCAAGATATAAATTTAGAAACTTTATATAAAGAACAGCAAACTGA
Organism: Eurosta solidaginis; assembly: GCF_040869045.1. Lineage (NCBI taxonomy): Eukaryota > Metazoa > Arthropoda > Insecta > Diptera > Tephritidae > Eurosta > Eurosta solidaginis. The sequence continues at coordinate 148,543,075 of NC_090319.1, read as the reverse complement.
TACATTTTTACAAAAAACCATTTCTGATCCAAATTCTAAAAATAATTTAAAAGAAATTCATATTCCAATTATTAATTTAAACATATGGTGTGATGTTTCTCTACAACCTTTTCGACCTTATGTTCCACATTCTATGAGAAAAATTATATTTGACAAAATTCACTCATTATCTCATCCAAGTATAAGAACAACTAGAAAATTAATTCAAAATAAATATTATTGGCCTAACATGCGTAAAGAAATTAACGATTGGACTTCATCTTGCATCAATTGTCAAAAATCTAAAATTTCAAGACATACTAAATCTCCTATCCAAAAAATTCAAATACCATCAGGCCGTTTTGAACATATTCATATGGATATTGTTGGACCTCTTCCAGTTTCAAATGAAAATTCTTATATTTTAACAATTATTGATAGATTTTCACGTTGGCCTGAAGCTTATCCGCTTAAAGATATTTCAACAAATACTCTAGTAAAAACTTTTATTCAAAATTATATACCACGATTTGGTATACCATTAAATATTACAGTAGATCAAGGTTCACAATTCACCTCAAAATTTTTTACAGAATTAACTAAACTTTTAGGTTCTCATAAAATTCATACATCTCCTTACCATCCCCAAGCAAATGGCATGATAGAGAGATTTCATCGAACTTTAAAAGCAGCAATTATAGCATCAAACGACTCGGTTCATTGGTCTGACATTTTACCATTAATTCTACTTGGTTTACGAACTTCTATTAAAGAAGATTTAAAATGTTCATCTGCTGAACTTGTTTATGGCCAAACACTTAGAATACCTGGTGAATTAATTATTTCAAATAGTAATAAAGAACATGATTTTTCTAACGACGCTCTTCATAAAATAAGAGAATATTTTTCACTTGTTCGTTCTAAAGTTTTTCATCATAACAAAGAAAATGTTTTCGTTCCTAAACAATTAGAAAATTGTGAGTATGTTTTTGTTAAAGTTCTTCGTAAATCTAATTTAGAATCACCTTATGAAGGACCTTTTAAAGTTATATCTAAGAAACATAAAACATTTACAATTCAATACAATAATACTATTAAAAATATTTCAATTGATTTACTTAAACCAGCAAACATACTTATTAACACTAATTTAAATACAAATACATTAAACAACAAAAAACAAAAAAAGGTTACATTTAATATTAATTAATAATTTGTTTGTTTCAAATTTTCTTGGAGGGGGAGTAAATATAGTGTTATCTACTTTGTACTCTTTACTTTAATTTTTAAAATAATTTTAATTGAGTTTTCGTGTTAACTTAAAATTTTGAATAACTTCAAAAAAAAGAAAATTCTAATTAGTTGGAAAATATCTAAACTCAAAAATAAACAAAAATAATATTTTATACTTCAAATAAATAACATAATATTTTTTAAAAATAAATATTTAAATATTTGGTTAACCACCAAACCCCCATTTTTAAAATTTGAAGTTTTCCCATTTATTCTTATAAATCCACTTGGGAAATTGATATAAGCACTTTTTTTTAAAAGATATAGCTTATTTTATTCGTCCACGAGCCTTTCAAAATCTTTTATATAAAAGTGGGCGTGGTCCTTAACCGATTGCGTTCATTTTTCTTCAAATCATTCCTTATAGCAAAGGCAACCTCTCTGCCGAATTTTGTTACGATAAATAAAAAATAAAAAAAAAAAATTGATTTTATCACAAGTGGGAGGTGCCACGCCCATTTAAAAATTTGTTTTCAAATTTTTATCAAGATTCCACACGTCAAATATGAACATTCTGTGTATATTATTTACTAATAATCAGCTTTTTTGTGTTTTCCAAAATGTTATATTTATAAAAAGTGTGGTTATCATCCGATTTCGCTCATTTTCAATACCAATCTATTCTGGGTCCAGATAAGCACGTGTACCAAATTTGGTGAAGATATCTCAATATTTACTCAAGTATCGTGTTAACGGACAGACGGACGGACAGACATGGCCCAATCAACCAAGTTATGTATGTACGAATATGCAAAGAGATGCAAACTTTTTTTTGTCGATCGCATCATTTTTCTTTAGTTGCCTTCGTACATACATATGGATACACTTCACCTTTATGGAGTTTTAAACATATCTTTGCAAAACCAAGAGAGAATAGATGGAATAATATATTGTGGTTTCTTAATCTTTCTATTTACACTCCAATTTATCGGCAAGGTCGTTGACCTCATAAAATAGACAATGTACCTATTGTTGAGGTAGGTTAATTTTATTTTCTGATAAATACCAAAGAAAAACAAGTAAGGAAGGCTAAGTTCGGGTGTAACCGAACATTACATACTAAGCTGAGCTTGCCAAGGCAGTCGGTTCTATGTACCGGAGCGACTCGGGATTTTTCCCGACCAAGGACTGTCATTTCAGTGTGACCCCATCTAATTTGTTTCGTCCCTCCCACAAATTGTCATCCTCCCAGCAGCTCCTTGCAGCAGGACTGCTCCATATTCTCTTACTCCGGAAGGCATCGAATCCAATCCGGGTCCGTCTCCTGACCCCGGTCCTGGGAAATGGTTTTGCTGCATCTGCCGGAAAAGAATCTTTTTAGGACGGTCATGCTCTGTTCAGTGTGTCTCGTGCAAGGGATGGTTGCATCGGACAGGTTGTTCTGGGCTTGATCCCAAAACCCGACGTCCACGTAACTTTTATAAATCTTTTGTGGCTCCTTGCTGTTCACGCCCAAGGGCGTCCCGTAGTCTACGTCTAAGCGCCCCCCCCCCCACTACCTTCCAGCAGCCCCGCTGCTCAGCAAGCCACAACAAGTACCCGCTGCTGCTCGCGCCCCACGGCGCCAACAACCCAAACAGCCGCTACCACTCATAACTACAATCTTCGCTGTAGAGTCGGAAGCAATGCTGAGCAACAGCCCCTGCCCCCGTCTTCTCCCCCCTCTCTTCCGGCAGCAATCGTGTAGGTCACGGAAACAGACTCTTAGTCCCTACCTCCGTTTGCACCGTTTGCCAGCACAGAATATATATGTTTGCGACATCCGCCCAATGCAGCTCCTACCTTGGGTGGTGCCACTTCCCTAGATGTTCTGGTCTCCGCGACGGCAACCCCCCGACGGGTTTCATCGCGCCATGCTGCCAGGTCGCAAACCCAAATCATCCGGGTACCCCAATGCTTGCCCAAGGACGCCCAGTCCTAGGGCCACAACAGCAATTGCGTCCTGGCCTTCCCCAACCCAGGCGTAGTCACCCGTCACTTACCCCCAGAGTGGCGACGTCTCCCCTCATGCACTTCAGAATTCTGCAGTTAAACTGTAATGGACTAACTGGGAAGATTACGGAGATAGTCGATTTCATGAAGCGGCACAACATCCGCATTGCTGCGATTCAAGAGACTAAACTCACAGCAAGATCTGCATTGCAGACCTGCTCTGGGTTTAACGACCACAGGAAAGACCGCGAGAGCGGAAATGGAGGCGGTCTCGCGTTTATCATACACCACTCTGTGCAATATTGTATATTTGATCCTAGCATCGACCGCAGGGACAATGTCTTAGAACGTCAAGGCGTATCTGTCCGGTCAGGCGATGCAAACCTAGAAATCATCAACATCTACATCCCTCCTGCCACCTGTTGCCCCAGTGGATACCGCCCTAATATCAGGGCCTTACTTACTGGCAACAATCGCATTATCTTAGGCGATTTCAATGCCCATCATGATCTATGGCATTCAAACTTGCGGGCGGACAGTAGGGGTGAGATGTTGGCGGATCAAATAGAAGAAACGACGTTCTGCACAACAAACGGAGACGCCCCCACACGTATGGTAGGAAGCTGTCACAGCTCGCCAGATATCTCAATCGTGAGCGCAGAACTCGTAAACTGCGTCAACTGGCATCCGATGGTAACATTGGCATCCGACCACCTGCCCATACTTATTTCGCTTGAGCGTAACGCCGACTTCATCGTCACTGAAAAACGCACTTTCATAAACTTCAAAAAAGGAAAGTGGGAAGAATATAAATCCTTTACATACAGCCGCCTAGCTGCCCTCCCTATCCCGACTGATGCCCGCCAAGGGGAGCGTGCTTTCCGTAAGGTCATTAAATCCGCCTCGGCACATTTCATTCCCGCCGGGAGAATTTCCGAAATCCGGCCCCACTTCCCGGCGGAGGCCGCAAACTTAGCGAGAGAACGTGACCTTTTAAGACAGCTTGACCCAGGCGACGCCCAAATAAGGGATATAAACCAACGCATCAGATTGCTTGTAGATGAACACAAGCGGGCGAAATGGGAGGAGCACCTAAGAGGTTGTAACCTCTCTACCGGTGTGGGTAAACTTTGATCTACCGTAAAGTCCCTATCGAATCCGACTAAGCGCAAAGACAAAGTTTCCATCGCCTTTGGCGACAAAGTGCTGTCGGACGCGAAAAAATGCGCGAGCGCTTTCTGCCGACAATATATAATGCATCCTACGGTCGACAAAGATAGACGGAGAGCCAATAGACGCGCACGTAAACACAATTTCAGCGCGTCACCAATCACCATCACCGCTAAAGAGGTTGAAAACGCCATTGGTCGTGCTAAACCATCCAAAGCAGTGGGCCCAGACGGCATAGCCATGCCGATGCTTAAAAACCTAGGGAAAGAGGGGTTCAAATATTTAGCGCATGTCTTCAATCTGTCTCTTTCCACCTTTGTCATACCTGAGAAATGGAAAATGGCCAAGGTGGTCCCGCTACTAAAGCCTGGGAAACCAGCTAACATAGGTGAGTCGTATCATCCGATATCTCTCCTATCGCCAGTGGCAAAGACGCTTGAAGCCATTTTGCTCCCTTATTTCCAAGCAAATTTCTATCCCCACTGTTGTTTAATTTCTACATATCTAAGCTACCTTCACCACCGGAAGGAGTCACAATCGTTTCCTACGCCGATGACTGCACAATAATGGCCACAGGCCCAGGCCCAAAGATCGATGCGCTATGCAATAAAATAAACGGCTACCTCCCTGATCTCTCCAGTTTTTTCGCCTCGCGAAACCTGGCATTATCACCGACTAAATCTTCCGCGACCATTTTGAACATCCATGTCGATGGCACTACGCTACCGACTGTCCGACACCCCAAAATCTTGGGTGTGGCGTTTGATCAGGATCTACATTTTGGTGAGCACGCAGCCGAAATTGTTCAGAGAATTCAGAGCCGTAACAAAATCCTCAAATCCCTCGCTGGCAGTACTTGGGGAAAAGATAAAGAAACGCTCATGACTACATACAAAGCAATTAGCCAGCCGATTACGTGCTACGCGTCACCCATATGGTCGGCAAGCCTAAAAATCACCCACTGGAAGAAACTACAGGCCTGCCAAAATACTGCTCTTAGAATCGCCACGGGCTGTCTTCTTATGTCCCCAGAACACCATCTGCATAATGAGGCGAAAATACTCCCCATCAGGGAGAGAAATGAGATGCTGACCAAACAGTTCCTGTTGAATACCCAGAAACCTGGGCATCCCAACAGACATCTGATTGATGAACCAGCACCGCCTAGGGGCTTAAGGAGTCATCTCCGTAAGCATTTTGAGGAAATACGGCACCTGAGAACCCAGCCGTATGAAGTGAAAAAACACAAGCAGGTCCTTGGTGAACTCCAAAACAGGCGTCGGACCCTTATGCCGGGAATTGCCCGGTGAATCCAGTACTTAACGAAAATTATCCAAAACTTGCGGAAGAGGAACGCATACTCCCCAGGGAAACGCGTGTCACTCTTGCTCAACTTCGTTCTGGATACTGTAACAGGTTAAACTCTTACCTATCCAGAATCAACGTTTGTGTTTGTATGACATGTGTATCAAATGGAAGGTATTAAAGAGTATTTCAGAAGGGAGTGAGCCATAGTTCTTTTCGAGATATTGCCATAAAGGTGGACCAGGGGTGACGCTAGAATGTGTTTGTACGATATGGGTATCAAATGAAAGGTGATAATGAGTATTTTAAAAGGAAGTGGGCCTTAGTTCTATAGGTGAACGCCTTTTCGAGATATCGTCATAAAGGTGGACCACGGGTGACTCTAGAAGTTGTTTGTACGATATGGGTATCAAATGAAAGGTGTTAATGAGTATTTTAAAAGGGCGTGGGCATTAGTTCTATAGGTGGACGCCTTTTCGAGATATCGCCATAAAAGTGGATCAGGGGTGGTTATAGAATATGTTTGTACGATATGGGTATCAAACGAAAGGTGTTAATAAGTATTTTGAAAGGGAGTGGGCTATAGTTCTATAGGTGGACGCCTTCTCGAGATATCGCCATAAAGGTGGACCAGGGGTGACTATAGAACATGTTTGTACGATATGGGTATCAAATTTAAGGTGGTAATGAGTATTTTAAAAGGGAGCAATCCTTAGTTCCATAGGTGAACGCCGATTCGAGATATCGGCAATAAGGTGGACCAGGGGTGACTATAGAATGTGCTTGTACGATATGGCTATCAAATGAAAGGCGTTAATGAGTATTTTAAAAGGGAGTGGGCCTTAGTTCTATAGGTGGACGCCTTTTCAAGATAACGCCATAAAGGTGGACCAGGGATGACTCTGTAATGTGTTTGTATGATATGGGTATAAAATTAAAGGCACTTATTAAAGTTTTAGAAGGGAGTGACCCTTAGTTGTATATGTGAAGGCGTTTTCGAGATATCGATCAAAATGTGGACCAGGCTGACCCAGAACCTTATCTGTCGGGTACCGCTAATTTATTTATATATGTATGTAAGTCGGGTGAGGAGGCACTGTGACAGCACGCATATACCAGAAACGATATAATATAGAGACATTGCATAGACGAAAAATCGTGTGAGGCAAGCTTCACAAAATTCTAGTAGGTCACATTCAGCACTTACCACAGCAGAATTTGTTAAACTACCACTGTCTGTATTTGTTATTTAATAATTATTTGTACACTTTTTATTCAGCTAATGTGTTCAGAATTTTAACTTTTACTCACTAAAACTCCAATCAGTGTATTTCTGTGCTTAAATTATGTAAAAATTGTGTTAAAGTTTTTGGTGAGGTGAAAGCAGGGATGCACCTTAACGTTAAGCTAATCGTTTATCAAAAAATTTCCACCGTTTCCGTTGAAACACTTCGAAATATTATCGATAAAGAAATTATCAAGATAAATTGTATCTCGTTTTTAACCGAAACGAAAAGCTTTCGTTAACGTTAAAAACGTTAACGAAAACGTGATACTTTATGTTTGAATTATGCTGGCAATGCTATAGCCATGGTGAAGCCGTAAGGTGGCAACAACGAGCGCACATACACACACAAACTCTATGTAATTTGTTTGTGTAATTCGTTGGTGATAATGTCAAAAATACTCTGAGAAATGTTCGTACTGTCAAAATTCATGAGAAAAGTTGCAATCAGCTTGGATAATGCTTTCACCTTTAATGACTCCGCCATCAATCAGCTTTGCCAGCATAGTTTGAAATTAATAATCAACATAAACGATTTGATTTCGTTTTGATATGGCAGAAAACGAAACGAAATCATTTCGTTAATTTGACGATCTTAACGTTAATAAACGAAACGAAATGACTTCGTTTCGTTTATTAACGTTGATTATCGTAACGAAATGATATCGTTTCGTTGGTTAAGCATGCCTGGGTGAAAGTGACCTACTAGAATTTTGTTACGCTCCGCTGCTTTCCACCGAAGTTCGCGTATGCAATATCTTTATATTCAAAAATTATTTTATGGCCGCGCATACGTAAAACACTCAAGGCGAATAAAGAGCGCGCAGCCTGAGTAAAGTAGCTCGGAGAAAAACTAATAGCGAGCGGACGAGTCAGTCGTAAACAGCCGTACTATAATTAGTCGCTGTACCAACCTAATTTAATTGTAATCGACTTTGAACCATAACTTTAATTGTACTTATTTTTGAATACTCAACTTTGAATTGAATAATAAACGTTATTAATTGCATAACTTTACATTTGGGGGCTCAACCTGCCGAACCTTAATACAAATTGAATCAAGCGCCCGACTTTACAAATTGAATCAAGCTTATGTAAGTTGCAGCCGAATTGAAGAACAATAGGCAAGCAGTGCGATAAAGTGAAGTTGGCAAAACAGTACTTCTATAGTTGCAGTTCAGTCGCAAAAAAAAGGGTCGTTGATCGGTCAAAAAAAAAAAAATTCCGTTCAACGCATATCACTCGTGCTAGTCGCCAAAGCGCAGGCGATTCAAAAAACACCACCAAAGTCAAAAATCAGACAAAGCAGGTAGAGGAAGCGAGACGGCATTACAACACACGCTCAACAAAGCAGGCAGCGAAGTGGAGAGAATTCGCTCATGCAGCTTCCAAGAAAGTCATGGCCGAAGCAGAGCAGCAGAAAGCAGTAAAAGAAGCAGCGGCAATGGCAGAACAAAACAAAACAGTGGAATGTAAGAATAATGAATTGCTACAACAGTTGGTGCAATTTCTTACATTGAAAATCCAAGCAGACGAAACAAAGCAGGCCGAAACCAAAACTACGGCAGAAAGTTTTGGCAAAATTATACCCGAATTTAATGGAGGAAATATGCCAGTGAAACACTGATTTACTAACTTTGAATTAAACGCAGCTGCATACAGTTTGAACAATGTACAGAAGTACGTGCAAGCAAGGGCGAAAATGACGAAAACTGCGAAACTTTTTCTTGAATCGGTAGCTGTTTACGAATATGGTGCAATGCGCAAAATGTTGGAAGACGAATTTGACAAGTCAAAGATGTGTAGTGCTGATGCTCACGCAGAGCTACGAGAACGGAAAAATGAAAGTTTCCACGAATATATGCTGCAGATGAAGAAATTGGCTACACGTAGTAATATAGACACGCAGCCGGTGATTCGTTATATAGTTGGTGGGTGCAATTAAAAGACGAATTTAAATACAACCTTTGCAACTGTAAGTCATATAAGGAATTGCAAGATCAATACGAAGTTTACGAGAAAATAGTTTTGTGGGAAAAAGCAACAAAGAGCATAAAGGGCAAGTACACGTAAACGAGAAGCGTTCACACAATTCAAGCGAAAAGAAAACACATTACTTTAACTGTGGCGCTATGGATCATATGCGGAAAAATTGCCTAGCAGAAACAAAGTGTTTTCGTTGCAATAAAAGTGGGCATATGTCGAAAGACTGTCCAACTGTAGCTGCTGCTGTAAACCTGGTCCATAATTCGAAACGCTGTAAAAACATAAAGATTAACAACGTCGAAGTAAGCGGGTTAGTAGACACGGGCGCAGATATAACTATTATGAAAAAAAGTACATTCGACAAAGTTGGTGGAGGTGTGCTGCGAACATATATGCAACAGCTTCGCGGCCTCTGTACTAAATCTACAAAACCAATTGGGTGTTTCGTTGCTGAAGTTGGTGTTGACGACTTACTGACGCAGCAAAAATTCATTGTAGTATCCGACAAAGACGTTATATATGATGCGCTACTGGGTTACGATTTTATTTCGAAGTTCAACTTGGCGGCGACGGCGGATGGATGTAAGTTTTCTATCCTAAACGTGGGGGAAACTTATGAGGATCTTAATCAGATAAATATTTATAATTTAACCTAATCAAATTCTCATGTTGATGTTCCTCCGCATTACGAAGCCGAAATTCGCTCCTTGATTACCAATTACAATCCAGTCGATTGTGTTGGAGAATGTCCAGTTGGTTTGAAGATCATTCCGGATGGTAACCTTGTCCCGTTCAGGCATTCTCCAAGTCGCATACCATTCCACGAAGTTGAAGCAGTCAACAAGCAAATTGATGAGTGGCTTAGAGCTGGAATCATAAGACAGTCTACGTCCAACTTCGCCAGCCGCATGGTTATCGTGAATAAAAAGGACGGTACGTGCCGCATTTGTGTGGATTTTCGAAAACTTAACTTGGCTGTACTAAAATATTGTTTTCCGGTCCCTATAATTGAGGACGTACTCGAAAAGTTGCAGAAGTCGAAATTTTTTACGGTTTTGGATTTGGAAAATGGGTTTTTCTACGTCCCCATTGAAGAGAGTAGCAAAAAATACACCGCTTTCACAACAACAAGGGGGCTTTACGAATTTAATCGGGCTCCGTTTGGCTTCTGCAACTCTCCCGCCGTTTTTATACGTTTCGTTAACTACGTCTTCCAGAATCTAATAAATAATAACGTATTAGACTTATATATGGACAATATTATCATTCTTGTAGATACAGCTGATGATTGTCTTCGTAAAACAAAGCTGGTTTTTGCAATGGCAGCAGAACACGGTTTGAAAATCAAATGGCCAAAATGCCATTTTATGCAGGCGTCTGTAAGTTTCCTGGGCCACTTTGTTAAAGATGGATGCGTGTGGCCAGGCAAAGAGAAAACGGATGCGGTTAACAAGTTTGCAATCCCAAAAAATGTTAAGGCCGTGTAGTCGTTTTTGGGCCTAACGGGATTTTTTCGAAAGTTCATTAAGGGATACTCACACATCGCCAGGCCATTAACAAATCTACTACGTAAAGACTCTGTATTTGCTATCGGTCCAGCTGAAGTTGAAGCCGTCCAAACACTGAAAAATTGTTTGACTAAAGAGCCAGTGCTAAGGTTGTACAAATGCAAAGACCGAGGTACATACAGATGCGTCGAAGGATGGTTTCGGTGCAACACTATTGCAGTGGTATAGCGGCCAGGTATACCCAGTGTACTTCTGGAGCAAAAAGTCGACGGAGGCAGAGGCGCGACAGCACAGTTAGGTTTTGGAAGCGAAGGCGGTATACCTCGCTTTTAAAAAGTTTCGTCACTACCTGTTGGGCATTCATTTTAAGCTGGTGACTGATTGCGCGGCGTTCAAACAAACGTTAAGTAAAAAGGATGTACCCCGAGAAGTTGCTTCGTGGGTGGTTTATTTGCAAGAGTTCGACTTTAGTGTATAACATCGAGCAGGCGAAAGGTTAAAGCACGTTGATTGCCTCAGTCGATACCCACAGCAGGTTATGATAGTAGCGTCGGAGTTGGCAGCTCGTATTAAAAAAGCACAGCAAGAGGATACAATTACTAAAGCAATCACAGATCTACTTGATAGCCGACCATACGAAGCTTTTAAAATAAAAGGTGGTCTGTTATATAAAAATATTGAGGGTAACGATCTTTTGGTGGTTCCAAAGCAGATGGAAAAAGAAATTATTGTCGATGCTCATAATGTTGGTCACTTTGCGGTGCAGAAAACTATGCATGCTATACAACAAAATTATTGGATACCACACCTGGAACAAAAAGTTATGCAGGTAATCAACAATTGTGTAAAATGAATCATTTATAATAAGAAGCTGGGTAAAAAAGAGGGTTATCTGCACGTAATTGATAAAGGTGACCAACCATTGCATACGTTGCATATTGACCATCTGGGACCAATGGACGCTACCTCAAAGCAGTATAAATATATCTAGGCAATCGTCGACGCGTTTACCAAATTTGTGTGGCTGTACCCCACAAAGAGCACAGGTTGCGAAGAAGCGGTTCAGAAGCTGGATTCATGGTCTGTGTTTTTTGGAAACCCCTCACGCATAGTTACCGATAGAGGTGCCGCGTTCACGGCAAATATGTTTTCCGAGCACGTAAAGGAGAGTGGTATTGATCACATCTGGAGCACTACCGGGGTCCCACGTGGAAACGGACAGATCGAAAGAGTGAATCGAACGGTTCTGTCGATTATTGCCATGCTCTCAGCAGAAGAACCTGCAAAATGGCTCAAGTTAGTTCCAAAAGTACAGCAAGCTATTAATTCACATACTCATGCGTCTACAAATCGGCGGCCGTTTGAACATATGTTTGGTGTCAAAAAGAACCACACATGCAGTGATCAGATACAACTTTACTCGAACAGGAGCTATATGATGCATACGACGAAGGGCGGCACAATTTGCGGCAAGAGGCGAGGCACGAAATGGAGCGCGCTGAGAATCAATACAAAAAGCAGTTTGATAGCAAACGAAAGAAGGAATACGGGTACAACATCGGCGATTTAGTAGCAATACGACGCACGCAGTTTGTATCCGGACGAAATCTGGCTAGCGAATATCTCGGCCCGTACGAAATCACACATGTTAAACGAAATGGTCGGTTCAACGTTAGAAAGGCGGCAGATGTAGAGGGGCCCTGTAATACGTCCACGAGTTGCGATAATATGAAACTTTGGAAGTATACAGTCAACAACGAAGAGCTTTTGTCATCTGAGGCAGATGACTAATCAGGGTGGTCGAATGTAAGTCGGGTGAGGAGGCACTGTGACAGCACGCATATACCAACACATATGGCAGCGCAAACGTAAAACACTCAAGGCGAATAAAGAGCGCGCAGCCTGAGTAAAGTAGCGAGCGGACGAGTCAGTCGGAATCAGCTGTCGACCAAAGCAGCCGCCATTACTATAATTAGTCGCTGTACCAACCTAATTTAATTGTAATCGACTTTAAACCATAACTTTAATTGTACTTATTTTTGAATACTCAACTTTGAATTGAATAATAAACGTTACTAATTGCATAACTTTACATGTAATACCACGAAGAGTATTCCTGCACAAATTCCAAGGGCTTTTAATTTCGCTCTGCAGAACTTTTTCATTTTCTTCTACTTAATATGGGTGTCACACCCATTTTACAAAGTTGTTTCTAAAGTTATATTTTGCGTCAATAAACTAATCAAATTACCATGTTTCATCCCTTTTTTCGTATTTGGTATAGAATTACGGCATCTTTTTCATTTTTCGTAATTTTCTATATCGAAAAAGTGGGCGTGGTTATAGTCGGATTTCGGCCATTTTTATAGCAAGATGAAGTGAGTTCAGAGAAGTACTTGGACTAAGTTTAGTAAAGATATATCGGTTTTTGCTCAAGTTATCGTGTTAACGGCCGAGCGGAGGGCAGACGGTCGACTGTGTATAAAAACTGGGCGTGGCTTCAACCGATTTCGCCCATTTTCACAGAAAACAGTTACCGTCATAGAAGCCATGCCCTTACAAAATTGGTAAATTTTTGTTCGACTTATGGCATTAAAAGTATTCTAGGCAAACGAAATGAAAAAGGGCGGAGCCACGCCCATTTTGAAATTTTCTTTTATTTTTGTATTTTGTTTCACCACATCATTACCGGAGTTGAATGTTGACATAATTTACTTATATACAATTTTATATTGTCGTGTGTATGAGTCGCTTACCGCTCTAAACTAACTATTTAGTACAGTAAAGTTATTCAATTTTTTTTTAAATTTGACTTTAAAAGAATTTTTTTTAAAAGGTGGGCGTGGTCTTCATCCGATTTTGCTACTTTTTATTTAGCACATATACAGTAATAATAGTAACGTTCCTGCCAAATTTCATCATGATATCTTCAACTACTGCCAAATTACAGATTGCAGAACTTTTAAATTACCTTCTTTTAAAAGTGGGCAGTGCCACGCCCATTGTCAAAAATTTTACTAATTTTATATTCTGCGTCATAAGGTCAACTACCCCACCAAGTTTCATCGCTTTATCCGTCTTTGGCAATGAATTATCGCATTTTTTCGGTTTTTCAAAATTTTCGATATCGAAAAAGTGGGCGTGGTTATATACCGATATCGTTCATTTTAAATAGCGATCTCAGATGAGCCCCCAGAAACCTACATACCCAATTTCAGCAAGATACCTCAAAATTTACTCAAGTTATCGTGGTAACGGACAGACGGGCGGACGGACGGACGGACATGGCTCAATCAAATTTTTTTTTCGATACTAATGATTTTGATATATGGAAGTCTATATCTATCTCGATTCCTTTATACCTGTGCAACCAACCGTTATCCAATCAAAGTTAATATACTCTGTGAGCTCTGCTCAACTGAGTATAATAAAGGTTAGTTGTTACGGATATAACTAAGATCTTTGTACCTAGTTTTACAACTACATTGCCATATACATTAAGTCCATCATATTTTTAAGTTTTTTTTAACCATAAGAATAAGTAGCTGAATCGTAATAAAAATGTGTAAATATGGAATTGTATATTTAATTGTGTTGGTCTGATTCCATAGTGGTGTGGTTGGTCTTTTGAGGCTTTATTAACAGCTTTAAAGCCATGGTAAGGTGGGTTATGAGCAGCCGCTAAAATAAGATACGCGCTGCTAGGTATGGGCTTTCCCGGCATAATTGGTGGTACTCAGGTTTCCGGTAGCTTTTCGTTAGTGTGCAAAGTTAATGTTCTTGTTAGGAACGAAGATCAACTGAACCAATTCAATAATTTGGAGGATACACAATTAAGGAAACTGAAGTTAAGTGGCACATCCGTTCTCTTATACTGCATAATCCTTCTCTGAATATCGATCCTGATGTCATAATCAACTAAGAAATCCACTCCCAATATGACTTCATCAACGATCTCTGCCATAACGAATTTGTGTAGAACCATGACCCTCCCCAATTAAGACTTCACATACCACTTCTCCGTTGACTTGGTTATACTCGCCAGTAATCGTACGCAATCTTGCTCCAGGTAATGGCTTTACTCTCCTATTGACCAAATCAGATCGGATTAAAGAATGAGATGCGCCCGTATTACAGTCAGTGCACGCTCTTTGCCATCCATATTTCCTTTGACGGTAAGACTGCTCGATTTCCTTCCAATATTCGAGATAGGTTTCACAGGACATTCAATAGCTGGGCCAAGTTTTCGATCTTTACATCTGACTCGGTCTTGCTTATTTCCTCCAGCTTTGCATTTACGACCAGCCAAGTTGGAACTACCAGGTCCGGTGCTGCAATGACGTACAATGTGACCTGGGTTACCGCACTTAAAGCATTTTATTGCATCATTATTCTTCTGTTGCGTGTCCTTTAAAGCTTCCAAAATTGTGTCTCCCCAATCTGGCCATTCTACTTTCACATGATGAGCTTTGTATGCTGGTTTACTCAATAGTGAGGCAGTTTCTTGAGTCAATGCATGTGATACCGTTTCTGAAAATGTTGCCTTTGGGTTTGCGTATGTAGCTCGCTTTGTTTCGACGTCCCGCATGCCATTTATAAAGGTCTGAATCCTTACCCTTTCGGTGTATTCCATGGGTGCCGCCTCATTTGCCAAATGAGCCAACCTTTCAACATTCGAAGCAAACTCATGCAATGTCTCATTCGATTTTTTGTAACGGGTTTGCAACTCAATTTGATATATCTGTTTTCTATGCCCGTTTCCTTAACTTCTCTCGACAGCGGCAATCAATGCTTCATAACTGTTCTGTTCGTACTCTTTAGTAGTCTGTAAGATTTTCGCTGCAGGCCCTTTCAATGCCACGAACAGTGCAGAAACTTTATCTTCCGCATTCCAGTTGTTCACTGCTGACGGCTTCTCAAATCGAAGCTTAAATACCTGGAAAGGAACAGAGCCGTCAAAAGATGGAGTATTTACCTTCGGATTGCTTGCTGAAACAGCTGGGCGATTTAGTTGCAACTCCTGTATACGACCTCTCAAAGCATCCATCTCGGCCTCGATTCTATCCTCAAACTGCGTTATTTGCTCGTCCTCGCTTGGAGTTTTGATGACATACGCGTCTCTTGCGCTTCGAGTTGTACTGTTATGCGTGCCTCATGTTCTTTCATTTGCGTTTCCATCTTTGATGTAATCTGTGTCGACATTTCTGAAATACGCGTTTCTTGTGCTTCAATCTTCGATGTTATACGGTTCTCCTGCCATTCCAGCTGAAATGACATTTGCGACTACATTTCTGAAATGCGTGCCTCCTGTGCTTCCATCTTGGATGTTATACGGTTCTCCTGCGATTCTAGTTGGGATGCCATATGTGTCTTCTATTCTGCCAGTTGAGATGACATTGTCGATGTTTGAGCAGATATTGCAGCCAAAATCGTGTTCAAGTCTGTGCTCGTAACTGTCTGCGATGTTTCGTTTTTCTCTTCAATTTTTGTTGTTGTCTCGTACCCATCAGGATGAAAGACATCATCGTCCAGATTAATTCCAACCGACTCCATAGCATCTCGTAGCCGTGCTTGAAGTTCGATCTTATTGCCGGTTGTATTCAATCCACGGTTCTCCAACTCCTTTTTCAGTTGCTGGATCCTTAATTCACTTAAATTTGCCATGTCCTTGTTGCCCTCTGGAATTTATTCAACGATTCCTCTTCTGACACCAATTGTAACGAATATAGGGAAACTCCGCTTATTTTACACCTTCTACTAACGTTCGTATCGCTAAATGTTTGAATAAATAACTCCAATATGCAATAATGCAAAATGGTTTTTATTAGGTTATTTTGAAAGTACTTCACAATAACACTTATACTTCGCAACCAATGGCGTGCTTAAAACAAACTGTTTAGTCATGTCTCAGCTTGCGCTGCTTTTATACTCTTCGGTTTCCTCGTTCACCCATTTCTCCTAAGTTCTAGTAATTTCGTGAACTTGATGCTTGTATACCAGCTATACACATGTATATTCGTAATTTGTATCCATATGCCTGTGTATATGTGAGTATTACTACGCTGATGATGACATGCGTGTGTGAGTATCTCTCTGTTGCCTTGTATGTATGTGTTTACATGATGATTGATTTGTTTATGCTGCTTAGTATCGGCTTAGTGATGGTAGTATCGCTTAGTGATACTAATATTCGTCACAGTATTCATTTCAGGTCTGAAAATAGCATTCTGTGATATTCTTCTCTCTTCTCGACCTGATGACTTACCGGACGATCTGGCCCTGGTATAAAAAGTCAAGTCAAATAGAGAAAGATATGCGTTCGCTACAAGCTTCGCTGCGACTGTTGAGGAGCCAAATAAGTTTAAGAATCGGTGACAACAACTCAGACGAGAGAATGCGAATCACACGAAAAAATTCACAAGATCAGCCAATACCGATGGATATAGATACATCAAATCACGGCTTCGCCAGAATTCGAATTGGCGTCAATCACAAAAAGTAAATCAGGGCCTACAACAATACCGAAACAATTTCAAACAGAATCCTAGCTTTAACCAACAATAAAAAATTGGGAAGCGACAGGCAGTATCAGGTATAAATACTGGACCAAAAACGCAGAGAATAAATAAATTAAGACAAGATAACCAAGATACGGCCTACAATCAAGAGGGGGAAGAAGAAATAGAAAATCTCAAAGAGAAAGAACTCAATTATTTAGGGGAGGTTCGTGCTTCCGTGGATCGAACGAGGAGTAGGGAATCAAGGAGAAAAAGGAAAACTATTAGTGGACACAGAAGCGTCAAAAACTATATTAAGCCTTTGCCCGAGTTTAAGAGTAATAGACTAGCGTCCACACCTTTTATAGTTAACTCACTGCACGGAAATAGTCATGTGAACAAGAATTACAGAATAGGCAGATTTTATCAGAAGAGGACCTGCAAGACACCATACTTTTGGAATTCGAGAAAGCAAGCTACACCAAAACTCTCGGCATACAGTGGAACGTCCTGACCGACACTTTCTCGTAAACAGTGGACTTCATACCCCTCTCGTCCGCTGGTACAAAGCGACAAATTCTCTTCTCTGTCGCAAGACTGTTTGACCCCGCAGGGTGGCTTACGCCGATAATGATTCAGGCCAAGATTTTACTCCAAGAGTTGGGGATAGACGGAATTGTTTGAGACGAACCAGTGAAGCCCCTCCGCTTCATTAAATGGACGCAATTCGCAAAAATGTATCGAACATCTCAGACACAAAGATACCTCCACGGGTTGACTATATCCCGAACCAGCAGGTTAAACTGTATGGTTTCTGCGATGCGTCGGAAAAGGCATGCTGCGCCAATATATATCTGCGAACAACCCACGATGCCACCACGCCTTCCCATCTTCTGGTCGCTAAAGGCGAGGTTGCCCCTCTTCGCACCACAGGTTGTCAAGACTAGAGCTGTATGCAGCTCTACTCCTTGCCCGATTTATCGCCGTCGTACAGTCGTATCTCGAGCTCTCTCTTAAAAAACTTTACATGTGGTCTGACTCGGAAATTGTTTAAGCATGGCTCGAAAAGCCGCCCCACGCTTGGAAAAACTTCATATCCAATCGAACAGCTGAAATTATGGATCTTGTCGGAAGCGCCTCCTGGAGGCATGTAGGCAGTCGCGACAATCCAGCAGATATGGGCACAAGAGGATGCAAACCCATGGACTTGGCAAATTCTGCGCTGTGGTTGTCCTGCGTGGCTGACCCAGCCCCCCGAAGCCTGGCCAAAACCAACTACCCGCAGCATTAACCCGCCGGAAATAAGTCAAGTCAAAGCGCAACACTTAGCTAAAGGTGACCCCGATGTATTGGATCGATTTTCCTCTTTTCCTTTAAGTTCATTCACAATCTAAAGGATCGATCTCTAGGGATTAACCCCGCTTATACCCCTCTCTGTGTCATGGAGATCTCCGCAAAATAAAAGTTAACTTGTGACGCTAACGCAAACCCGATATTTTCCTCGCGAAAGAGCATGCTTGGAGAATGCAAAACCCATTGATAAAAGAAGATGTCTGCTAACTCTCAACCCATTCCTCGATGAAAATGGGCTCCTCAGAGTTCATTGTAGATTAGCTCATTCGACGTTGATGTACAACGAACGACATCCCATTATTATCCCACAAAAATCCAAATTCGCTATCCTCTATATACAGCACATTCACGAACTACTTCTTCACGCCGAAATAGGCCTAATGCAGCAATGCCTCAGACAGGAACTCTATATTCCACCACTCAAACCTCTCATAAAGAGATGCATACATCAGTGCAAAACCTGTACCCTCCATAAGCAGCAAATGCGTTCTCAAATCCTGGCGGCCTTGCCTCCTGAACGATGCACATATGCTTACGCAGATTTACCCCTTATAAACCGATGGGACAGGGTAAAAAGCGTACATCATCAGTTCAGCAAAAGGTGGAAGGAAGACTATCTAAAGGATCTCCAGAAAAGCCAAAGTGGAAAAATCCACAACCCAAACCCAAAGTCGGTGAGTGCGTCTGCATTCACGACGACTCACTTTCCCCGACTGAACGGCATTTTGGATGCATTGAAAAAATGCATTCAGGGCCGGACGGCCATGTACGTGTTGTTGACGTTCCTACTCAAACCGGCACCCTCACACGACCACTTGTCAAGCTCTGTTTCCTCCCTCATACTGAAAGCCCACCATCTCGGGAAAACCCGGAGAATTCGTAGCTACCCTCAAACCACCTCTTTCCACTTCTACCACATCACCGTCTCTACTATGCCCTGTTTCGCAACATATTGCCACCTGAAACTCCCTGCATTAGCTTTTCTTTACATTAAAATATTTGTACACCTGTAATTCGAGATGGTTATGGATCGCGCTCAACGGGCATCACAAAGGCCAGCGCGGTCGAAGATTGTTGATCCAAACAACGCCAGCAAGTCACGAAGCCCGACGCTACTAATCGACTATAGACGGTGCCGTATCTGCACACGTCATCACGCCCGGCGAAACTGCATCGTGTTCAAAAAGATGAAGCCACCTCAAAGATGGATGCTCACACGAGCCCATAAATTTTGCACTACTTGCTTGGCACTGTCACATGTTAACTATGAGTGTAGCTCCATGACAGATGTCGGATCTGCGGAGCACGACATCACTCCCTACTCCATAGGCCGGACGCTACCCTAAGCTCGCCACGCGCCACCCCGGCCTGCCAGATCCGCCGTACCAATTCAGGCACCCCCACGTGCCACCCACCCAGCAAACACAGTTTCTAACGTTAGAGAAATATTGTAATTTTACGTTAGAATTCTAATGTAGTTCTCTAATGTATTTCGAATCCAAAACTAGGTTAAGGCTTGGTTTCCTCCAAAAGCGGTACCGCTATGGTACGACCGCTAAAGAGCGGCCGGTAAACTCACCGTTTCTAGCGGCAACGCTTTGTTGGAAACTACGAACTGTTACGGCAGACGAGTCAGACGAGTTGCAAAAGTAAATTTTACATTTTTGCATATTTTTTTTAGTTTTTTTTATAAATTTTCTTTTAATAAACTCACAAGAAAAAAATTCCAATTCAAAAATGTTGTTTATTTTATAAATAATTTGAAATATTTGACAAAATATTCACCGCCTTGACAATAGCGGTGGGAAAAAACGGTGATGAACGAGTTTCTACCGTCATGACGGCAGGGTTGTTTTATGCCCGGCCGTTATATTACGTACGGTGAACTTCACCGTCTTCTTAGTTTCCACATAATTACTTTTACATTGCAATATTTTTGACAACGTACTCTGCCGCTATGTAACCGCCGCTATATAGCGGCACCGCTATCGAGGAAACCAAGCCTTTAGAGAACTAGGTTAGA
The DNA here is from genome assembly GCF_040869045.1 of Eurosta solidaginis. Taxonomy (NCBI): domain Eukaryota; kingdom Metazoa; phylum Arthropoda; class Insecta; order Diptera; family Tephritidae; genus Eurosta; species Eurosta solidaginis. The sequence goes on along the minus strand of NC_090319.1, from coordinate 148,522,744 downwards.
ATTCGACTGTGAAACGATTCGAATAACACTAGAAATGCGATGTTATGATTATTGTCACAGTAATCGATTATTTGCACGACATGATCACTCATTCTTAGTGTTATACAAACAAAATAAAAATAGTGGAAATAATACAAATTGCGAAATAGGTTTTTTATTTATAATAATAAATACTAGTAAGTGAAAATGAATCAAAAAAGTTAAAGAAGGAAAGCAATCATATTATTGAAGGGCCATTTGAATGGCATGAAGAAAACGCTTCCTCATTCGTACTTCAAACCAACGCTGAGCTCAATATGTAAGTACGGGTTTAATTTATTATAAAGAAAAAGCCTTTGAAATATGTTCATTCTCAATATATAAGATTATAACTAAATAAACGTATTTGATATAATGAAACAATGAAAATTTCTCTGATTTTAAATAATTGAACTTAATTGCGCATCACTTCAAAATTCTCATTAGAAGCTCATTAGAATTTGACGTTAGAATTCGACCCCGGGCGACCCCGTTTTCGCCAGGGCAACAACACTCCTTCATCAGCACCCATCATCGCCCGACTCACAATTCGATGCACCGCACAAGGCTGCATACTGCCAACGCTAGAGGAATGGTGTCCGAAATCCTCGTCTAACTCATAACATTGAATTTGAACTGAATTTTTATATTGAATTTTGCAAATGTACCTTGAACTATAAGTGATTTATTTATACATCTCGATGTAGAGCCATTATAGTTTAAGAGTCATGATTTGTACTCATAAGTTAGGGCAACTCATATTATATTGGGTTGACAGATGTATGTATATATGTATGTACGGTTTTCACATTTCTTATATTCAAATTCTTTTACCCATTCCTTTGTGACTTAAACAAAATTGTAAAAAAAATAAAATAAAAAAATTGTAAGCACTTCCTTTATAAATGGACAAAAATCAGCGAAAAATGTCTCCTTATATAAAGACATATTCTTACTAAACTTTGATTTTTAAATTTTGACATAGAAATTGCAAAAAATATTAAGAGAAGTAAAAATATAAAAGTGGAGCGCACATTACTTGGATTGGAAAGTTCGTAGGAAAGGAAATATTATTAGTCAATCAATTGCGTTCCACCTTCATATTTTTAATTCTCATATGAGAATTAAAAATATGAAGGTGGAACGCAATTGATTGACTAATAATATTTCCTTTCCTACGAACTTTCCAATCCAAGTAATGTGCGCTCCACTTTTATATTTTTACTTCTCTTAATATTTTTTGCAATTTCTATGTCAAAATTTAAAAATCAAAGTTTAGTAAGAATATGTCTTTATATAAGGAGACATTTTTCGCTGATTTTTGTCCATTTATATAAAGGAAGTGCTTAAAATTATTATACTCAGCTGAGCAGAGCTCACAGAGTATATTAATTTTGTTCGCATAACGGTACCCCGTAACGGCATAAACTAATCGAGATAGATATAGACTTCTATACATCAAAATGATCTGGGCAAAAAAGAAATTCATTTAGCCATGTCCACCCGTCTGTCCGTCCGTCCGTCCATCCGTAAACACGATAACTTGAGGTGTCTTAATGAAATTTGGTGTGTAGGTTCCTGGGCACTCATCTCAGATCGCCATTTAAAATGAACGAAATCGGACTATAACCACGCCCACTTTTTCGATATCGAAAACTTCAAAAAAACCGAAAAAGTGCTTTAATTCATTACTAAAGACGATAAAGTGATGAAATTTGTTAGGTGGGTTGACCCTATACCGCAGAATAGAAAATTAGTAAAAGTTTGGACAGTGGCACCGCCCACTTTTAAAAGAAGGTAATATAAAAGTTTTGCAAGCTGTAATTTGGCTGCCGTTGAAGATATCATGATGAAGTTTGGCAGGAGTATTACTCCTTTTACCATATCTGTTCTAAATAAAAATTAGCAAAATCGGATGACGAACACGTCCAATTTAAAAAAAAAAAGAATTTTAAAAGTAAAATTTTAACAAAAAATTTAATATCTTTACAGTATATAAGTAAATTATGTCAACATTCAAATGGCGATATATCGAAAAGGCGTCCACCTATAGACCTAATGTCCACTCCCTCTTAAAATGCTCAGTAACACCTTTCGTTTGATACCCATATCGTACAAACATTCTAGAGTCACCCCTGGCGCACCCTAATGGCGATATCTCGAAAAGGCGTCCACCTATAGACCTAATGCCCACTCCCTCTTAAAATGCTCAGTAACACCTTTCGTTTGATACCCATATCGTACAAACATTATAGAGTCACCCCTGGCCCACCCTAATGGCGATATCTCGAAAAGGCGTCCACCTATAGACCTAATGCCCACTCCCTCCTAAAATGCTCAGTAACACCTTTCGTTTGATACCCATATCGTACAAACATTCTAGAGTCACCCTTGGTCCACCTTTATGGCGATATCTCTAAAAGGCGTCCACCTATAGAACTAAGGATTACTCCCTTTTAAAATACTCATTACCGCCTTTCATTTGATACCCATATCGTACAAACACATTCTAGAGTCACCCTGGCCCACCCTAATGGCGATATCTCGAAAAGGCGTCCACCTATAGACCTAATGCCCACTCCCTCTTAAAATGCTCAGCAACACCTTTCGTTTGATACCCATATCGTACAAACATTCTAGAGTCACCCCTGGTCCTCCTTTATGGCGATATCTCGAAAAGGCGTCCACCTATAGAACTAAGGATTACTCCCTTTTAAAATGCTCAGTAACACCTTTCGTTTGATACCCATATCGTACAAAGACATTCTAGAGTCACCCCTGGCCCACCCTAATGGCGATATCTCGAAAAGGCGTCCACCTATAGACCTAATCCCACTCCCTCTTAATATGCTCAGTAACACTTTTCGTTTGATACCCATATCGTACAAACATTCTAGAGTCACCCCTGGCCCACCCTAATGGCGATATCTCGAAAAGGCGTCCACCTATAGACCTAATGCCCACTCTTTCTTAAAATGCTCAGTAACACCTTTTATTTGATTCCCATATCGTACAAACACATTCTAGAGACACCCCTGGTCCACCTTTATGGCGATATCTCGAAACGGCGTCCACCTATGGAACTAAGGATCACACCTTTTCAAAATACTCATTAACAGCTTTCATTTGATACCCATATCGTACAAACATATTCTAGAGTCACCCCTGGTCCACCTCAATGGCGATATCTCGAAAAGGCGTCCACCGATAGACCTAAGGCCCACTCCCTCTTAAAATGCTCAGTAACACCTTTTATTTGATACCCACATCGTACAAACAAATTCTAGAGTCAGCCCTGGTCCACCTTTATGGCGATATCCCTAAATGGCGTCCATCCATAGAACTATGGCCTACTCTCTCTTAAAATACTCTTTAATACCTTCCATTTGATACACATGTCATACAACCACATTCCAGGGTTACCCTAGGTTCATTTTCCTACATGGTGATTTTCCTTATTTTGTCTCCATAACTCTCAACTGAGTATGTAATGTTCGGTTACACCCGAACTTAGCCTTCCTTACTTGTTTTATGTACATCTTGTATCAGTCATATTATGACCTGTAATTCTGAGATCAAAATTTAAGCTAGTGAAACTATTGAAAAGTTCGCAACTACTACGACAGAAAACGTGCTCTAGACAGCTCCCAGAAATACTTCAAGTTGGTGCATTTAAATATGATACTAGACCATAATTTGCCATTAGTGTAAGATACGTATCTATAGTGGAATTATGGTTAAGTATGTCAATATTAAGGTCGCCTAAGACAATAGTATTACCTGACTTTTCATTACTGAGAATACCTGAAAACTCTTCAAAAAATGTCTGGACAGGAACCCCATGTAGCCTATAAACGCACATAAAGGTAACAATCTTACCAGAGATCTTTAGTGTGACCTTTAAATTATCAGCGCTTGTGAGATTGTATTCTTTGATTTTTTCGTTTTCTTCGCCACTGTAAGCAAAGCTCTATTATAACCAGTGAGACTGTCATTTATGTATATATTTGTTTTGTTCGTCTCACCGAAAAGCCCAGTTGTCAATTTACCCTTTGCCTTGCGTTTATTACTCATTATTTTTACGTGGGAGTCCTCATTTTTCTGCTACAGTTTTTTTACATAGCATCTGCTTATATCATCTGGAGAGACAGATATGCCAAATGCAGTGCCTCTAATTTGCTTTGCGCACTCACTCGCGTTACTACTCGTAAGCTGAGGTAAGCCAACAATGTCTACAGCGCTGCTTAACAACTGTTGTTTCTCCAGTTAAGCATGCTTTCAAGTTGTCAGTCTCTTTCACTCAATTTCTGATTATCTTGTTGAAGTTGCTCCACCGTGCTGAGAAAATCAGAGTTAAGTTTTTTTAAACTCATGATTTGTTGGACAGGCTCCGTTTTTTGCATTGGTGCTATTGTTGTTGTTATTCGCCAATTTCTGCATATTTACGTTGTTGTTGTTGGTGATTGTCTTTTGTGTTACTTGTTTTTGGATGCTGTTGATATTTTGTTTGTTCTTGGGAGGTGCCGATGTTGAAGATTTTGCTGGTTGTTTACGCAGTAGTTTTCGATCGTAAAGGAGCAGATACTTCTGTTGTCACAACAGGTGAATAACCTGGCAATGGCTATTGATGGAGCGATTTGCGGCGCGAAACATTACACGAATCGCATCGATAATTAACACCATTTGCTTTCATGTATTCCAAGTCAGCTACAGTAATCTTGGCACAAGCGGCATGAAAATAGCTACCGCAATCCGCACACGCGACTTTAGCTACAACTGTGCGATCAACTTTTTCACTACAAGTTGGGCAGAACATATTGCTATTTTTTTGTATTTTTTAGTTAGACTAAACGTATTATCAAAGCAGGCACCCCACAACACTGCGAAAACCCATCCGCTCACAACGAATGCAAAAATACAATTATTGGTTGTTGTTGTAGCAGTGCTTCGCCCCATCCAATAGGTGCGACCAATCACAAATTTTCATCAAGTCCAAGGAAACTTGCAGTTTCAACAAGGACGGACCATAATGAGAGAGGTGTTAGAGGCGTTGGTTCCACATTACAATTAAATATATGGTTGGTGTCATGTGGGGACACATTGCAAGCGGGGCATACATTTTGTATGTCGGGGTTCATTCTGGATAGGTAAGAGTTTAACCTGTTACAGTATCCAAATCGAAGTTGAGCTAGAGTGACTCGCATTCCCTGGGGAGTATGCGTTCCTTTTCCGCAACTTTTGGGTACTGTTTTTTGAGTAATGGATTCACCAGGCAATTTCTGGCATAAAGGTCCGACGCCTGTTTGTGGAGTTCGCTGAGAACCTGCTTGTGTTTTTTGGCTTCATACGGCTGAGTTCTCAGGTGCCGCATTTCCTCATAATGCTTACGGATATGACTCCATAAGCCCCCTGGGTGGTGTTGGAACTGTTTGGTTAGCAACTCATTTCTCTCCCTGATGGGGAGTATTTTCGCCTCATTATGGAGATGGTGTTCTGGGGACATAAGAAGACAGCCCGTGACGGTTCTGAGAGCAGTATTTTGGCAGGCCTGTAGCTTCTTCCAGTGAGTAGTTTTTAGGCTTGGCGACCATATAGGGGACGCGTAGCATGCAATCGGCTGGCCAATTGCTTTGTATGTAGTAATGAGCGTTTCTTTGTCTTTTCCCCAAGTGCTGCCAGCAAGTGATTGGAGGATTTTATTACGGCTCTGGATTTTTGGTACAATTGCGGCTACATGCTCACCAAAATGTAGATCCTGATCAAATGTCACACCCAAGATTTTGGGGTGTAGGACAGTCGGTAGCGTAGTGCCATCGACGTGGATGTTCAAAATGGTCGGCATTTGGGACGTCCATGTTGTAAATAAGGTCGCTGAGGATTTAGTCGGTGATAATGCCAGGTTTCGCGAGGCGAAAAAACTGGAGATCAGGGAGATAGCCGTTTATTCTGTTGCAAAGCTCATCAATCTATGGGCCTGGGCCTGTGGCCATTATTGTGCAGTCATCGGCGTAGGAAACAATAGTAACTCCTTCTGGTGGCAAAGGTAGCTTAGATATGTAGAAATTAAACAAAAGTGGGGATAGGACACCACTCTGTGGGACCCCTTGTTTAATTCTTCTTTGTTTAGATGATTCGTTTATAAATTGCACCGATGCCTGCCGACCACCCAGATAATTTGCCGTCCACCTTTTAAGAAATGGTGGAAGGGTAGACCCTTGCAGATCTTGCAGTAACGTGCCATGGTTGACGTATCAAAAGCTTTTGATAGGTATAGCGCCGTGAGTAGTGTTCTATAATGGGGGTTTGGATTTAAACCGCAATTTATCTGGGTGCTAATGGCATTTATCAGGGTGGTGGTGCCATGGTGTTTTCTAAAGCCATGCTTATAACAGGCTAGTTGCAAATTTTCTTTGAAGTAATGGATCAAAATGCCATTTTTCGGGAATGACAAAAGTGGAAAGAGACAGGTTGAAGACATGTGCTAATATTTGAAACCCTCTTTTCCTAGGCTTTTAAGCATCGACATGGCTATGCCGTCTAGGCCCACTGCTTTGGATGGTTTAGCATGGCCTATGGCGTCCTCAACCTCTTTGGCGTGAGGTAATTGGAGACGCGCTGAATTTATGTTTATTTGCGCGTCTATTGGCCCTTCGTCTATCTTTGTCGACATTAGAATGCATATTGTCGGCAGAAAGCGCTCGCGCATTTTTTCGCATCCGACAGCACTTTATCGCCAAAGGCGATGGAAATTTTGTCATTATGCTTTGACGAATTCGATAGGGACAATTATAGGTCGTCGACACCGCCGTGTCCAGCTACCGCCGTATAATCAGCAGCCACACCCCACCATATAAAAGGAGCCACCCCTTAAAAACAAGTGTTGCAGTAACGTGCCATGGTTGACCGTATCAAAAGTTTTTAATCCGTAATTTATCTGAGTACTAATAGCATTCAGCGCGGTAGTTGTGCTGTGTAATTTTCTGAAGTCATGTTGATGATTGGCTAGTTGCAAATTTGAATTAAAGTAGGGAAGCAGAATGGCTTCAGGTGTCTTTGCTACTTGCGATAGAAGTGATATTGGACGATAAGAATCTCCTATGTTAGCTGGTTTCCAGGCTTTAGTAGCGGGACCACCTTGGCCATATTCCATTTTCCGGGGATGACAAAGGTGGAAAGCGACAAGTTGAAGACATGTGCTAGGTTAATAAATCCCTCTTTGCCTAGGCTTTTAAGCATCGTCATGACTATGCCGTCTGGGCCCACTGTTTAAAAGGTTTAGCATGAACGATGGCATCCTCAACCTTTTTGGCGGTGATGGTAATTTTGGACGCGCTGTATTTATGTTAGTGTCTGCATCTGTTGGCCCGCCGTCTAACTTTGTATACCGTAGAATGTATTACATATTTTCGGCAGAAAGCGCTCGCGCATTTTTTCGCATTCGACATCACTTTATCGCCAAAGGTGATGGAAATTTTGTGGACCAAAGCTTACCCACACCGGCAGAGAGGTTACAACTAATTAGATGCTCCTACCATTTTGCCCGCTTGTTTTCATCCACAAGCAATCTGATGCGCTGTTTTAAATCCCTTATTTGGGTGTCACCGGGGTCGTGCTGTCTTATAAGGTCACGTTCTCTCGCTAAATTTGCGGCCTCCGCCGGAAAATTAGGTCGGATTTTCGGAATTCTTCTGGAGGGAATAAAACGAGCCAAGGCGGATCCAATGACCTTGCGGAAAGCACGTTCCATTTGGCCAGCATCAGTCGGAATAGGGAGGGCAGCAAAGCGATTGTCTGTTACCGATTTGTAGTCATCCCACGTTCCTTTATTAAAGTTGATGAAAGTGCGGTTCTCAGTAATTATGAAGTCGGCGGATCGCTCTAGCCAAAGGAGTATAGGCAGGTGGTTAGACGCGAATATTACCATCGGCTGCTAGTTGACACAGTTTACTAGACGATAGATAGATCTGGCGAACTGTGATATATAAGACGCGGACTACGGAACGCGCTTGGGCGTGAATAGCAAGGATCCACAAAATATTTATAAAAGTTGCGAGGACGTCGGGTTTGGGGTCTAGCCCAGAACAACCTGTCCGAAATAACCATCCCTTGTACATGACACACTGACAAGAGTGTGACCGTCCTAAAATATTATTTTCCGGCAAACGCAGCAAAGCCATTTCTCAGGACCGGGGTCAGGTGAAGCACCCAGATTGGGTTCGGTGCTTTCCCGGAGGAGGGGAGTATGGCGCAGTCCACACTACGGAATCAATCCGAGACAGTGATGGAAAATCACAGGCCACTGACCGCGAATATCATAAATAGGACCATCAGAATACGTCATATAAAGCTGGTGACAGGGTCCGGGCGAAGGCCATTCGAAGGCTAGGAAATAAGCTCTCAGAATTGTACGTAGAAGAAGTAGTTGAACAGGACCTAGGCACCACTTTTTTTATAAGGAGCAGGAGGGTCCACAAAGAAAAACTTCGGCCCCTTGAAAGAACATTAATTACCACCTCTTTTTTATTGCAGGATAATAATATTGGTATTCCTGACAACAACCACTTCGAGAGAAAAACTCACAGACTATACTAACGCCAACTACATCCCGATTATGGACGGAGACGAAATAGTATTGGAACACTCGGGCTATCTGACATACTTCACTAACAGGGCATTGTACGAAGCAAAAAACGACGAGACGAAAAATCGAATTACCTTATTCGCTCAGTCGCACATGATGCAGCTGTTCGACGAGGATATGAAACACATCGAAACACTACAGCGGCAAACACGAAGCATTAACTTTTTGGGTACGGCACTTTAGGTCAATGCCGGTACCCCCGAATTCGATGACTACCAGATACTCCAGATGAGACAGGACATACTCGTTGATTTGAACAACTAACAATATGGGATAAACACCCACGTTCAGCGAAAAATTTATTTAGAAATGACAGATAAAATAACCAAATTATAATTTCCACTAAAAAAGAGAAAATAGATACAGGCCACTTATATGAAATACTACTAGCAAGAAATAGAATAATAACTGAGTCTGCAAGTTGCCATAATTTCAATAAAATTAGCCAAACTCAATTTAGTTAGTCCTGTAATAGTTAACAGTAGCGATATAAACAAAATAATCAACGAGCACTCGACTAACGTATCATATAGCTATAGAAATATTAGGAATTTCTAGAATTAAGGTATTACAAAATAAGGACAATTTGTATTTCATAATAAAATTGCTCAACCACCGCAAACCACAAGAAGGGCATCAATGAGATCAACGAAGGAAAAATTATTATCAACAACTATACGGCCGTAATAAAGGCCGAGACTGGTATCTCAATAACCGTTAAAGGGACCTTCGAACAGCAGTGACAATAAACGGTACTCCCCAAAAGATCAACCTGGTGGGACACTTGCGGTCTCTGAGTCTTAACTACCTCCAGGAAATGAATGCTGAATGCATCAACCACATAGACGCGTTGTGACAAGATATCAATTTAAAGACAGTGGTTTCGTTGCTGCAGTGACAACCATTACTACCTTCCTAGTGATCTGGCTGATCCTTAGCATTCATGGAAAACGTTCCGAAAAAAGATGATGTATGTTGATAAACGGAAATCGCGGACGACCCTCACTTAGGAGGGGAAAAATTAGCCCAGTCTAATGTTCAGTAATTTGTTTAAGCTACGTTATTTGCATCCATTCTGCAATGTAGTCACATATCAATGAAACAAGATACACGATACTTCCACTCGTGGAATGCAATTCATAATAAACAATTCAAACCATGGGAATCGCTGAGCCAGCATACTCGCAGGCAAATACCAAGCGCACCGACGACTACGGCGGCGATTTCTGTAGCTCAGGGTAGAAATAAGTTAGGGTAGAATAATCAGTTCAAGAGTAAACCCAATAAAGCACACAAGTGATCAAAAATAATTTATAGTCAGTTCAAAGTAAACTCAATAAAGCACACAAGTGCCCAAAAATAATTTATACATAAGTACTTGTGAACCGGCTCACGTTTCTTAAATACAACCCAGAAAACATTAACCCATCTTCGGCCTCTACAAAAACCAGCTGTAATTTTTCAATTTCCTATTAAGGCAGGGCTTATATGGCCGTAATCAAGAAAAATTAAAAACAAGTAAGGAAGGCTAAGTTCGGGTGTAACCGAACATTACATACTCAGCTGAGAGCTTAGCTGCGTTGGTTTCGTAGATGGTTTTTAATTTTTTTGGTTTTTAATTCCATATCACATACGTTTGGGAAATATCGACCAAATTGTAGACCAAGGGTGACGTTTTTGGAATGATATTGCTTCATCCTTTGGCAAATGAGGGAAAATCACCATGTAGGAAAATGAACCTAGGGTAACCCTGGAATGTGTTTGTATGACATGGGCATCAAATGAAAGGTATTAAAGATTATTTTAAAAGGGAGTGGGCCTTAGTTCTATAAGTGGCGCCTTTTGGAGATATCGCCATAAAAGTGGACCAAGGGTGACTATGGAATGTGTTTGTACGATATGGGTATCAAATTAAAAGCATTAATGAGGGCTTCAAAAGGGAGTGGCCCCTAGTTGTATATGTGAAGGTGTGTTCTAGATATAGAACAAAATGTGGACCAGGGTGACCCAGAACATCATCTGTCTGGTACCGCTAATTGTTTTATATATGTAATACCACAAAGAGTATTCCTGTCATGATTCCAAGAGCTTTTGATTTTGCCCGGCAGAACTTTTTCATTTTCTTCTACTTAATATGGTAGGTGTCACATCTATTTTACAAAGTTTTTCTAAAGTTGTATTCTGCGTCAAAAAGCGAATCCAGTCACCATGTTTCATCCCTTTTTTCATATTTGGTATAGAATTATGGCATTTTTTTATTTTTCGAAATTTTCGATATCGAAAAAGTGGGCGTGGTCATAGTCGGATTTCGCCCATTTTTAATACCAAGATAAAGTGGGTTCATTTCGCCCATTTTGACATAAAAAGTTACCGTTAACAAATTTCACAAGGATGTGTAAATTGTTCGACTTATGGCATTAAAAGTATTTTAGACAAATTAAATGAAAAAGGGCGGAGCCACTATAGTATGGAAAAGTAAAACTATTGTTTTCGGCTTGATGTCAAAACAACTATTATCTTTATTTGGAAAGTTACCTTAGTATTTATACAAAATTATTCTAATTAATTCTTATGAGTAACCTGCATACATATTTACATTAGGGGGACTCGTAACCGTATAAATGCCTTATAAAGTGTGTAAACGTATAAATTTATCTGGTGCGTAAACGAACTGTCAAATTTTGTATGAAAAATCATTTACACAATTTGTATAAATTTACGCGCACATTTCATTGTGTAAACGCGGTAAACTCAAAGGAATGCAACCTTGCAGACATTACAGTAGTCATTTTCATCAGAAATCTCCAACATTAGCAAGTCATTTACAAGAATATCCTAGTAAAGACGTTTTAGTTTTGATTTTTTACTTAATCTTGGCATTTTTTAATTTGTATAACAATCTAAAAATTTTTGTTTGGCAATAATACATCTGATAAACAATCAAGTTTATCAAGAGTATTACTAGGTGCGTTCATATAACAGCGTGTGTAAATGGATATAACTTTACACCTTATAAGTTTATATGCTTTCATGAGTCCCCCTATTATTACATACTTACATACTAAGTGTATGAAGTGCATATATTCGGCTTGGTGGGAAATGCGTAGTAAGCAAAATCGGAATAGAGTATGAGAAATGCAGTTTAAGCGTATGGCGAGTGGGAATAAATTGTGTGTGAGGAATTTGAAATAGAAGAAGCCTTAAGTTACGAGACGTAGACGTAGACTGTATGTATGTACAAAATGGACGAATATGTATGTAACAGTCAATGCGTCTCAAGAAAAACGAAAATATGTGTTTATTCTCATGACTGAATGAATGAATGCTACACCGCGTTCATTTTGAAATTTTTTTTATTTTTGTATTTTGTTGCACCATATCATTACTGGAGTTGAATGTTGACATAATTTACTTATATAATGTAAATATATTAAATTTTTTGTTAAAATTTGACTTAAATTTTTTTTAAAGTGGGCGTGTTCGTCATCCAATTTTTTATTTTTATTAAGAACACATATAGTAATAGAAGTAACGTTCCTGCCAAATTTCATCATGATATATCCAACTACTGTCAAATTACAGCTAGCAAAACTTTTAAATTACCTTCATTTAAAAGTGAGCTGTGACACCCCCATTGTCCCACATTTTACTAATTTTCTATTCTACGTCATAAGATCAACACACCTACAAAGTTTCATCGCTTTATCCGTCTTTGGTAATGAATTATCTTACTTTTTCATTTTTCGAAATTTTCGATATCGAAAAAAGGGCGTGGTTATAGTCCGATTTCGTTCATTTTAAACAGCGATCTGAGATGAGTGCCCAGGAACTTACGCACCAAATTTCATTAATATACCTCAAAATTTACTCAAGTTATCGTGTTAACGAACAGACGCACGGACGGACATGGCTAAATGAATTTCTTTTTTCGCCCAGATAATTTTGATATATAGAAGTCTGTAGCTATCTCGATTCGTTTATGAAGTTACGGGGTACCGTTATGCGAACAAAATTAATATACTCGGTGAGCTCTTCTCAGTTGAGTATAAAAAAAATCTGACCAACAGTTTTTTATACCCAGCTGTACTTGTACACAGTGTATTATAGCTTTGACTGGATAACGGTTGGTTGTACAGTTAAGGAATCGAGATAGATATAGACTTACATATATCAAAATCCTCAGTATCGAAAAAAAATTGTATTGAGCCATGTCTGTCCGGCCGTCCGTCCGTCCGTTAACACGATAATTTGGGTAAATATTGAGATAACTTCCTTCATCTTTTTATATATAAAACATTTTGGAAAACACAAAAAACCTGGTTATTTAGTAAATAATACACCTACTATATTGAAATTTGACGTGTGGTGTGATATTGAGGCTCTAGATACACATTTTTTAAAATGGCCGTGGCACTGCCCACTTGTGATAAAATCAATTTTACAAATATTATTAATCATAAATCAAAAATCGGTAAACCTATCGGCAGAGAGGTTGCCTTTACTATAAGCAATTCTTTGAAGAAAAATTTACGAAATCGGTTAAGGATCCCGCCCCTTTTATATAAAAGGGTCGTGGACGAATAAAATAAGCTATATCTTCGCCAAAAAGAGGTTTGTATCAATGGTATTTCATTTCCATATTCCAATAATAACAAATGAATGTGTTCAATAATAAATGTGATATTTTAATTAATTTTAAGCATTTGGCATTGATCGCCTTGTATGCTGATATGTATTGCATCAATATATGGTGAAAAAAAAGTTTAATATTCAAAAATTCACATTTCGAAAACAACCAGCTTTGTCTAATAGATATTTACCCAAGTTGAAATGTAAACTGCTCACCCGATATAGAAAATGTTTAAAGAAAAAACAATAACCATTTTTTAAATATTTATTTTTGGAAAAAAAAGTCATAAGTTTTTACTAAATACTAAAAAAATAATTTTTTTTAGCTATATGCAATTGTTTATAAATTTATATGAAATTAGAAGTAATAACGAACATTAAAAAATCATGAGAATCGGATAATTTTTGAAAAAGTTGTTGTATGCTGTAATGCATTGCATCAATAAATGGGGGAAAAAATGTTTAATATTCAAAAATTCATATCTCGAAAACAACAAGTTTTGGCTAATAGGCATTTAGCCAAGTTGAAATATGAACTGTTCGCTCAATACAGAAAAAGTTCATAAATTTTTACTAAATACTAAACAAAAATTTTTTTAAACTATATGCTATTGTTTATAAAGTTATATAAAAGTACATATAATAGCGAACATTTCAAAGAAAAAATCTTGAGAATCGGTTAATCTTTGACAAAGTTATTGACAGTTGAAAAAATAGGCAAATAAAATACCGATTGCATTTTATGGAATTCAATTGCCGATAAACCCAAAAAAAATTTTTTTTGAGGCAAAAAAAACACGTGTTTCATTATTTTGACCGAAGAACAACATATTAAAATTTCATCGAAATCAAAAATCATGCCCTGCGTGTCTTGTGCCTGTGATAATCATCAAAACATTTACTATGTAAATAAATATTGAATTTTTTCAACGCTTTTCATGACGGCGTGTACCCTTTAGTTGCTACGAGGAAGATTTGACTGATGACGCATATCTTCATCTCCATCCTCATCTTCATCTTCACCCTTATCCTCGTAGTTATTGTCATAAGTCAATAATTCGGTTGTGACTTTGGAACGAAAATCAATTTGTGAAAGTTGTTTCGTCTTTTCGATTTTCGATATCATACAGTGGAGCTTCCATGCATTGACCATTGCGTTACCAAGAGCGTTTGTCCATATTGACAACTACCATTTCTTTCCTCGTATACATATTCTGTAATTTGCCACCGCATTATCGTGAAAGTCCACACCGCCCATGCGGTGATTATTCTGTTGAATAACTTTTGGCTGTGGGATAGTGATAGTCTTTTTTTGCTTCCGACAATACCTTTTAGCGGAAACAATTGATTCGACTGTGGAGTTATTAGTTATAACATATTTCTTGGTTATAATTGCATTAGTATCGAATGTTCGTTTGTTGCCTTACGCAATGCTATACTTTTCAGTCTCAACTGATATCTTAAAGTTTACTTGTTTAATTTGTTTAATTTTAGTTCTTGTTCAACAAAATTGTAAATATTTATACTCAGAGCTCACAGAGTATATTAAGTTTGATTGGATAACGGTTGGTTGTACATATATAAAGGAATCGAGATAGATATAGACTTCCATATATCAAAATAATCAGGATCGAAAAAAAATTTGATTGAGCCATGTCCGTCCGTCCGTCCGTTAACACGATAGCTTGAGTAAATTTTGAGGTATTTCGATGAAATTTGGTATGTAGGTTCCTGAGAACTCATCTCAGATCTCTATTTAAAATGAACGATATCGGACTATAACTATAACCACGCCCACTTTTTCGATATCGAAAATTTCGAAAAACCGAAAAATTGCGATAATTCATTACAAAAGAGAGATAAAGCGACGAAACTTGGTAGATGAGTTGAACTTATGACGCAAAATAGAAAATTAGTAAAATTTTGGACAATGGGCGTGGCACCGCCCACTTTTAAAAGAAGGTAATTTAGAAGTTTTGCAAGCTGTAATTTGGCAGTCGTTGAAGATATCATGATGAACTTTGGCAGGAATGTTACTTCTCTTACTATATGTATGCTTAATAAAAATTAGCAAAATCGGAGAAGGACCACGCCCACTTAAAAAAAAATTTTTTTTAAAGTAAAATTTTAACAAAAAATTTAATATATTTACAGTATATAAGTCAATTATGTCAACATTCAACTCCAGTAATGATATAGTGCAACAAAATACCAAAATAAAAGAAAATTTCAAAATGGGCGTGGCTCCGCCCTTTTTCATTTAATTTGTCTAGGATACTTTTAACGCCATAAGTCGAACAAAAATTAACCAATCCTTTTGAAATTTGGTAGGGGCATAGATTTTATGACGTTGGTTGATGCCACGCCCAGTTTTTATACACAGTCGTCCGTCTGTCCTTCCGCATGGCCGTTAACACGATAACTAGAGCAAAAATCGACATATCTTTAATGAACTTAGTTCACGTGCTTACTTCAACTCACTTTATCTTGGTATGAAAAATGAACGAAATCCGACTATTACCACGCACACTTTTTCGATATCGAAAATTACGAAAAATGAAAAAAATGCCATAATTCTATACCAAATACGAAAAAAGGGATGAAACATGGTAAGGTAATTGGATTGTTTTATTGAAGCGAAATATAACTTTAGAAAAAACTTTATAAAATGGTTGTGACACCTACCATATTAAGTAGAAGAAAATGAAAAAGTTCTGCAGGGCGAAATAAAAAACCCTTAAAATCTTGGCAGGTATTATATATATAAATAAATTAACGGTATCCAACAGATGATGTTCTGGCTCACCCTGGTCCACATTTTGGTCGATATCTGGAAAACGTCTTCACATATACAACTACCACCACTCCCTTTTAAAACTCTCATTAATACCTTTAATTTGATACCCATATCGTACAAACTCATTCTGGAGTCACCCGTGGTCCACCTTTATGTCGATATCTCGAAAAGGCGTCCACCTATAGAACTAAGGCTCACTCCCTTTTAAAATACTCATTAACTCCTTTCGTTTGATACCCATATTGCACAAACGAATTCTAGAGTCACCCCTGGCCCACCTTTATGGCGATATCTCGAAACGGCGTCCACCTATGGAACTAAGGATTACTCCCTTTTAAAATACTCATTAAAACCTTTCTTTTGATACCCGTATTGTACAAACAAATTCTAGAGACACCCCTGGGCCACCTTTATGGCGATATTTCGAAAATGCGAGCACCTATACAACAACCACCACTCCCTTTTAAAACCCTCATTAATACCTTTAATTTGATACCCATATCCTACAAACACATTCTAGAGTCACCCCTGGTCCACCTTTATGGCGATATTTCGAAACGGCGTCCACCTATAGAACTAAGGCCCACTCCCTTTTAAAATACTCATTAACACCTTTAATTTGATACCCATATCGTACAAACATATTCTAAGGTCACCCCTGGTCCACCTTTACTCATTAACTCCTTTCGTTTAATACCCATATTGCACAAACGAATTCTAGAGTCCCCCCTGACCCACCTTTATGGCGATATCTCGAAACGGCGTCCACCTATGGAACTAAGGATTACTCCCTTTTAAAATACTCATTAACACCTTTCTTTTGATACCCATATTGTACAAACAAATTCTAGAGTCACCCCTGGTCCACCTTTATGGCGATATTTCGAAAATGCGACCACCTATACAACAACCACCACTCCCTTTTAAAACCCTCATTAATACCTTTAATTTGATACCCATATCGTACAAACACATTCTAGAGTCACCCCTGGTCCACCTTTATGGCGATATTTCGACACGGCGTCCACCTATAGAACTAAGGCCCACTCCCTTTTAAAATACTCATTAACACCTTTCATTTGATACCCATATCGTACAAGCATATTCTAAAGTCACCCCTGGTCCACCTTGATGGCGATATCTCGAAAAGCCGAACACCTATAGAACGAAGGCCCACTCCCTTTTAAAAACACTCATTAACACCTTTCATTTGATACCCATATCGTACTAACAAAGTCTAGAGTCACCCCTGGTCCACCTTTATTGCGATACCTCGAAAAGGCGTCCACCTATAGAACTAAGCCCCACTCCCTTCTAAAATACTCATTAACTCCTTTCGTTTGATTCCCATATTGCACAAACGAATTCTAGAGTCACCGGCCCACCTTTATGGCGATATCTCGAAACCGCGTCCACCTATGGAACTAAGGATTACTCCCTTTTAAAATACTCATTAACACCTTTAATTTGATACCCATATCGTACAAACGCATTCTAGAGTCAACCCTGATCCACCTTTATGGCTATATCCCTAAATGGCGTCCACCTATAAAACTATGGCCCACTCCCTCATAAAATACTCTTTAATGCCTTTCATTTGATACTCCCTTTTAAAATACTCATTAACACCTTTCTTTTGATACCCATATTGTACAAACAAATTCTAGAGTCACCCCTGGTCCACCTTTATGGCGATATTTCGAAAATTTGACCACCTATACAACAACCACCACTCCTTTTTAAAACCCTCATTAATACCTTTAATTTGATACCCATATCGTACAAACACATTCTAGAGTCACCCCTGGTCCACCTTTATGGCGATATTTCGAAACGGCGTCCACCTATAGAACTAAGGCCCACTCCCTTTTAAAATACTCATTAACACCTTTCGTTTGATGTCCATATTGTACAAACAAATTCTAGGGTCACCCCTGGTCCACCTTTATGGCGATATCTCGAAACGGCGTCCACCTATGAAACTAAAGATTACTCCCTTTTAAAATACTCATTAACACCTTTAATTTGATACCCATATCGTACAAACGCATTCTAGAGTCAACCCTGATCCACCTTTATGGCTATATCCCTAAATGGCGTCCACCTATAAAACTATGGCCCACTCCCTCATAAAATACTCTTTAATGCCTTTCATTTGATACTCCCTTTTAAAATACTTATTAACACCTTTCTTTTGATACCCATATTGAACAAACAAATTCTAGGGTCACCCCTGGTCCACCTTTATGGCGATATCTCGAAACGGCGTCCACCTATGGAACTAGGGATTACTCCCTTTTAAAATACTCATTAACACCTTTCATTTGATACCCATATCGTACAAACGCATTCTAGAGTCAACCCTGATCCACCGTTATGGCTATATCCCTAAATGGCGTCCACCTATAAAACTATGGCCCACTCCCTCATAAAATACTCTCTAATGCCTTTCATTTGATACACATGTCATACAAACACATTCCAGGGTTTCCCTCGGTTCATTTTCCTACATGGTTATTTTCCTTTATGTTGTCACCATAGCTCTCAACTGAGTATGTAATGTTCGGTTACACCCGAACTTAACCTGCCTTACTTGTTAATTCTATACTTGTATATATTTTTACGCCATCTTTTTTATGTTACTTTCCTTTGTATTTTGTTAGTCGACCACTCTTGTTAGTTGAATTTAAATAATTAAATAAAGAAATAAATAAAGAACCAATTACTGGTCACATTTTTCGCGCATTTATTTTTTTTTAATTCCCCAACGGAGATTTGCCCATTCTATTTTCGCGAATAGTACCAGTTGCAAAAAAATCGACGCTCATTCAAAAGGCACATAAGGTGGTATGAAGAGAAAAAAATATCAAAGTAAATAATTTGGTACTCAGGGTCAAATACATTTGAATGCAAGTCTAATACTGTTTTCACACAGAAACTTAATGATCTCATTTCACCTGCTAATGAAATCGTAAATTTTTTGCTTTCACACAGAAGTAACTGCTCGATTAGTATGAAGGATGAGACAGACAATCATGGCGGAACGATACAAGGTGGGACCATGGTGACATACCTACAAACAAAAAAATTCCATGTACTTGTAAATTCGATGGACAAATGTCAAAATCGTACTGCGCCGGTAGTTGATGTATCAAATCAAATAAAAAAGGTTATAATCAGCTGTTCGATGCGGCCACCTTGTATCGTTCCGCCATGCAGACAATGACATTTGCTTTGACAAATGACATTTTTAAGCACACCAAAAACTAAGAAGCGGAAACGGAAGTGGAACGCTGCCAACAGGGTTGCATTGTGCTTTTGATTTCATTAGGCATTCGATTAGCTACTAATGAAATAATAATAGATTCGAATTTTGTAGGGAAGATTGAGCTCAATACGCGTCTTAATGTAGAAAATTGCCTTTATTATTCAATAAGCCGTCTGTGTGAAAATAGTATAAGACAGTTTGTGCGTCTAGACCGATATTCTGATTGTGAGGGGTTGCTGCACCGCCGTACAATGAACTAGAAATAAGTATCAACTTTCAGAGCATAAGCACTATGACTTGAATCCAAAACGAATCTGTTTTCCTTTGATGAACATTTTGCATGAGTGACGGCCAAAGTACGGAATCATCTGTTCGTCTGTAAAGAGAATATGGATAAAGACTCCGAATTGCATAAACCTTTTGTTGAGAGCGCCAGTAAGAGGGCGAATCGAACTGTTGCATTTAAATTGTTGTTATCAGCGAGATGAAAGAACTGTTTAATTTTTTTAAACCGATTGTGACTCATCGCCTGTTTCACAATTGGAACCCCCATGTCTGGTCGAATAGACCAATAGTGGTCAATATGTGGTAAAGTATGGTATCCCGAGAGGTACAAAATTCCAATTAATCTATGTACTTCCAAAAACTTCAAAAAAAAGTAGATATTTAGAAATTTCGAAAGCAGAAGTAAGTACATTTTCAATATCGTGAAGATGATCACTTGCATATCTTTAAATAATAAAAAGAATATTGCTATATTTTGTTCCACCCTACTTGACGGTTTCTGGACAGCGGTCGATTTTTATCGACCACTAAAGTTTACGCACATGAAAAGGTTAGAATTATTGCAATATTCATGTGGCACTTTTTTTAATCCATTAATTTCGTCTTTTTTCTTCACAATATATTAGTAATAATTTTTCGCTTTTTTGTCTTTCCTTATTTTTTTTATCTGCACAAAAAAAACACTTAAAAATAATTTCATTCTTTTACGAAAATCCACATTTTAATATTTTTCCTAACAAATTATGTTTTAGGAACTAACTAAACTCAAAATTTTCGAGTCCTGAAAATGGATCAATAAATTAACACTTAGTTTCAGAGATATGAGAGTCCAAATTTGGAGGTCTAAAAATTGAGCAGCGGCCGAAAATGGGTTAAAAAGGTAACATTGCTAATAATGGCGAAAGAAATATCAAATTCTTTCTATTGAGCTTTACTGGTTTATTCTTATCACAGCTTGAACCTAGATTGATTGGGTATTTCAAGCAATAAAGCTTGAAGGGAACTGGTTTAATTTAAAAATTAATACTCTGTAAATAAAATTAGAAATATTATAGATGGCGATATATACTGGTTAGGTTAGGTTGAACTGGCCGGTACATGAGGACCTCACATAGACTGATTGAGTCCGTAGTGTTACCAGAAGTTTGTTTTAACGACCAAACTGAGAAACCCTATCAAAAACCAGGACCTAAGTTATGGAATGGCTGGCGCAAATCCTTGGGCTGAACCCTCCCAGAGGGAGCCGGTTGGTAATATCCACAACAGTTTCCCCTTCCAGGGTAGTGCTAGCTAAGTTTAGGAATCATCTCCATTTGTGCCCCAGCTCCTTAATAGCTTAGGCATATGGAAATGGTTTTTAAACGTGGCCTCAAAGTGGGAACTGGACCACGCCCAGTTGAAAAGGTGGTCCACCCCTAATCCAGGGTGTTATGCGATTCCGTGCCCATTGGATGGTTTGCAGTCAGGGGCATCCGACTGTATTCTTACGGAGCCTCCCGGATACCGGTCCACCTCCGGGAGTAACGGCGACTTGCGACGGTATGGGGCTCTACCGCAGTCGACCGCATTGTTTCCCCTATCCCTCAACTTCAGGCTGCCGAACGGTCTCACCTTAGTAGGCAGCTAACGAACAAAATTTGAAATGAGCAACAAAAACCTGGCCTCGGATCCCTGCACGGGTAAGGATGCCGCCCTTGGACTCGGCATTAAAAAAGTCCACAATTCGTCGGGAACCGCACAGACGGCGCCGACCAGTCCTTCACGGCAACAAAAAAATCTTCGGCCACCTGTGCAAGCTAGCGGAAGAACTAAACCCCTTGAGGGCAAGTCCAATTCCGCAGCAGCCGGC
Organism: Eurosta solidaginis; assembly: GCF_040869045.1. NCBI lineage: Eukaryota > Metazoa > Arthropoda > Insecta > Diptera > Tephritidae > Eurosta > Eurosta solidaginis. The sequence goes on along the minus strand of NC_090319.1, from coordinate 148,501,257 downwards.
AAATCTAGCCCCAAAGAGGGAAAGCAACGTCCGACTGAGCAAGCACAGGATGCCCGTCCCACGCCCGTACCGGGCACCTCTTGTCAGCAGGTGGCTGGTAACAGCACTAAATCCTCCACGGACAAAAGTACTGCCTCCACCGCTGCAAAGCTACCTCGCAAGCCGGCTGAACCCCTTGAGGGTTCCAAGGCAAATAAGCGAATCCCGACTTCGGTCCGCAACCAGCGGAACATTCGCAATGCCGTCAAAATCGTTGAGAAACTTGGCAACTCTCCCAGCGACAAGTTGACGGCAGAGCAAAAAAGTTCTCTGGCCTGGGCCAGGAAGATTATTGCTGCCAAGAAGAGCAGCAACAACAACCCCATCCCATCCTCTTCTGCCACCAAACTAACTTCTGACCCGAAGATGCCGGCCCTTAAGAGACAAAGGTCTATGGGAAATGCCTCGAGCGATCCCAAAAGGCACCGGCCTTCGACCTCTACTCCCCCTGCCCTGACCAAAACCTTCAGCGAGGCGGCTAAGGCCAACTTTACGCTGGCGGTTTTGAACCGCGGTCACCCGGATGGGAACATGACCCCAGATAACTGGAAGGATGTCCTTAACGGCCTTCTCAAGATCTTTAAGGACATCATGACCAAGCATCCGGGGCCGGCTCCCACTATCCGTGATGCCGGCTGGTACCAGGGTAGGGTCAAGCTTGTTTCCTGCGCCGATGAGCGCTCGTGCAAGCTCTACAAACTCGCCATAGCTTCGCTAGCACAGCTGTGGCATGGGGCCAGGTTGGATGCGGTCGGTGTGGAAGAAATTCCGAACAGACCGAGAGCCTGGGCCTGGGTCTCAGACGGAATAGCGGATCCTGGCGAAATCCTGGATACCATCGCGGAGTCGAATCAGGGGCTACCTTCGAGCGATTGGAGGATAGTCCGGGTCGGCGAGGCAAGGGCGAGGCACCGTTATGTTGGTTTCATTATAAACGAGGCTTCTCTCCCTTGGCTTGACGAATGTGGTGGAGTATTAAGCTACGGCTTCTACTCCATCACGTTGAAAATCCGACGGGATGGTGCGAAGGAGGAAACACCGGACGAGGGTGAGTACAGGCTCAGGGCGAGGGGCCGGACAGAAACACCCCGAGTGGATCTGCTGCCCATGTCACTGGGGAAGAGACCGCCACCGCGCCGGAGGATCTGGTTATCGGGGATACCGCCTCGAGCGAATCCGCAACCGCCACAATGAATCTCACGGACCCATGCAACACCTTGAGTGGACATGGGGCCGATATCGAACTGGCACGAAGCACTCCGGATGCCGAGAGCGATACACTCTCGGTATATGAGTTTGCGGGCCAGTTATTTACGGGCATGGACGAACAGCTTCTGTTGGAATCCGACCCGTCGGATGCCGAATTCGACGAAACTATCGTATGCGGATCAGCAGAGGATGGACGTCGATGCCGCAAACGAACCGTAACGGGCGCGCATGTACTGCAGATAAACCTGCACCATTCTAAGGCAGCCTCGGCTGCCCTAATCTTACGCCTCAGCACTACGTATGAGGACGTCGTTCTAGTCCAGGAGCCTTGGGTCGTTGGCAGCAAGGTCTGTGGACTCTTTTCTAAGGACTACAGGCTGGTGACACCGCTCGTGACAGGTAGAATCAGATCTTGTATTCTAGTAAAGAAAAATCTAGTATTTATTTTACTATCTCTTTTTAGCGACGAGGACTTTACCTGTATTAGCCTCGAGCTACAGGGGCAAACAATCTGGCTGATGTCCGCATATCTATCGCACGATCGCCCAACATCTGTGCAGGACCGGCTCTGCAAAGCGGTACGGGAGGCCCACAGTAAAGGGTTCCCGATAATAATTGGGGCCGATGCCAATTTACGTCACACTGCTTGGGGCTCTACCGATATTAACAGTAGGGGTGAGTCTCTTTTTGATTCTATTATAAGTAACAATCTAAGTATATGCAACTATGGAGACAAACCAACTTTCATCACCTCAAACAGGAAGGAGGTTCTAGATGTTACTCTAGTTTCTGGGGCATTCTCTGACCTTGTCAAAAATTGGAGAGTTTCCAACGAAAACTCCTACTCTGATCATATGTATACCATTTTCACTCTGCTCTTGCGTACACCGCCTAGGGTGGCTTACAGGAATAGGAGACGTACGGACTGGAACCTTTATAAAAAGTCCTATCCTCTACTCTCCTAAAGAAAGCTTCTCACGGTAGGCCGAGCCTACCGCTAACAACTGATGAAGCGCCTCCTTTAGACACAACGTTTGCTTCTCTCCGTGAGCTAGACTCATCGTCAAAAATAGAAGAAGCAGTAGATCTTATCACAAAATCTTGTAACGCTGCCTTCACAGTAGCCTGCCCGGAGATTAAGGTGAGGGGTAAAAAGAAACCCTATTGGTGGAACCAAGAAATCTCAGAGCAGAGGAAAAACAGCAGAAAACTCTTTAACGAGGCTAAGCGCACGGGAATCTGGTCCCATTATAGGGATGCCTTAAAATCTTTTAAGAAGTTAATCCAGAAGGCCAAAAGGGACTCCTGGAAGAACTTCACTAATGACATCGAAGAAGTCTCAGAGGCCAATCGCCTATGAAAGGTCCTCTCCAAAAACCCCATACCTCCAAGCTGCATTCGCACAACGAGCGGAGAATGGGCCACTTCTAGTACGGAAATTCTCGAAACCCTGATCAGCACTCACTTTCCGGGCTGCAGATCTCAACCATACATCTTAAACACGCAATCTAACCCAGGGCCATTTCAACCCCTGGAACACATTGTAAGCGAAAAAGGAGTTATCTGGGCAATCAAGTCCTTTAAACCCTTCAAATCTCCGGGAACGGATGGAATATTTCTCGCTGAATTGCAAGCTGCAAGCGATCTTATAAGCCCGCTGCTAGCTAAAATCTACAAGGCTTGCCTCAACCTGGTCTATATCCCTACGGAATGGACCAAGGCAAAGGTAGTCTTCATACCCAAAGGAGGCAGGATATCGGGCAACAGTCCAAAGGATTTCAGACCAATAAGTCTAACCTCCTTCCTCCTAAAAGTTCTAGAACGATTGCTGGACGCCTACATTAGACGATCGGCAAATAAGGCACTAATCTCCAACAACCAACACGCCTACTCTAAGGGCAAATCCGTAGAGACAGCTCTACATGCTATCACTACTAAGATAGAGAAGGGTCTTGCCTTTAAAGAATTTACGCTGGCTATCTTTCTCGACATAGAAGGAGCCTTCAACAACGTTCTCCCAGCAGCGGTCACAAAATCTCTACGTTCTTTAGGGGTGGAAGAGCCTCTTGTGAAATTCGTCGAGCTCCTTCTAAACAAGAGAATCATTACCTCTGAGCTGGGCAGCTCATCGTTAATAAGGTATACCAACAGAGGAACCCCCCAGGGGGGCGTTCTTTCTCCTCTACTATGGAACCTGACGGTGAACGCTCTGTTATCTATACTACAGCCCACCGGATGCCAAGTCATTGCATATGCCGACGACATTGCCTTGACAGTTACCGGCAAACTTGTGCTTGGCGAGCTCTTGCAAAATGCTCTTAATCTAACAAACACAAGGTCTATGGAATGCGGACTCAGCATCAGCAGTGAAAAATCTGAGATGATGCTTTTTACCCGCAAACGCAGTATACCGGAATTTACCCTCCCGTCCCTAAACGGGAAGGAAGTCAAACTCTCTACCGAGGTTAAATATCTCGGAGTTATTCTAGACAGGAAGCTTGACTGGAAGCGAAATGTGGAGGAACGATCCAGGAAAGCCACAATTGCTCTCTACGCTTGTAAGTCGGCAATCGGAAAAAGGTGGGGTCTCCAGCCACGCATAGTCCATTCGATCTATACGGCAGTGGTGAGACCCATACTCTTCTACGCCGTCACCGTATGGTGGACGGCACTCGATATCGAATATAACAAAAGTAAAGCAACGAGAGTGCAGAGGATGGCGGCAATGCTCACCAGCGGTGCCCTTCCCTCCACTCCCACCAAAGCTCTTGAAACCATATTATTCCTTCTCCCAACTGATATATATGGTAGATACTGTGCCTCCTGCAACGCGGCAAGGCTCAACGCTATCGAACCATGGAGGGATTGCAGGTTTGGTCACACCCGGATCCTGAAGCAAGTCCCCGAAACCTTCTTGAAATTGGACCATACAACATCGCCCCCTTGCTGGGACAACAAATTTTCCACAAAAATCCCAGAGAGGAACGAGTGGGCAAACGGCGTGGAGCCGAGATCACACGAAATCTCCGTTTTTACAGATGGCTCTAAACTAAACAACAGAGTCGGCAGCGGGATATTCTAGGAGAAGCTCAACCTAAGCGAGAGCTTTCGCCTACCTGATCACTGCATTGTTTTTCAGGCTGAACTCATAGCTATCTGGGAAGCAGCCCGCTATCTTGCTAACCTGCAGGTAACCAATTCTATTTCAGTTTTCTCTGACAGCCAAGCTGCCATAAAATCCCTGCAAAGCAATAACACCTCGTCACTAGTGGCATTGAAGTGCAGAGAAACCCTCAACAAACTAGCTGAAAATTTGAACCTAAGCATAATATGGGTTCCTGGCCACTGTGACATCTCAGGAAACTGCGCTGCGGATGAGCTAGCTAGGGAAGGCACCAACTTGCAAACAACAACCTCCGCTGGTTGGGCCAGCCCTCCTCTAAACACTTGCAAATACCACCTGCGATCTCTTTCACGGATCAGGCAAACGCCAGATGGGCGAGGGAACCTACATGTAGTATGTCCCAGCAAATCTGGCCAAAGCTGGATGAAAAGAGATCGCAATCGGTGATATTTTTAAACCGTATCTCTATAAGCCCACTAGTGGGCCTTCTTACAAGTCACTGTCTCATGGGCACACACGGTGCCTATATGGACCTGCAGACAAATGACTTCTACCGCAGCTGTAGGGACGAGGAGGAGATAGAAAGCGTTGAGCACTATCTGTGCCACTGTCCCGCACTATCAAAAACCAGATACCAATGCCTCCAAAGACACTCTTTTGGGTGCCTTGCGGAGCTTGAATCTATAAACCCAAACGATATCTTGCGTTTCATTAGGCAAACGCGCTGGTTTAGCCTCACTGGGGTCTAAACTCTCCTCTTCTTCGAAAGTAGGGTAATAGGAAATAGGGGCCCCCGCGTGGTAGCACAACGGGCCACAACGGCCTACGTGAGTCTCCGCTCGGACAGCGGATGCAGTCACTCTAACCTAACCTAACCTACGTTATGGAATAACTCCGTCCTCTTGACAAATACTAGAACTTTCCTATTACTTAAGACACTTGCTGATTCTAGATCTGACAGCTGTATCACTCCCAATAGCTGGACTCTTAGCCTGGCAAGCGCAGGGCACGAGCGCAGAACGTGCTCGATCGTTTCCTCCTCCAGCCCGCACTACCTACATCTGCTATCACTAACCAAGCCTAATTTAAAGGCATGTGATGCCAGAAGGCAGTGTCCAGTCAGAATACCCGTCATGAGTCTACAGTCCTCTCTTTTTAATGATAGAAGCAACTTCGTTAGTCTAAGGTTGTAAGACCCACACATAATCTTCTACACTTTACAGCCCCGTGCTTGAACCCACGCCTTTCCCGCTTGGTCGATCATGTGCACCTCTCGCCTTCGCTTAATCTCGCTCAGTCTAATTGGGACGTCTACGGAGAAAGCTTCAAGGGATGCACCCTGTTTAGCTAGTTCGTCCGCTTTTTCATTCCCATCTATTCCCATATGCCCTGATACTCAATATAAATGTATGCTTCTTTCTGTCCCGATTTTCTCCAGAGACTGCTTACACTCTAACACGCATTTAGATGCTGTGCTATGCGAGATTATTGCCTTAATTGCTGCTTGACTGTCAATATAAAAGTTAGCACGGTTGCAGCTTAAGCTATTCTCTTCCAGGGTTTCTACTGCTTTGGTTACGGCTAATATTTCCGCTTGGAAAACGCTACAGTAATCCGGAAGCCTGTAGGATCTGCTTATTTCCGGATCAGCACAGTATACCGCAGACCCTATTCCTTCCACTACTTTGGAAACATCTGTGTACACATGTATCGCCTCGTCCGCCATTTGCGCACACTTGCGCCAACCGTCCGCCTCTATTGTGGCTTTAAGATCTCCCTCGAAGCGCAGATAGGGAATCAGGTAGTCTGTTCGTCTTGTGATTGATGACACTATACTACTATGGCCATATGGTCGGCGCTCAAGCTGCCCCGAGGCACCGAGCCTGGTTGCGGTTGTTAATGCTATGTTCTTTGCTACCAGGTCTACAGGTTGAATGTGCAGAATGGCAAACAGTGCAGCCGTCAGGGTGGTTTTCAGGGCTCCCGTAATGCTAAGCATCGATAGTCTGCATACCCCCTCTAATTTTTTGAGGTATCTTGTTTTTTGTGTGGCTTTCCAACAAACAAGAACTCCATAGTATAGAATAGGGCTTACAATCGCTGTAAAAACCTAATGTGAAAGAGAGGGCGATAAGCCCCACGTACAACCCAGCATTCTTTTACATGCATACAGTGCCGTTGAGGCCTTGCTGACTCTCTCCTCCACGTTGAGCTTCCATGACAGCTTACTGTCTAGGACGATCCCTAGATATTTTGTGCAAGGTTTCTCCTGTAAAGTCACCCCACCTAACTTGGGCCTGGTACAATTTGGGACCTTGTACCTCTTTGTAAACAAGACTATATCCGTCTTCTCCGCATTGACTTTCAACCCGACATTAAATGCCTAGGTATGAATATCCCGAAGCGCTCGATCCATCAAAGAACTAATCGTTGGAAGGCACTTTCCACTTATGACAATTGCAACGTCATCTGCGTAAGACGCAAGTTTTACGGGTCCCTCATCGAATCGCCTGAGCAGTTGGTTGATGACCAGCGTCCACAGCAGAGGTGATAGCACCCCTCCCTGTGGCGTGCCCCTGTCCACTGATTTCGTGGCCTCATACAATCCCCATTGTGATGTAATCTTTCTGCAATTTGACATGCAGCCGATCCATCTGATTAAGGCAGGATGTACTTTAATGTAATTAAGACCATCCATAAGCGCCCATTTTGAAACATTATTGAAAGCCCCGGAAATGTTCAAGAAGACTCCTAGAGCATACTCCTTATATTCCAGGGATTCTTCTATGCTTATTACCATCCTATGCAATGCGGTGCCTACCGACTTGCCTTTGGTGTACGCATGCTGTGTTGTGGAGAGCAGCTTTTCATACACGTTGGACATATCTATCAGCCTCTCAAAGGTTTTGAGCAGAAATGATGTTAAGCTAATGTGTCTATAGTCTTTGGGATACGCGTAACCGATCTTCCCCGCCTGTGGTAGGGAAGCTACACGAGCAGTTCTCCAAGAGTGCGGTACATGATTCAGCCTTATGCACCCATCAAATATTATTTTAAGCCATTCCACGACCGCCGTACTTGAAACTTGTAGCATGGCCGGGAATATACCTTCTGGGCCTGGCGATTAAAACTTAGAACACGTTTTCACTGCCCATTCTATCTTGGTATCGGTCACCAAGCCCGACACTACCCGCTCCGTGATCAAAGTGTGAGTGATGTCTGCTGGCTCTTCTAAACCGTCTCCCGATGGGAAATGTGTATCGAGAAGCACCTCAAGGGTTTCCTCACTATTACGTGACCATTCCGCGTTCTCTTCCTTTATTAGTCCCTGGACTATGTTTTCCCTTGCTAGGTCTTTTTTCAACACTGCTGTTTCGCTGGGGCACTCTATGTCCGTTAGTTTCTTTTCGCCCTGGTAATTTCACGCTTGTAGATCCTCAGTAGATCCCTGTACTCGTCCCGAAATGCTTCGCTTTCCGCGGTCTTTGCGAGCTTAAACAATTCTTTTACCTGTCTTCTTAGAAGACTCAGCTCATTGCTCCACCATGGCGGCTTTGCTTTTCCTCTGAATCTTCTTAGAGGGCAAGCTTTGTTGTACGAAATCATAAGCGTCCTTGTTAGGAATTCATTCGACTCCTCCAGTTCCTCCACATTGGCAACCTCTTTGGGTTGTCCCAGTTTTATTTCTAAATGTTTCTGGAATTTAGTCCATTTCGTTGACCTAGGGCTTCTACAGGTTCCTCCCTTCTATACCCTCTTTAAGGGGATGCTCAAGCATGATATATCACGTTCGGAGCTCAATGTAATATCCAGAACATTGCTGGATGTGGGACCAATGAATGTACGGACATTTCCCCTGTTAGCTATCTACAAATTGGTTTGCAGGATGTAACAAAATAGAGATTCGCCTCTCTCGTTCGTATCTGCTCGTCCCCACGCATTGTGGTGCGCATTTGCATCTGCGCCTATGACCAAACGCCCTTTGCGCCCTTCCTCTTGTACTAGCTTTTGCACTCCATCGGTGTAACCTCCCCAGCATGGGCCATGTTGCAGGACGCCAGGATAAATGCCTACTTATTCTTTTGCTCAACGGCCACCGCTACGAAGTTCTCAGTGGTGTAATTAGGCAGCATGTATGAATGCAGCTGTTTCCTTACCATTACTACAGCTTGCACCCGTCCTTCCATTTGCGCGTAGTAAACGCCAAACCCGCGCCCGCTAAGTCCTGTAACCTTTCCTCACGATGAGAGCCACAGGACTCGCAGCACCTTTGGGCTGATTGTCCCCCTCCAGCACCTTCATCGTGAGATCGTCGTCCTCCCCTTGCCCTTTTGGCTTAGATTATTCGAGGCCCCCTTCAGCCTCTGGTAACTGTTGTGCCGGGTGTTCCTCTGTGCGAGTCACAGCACCATTTGGCGGTTGGTCTTCTTCTAACAACTTCGTGGTGACGTCGGGGACCTCCACCTGTCTTTTTTCCCTTAGGCTTTTGAGGTCTTTTTCGACTTCGCCCACCTCTAGCGTGTTAAGATTTTTATCCTCGGGACTTCTCTTCCTGAGTCGCATGTAAATTTTGTTAGTGCCAAAGGATATTTTGCAAAGCTGCGTGTACAAAATATCCTCCGCCTGCTTGTTTATTTGGAAGATGTAGAACTGACCTTCCTCTGTAGGCCGAGATACAGTAAGTACCTTCCAATCCTGTGTCGGTATGTTCGGATTCTAATTCTGCAGAAGTCGCAATGTATCCTCCGACTTCATCACGCATGGTATACATACCTTAACTTTTGGTACCGTGGGTATTTGCGCTTTATCCACCACCTAAAACCGCGTGTTCGCCCCATTATACCATCCCCCCGCATCAAAGTTTGGAAGGGGCTTATTTGGTTTTTCCCGGATCATCTTAAGCATTAAGCTAATAAGCTCCCTTTCCACAGATCTCCACCTTTCAGTAGTCATTTGTCCGAAAGGACTGCTACGATCAACCAGCGCCACAGTCAGTGACTGCTTTGCCACATCACTCATCTTCTCGGGAAAAGCCGGAGCCTTAGTGTTATCTCCCTTTGGCACCTCCGAGAAAGCCGGAGTCTTAGCGTTAACTCCCTTTAGCACCTCCGAGAAAGCCGGAGTCTTAGCGTTACCTCCCTTTGGCTTATCTCCTACTTCCGTAGTTGGAGATGCGTGGCTCCGCTATTCAGTACAACCCGTTTTTTAGAGAGTTATTTACCTCTAGAGTCTTATAATTGCCGCTAGATAGGTACCCTAAAAATTATCTAAGTGATTATAAGTTTTTTTACCCGCGAATGGAGTTTTATATACGTGTAAAAAAAACATGGCCACTATTTGCAATACAATGATAATTGTACAGCTTGAAGAAGATAAATAATACATAATACTTATTGTTGAATCTGTATTTTAAACATGACTTTTATGCTAAATAGTGGATGTTCACAAAAGTAGCGCACTATATACTTTAACTTGGAGGAAAAATTACCAATGTACCCATATTTTAAGCAAATCCCTCAATAAATAATTTTTTTCTGGATATGTCGGTCCCAGGTCCCAGAAAAAAAGTTCCTTTGTTATTAACCCAAGCTTAAGCTAACCGCTGAACGGGTTTTGCGCTGGGCTTGGTACCCGCCAAGTCAAACCACACCTCAATGAAAACCCGAACAAAGCCTCGGATAAAAAGACAATCCTTTACTGATGACGATTATGGCAAACGTTTGAAGGACAATGATTTGAGGGCATGCACCTGGAACGTCCGCTACCTGAATGGGATTGATGCAGATGCCCGGCTGGTTGATGTCTGACATCACCCCCATCCAAGAAATGCGTTGGACGAAGCAAGGACGAAAGAAGATTAAAAATTGTGACAGCAATTGGAGTGGCCATACAAATAAACCCAGTTTCGGCGTCGGATTCGTGGTGGGAGAGAGATTTTGTAGCCAAGTATTGGGTGGGCAAAGAAGGTGTTTTTGGCCCTATAGTGGGAAAGTTCAGCCTACATAATGAAACTTCTCCTAATGAACTGAGGCTGATTGACTTTGCAGATGCTCGAAACATGGTCATATCCAGCACGAGGTTCATGCATAAAAAGATATGTCAAGCTACATGGCTTTCCCCGATCGAAATACTCGCAATCAGATCAAACACTTTGTGATAAACGGACGGCATGCTTCCAGTGTTTTGAATGTCAGCACGATCCGGGGGGCTAACATCGACTAGTATCATTATCTCGTCGCAACCAAAATACGCACCCGCCTATGCGCGGCTAAAACCAAGGAAAAAAACACAAGAAAAGCTAGACGTCGAGAGCCTGCATCGCAATAGGCTGTCAATGATTTCACAAATCGACTCTCAACTGGTGCGATGAAGAATGCCGCGTTGCAACCGAAAGAAAAGACGCTGCTACAGGGCTACGTTAAAAGCGAGCGCAACAAGAGGAGTGTATGACCGCTATCGCGAGTTGAAAAGGGAAGCGGCACGCCTTTTCAGTAACAAACAAGTAAGGAAGGCTAAGTTCGGGTGTAGCCGAACGCTACATACTCAGCTGAGAGGTTTGGAGACAAAATAAATCACCATTTAGGAAAATGAAGTTAGGGTAATCCTGGAATGTGTTTGTATGACATGGGTATCAAATGGAAGATATTAAAGAGTATTTTAAAAGGGAGTGGGCCATAGTTATATAGGTGGACGTCATTTCGGGATATCGCCATAAAGGTGGACCAGGGGTTACTCTAGAATTTGTTTGTACGATATGGGTATCAAATGAAAGGTGTTAATGAGTATTTTAAAAGGGAGTGGGCCTTAGTTCTATAGATGGACGCCTTTTCGAGATATAGCCATAAAGGTGGATCAGGGGTGACTCTAGAATGTGTTTGCACAATATGGGTATCAAATGAAAGGTGTTAATGAGTATTTTAAAAGGGAGTGGGCCTTAGTTCTATAGGTGGACGCCTTTTCGAGATATCGCCATAAAGGTAGACCAGGGGTGACTCTAGCATGTGTTTGTTCGATATGGCTATCAAATGAAAGGTGTTAATGAGTGTTTTAAAAGGGAGTGGACCTTAGTTCTATGGGTGGACGCCTTTTCGAGATATCGCCCAGAGGTGACTATATTGTGTTTGTACGATATGGATCTCAAATTAAAGGTATTAATAAGGGTTTTAAAATGGAGTAGCCCTCAGTTGTATATGTGAAGGCGTTTTCGAGATATCGGCCAAAATGTGGACCAGGGTGACCCAGAACATCATCTGTCGGGTATGGCTAATTTATTTATATATGTAATACCACAAACAGTATTCCTGCCAAGATTCCAAGGGCTTTTGATTTCGCCCTGCAGAACTTTTTCATTTTCCTCTACTTAATATGGTAGGTGTCACACCCATTTTACAAAGTTACCATCTTGCAAAACTTTTAAATTAGCTCCTTTTAAAAGAGGGCGGTGCCACGCCCATTGTCCAAAATTTTACTAATTTTCTATTTTGCGTTAAAAGTGCAACCCTCTCCAAGTTTCATTGCTTTATCCGTCTTTGGTAATGAATTAACGCCCTTTTTCTCTTTTTCGAAATTTTCGATATCTAAAAAGTGGGCGTCGAACAACAACCGATTTCGTTCATTTTAAATAGCGATCTGAGATGAGTGTCCAGGAACCTACATACCAAATTTCATCAAGATACCTCAAAATTTACTCAAGTTATCGTGTTTACGGATAGACGGTCGGACGGACGGACATGGCTAAATGAATTTCTTTTTTAGCTCAGATCATTTTGATATATTGAAGTCTATATCTATCTCTATTAGTTTATGCCGTTATGGATTACCGTTATACGAACAAAATTAATATACTCTGTGAGCTCTGCTAAGCTGAGTATAAAAAGCTGAGGCAGAAAGGAGTGTGTGCGAGGATCTTGAGCTGCTAGCCACCAAGAATAACGCCCGAAAATTTTACCAAAAAATTCGGCGACAGACTTAAGACTGGGGTTTTAAGACTGGGTTTTAAGACTGGGGCGAGTTCTTGTAAGAACGGAAACGGCGACCTTGCAACTGATGTTCAGAAAGCACTTAGATTGTGGAGGGAACACTTCTATACTCTCTTAACTGGAGACATCGATTTACCGCACGGGGATGACGAACCCGATCCCGCAATCGATGATGATGGAATAAATGTCCCCCCACCCGATTATGACGAAGTCAGAATAGCAATAACCATATTTAAAAACAACAAGGCCGGGCGCTTATGGATTGCCTGCGGAGCTATTCAAATACGGCGGCGGGGAGTTGGTAAGGCGAATGCATCAGCTTTTTCGCAAAATATGGTCGCACGAGTGCATGCCCGACGATTGGAATCTAAGTGTTCTTTACCCAGTCCACAAGAAAGGGGATACTGCAAACTGCGCCAACTGTCGCGAAATCAAGTGTAATGTGCAAAAGATTGAAGCCCACCGTGAATGCGCTGATTGGACCTCATCAGGTCGGCTTCAGACCTAGTAAATCTACCCTCGACCAGATTTTCACAATGCGCCAAATCTTGGAAAAAACCCGTGAAAAAAGAATCGACACACACATCGATCACCTTTTCCGCGATTTTAAACCCGCCTTCAACAGCACGAAAAGGAGCTGCCTATATGCCGCTATATCTGAATTTGATTTCCCCGCAAAACTTATACGGCTGTGAAAAATGACGTTGAGCAACACCATAAGCTCAGTCAGAATTGAGTAGGCACTCCCCGAACCCCTATCGTCGATTTATTTAATTTAATGCTGGAGAAAATTATATACTAGCTGCGTAACTCAACCACCCTAGAAAAATGTTCTATAAAAGCGTGGAATTACTGGCATATGCTGATTACATTGATATCATCGGCCTAAACATCCGCGCCGTTAGTTCTGCTTACTCCAAACTGGGAAAAGAAGCGATAAAGATGGGTTTGATGGTGAAAGAGGACAAACGAAGTACCTGCTGTCATCGAGCAAAGAGTCAGCGCATATGCGCCTTGGAAACCACGCTACTGTTGGCAGCCATAATTTCGAAATAGTAAAAGACTTCGGTCATTTGGGAACCAGCATCAACAATAAAAACAACATAATCTCTGAAATCCAGCGAAGGATGACTCTTGCCAATAAATGCTACTTTGGACTAGGTAGGCAACTGAAAAGTAAAGTCCTCTCTCGGCAAACGAAAATCATACTCTACAAGTCACTTATCGTACCCGTCCTGCTATATGGTGCAGAAGTATGGACCATGACAACATCAGATGAAGCGGCTCTGGGAATGTTCGACAGAAAAGTTCTTCGAAAGATTTATGGACCTCTACGGGTTGGCGATGGCGAGTACCGAAGAAGATTTAACGATGAGCTGTAAGAGCTCTACGCAGACATCAACATAGTCCAGCGAATTAAAACGCAGTAATAAGCTAACTACCTACCAAATTTCAAGCAAATCGCTTAATTAAAAATATTTTTTTGGAAAAGGTCGGTCCCTGGTCCACTTCTCGGAAAAGAGTTTTCCCTATTATTCCTATTAAATAAATAAATAAATAAATATTTTTTGGATAGGTCGGTTCTGGTCCACTTCTCCGTAAAAAATGTCCTTATTATTTAGCCTAAGCCATAAGCTACTTATGTAACTATTTCAAGCAAATCGCTCAATAAATACATTTTTTGGGATAGGTCCCTGGTCTACTACTACAACTTCTCCCTATTATTAAACCAAGCAATAAGCTACCTATGTTACAAAATTAAGTGAAACACAAAACTCCTTTAATTGTGAGTGCATTTGTGCTGCCACACTAGGTTGCCTGTTTTGTGTATTTCAATGCACACTAAAAGTTTTGTATAATATTGTGATGCACATATACAATACAATTGAATTGTGCTGATGCACACTCTGCTGGGCATAAGAATTCTCATAAATGTTGTAGCAGGGGCAACTCTCTTCTATACACATTATATGCCCTTCTAATATTGGCATGCCATTGGAAGTGGCGTCCTGCCACACGTAGTAAACTAAAGGTCTTGAAAAATATCACACCCTTGCCCTTAAAGCAGAGCTAATTGTACATTTCTTCTCAATATGCCACACACTGCAGATTTTGGGGTATACTTTTTCTGAACATGCCCCACATTTTAAACTAAATGCCTTGAAAAATACCCACTCAAGGAATTCGATAATGGGCATGGTAGTATGGCCATGAGAAAGTGTTTGCCGTACTGGGTATCTTGCCACTGGTAGAACATTGGTAGTAAAAGATTATACTTTTTTTTCGTGTCTTCATATGAAATCGTGGAATACAACAATAAAACCTTTATTAAACTTTAAAACTCGTATCTTGGTGGAAGATGAATTGATTGTGGACTCTCTTCAATAATACTTTGTACATACCCATTACCATAATAGTCAATGAAACTGTTCGCAAAGTGAGCAAGTGATGCACTGTCTTGAATTTTAAATATACTTTGTAAGGTTTCTCTGAGATATATAAATTTACAAATTACACATTGTTGGTAGCGCAAAATTGTTGTTTATATAATCACATAAAAGTTTTGTTTGTAGAAAAAACAGAAATTTGTAAGCCAATATATGAATCAACCTATTAAAAGCGAGTTTTTAACCCTAACCTCAGAGTTTGAGGGTATATTGGAAATTCTAAATACGTAGGGTTTATGTGCCACTCCATATAGCTGGAGTTTAAGCCTTACTAGCGCAGGGCACAAAACATTTCCATCTATTTGTATATACCCAGGGTCACAATATGTATGTATATTTCTCCCTATTCAGAATCTATACAGGAATTGCTCTAATACACTTTTAGATGTTATGCTGTGAGAGATTATTGATGTAATTGCAGCTTGGCTGTCAATGTACAAATTTACGCGGCTACATTTTAAGCTATTTTCCTCCAGTGTTTTTACAGCTTTAGTCACATATGTTTATTTCCGGATCAGCACAGTATACCGCAGACCTTACTCCTTCCACTTCTTTGCAGTAATCGGTATATACGTGTATCGCCTCGTCTGCCATTTGAACGCTCTTTCGTTAACCTTTTATCTCTATTGTGGCTCTCATAGACCCATCGAATGCGCTCAAGCTGCCCCAAGGCATTGAGTCTCGTTTCAGTTGCTAACGCTATGTTCTTCGCTTTCCACTTTTAATTTATTGTGTGGCCGGCCATCAAACAAAGACTCCACAGCATGATAGGCTTTAAGACCGCTGTAAAAATGTAAAATAAGGGATTTGAGGCGATAGACCCCACGTGCACCCCAGTATTCTTTCACATGCATAAAGTGCAGTCTAGGCCTTCTTCACTCTTTCCTCTACGTTGAGTTTCCAAGACAACTTACTGTCTAGAATAATTCCTAGATATTTGGTACAAGGATTCTCCAGCAGGGTCGCACCTCCTAGCTTAGGCCTATAACAGTTCATTGCCTTATACCACCTGTTAAACAAGACCATATCCGTAATCCCCGCGTTGGCGCTTAACCAGATATTAGATGTCCAGGTCATTATATCCCGAAGCTTTCGACCGTTGTTTGAAAGATTTTTCCACTAATGACAACTGCGTACCCCGTAATTTTAACCGACTGAGTAGTCGGTTGAACCCAGCGTCCATAGCAGTTACGCATTTTCCCGAGCCATCTGGTAAGTGTTGTATGTACTTGAATGTACATTCTTAAGACCCTCCAAGAAACTTTATTGAAAGCCCCGTCAATGTCTGCGAATACTACTAAGAAATACTCTTTATATTATAAGACTTGCCTATGCATGTTGTGCGTATGCATGTTGTGTTTAGAAAAACAGTTTTTCAAGTTTCGACTCGAGCTCAAGGCAGGATAATAATTTTTATGATAATTATTGTTTTTTTACGTTTTCCATAATTGAAAATTTATTTTTTATTTTTTTCAGACAACCTGTCATAGATGCGCAGATAGATCCATTTCGAAGCTTGCTAAGACTTCATCATAACTACGCTTTAGGAACGCTGTGCTAACCATTTAGCGACACAGAGGTTGTTTGTTTAACTGATAAATTTCTTCTTCGTTTCACCATTTACCAACTATATTTAATCAGCGTCGCGCCATCTGTTGAAAATCGCTGATAATGTTGGATTTGTGTGTAATGTCAATTACATTTGACTTTCCATGTGCTCTTGGTTTATTAATGATTTTGTTGTTTTATCGGCCTATTGTAAAAGGATTCCAGGTTCGATTCGAGCTCAAAGCCAGAACAATAATTTTTATATGTATTTAATTAGCGAGACATGCATGGTGGTATTTTGAAATAAAAACCATTTGAGTTTGATTAATTTTAATTTATTGGGTGGGCGGGTATTTGTTGTTGGTTGGTACTAGCGGTGTTGAAAAGCCGTAAGGCTTCTAAAATTTCGGATGTGCAAGTTTGGTAAGTTTCAATGGTAGCATGGGAAGGTGACCATTTTGAGCAGTACACCTCTAATTGGTTACCGTCATATATAAGTGTCATATACAGTATTGTATTGTATAATCTTTATTTTCTCGTAAATATTTACAGTTTTTAGAGTATTACAATATGAAATAAAAATATTAATAAGAAAACAGATAATGACGTTAGATGCTCATTCAAAAGCCAGGAAATGCCATGTCATTCGCTTAGTATTATAAATGCTTGTGGGGCGCATAATAATAAAAAATTATAATTGCTTACAATTGAAAAGATATGAATATGTATAAAGCGCAAGTATAACTATTATATGCGTGTATATTAAAACAAAAAATTCAAAATTACGGATATCAAGGTACTTTCATCAAATGGAAAAGACAAAAAACCTCGATGCTAATGGACGCAGGCACTTATATTTTAGGTCTCAAAAGAATTTCGATTGCCTTGTGATTGAAACCAAGTAGCCACTGCTTCACTTCCCCCAGAAACGCTGGTAGCCTTCTAATGAGTCGTATTTCAGCAGGTAGTTTGTTATATACGTTACATTATACGATGGTGTAGAAGTTACGAAAAAGTGTGGTGCGAAAGCTAGGAACTTTTTTTTGAAATAACGTCTTATTTCTCAAATTGTAAAGGTTGTATATTGGGCTTTGCATATACCCTCTCCTTATAAAAAAAAATGTTAAAACTTTAAAATAGTATAAGTGCTGCACAGGAAGAATATTTAATTTTTTGAATAGATCCATAAAGTGTGTAAAACGACCAGCTTTACATATTCTTCGGATTAGACACTTCTGTAGGATTAAAAGCGGATGGATCTTACTAGCTTAGGCACCACCCCACACTGACTCCGTATTGAAATTTTGAACGGATTGGTCCATGATACAGCAATAACAATATTCTATTGGAACACAGTTTTCTTAAGTTATAGAAAGAACGAAAAGCTGATAACATGTAAGATTTCATTGCAGAAATATGCGATGACCAACTTAGATTTTGATCGAATATAACACCCAAATATTTGAAATTAGAGGCCACTTCGATCTCAAAACATTTACTGTCACTAGTGATGGACGATATGGCCATTTTGAGCTATCAGTGAAAATAGATACACTCAGAGAAAAGGGCAGTTCTAAAATCCAGCACCACCGGACTCAATTCAAGCTTTTCATGTTCTTACTTTTTTGTTCTTGAAAAACGAACGACCTGTTCTCAAAACAACAACCTTGTTCTTGAACTGACAACCATTTTCTTGAAAAGAGTACGGCTGGTCTTAAAATATGAACAAATGTTCTATTAATGAGGACAATGTTTTTAAATTAAGAACAATCTTCTTAAATTAAGTTCAAGAAAAAAAAAAACCGTATAATTCGTGTGCACTAAAATGTTAAATACAACATTTGACACAAGTTATCAAGCAGTTGTTGTTGCCCAGCGGCTACGATGTTGCGGTTGCGATCGTGTGGCGCGAACACGCAACATCGATCACCGTCAAACTATGAAGTTTTTTATATTCTATTTTTTTAACTCTTATTTTTCGTTCAGTTCCCCTCATATATGCTCAGCTAATTCTCAAACTTGTTATGAAATGTTTTAAGTATATATTCAGATTGCATCAATAAAAATAAAAATTTCTCAATAAGAGAAAGACATGAAAAAATGCATGTTATGTGTTTTTTTCATCGTTTGGTCTTTAATAATAACTTTTTTGTTATTAATATTTTTTATTAATTACAAAAAATTATTATTAATAACAAGTAAGTAAGGTTAAGGTCGGGTGTAACCGAGCATTACATACTCAGTTGAGAGCTATGGTGACAACATAAGGGAAAATAACCATGTAGGAAAATGAACCGAGGGAAACCCTGGAATGTGTTTGTATGACATGTGTATCAAATGAAAGGCATTAAAGAGTATTTTATGAGGGAGTGGGCCATAGTTTTATAGGTGGACGCCATTTAGGGATATAGCCAAAAAGGTGGATCAGGGTTGACTCTAGAATGCGTTTGTACGATATGGGTATCAAATTAAAGGTGTTAATGAGTATTTTAAAAGGGAGTAATCCTTAGTTCCATAGGTGGACGCCGTTTCGAGATATCGCCACAAAGGTGGAACAGGGGTGACCCTAGAATTTGTTTGTACAATATGGGCATCAAACGAATGGTGTTAATGAGTATTTTAAAAGGGAGTGGGCCTTAATTCTATAGGTGGATGCCGTTTCGAAATATCGCCATAAAGGTGGGCCAGGGTTGACTCTAGAATGTGTTTGTACGATATGGGTATCAAATTAAAGGTATTAATGAGGGTTTTAAAAGGGAGTCGTGTTTGTTGTATACGTGGTCGCCTTTTCGAGATATAGCCATACAGGTGGACCAGGGGTGACTCTAGAATGCGTTTGTATGATATGGCTATCAAATGAAAGGTGTTAATGAGTATTTTAAAAGGGAGTAATCCTTAGTTCCATAGGTGGACGCCGTTTCGAGATATCGCCATAAAGGTGGACCAGGAGTGACCCTAGAATTTGTTTGTTCAATATGGGTATCAAAAGAAAGGTGTTAATAAGTATTTTAAAAGGGAGTATCAAATGAAAGGCATTAAAGAGTATTTTATGAGGGAGTGGGCCATAGTTTTATAGGTGGACTCCATTTAGGGATATAGCCACAAAGGTGGATCAGGGTTGATTCTAGAATGCGTTTGTACGATATGGGTATCAAATTAAAGGTGTTAATGAGTATTCTAAAAGGGAGTAATCTTTAGTTCCATAGGTGGACGCCGTTTCGAGATATCGCCATAAAGGTGGACCAGGGGTGTCCCTAGAATTTGTTTGTACAATATGGGCATCAAACGAAAGGTGTTAATGAGTATTTTAAAAGGGAGTGGGCCTTAGTTCTATAGTTGGACGCCGTTTCGAAATATCGCCATAAAGGTGGACCAGGGGTGACTCTAGAATGTGTTTGTACGATATGGGTATCAAATTAAAGGTATTAATGAGGGTTTTAAAAGGGAGTGGTGGTAGTTGTATATTTGAAGGCGTTTTCCAGATATCGACCAAAATGTGGACCAGAACATCATCTGTTGGATACCGCTAATTTATTTATATATATAATACCTGCCAAGATTTTAAGGGTTTTTTATTTCACCCTGCAGAACTTTTTCATTTTCTTCTACTTAATATGGTAGGTGTCACAACCATTTTATAAAGTTTTTTCTAAAGTTATATCTCGCTTCAATAATACAATCTAATTACCTTACCATGTTTCATCCCTTTTTTCGTATTGGCATAGAATTATGGCATTTTTTTCATTTTTCGTAATTTTCGATATCCAAAAAGTGGGCGTGGTCATAGTCGGATTTCGTTCATTTTTCATACCAAGATAAAGTGAGTTCAAGTAAGCACGTGAACTAAGTTCATTAAAGATATGTCGAATTTTGCTCAAGTTATCGTGTTAACGGCCATGCGGAAGGACAGACGGACGACTGTGTATAAAAACTGGGCGTGGCATCAACCAACGTCATAAAATCTATGCCCCTACCAAATTTCAAAAGGATTGGTTAATGTATGTTCGACTTATGGCGTTAAAAGTATCCTAGACAAATTAAATGAAAAAGGGCGGAGCCTCGCCCATTTTGAAATTTTCTTTTATTTTTGTATTTTGTTGCACTATATCATTACCGGAGTTGAATGTTGACATAATTTACTTATATACTGTAAAGATATTAAATTTTTTGTTAAAATTTTACTTTAAAAAATTTTTTTTTAAAAGTGGGCGTGGTCCTTCTCCGATTTTGCTAATTTTTATTAAGCATACATATAGTTAGAGAAGTAACGTTCGTGCCAAATTTCGTCATGATATCTTCAACGACTGCCAAATTACAGCTTGCAAAACTTCTAAATTACCTTCTTTTAAAAGTGGGCGGTGCCACGCCCATTGTCCAAAATTTTACTAATTTTCTATTCTGCGTCATAAGTTTAACTCATCTGCCAAGTTTCGTCGCTTTATCTCTCTTTTGTAATGAATTATCGCAATTTTTCGCTTTTTCGAAATTTTCGATATCGAAAAAGTGGGCGTGGTTATAGTCCGATATCGTTCATTTTAAATAGCGATCTGAGATTAGTTCTCAGGAACCTACATACCAAATTTCATCGAGATACCTCAAAATTTACTCAAGTTATCGTGTTAAAGGACGGACGGACGGACATGGCTCAATCAAATTATCGATCCTGATTATTTTGATATATGGAAGTCTATATCTACCTCGATTCCTTTATATATGTACAACCAACCGTTATCCAATCAAACTTAATATACTCTGTGAGCTCTGCTCAACTGAGTATAAAAATAAATAATTAAATGGGTACTAATTAGAAAAATCACCTTCCCAAACCACACCCCCTCTCGGCCCCCAAAGATCAAGAACAAACCGTTCTTGAATTGAGACCGAAAAATGTTAAATCGACCACAAATCGTTCTCGAAGAATGAGAACGAAAATTCTTAAATCAAGCCCAAGTAGTGCTTGAAGTGAGCACTGAAAGTTCACACATCAATACCACAGTGGTCATAAAATACGAACGGTGTGCTTGGAAAAACTGTTCTTAAAACAAGCCCATCGGTCACGAGTTAAGAAAAAACGTACTTAACAGACTTTTGTCAACGAATGTTCTTAATTTTGAACTTGTTTCGTTCGTTTTAGAACGATTTTTTCTCTGAGTGTATGGCGATTTTTGAATCGCGTCTATTTTTTATAGCTATTAATTTAGGCTTTAATTTATTTTTAACAAACGAATCTATATAGAAGATATGATTGGCGATACAACGATTTTGACTATCAGTGAAAATTGATATGGCGATTTTTGAATCGGCGCTATTTTTTTACAGCTATAGCGATCGCTTTAATTTATTTTTAACAAACGAGTCTATATAGAAGATATGATGGGCGATACAACGATTTTGACTATCAGTGAAAATTGATATGGCGATTTTTGAATCGCGTCTATTTTTTATAGCTATAGCGATCGCTTTAATTTATTTTTAACAAACGAATCTATATAGAAGATATGATTGGCGATACAACGATTTTGACTATCAGTGAAAATTGATATGGCGATTTTTGAATCGGCGCTATTTTTTTACAGCTATAGCAATCGCTTTAATTTATTTTTAATAAGCGAATCTGCAATTTTTATACTTGGATATAAAAAAAGGAATGTTTAAGTTTGTTTACCGGAGTAGATTGAATGTTATACATTAATTTAGTTTAGTATACAGAATATATGAACCAAAATTGGAATAAAAAGAAAAAAATATGTACCTTTTATTGTAAACTGATATAATGTGAAATTCTAATTTTCTGAGATATTATGATACAATATTATTAACTGGCTGACGATATTGTGTTCAGTGTCGTATTACACTCAATAAGATGAAACTAGCTGACATAGATGTCTATGCATTGAAATATTTGAATTAATAAGAGGAATGTTTTGGGTTTGAATGTCAGCCAATAATTGATTTTATTGAAAAAATTCTTTCTCTTTTATAGATAATTTCTTAACCTACACATTCATAATTATCCTAATACTAACAAACTAAAAATATGTACATTTGTAATAATACTATGCATACATGTAGATCTGTATTAATACTATGCATACATGTAGAGTTGTATTAATACTATGCATACATGTAGATTTGTATTAATACTATGCATACATGTAGATTTGTATGCAAAGTCAGCAGATTGATATTCATGTAAAATGTTTGTATGTGAATATTTGGTTAATTCACATTATTGGTTGTATGTAAATATGTTGGTGGCAAACTAACATTGACTATCGGCAGTGTATTGACCGGAGTATGTGACTTAGCAGAATTTGTTAGGTGTGAACTGACAAAGGTTTCATATTCGGCATTCCATTGATGTTAGCGAACCGCTGTGTTAGGTCAATGTAATTTATGTCGCATAATATTGTAATATGATTATGCTATTACTAAAATGTATTGGCATAGGAGTTCATGGTGCGTAATGCCGCAAATGTATTGCATAGGTGGGCATGACGCATAATGCTACACCATCCGCCTTAGAAAAAGAGGATTATATAATTGTTTTGTGAACAATTGTATAAGACTCTTTGTTCGCATTTTAAATGAGTCTGGTATTTTACTGTAACTTGATATTGTAGTGAAAGAGTTTATGTACTTTGTTTCTAATTTGCTGACCTTGATACTTTTACATTTTATATATATTTTTTTTTCAATGTTTTGTACAAATCTTTCTTTTTCAAAATTTTAAATTTAACGATTTTACATATAAAAAGATTGTTTTTTTTTTTTTTGAATTTGACAATTATTTCACTTATTTTACCTATTTTACTTATTCTATTTATATGTATTTAATTAGCGATCTTTGCTCATATTGCTTTATACAATGGTTTTTGTAATTGATATTAGAGAAAAATTGTAAGTTTACAAACGGCGATGGTTACTAGGACATATTTCTGAATTTAACTTCTTCATCAGCTGGCTTTTCGGGACCTGAGCGTTGAACTCGAATCTCCAACATTCATATCAGTGCAAAGGCGTCCTGCCACACGTAGCAAACTAAAGGTCTTGAAAAATATCACACCCTTGCCCTTAAAGCAGAGCTAATTGTACATTTCTTCTCAATATGCCACACACTGCAGATTTTGGGGTATACTTTCTCTGAACATGCCCCACATTTTAAACTAAATGCCTTGAAAAATACCCACTCAGGGAATTCGATAATGGGCATGGTAATATGGCCATGAGAAAGTGTTTGCCGAGCTGGGTATCTTGCCACTGGTAGAACATTGGTAGTAAAAGATTATACTTTTTTTCGTGTCTTCATATGAAATCGTGGAATACAACAATAAAGCCTTTATTAAACTTTAAAACTCGTATCTTGGTGGAAGATGAATTGATTGTGGACTCTCTTCAATAATACTTTGCACATACCCATTACCATAATAGCCAATGAAACTGTTCACAAAATGAGCAAGTGATGCACTGTCTTGAATTTTAAATATACTTTGTAAGGTTTCTCTGAGATATATAAATTTACAAATTATACATTGTTGGTAGCGCAAAATTGTTGGTTTTATAATCACATAAAAGTTTTGTTCGTAGAAAAAACAGAAATTTTTTAGCCAATATATGAATCAACCTATTAAAAGCGGGTTTTTGACCCTAACCTCAGAGTTTGAGGGTATATTGGAAATTCTAAATACGTAGGGTTATGTGCCACTCCATATAGCTGGAGTTTAAGCCTTACTAGCGCAGGGCACAAAACACTTCCATCTATTTGTATATACTCAGGGTCACAATATGTATGTATATTTCTCCCTATTCAGAATCTATACAGGAATTGCTCTAATACACTTTTAGATGTTATGCTGTGAGATTATTGATGTAATTGCAGCTTGGCTGTCAATGTACAAATTTACGCGGCTACATTTTAAGCTATTTTCCTCCAGTGTGTTTACAGCTTTAGTCATATATGTTTATTTCCGGATCAGCACAGTATACCTCAGACCTTACTCCTTCCACTTCTTTGCAGTCATCGGTATATACGTGTATCGCCTCGTCTGCCATTTGAACGCTCTTTCGTTAACCTTTTATCTCTATTGTGGCTCTAATAGACCCATCGAATGCGCCCAAGCTGCCCCAAGGCATTGAGTCTCGTTTCAGTTGCTAACGCTATGTTCTTCGCTTTCCACTTTTAATTTATTGAGTGGCCGGCCATCAAACAAAGACTCCACAGTATGATAGGCTTTAAGACCACTGTAAAAATGTAAAATAAGGGAGATGAGGCGATAGACCCCACGTGCACCCCAGTATTCTTTCACATGCATAAAGTGCAGTCTAGGCCTTCTTCACTCTTTCCTCTACAAGAGAACTTACTGTCTAGAATAATTCCTAGATATTTGGTACAAGGTTTCTCCAGCAGGGTCACACCTCCTAGCTTAGGCCTATAACAGTTAAACAATACCATATCCGAATTCCCCGCATTGGCGCTCAACCATATATTAGATGTCCAGGTCATTATATCCCGAAGCTTTCTACCCTTGTTTGAAAGATTTTTCCACTAATGACAACTGCGTACCCCGTAATTTTAACCGACTGAGTAGTCGGTTGAACCCAGCGTCCATAGCAGATGTTAGAACAATCCACCCTGCGGAGCTCCCTTGTCCATAGATTTTGGGGCCTCATACAGCCCCCGATGCGAAGTAATCTTCCTGCAGTTACGCATTTTCCCGAGCCATCTGGTAAGTGTTGTATGTACTTGAATGTACATTCTTAAGACCCTCCATGATCACCTGTTTGAAACTTTATTGAAAGCCCCGTCAATGTCTGCGAATACTACTAAGAAATACTCTTTATATTATAAGACTTGCCTATGCATGTTGTGCGTATGCATGTTGTGTTTAGAAAAACAGTTTTTCAAGTTTCGACTCGAGCTCAAGGCAGGATAATAATTTTTATGATAATTATTGTTTTTTTACGTTTTCCATAATTGAAAATTTATTTTTTATTTTTTCAGACAACCTGTCATAGATGCGCAGATAGATCCATTTCGAAGCTTGCTAAGACTTCATCATAACTACGCTTTAGGAACGCTGTGCTAACCATTTAGCGACACAGAGGTTGTTTGTTTAACTGATAAATTTCTTCTTCGTTTCACCATTTACCAACTATATTTAATCAGCGTCGCGCCATCTGTTGAAAACCGCTGATAATGTTGGATTTGTGTGTAATGTCAATTACATTTGACTTTCTATGTGCTCTTGGTTTATTAATGATTTTTTTGTTTTATCGGCCTATTGTAAAAGGATTCCAGGTTCGATTCGAGCTCAAAGCCAGAACAATAATTTTTATATGTATTTAATTAGCGAGACATGCATGGTGGTATTTTGAAATAAAAACCATTTGAGTTTGATTAATTTTAATTTATTGGGTGGGCGGGTATTTGTTGTTGGTTGTTACTAGCGGTGTTGAAAAGCTGTAAGGCTTCTAAAATTTCGGATGTGCAAGTTTGGTAAGTTTCAATGGTAGCATGGGGAGGTGACCATTTTGAGCAGTACACCTCTAATTGGTTACCGTCATATATAAGTGTCATATACAGTATTGTATTGTATTGTATAATTTTTGTTTTCTCGTAAATATTTACAGTTTTTAGAGTATTACAATATGAAATAAAAATACAAATAAGAAAACAGATAATGACGTTAGATGCTCATTCAAAAGCCAGGAAATGCCATGTCATTCGCTTAGTATTATAAATGCTTGTGGGGCGCATAATAATAAAAAATTATAATTGCTTACAATTGAAAAGATATGAATATGTATAAAGCACAAGTATAACTATTATATGCGTGTATATTAAAACAAAAAATTCAAAATAACAGATATCAAGGTACTTTCATCAAATGGAAAAGACAAAAAACCTCGATGCTAATGGACGCAGGCACTTATATTTTAGGTCTCAAAAGAATTTCGATTGCCTTGTGATTGAAACCAAGTAGCCACGACCAGCTTTACATATTCTTTGGATTAGACACTTCTGTAGGATTAAAAGCGGATGGATCTTACTAGCGTAGGCACCACCCCACACTGACTCCGTATTGTAATTTTGAATGGATTGGTCCATGATACAGCAATAACAATTTTCTTAAGTTATAGAAAGAACGAAAAGCTGATAACATGTAAGATTTCATTGCAGAAATATGCGATGACCAACTTAGATTTTGATCGAATATAACACCCAAATATTTGAAATTAGAGGCCACTTCGATCTCAAAACATTTACTGTCACTAGTGATGGACGATATGGCCGTTTTGAGCTATCAGTGAAAATAGATACACTCAGAGAAAAAGGCCGTTCTAAAATCCAACACCACCGAACTAAATTCAAGCTTTTCATGTTCTTACTTTTTTGTTCTTGAGAAACGAACGACCTGTTCTCAAAACAGCAACCTTGTTCTTGAACTGACAACCATTTTCTTGAAAAGAGTACGGCTGGTCTTAAAATATGAACAAATGTTCTATTAATGGGAACAATGTTTTTACATTAAGAAAAATCTTCTTAAATTAAGTTCAAGAAAAAAGAAACGGTATAATTCGTGTGCACTAAAATGTTAAATACAACATTTGACACAAGTTATCAAGCAGTTGTTGTTGCCCAGCGGCTACGATGTTGCGGTTACGATCGTGTGGCGCGAGTTCGATCACCGTCAAACTATGAAGTTTTTTATATTCTATTTTTTAACTCTTATTTTTCGTTCAGTTCCACTCATATATGCACAGCTAATTCTCAAACTTGTTATGAAATGTTTTAAGTATATATTCAGATTGCATCAATAAAAATAAAAATTTCTCAATAAGAGAAAGACATGAAAAAATGCATGTTATGTGTTTTTTTCATCGCTTGGTCTTTAATAATAACTTTTTTGTTATTAATATTTTTTATTAATTACAAAAAAGTATTATTAATAAAAATAAATAATTAAATGGGTACTAATTAGAAAAATCACCTTCCCAAACCACACCCCCTCTCGGCCCCCAAAGATCAAGAACAAACCGTTCTTGAATTGAGACCAAAAAATGTTAAATCGACCAAAAATCGTTCTCGAAGAGTGAGAACGAAAATTCTTAAATCAAGCCCAAGTAGTGCTTGAAGTGAGCACTGAAAGTTCACACATCAATACCACAGTGGTCATAAAATACGAACGGTGTGCTTGGAAAAACTGTTCTTAAAACAAGCCCATCGGTCACGAGTTAAGAAAAAACGTACTTAACAGACTTTTGCCAACGAATGTTCTTAATTTTGAACTTGTTTCGTTCGTTTTAGAACGATTTTTTCTCTGAGTGTATGGCGATTTTTGAATCGCTTCTATTTTTTATAGCTATAGCGATGGCTTTAATTTATTTTTACCAAACGAATCTATATAGAAGATATGATGGGCGATACAATGATTTTGACTATCAGTGAAAATGGAAATGGCGATTTTTGAATCGGCGCTATTTTTTTACAGCTATAGCGATCGGTTTAATTTATTTTAAACAAACGAATCTATATAGAAGATATGATGGGCGATACTACGATTTTGACTATCAGTGAAAATGGATATGGCGATTTTTGAATCGGCGCTATTTTTTTACAGCTATAGCGATCGCTTTAATTTATTTTTAATAAGCGAATCTGCAATTTGTATACTTGGATATAAAAAAGGAATGTTTAAGTTTGTTTACGGGAGTAGATTGAATGTTATACATTAATTTAGTTTAGTATACAGAATATATGAACCAAAATTGGAATAAAAAGAAAAAAATATGTACCTTTTATTGTAAACTGATATAATGTGAAATTCTAATTTTCTGAGATATTATGATACAATATTATTAACTGGCTGACGATATTGTGTTCAGTGTCGTATTACACTCAATGAGATGAAACTAGCTGACATAGATGTCTATGCATTGAAATATTTGAATTAATAAGAGGAATGTTTTGGGTTTGAATGTCAGCCAATAATTGATTTTATTGCAAAAATTCTTTTTTTTTTATAGATAATTTCTTATCCTACACATTCATAATTATCATAATACTAACAAACTAAAAATATGTACATTTGTAATAATACTATGCATACATGTAGATTTGTATTAATACTATGCATACATGTAGATTTGTATTAATACTGTGCATACATGTAGATTTGTATTAATACTATGCATACATGTAGATTTGTATGCAAAGTCAGCAGATTGATATTCATGTAAAATGTTTGTATGTGAATATTTGGTTAATTCACATTATTGGTTGTATGTAAATATGTTGGTGACAAACTAACATTGACCATCGGCAGTGTATTGACCGGAGTGTGTGACTTAGCACAATTTGTTAGGTGTGAACTGACAAAGGTTTCATATGCGGCATTTCACTGATGTTAGCGAACCGCTGTGTTAGGTCAATGTAATTTATGTCACATAATATTGTAATATGATTATGCTATTACTAAAATGTATTGGCATAGGAGTTCATGGTGCGTAATGCCGCAAATGTATTGCATAGGTGGGCATGACGCATAATGCTACACCATCCGCCTTAGAAAAAGAGGATTATATAATTGTTTTGTGAACAATTGTATAAGACTCTTTGTTCGCATTTTAAATTGTTCTGGTATTTTACTGTAACTTGATATTGTAGTGAAAGAGTTTATGTACTTTGTTTCTAATTTGCTGACCTTGATACTTTTACATTTTATATATATATTTTTTTTCAATGTTTTGTACAAATTTTTTTTTTCAAAATTTTAAATTTAACGATTTTACATATAAATTTTTTTTTTTTTTTTGAATTTGACAATTATTTCACTTATTTTACTTATTCTATTTATATGTATTTAATTAGCGATCTTTGTTCATATTGCTTTATACAATGGTTTTTGTAACTGATATTAGAGAAAAATTGTAAGCTTACAAACGGCGATGGTTACTAGGACATGTTTCTGAATTTCACTTCTTCATCAGCTAGCTGTTCGGGACCTGAGCGTTGAACTCGAATCTCCAACATTCATAACAGTGCAAAGGTAGATGCCTTTAGCTGCTAAGCCATATGAATGTGCCGTTGTTCGCTGTACAATTGGTCTCTAAGAGTTGCCTTTCTGTTTATATTCCTTTTGATCACCATGTAGGCACATACACTCTGTATGTAGTTTATTCCTAATGGTGTGGATATGATTTTTAGGCGCGCTTTTGAAAGCTTAGTAACATTTGTTCGGATTTTTGCAGTATTTGTTTTTAATACTTCCGCTGTTACTATTATATCAATATGATCATATGTATTTAATTAGCGAGCTTTGCTCATATTGCTTTATACAATGGTTTTTGTAATTGATATTAGAGAAAAATTGTAAGTTTACAAACGGCGATGGTTACTAGGACATGTTTCTGAATTTCACTTCTTCATCAGCTAGCTTTTCGGGAGCTGAGCGTTGTACTCGAATCTCCAACATTCATATCAGTGCAAAGGTAGATGCCTTTAGCTACTAAGCCATATGAATGTCCCGTTGTTCGCTGTACAATTGGTCTCTAAGAGTTGCCTTTTTGTTTATATTCCTTTTGATCACCATGTAGGCATATACACTCTGTATGTAATTTATTCCTAATGGTGTGGATATGATTTTTAGGCGCGCTTTTGAAAGCTTAGTAACATTTGTTCGGATTTTTGCAGTATTTGTTTTTAATACTTCCGCTGTTATTATTATATCAATATGATCATATGTATTTAATTAGCGAGCTTTGCTCATATTGCTTTATACACTGGTTTTTGTAATTGATATTAGAGAAAAATTGTAAGTTTACAAACGGCGATGGTTACTATTCTATTCTATTATTCTATTTATTTTACAGCCGGATTTTAAATGTGTGCACCCACTTAAAATCCGCTTGTCTGAAGATATTCTCTATTATTTATGTATTTATAATAATTTATGTAAATATGTAACTGAGAGAAAAAAAATTCGTTTTCGTTTTCTTAGATATCTAATGTGCGATGAGTAAAGTGGAATGCTTAACTTATTATCAAAAGGTGTTTCAGATATGTTTAATCCTATTCTTATGGATTATTAATTCCTTATCTTTATTGTTCCTATTACTAGTTTCTTCTCTATGTGGTACTAAAGTAAAATTGTTATTTTTGTCAATTTTCTTTACCTCATACCGTCCTTTATATCTATTATCTAGCTTATGGCTAGCTTCTTCTCTAACTAATACTAGATCGCCTAATTTTATTTCCTCACTGGTGCTACTTTTATCATAATTAACTTTTTGTTTTTCCTTGGCTTCTTTCACTAATTTTCTAGCTTTTTGTTACGCTATTTGAAGTCTATATTTAATTTCATTGTCATATGCTTCGTGATTATACACTGGGTTTATTTTATTTTCGTTTAAGAGTTCGTACGTCGGGGGATTTTTCGCAAATATAAGCTCGTAAGGGCAATACCCGTGTACTGTCGAGGGGGTCGTGTTGTAGCAGTACCTACGCGAAATACCTGAGGTATTCGTCCCAATCATCTTTATCACTGGATATGCATGAACGTACATATTCGTTAAACGTCCTATGACTACGTTCTATAGTGCCCAAAGTTTGATGATGGTATGGTGTTGGGGTTTTATGCTCAATTTTTAACAGTTTGCATAGTTTTCGAATAAGCAATTTTTGTATTCGGTTTCCATGTCTGTTAAGATTGTTTTATGCAACCACAAATCAGAATGAATTGCTCAAATACATCTTTAGCAACTGTTATTGCGTGTTTGCTCGGAACTGGAATGGCCACCAAATATTTGGTGAGATCGCATATGATGGTAACTGCGTATTCGTTTCCGTTTATTGATCTCGGTAATGGTCCGACCGTATCGATCTGTACTATATCAAAAGCCTTCGGAGATGTCTCCGTTATTGTCATTGGCTCTTTTATATGCTTATTTATTTTGTTTTTCTGACAGTGGATGTAGCTTTTTACGTATTTTCTTACGTCATTTTTCATGTTTATCCAGCTATATTTCTGCTTGATTTTATTTGTCATGCGATTTATTCCTGGGTGGCCACCACTAATAGGATCGTCATGATATTTTTTCAGAATTTCCTTAATTTTCCCGGGTTTAGTCACATATATAACCTCTGGGGTTAGTACAATTGTTAGTTTTTTGAGAACCTTGTTTCCTATTTCAATAAATTTTCCTACTGCAGTATAATTTCTTTTAAACAATTTGTCCCCTAAGGACAACTGTATTCGTACAAGGCCTAAATAGCCGGCTTCTCTTTCGAGCCTGGTAAATAATTGTCCTAAGTCAATCTTATCCTCAACAATTAGGTTGCTTGTATCAAAATCGCTACAAATTTCCTTCCCTTTTTTGAAATAGAATTTCGAAGGACTGAAAACGAGTTCGACTAGTCTTTTTACTTCAAATTTATTTAGCGCTTCATATATTTTGGGGTTCTCTGTGTGACTTTCTTTAATTTTAATGTTATTTTTTATATTTTTAGCTGCTGACCTAGTTGAAACTTTCATTATTTTGCATGCTTCCACTGACATTTCTTTTAAATTTGTTATGTTAATGCGAGAAAATGCGTCCGCGACATGATTTTCTTTTCCAACAATGTACTCCACTTCGAAATCATATTCTTCTAAATCGAGTCTTACTCGTGTTAACTTAGATGACTATTCATCGAGAAAAGGTATGTTAAAGGGCGATGGTCGGTTTTAATTATGAATTTTCTGCCATAAAGAAGGTTATGGCCCAATGGATTGCTGCTAGTTCTTTTTCTATTGTAGCTTTGTTTGTTTCGCCTTTTGTAAAGGATCTAGAAGCGTAAGCAATTGGTAACTGTTTGCCATCATGTTCTTGGCTAAGGACTGCTCCGCAAGCATACCCACTAGCGTCTGTTGTTATGCAGAATTCTTTATTGAAGTCGGGGTATTGCAAAAGTTTTGGGCTGGTTAATGATTCCTTTAAATAGACAAAAGCTTTTTGACATTATTCTGTCCAGTCGAAAGAAACATTCTTTTTGCAAAGCCTAGTTAATTTTCTTGAGTATTCTGCGAAATTCGGTACAAATCTTTTGTAATAATTGCAGAACGCTACGAATCTTTTAACTTCATCTGCTGTTTTTGGTGTTGGGTAATTTTGAACTGTTTCAAATTTGCTTGGGTCTGGTAGTATTCCCTCGCTTGTGCATTTATGTCCTAAATAAGTTGCCTCTTCGCTGAAGAATAGGCATTTATCTGGATGTAATTTTAAGTTGTATTTTCTACAAGTAGAGAAAACATCTCTTAAGTTTTTAGCATATGTTTTTCTGAACACCCTAGTACAACTAAATCATCCATATATAGAAATGCTTGGGATGGTTTAAGGCCTGCAAATGCCAGTGTCGTCATTCTTTGGAATGAGTTTGGTGCTACTTTTAATCCATAGGGTAGTCTTTTGAATCTATATGTACCATTTTCTGCTGTGAATGAGGTTATATCTCTAGAATCTTGGTGTAATTCTATTTGGTGAAAACCTGACATAAGGTCAAGGCATGAAAAGTATTTTGCTCTTCCAAGTTGGTCTAAAATATCATCAATTATTGGAAGTGGGAATTTATCCGCTGCTAGTTTTTTGTTTACTTGTCTGTAGCTGATAATATATTGCAATTGGTAATTCGCTTATTTGCATTTAAATTGGTAAGTTGAATTCCGCTCATAAAATGGTCCTATATTCCAAAGTCAAGGCTTATACAAGCATGCATATTATCTTCAATATTACTAAATCTACTATAAACATGGTATATACAGGTCCCTGATTCTGGCCTAGTAACCTCATGAATGAAGGAAAATAAACCATGTTCTGCTAGGAGCGCAAGATAGTTGTCTAGCATAGAATTGGTGCTCATTAAATCAAAATTAAAATCGCCTAATATAACAATATTTGATGCTTTTTCTCTACTTAAAAAAAAGAGAATTCCTCATCGAACAATTTAAAAGATATTGATTGAAATCTATACAGACATACAAAAGTGAAAGGTACATTGCATATTTACAATGAAATTTTTATTACATTAGCGCTTGGTAGACTAAAGCAAGTAACTTCATACTCGTAAAAATCACGTATAAAAACTCCAACACCACCAGCAGTACACGAGTCATTTGTGTTTGCAAAAAATTATAACTAGGATTCCCCACAGTTTTTTATTTCATAAGAAAAAATCCAAATTTTTTAGACTAAAATAATATCGGGAAGATTAACAAAGGATTCAAGGTTGCAAACTAAGGAATCGAAATTCTGCCAATTTCGATGCAAAACTGTAAAGGTATTGTCTCTGGATGTTAATATATTAGAGTCATGTTACATACATATATCTTGCATGAGTTCTAAACATTTCTCACGCTGCAATGCATTCAATACCCTGCTTATGTTGTAAGTATGTTTGTGTTTAAAATATGCAATGTCAACATAATTACGTTCCCACAGGCGGGCAAGCAAGCGAAACGCGAACGGTTGCTATGTACATCGCTCATGCAATATGTATGTACGTATGATTAGTATATAGGAACTTTAATACATAAGTGTTTAGAATATTTTAGTATAAATAGGCCGAAATTTAATTAATAAAGTTAATTCCATCTGGTGCCGCTTAAATGGCACTACACTGAATTCAATTATTTTTGTTCTAATATTACAGTCATTGAAGACATTAATGACTGGGATGTTATTCTTAAGAACTGATCTTATTTTCATAATTTCGAATTAAAAATAAAACAATTATTTATAATAATAAAACTTAACTAAGATTTGTTTAGGCCACAAGCCTAAATATGGCGGTGCACCCTCGTATCGTTTTACTTTTCTTTTCATTTATTCATATCGGTGTATACCGATAACCGTTTACCCCGCCGGATAATAGTTAAGCCTAGGATTCGGCGGTGACCGCGAACTAAAGTCTTTTTACCTCTTTCACTTTTTTGCGAACGTTTAAGAAACCGCCAGCAGCTAAGCCACCGAAGGTAAGTCCTTTTTAATCAAAATTATAAAGTTCACTCTATACACTTCCGCAATCTGAAATCTTGAATTGTGATTAATTGGATTAACTCTGAATTTGTATTTATTTTCACTTTAATAAACATTATTGTGTATCCCTTTATAACGAATTCGTTTTTGTTTTTTTTCCTTTCTTTTCTCCCCACCACTGTTGCCAGGTGATGAAAAAAAAGAAGCTAGATTGGCAAAAAAAAAAGGCTAGAAAAAGCTAAATTTAGAAGAAAAAAAGAAGCTAAAAAAGGCCAGAAATTTTTTTGGTTAATTAATAAAATTTTTTTTTATATTTTAGTTTACACATTTGTAAATAAAAACTTATAAACATAACTTAAATATAACTTCTTTTTTTAAAACATATCAGGCACATTTTCCTTGACTAGCACATGGAATTACTTTAAATGATTGCATGTGTGTATATACACAAAAAAAAAATATTACAAACTAATTATTTATATAAAATATTCCCCGTCTGAAAAATCAGAAGAGCTTAAGTCTGCGTATAAAGTTTGGCTATTTACCATAGATATGAGATCATGGGTAATTTCAAAGTCATTACAACATTTAGATAATCGTTTTAACGAGCATCTAATATTAAGCAGCGCATTAAGCATTTTAATTTTTAGTTTGTTCCTTAATTTAGTTTTCAGAATTTTCATGCCACTAAAAGTTCTTCCAACCTCCGCGTTACTGAGTGGTAATACTAAAAACTAAATATGAATTCGACAAGTTCTAAAAAAGGTGGTTCGTTTAATGCATTTTTATGTTCTCGGACTTCCGACCAAAATTCCATGGTGGAGTGTACATTTTTCCATTGTATAGTTATAAGTTTTCGCCACTGCAGCTCTATTAATGCTATTTGACTTGAAGAATAACTATACTTCTCTTTTTCAAAGTAAGAAAATACATCTGGCTTTGAAACTTTCAACGAATTTTCAGCAGAAAAAGAATTAACCTTTTGTAGAGAACTCATATTATTAGGTATTAGGTGTTCACAGGAACTATTGAAATTATTTTATTTTAGAAATTATTAAAAATACATTCGGATTAAAAAAGGCTAGAAAAAAGTCACGAAGCTAAACCAAATTTCGAGGCTAAAGGCAAAACCAAACGACTAAATCTAACCTCGAAAAGGCTAACCTGGCAACACTGCTCCCCACCATTATTGCGAGTGCGCCTTATATCTGGTCTTGCCGCCGTAACATTTGGTCCTTACGCGCCGAGAAAGTTAATATTTCGAAACGAAGCACAAATTTTACCATCAAAAATTAACCAGCACGTGTGAAAAACCTAAGAGCTTAGATATTATTTATAAAAGGTATCAAATTCACAATTTAAAATCAACCAGCGAAGAAGCAAAACGAACGAGCAACACATACAGTCCAACTGGTCATCACAACACACATACAGACATAAAATCATCACTACAGCTAAAACGAATCAAATCATCATACGATATCACGTCCATTTATCACATCATCACAATAACATCACATCTACGGTCCACATAACATCGCATCAACAGTCCACATAACATCATATCAGATCACATACATTACCAAAACTTTGGTTTTTCAGACTACAAAATTTGTGTAAGGTGAGTGGTTGATTTTGGTGCACATTTTTTTTATATACGAACTAACGTATCGAGTGAATTTGTGATATCCATTTGCAAGTCAAAGCAAGTGGAAGTTCATTGTGTTTTAAACGTACACTTATCGCCTTTTGATTATCGGCTAAGTCCCCCTCCAGTGGTAAGACTTTTCCGACACAACTCAAGGCAAGACAGTCAGTGGATTTTTTTTTCCTTTTGCAACAAAATTATCACTGCACTGTGCAACCACACTCTGTTTCTATAGACAGCCTTTTCGGTTGTTGATTTTCGGCAACAATCTACATACACTCTCACTTTGTTGATGAATTTGCAAAGAGATACCACAATATTCACGAAGTCAGAATATTCTGGAACCAAACAAATTTTTTTTCTAAAACATTTCACCTTCGTTCGGTGGCTAGTAGTAATTTTTGTTTAATTGCGAACAACAATTAGAGAATTGTTGCAAGACGCTCATCTGTGAATACACTTAAGTCATATTAATTCGAAGGCATTTAATAGAGAATATTTTTTCACCGATTTTATATAATATAATCAAATTCGTTATTTTTGAACGGAATTCAGTTTGTTAATCAGTTGCGAACTGAAATAATACCAGAAAGCCAAAAAATTAGCACTGCGTTGGGTGGCTAGTGGCTCATCACAATTGGTCACAACCACAATTTATACTGATCGCTTTATATTACATAGCTATATTTTTTTCAGCGTTTTTATAATAAATAATTAAAAGTGTAATTTTCCACATTAAGTTGGATAAACAAATTAATTTTCTTATTTATATTGGAAAAGATACTCTAGTTGGCTACTCGGGAATACTCATCCACGTTCACATCACACTTTTTGTATACACATTAAATCCTCTTCGGGATTTCTATCTGTGGTTCAAACTTTACACACTATATCCACATTGGGATTACCATCTGCGTTAAAAATTTTTTTTTTTTAAACACGCCAAATTTTTGGAAAATATTTCTATCTGTGTACAACAGACCTGTTAAGACACATTAAATATTTGCAGACGAGTCTCTTCTCTGCACTGCACATCACTGTAGACACATTAAATCCTTTCAGGATTTCTATCTGTGTTTAATATCACTTTGTACACACTAGAACCTTTCAGGATTTATATCTGTGCTGCATATCACTACATACACAATAATCCTCGTCAGGATTTTTTCTATATCACTGTATACACATTAAATCCTCGTCAGGATTTCTATCTGTGGCTTACATAATCCTCGTGAGGATCTCTATAAGTGGTTCATATCACTGGCTGCACAT
The DNA here is from genome assembly GCF_040869045.1 of Eurosta solidaginis. Taxonomy (NCBI): domain Eukaryota; kingdom Metazoa; phylum Arthropoda; class Insecta; order Diptera; family Tephritidae; genus Eurosta; species Eurosta solidaginis. The sequence goes on along the minus strand of NC_090319.1, from coordinate 148,463,979 downwards.
TAAATTCAAATAAGATTGCTATCTGTGTTAACACATTCAATCAGACCAGATATTCAATCCGTGTCTTTTTAAAGATTTTACTTATACAGCACAATAACAGCAGGATTGATAGCTGGACTACGTTCAAAAACAAAACACACTTATAATTTTTGCTGCGGTTGAATACGCACCAACGCCACTAAGTTTTTGCCTCCAATCTCGAACCCTTTAAAGAAACAAGATATTCAAATTAATAAAATCAATGGAGACTTATATGAGATTGGCTGATTCCATAGTCGAGTTTGAACAAGAGTTCAACTCCGTCCCGGCCGAGTCCCGGAACAAGCACACCCTTGCACTACTGCAAGAGGAGCTAAGGGCACTATGGAAGAAGACCAAGTCCACATATGAAAGTCTTCTCAGCAATCCTGAGCTGTCCAAAGACGAGCTCAGCTCACTAAGAAAGAAGAATAAAACTGCTTCGCATGCTACCTGCAATGCATGTCTGCTGTGGCGGCAGAAGTTGAAGCTATCACCCCACAGCCAGCAAAAGATGAAACAAAGGATGAAGACTCTTCCCGCCGGGGACATAAAATGCGGCTGCCGCCTTGTGACACCGATGTTTTTAAAGGCGACTACCTTTCCTGGCCAGCCTTAGAGATATGTTCACGGCCATTTACATCCACAATACTGATCTGAAAGATGTCGAGAAATTATATTATCTAAAACAAAAAACTCAAGGGGAGGCAAAAGAAATAGTGGGCAGGTGCTCATTAACAAACGAGGGGTTTGCAACCGCCTGGAAGGATCTAAGCGACAGGTACGAAAATAAACGGATCCTCGTCAACACACAACTAAAACTTTTATTTAATCTGACGGCAGTCGAGCAGGAGTGTGGACCATCAATCAAAAAATTGCAACGTGAGATTAACAATTGCATTTCTGCGCTACAATGTCATAATATTGACATCACAAATTGGGATGCAATTATAACTTACTTATGCTCCACAAAACTCCCTGAATCTACACTGGCTCTTTGGGAACAGACCGTAGAACGAAAAACAGATATTCCGAAATGGGAGGATATGGACAAATACCTATCCAATCGCTTCCAGACATTAGAGACGGTTTCCGATCTTAGGGGTAATAAAACAACAAAAACACCCAAAAGCCAGAGTTCGAATTCTAGGGAAAATTTTATGAAACTTGGGGTTTACCATGCCAGCGTACCAAAGTCGGCATGTAAGATGTGCAACAGTACGGAGCACAAATTACGAAATTGCCAAAAATTCCGTAGGTTGTCCACGTCAGGAAAAATCGAATTTGTAAAAAACAATAGTTACTGTCTGAATTGTGACACGATGCACTAGCCAATTCACTTGCAGCACGTGCCACGCAAGGCACAACACCTTGCTCCATCTTCCGACAGCACAACCAATGACAACTCCTCAAAGGTGGACTCAAAACGCCACCGACAACACACCTTCAACCTCACAGCACGCTAGGGCAAGGATGGAGTCTGAAAAAAGACAAGATAATGCTAATAACGTCTCTTCGTGTCAGGCTAACACCACTAAAGGGGTATTATTAGGAACAGCACGTGTTAATATACACTATAATGGAGTAAAATTTTCCGCCAGAGCGCTGATAGACTCTGGGTCCGAATGCTCTTTCATAACAGAAAGACTAAAAAAGCGAATAAACCTTCCATCCAAACGTTTGCATGTGCAAGTGTCAGGAATCAATAATACACTATCTGCACAGGTAAAGGAATCATGTGCGATTACGTTAGGTTGGCTTACAGACCCCTTAGTAAGCATCAATACAGTGGTCCTAGTCCTGCCTCAATTAACAGGGGACCTTCCGACTTGCCAAATCAGCGCAACGACTCGGCAAGCGTTCCCTGATCTGATTCTGGCGGATAAGAGGTTCTTCATTAATGAACCAGTCGACCTTATACTTGTAGGCGACATTTATCCTCAGATAATACTAAACGGCATACGGAAGAACGTTCTAAATATGCTTCTCGCACAAGAAACCGTCGTCGGTTGGATTTTAACCGGTCGTGCAGAAGCACCTTACCCAACTAATACACGAGTATCTGTTTTTAACGAAATTAGCCTAGACAAGCAACTAACCGCCTTCTGGGAACTTGAAAACGTACCTAAGAAAAGGGCACTTAACGATGATAATGCCTATTGCGAGGAACTTTTCAGACCTACAACAGAAAGAAACTCCGATGGCAAATATATTGTCGCCCTTCCATTTAAACAGGATTTTCCCAACAACATCTTCTTAGGGCCTACCCTGAACGGCGTCTGTTCCCAATTCTACCGGAATGAGACGCGCCTAGCCAAGACACCGGCCCTACAGACAGAGTACAATAGGGTACTAGCGGAATATGAGACATTGGAACATATGTCAAAAGTTCCAAAAATCATACCACCCCACGTGAACGATTGCTACTTCTTACCACATCATGCGATTATAAAAGAAGAAAGCACCACAACAAAAGTTCGTGTGGTATTCAACGCTTCGTGTCCCACAGCCAATGGCACAAGCCTCAACGACGTACTTTTTACAGGCTTAGTATTTCAGGCCGACTTAACGATTCTACTCCTTCGATGGAAATTCTTTAAATATGTTTTTAATAGCGACATCGAAAAGATGTACCGGCAGATATGGGTAAATCCAAACCAAACACAATTCCAAAGAATAGTTTTTCGTAACAACCCAAGTGACCCTATCAGCGTCTACGAATTAAAGACAGTCACCTTTGGAATCAATTGTGCTTCTTATCTGGCGATAAGGACACTGCACCAGTTAGCAGACGACGTTAAAACTTCATCGCCAATTGCCGCAGATATTTTACGGACAGGTATGTACGTCGATTACGTTCTTGCCGGGGGGCATAGCATCGACTCCACACTCAAAACTCGCGATGAAATCACAGATGCTTTCCAGTCCGCAGGTTTTTCCCTTCGCAAATGGACGTCAAATTGCTCAAGAATAATGAAAGGAATACCCAAACCTCATCTGCTCAACGAAGACTTTTTGGAATTCGAGGACACGAGTACGGTCAAGACCCTAGGCATTCGATGGGACGCGCATGACCAATTGAAAATGGGATTCAAGGGGTTGTGTAGCGCAATATATAGCTTCTCCAACCCAACTGTCAACCTCACCTTCGAGCGGCGAATCCCGTTTCACTAACAGACGAGGCTCCGGCGACCCCAAGCTCCTAATGGAACTTGGGGGTGGAGAGGGAGGGATGGCCTGAAGATTTAATGTGGCTATATAAATCGTTCCCGAGATGGTCGGGCCAGCACCTTAATGGTGCTGTGTTACCGGAGCGTATCTGTATCCGACAAAGGACCATCACATCGATAACACTCCCCAAAGCCTTCGGGGAGTAACCTAATCGCTACAACAACAACGACAACAACACCAATTGAAAATCGGGATATGTTAACGAAAAGGGCAATACTTTCTGCAATCGCTAAACTTTTTGATCATCTAGGTTGGCTCGCCCCAGTCGTCATTTTTGCCAAAATCATTATGCAAAACATTTGGCTAGAAGGGACTGACTGGGACGAACCAGTGTCGGCAGGAACTCTAGACCGATGACATAATTTTATGCAGGAATACCCCTCCATTAACGGAATTCGTATCCCACGTTGGGTGTATTTTACGCCAACCAACGACGTTGAAATACACGGCTTTTGCGGCGCCTCGGAAAAAGCTTACGCCGCGACAGTCTTTTTACGAGCAAAGATAAAGGATGAGGTCTACGTTAACTTATTAATAGCAAAAACAAGAGTAGCACCCGTTAAAACAATTTCCTTACCCCGATTAGAGCTATGCGGTGCAGTGTTGCTGGCCGAAACCATCGAATCAGTGCGTGAAAATCTGCATTTAGAAAATTTCAATCTACACCTATGGACAGACTCCACTATTCTTTTGGCGTGGATAAGCAAATCCCCTTGCTCTCAGTCAACCTTTGTCGCTCATCGAGTAACGAAAATAGTAGAAAAATTAGGAAACAAATCCTGGCACCACGTAGAATCCGCATCCAATCCTGCAGACCTGGCTAGCCGAGGACTATCAGCGAAGGAGTTAGTCAATAACTCTTTGTGGTGGCAGGGACCTTCTTGGTTACAAGAAGATAAGACAGAATGGCCAATACAAGAAAAGGACTATCGGACTAACATAGAGGAGAAAAGGGTGCGGGTTCATACAACTTCAAAAATAAAAGAGAAAAACGACATCTTCGAACGGTTTTCCAATTTATCCAGGGCCTTTAGGGTCATATCGTATGTTCGAAGATTTATCCAAAGAACCAATCCTAAGACAAAATCTTCCTTTAAAGCGGCATCGCACTTCATTTCACCCGATGAAATCCAGGCCACGACAAGTCAGTTAATAGCTTTCTACCAACGGAGGCACTATTCGGAGGAACTTTCGAGTTTAAATTCCGGGAAGCTCATCGGTTCAAAGAGTGAAATCCTCCCTCTTACCCCCCTTGTCGATGAAAAGGGCATATTGAGGGTGGGCGGTCGTCTTTCAGTGGCCAAGGATCTTCCCTACAGTGGACGGCACCCGATCATTATGCCGTATGACTGCCGGCTCACACGACTTCTTGTCCAGTTCATCCATAAGGACACCCTGCATGGGGAGAACCAACTTATGTTTCGTCGCCTACGTACACAATATTGGATCCCTAGGGTAAAAAATATGATCCGATCGGTGATACATAATTACAAAACGTTCACAATATTCCGCAAAGGGACCCAAACCCAACTTATGGGAGATCTACCCCCAGAACGAACCACCTTTTCCCGGGCTTTCACCAATGCGGGGGTAGATTTTGCCGGACCATTTGACATCAAATCTTATAGCGGAAGAGGATGCCGCATATCAAAGGGTTACGTCTGCTTCTTTGTTTGCTTTGCAACCAAAACTATTCACTTGGAAGTCACTAGTGACCTCAGTACTGCCGCATTCCTGGCAGCTTTCGATAGGTTTGTCGCTCGGCGAGGATGTCCAAAGAACATCTACTCCGACAATGCAACCAACTTTGTCGGAGCCTCCAGAGCTCTCCGCTCAGAACTCAAAGCTTTCCTGGCGGAAGCTCGCAACCAAACTCTATCCAAGTACAGTCACCATAACCTGACATGGCATTTCATACCACCAGGAGCTCCTCACATGGGCGGACTATGGGAGGCAGGGGTCAAAAGCTTCAAGAACCACTTCAAGAAGATCGCTTTGGATCACAAATTTTCCCTCCAACGAGCCGTTTAACTTGGACCCACTCACTCCATGCCATTTCCTCGTTGGAGGGCACCTGTTAGCTCCACCGCAGATCGACGTCAGCGAGAATCGCGCATCACTCGTCAATCGATGGGGAAAACTTAAGGCGCTGCATCAAACCTTCTGCAAACGGTGGAAAACGGAGTATCTCACCGAATTGCAGAAGCGTGTTTAAAGGAACGAACGAGGCCAACAACCTGCTTAACCCAGCTCTCGTTCACCCCGAACGAGGCCAACGAATCCTAACGCAGATTTGCCATGTGCCACATAATCCCATTGAATCAGCAATAACACGCCCCCCCCCCCCCCCCCCCCACACACACCGATATCAGAATTGAAGAAACAATAGAATGGACCACCCATTGGTTCCAATCTAAAATTTTATGACAACAAAAATCCAAACAAGCACAAAAAAGGCCAAATAAATAAACCCACTTCCGTCATTTCAGTTGTTTTTTTACTATTTGAATTGAAAGCAATTTTTATTATAAAGTTGATTTCAAATTAACAAGTCCAATATTTAGTGCGTTTTTTACAAATATTTTGTATTTTTATGCACGTCTTTGACACAAGTTACTGCATAGAGCTACCAGATAACAAAAGATACGACAACGAGGCAACATAAAGCTTGTTTTAAGATGCCGACAAAGAGTATAATTCTATAAAGCAATAACCTTATGCAACGTATTGGAGGATATGAAAGATCGAACACTGCTCTGATGCAGAAATTCAAAAAGTATATCCCAAATAGTAGAAGAGTGTCTCTCTAAGGTATTGCTCAGGAAATGCGTGGGATCCCTACAGCTAACAAGTGAAAGAAGTGAAAGTGACAGTGAAATTCGACTATAACATTTTGGAGACTAACCAATTGTGGGAATATGGTTGGACCGAGATCAAGGGTCATTTACTTGTTTATCGCAGTTGGTATTTATTAGGGACTAGGTGCAACCCCTTCTTATGGATGTTAAAATCTTTTGGCATGCCATATGGTTTGAAAAACACCTCCGTGGTCCTTCGAATTCTTTGACTGACCTTAATGTCGGAGTTACTTACAATGTTTTGTTACGTGTCCCACTGATGTCTTCCATGTATGGGCACATACATATCGGGCTACCTAAAGATTGTGAAATGTGAAGCGAATAAATCAAAGGGGGAGAATCTTGTTGAGCCCTATGGAACTGCATAACTGTTCTAAATGTACTATCATACACCCTAAGCACTTACTACCGACTAATAAGTATATGAATTACAATACCAACTGTGCATATTAGCTCACCTCTTCACCCCGTTCGGAACAATCCTTCCGCGACAATTCGTCCAAAGCGGTAGGGGACTGCAGGAAATCGGGGCTGCAGCTATCTCAATGGCTATCTGTTGCTAACGTACGGTGTATGTATTTCCCTACATAGATTTTATGCAACATATAATTTGTAAGATTACAATAAATTCAACGAATTAGTCCATACCTTCAGTTGACGCAACTGCCGATTTGCTGTACCAATCTAGTATGCAGGGGTGGTGCCGGGGGTCCATCGTAGATACAATGATTACTGTAACAACCGTCGTTGACAGGAGACTGAGACTCCCACCAGAGTCGTTGAACGCATCCGAGGGCAAGAATGTTGCTGGCAGTGCATTTTTGCATGGTTGCGTAAAAAGGTAAACACCACTGGCTCGTATGCCTTTTGGTTCCTTTATTTTCACACGACGACGACTATAAGTTACAAACACGAGAAATATGGAGTAAATATAAGAGGCTAATACGAGAAAGGGTCGTCACTATTACCTCCATATAAATTTTCCTTCCTCCGATTTAGTTATCATAATAAGGTTTAATAAACGTGCCAATATCCGACGATACCAGGCTACCAACACGAGATATGAGGCATTTAAATAGCTCGTACGTTGTGCCAGCCAGCAAGGAGAATATAAATATGACTATAAGGGATCGAAAATTGCGCTAAACGAAATATACTGACAGCAGTATTGCCCTGCTCAATATTACCATTGGTAGTGCTGTCATTGCAATAGGCCACCCTTGCGAAAAAATAAAAGGTATTGGTCAAAGCTGCGACAGCTGAACCACCACTGCCAAAGTCTTCATCCAGCTCATGCGAGAAATGCAATAAATTGACCATATGCAGCCATCAACAATGATGCTAATATGATATTCTCCTCGGGTACATCATGATCGAGTGGGGCACGTAATGCCATCATAGCAGCTGCTATGATTAGTTTGTATGAGTATCTTTCCTATGCGTACATCTTTGCATACATCACAAATGGCTTGTTCCATTGTTTCGCCAACACGTACAATGGTGACGCCACATATTTTTCGAGAACCCATACGTTTGCCCTCATGGAGCACGCCTTGTGGTGTTTCCACTGTTGTGGTTTTAAGTGGGAGCAAACTCAATGCTTTTCAATAACCAAAAGTATAAGACGTTTCGAATAGAATATGAACTCATCTCGTGAAGTACTATGTCAACGAGTAAATGTATGTAAACCTTTAATTTGTGGTGTAGGTGGCAGTAGATGCAGTGACTCTGGCATTGGTTGATCCTTATAAGAATTGACTAATGTTTCACGTAATTTGAAACCGCGCAATTGCAGTTGTGTATGTACGTGTTGTACTATGAGATGTATAGTTACTTTGTTTTCACCACCACGGAGCACTATAATATCGGCATGCGCCATAGATGGTGCAATATAATTGGCATAGGATGGTTTCACCACAGTCATATACTACTTACGTACGCCTCTGAGATCACGTCCGCGCTGTGAAATGTCTCTCATCAGACGTCTGGCCAAACGTATGTCTGCATCGGTATCTACAAACTCTTTCATATCTAACAGTTTAAGTACTCCTAAATCGTGAAATGTTAATATACCCTCTAATATTATAACATTTGCACCATACATGGTCTTAGTCTTTGATTCACGTGAATGTGTTACAAAATTGTAGAGGGGCACCTCCACCACACGGCCCTCCTTCAGTTTTGTTTTGACTTGTTTTCCCTGCGTGGATGTAGATACCGACATTTCTATAGAGGAATTTATTTTAGCGGGCCGCTTATCGAAGCCCTGCTGTTTGATAGCATTAATAGAGGGACTACCATGAAAAGGCATGCGCTCATTTGACTGCAGAGAATTTTCCCCCGTACCGCGACGAAGTGGTTAACGTTCCCAGAGTTTGCGGCTTGTGCCTCTTGAACGCGTATGATATTGGTACGCGTAAAATAACCACCAGCTTGACCAGTGTCCCTGTGTTCACGTAGCTGGAATTCTGGAATTTCTTCGGCAACCGCGAGTAATTTTTTATCGTCCGACATGCATTTCTAAAATGCTCCATGCTCGGAAATCCAGAGTGGTATCGGTAGAAAACGGCTTGTTTAATAGTCGTCTGAAATGAAACAAAAGAAAAAGCAATTGAATAATTTTTACAGAATTATAAAAAAGGAACGATACTAGTATACTTACCCATCATACGTTTTTCTTCATAATGAAAATTCATTCAAAAATGTCTGTATACTCATTTCCATGAATGAATGGCATTTTAAATGAACGAAACAAGGTTGCCACTCGATAACATTTGCTCTTTTCGGTTCTTACGCTGTACAAATTGCGCGCGATCCCATGGGATCACAAGTCGGATCCGCGGCATCCAATAAACTCTAGTGTTAGTACACGAACAAAATAAAACTAACGAAAACCCCGAAGATACAGCCTAGTTCACTGAAAACAAACGCGCCAGGTTGTATTTCGATAGTTTTTTGACATCCGGCCGTTTTTTCTTTTTTATCTCTCTTTTGACAAAAGTTTGTAGTTTGAAAATTTGTTGCACAACAACGCAATCAAAATCAACTTTCTTGGGTAAAAGGTGAACCACTCGAGACCGAAATAATTATCGCGTGTTATTTGCATTGATTTTATTGTTAAAAATGTTAATGCAAAAATAAAAAGAACATAAAGAAAAACATGTCAAACCATTATTTTTGGGGGAACAGTGGTCTCGCTCTCATGATAGACATTGTTTTTGTGTTTTGATGTTCCGATAAAGTTTCGTCAGTCCTTTTAGCTTGGAATCCATAGATACTACAAATAAGGGAGAAATTAAAATTTTTAGAAAAGACTATAAATTTTATGTCGCGTTAGAACTCAGACGCGATTTTTCCCTAAATACTTTCATGACATGACCATTATGTATCATTACGCTTCAATGGGCAGCACCGCACAGCTGTCTCATTCCAATGAGTGGAAGAGTTAGCAGCTGACAGCTCTACAAATTACCACACTCGATAGTGTAGGCTATCCCCGCCAGGGTTGTGTTGAAATCAACAAACACACCACAATTTGTGCTTCTCACCCCAAAATTGCCAAAGTCAACACAAACAGTGTTCCAGGGCAGCGAATAAGGGCCACTTTACATCTGTCGCACATTTATTTGCATAACGTCGCTTAAACGACAATCTCACTCACCAGCTCTGAGTTACAAAGAGCCGTGAAAATACACGGGTAACCCGTGATACCATATGTTACACAAATATAGCGTATATTACCGCACATTGCCTGCATTAGGCAAACACCAAAGAATATAGTTTGTCTTTAGTCTATATTCAATAATTTGTTAATTTTTATTTTTTTTCACCATTGGTGACTGCTTTCAATATCAGAATTTCATTATGATGAGAATATTTACCAAAACTAAAGATACCTTTAGGCGTATCTCAATAAAATTATATTAAATATAACAGTGGTTTCAACCACTACAAACACATCATTACATCGATCTTAATAAGATTATTCGTTCCACACAACCCTTTATCCCGAGTACGCCAACCACAACCTCAGCCACTTAAGCTCCTAGTACCAGCTAATAAGCCACCCAACCTAAGGGCATCTACGAATGTTCTACTAACAATTTGATATTCCAGAATGACTGGATTGTCCCACAAACGCGCCAAGACGGAGGCACGAGGCAACACTTTCAGCGCCCCCTGCCGGCTATGTCAAAAGTCGCACAGCATAAGGCTCTGCCCGATTTACCGGGGCATGACGAACATGGACCGACTAAAGACGATCATATATTTGAGATATTGCACAAATTTCTTATCGCCATTCCACCAACGGAAGACCTGTCCCAGCAAAGATCGCTGTCATCGGTGCAACGAGCAGCACCACACGTCAACACACCTCGACGACGTTCCACCACCGTCCCACGAGAGTGATGGCGAAGAGAGCTCCGACGGAGCCCTATCAATCCACGTCACGGAACAAACCCTGTGGTGGGAAGCGGACGTCGCCGAGGAAGATATCGAACGATGGGAAGATCCTACTGCAATACTAGCCACGACACCACCTGGCGGTTCAGGACCACAACGTTTCCGACCGCTCCTACGACATGAAAGGCCTTCAAACGCACAACGCGGGGATGGCGGGGAGACGCGTCCTTTCCCCCCATCGCACCGCTCTAACAGGGAGCGCCGTGGCGACGCAGAACCGCGTCCGTCCCGCTCGTCACGACGCTCAATCGGTAGGGCGGCCCCGTATAACGCTCGTGCCCAAGTAACCACGCTCGCGTACCAACCAACAACGCCAGTCGGCTTCAGAACGGGACGCCTCCGGGAGACGCCTCTAGCAACGACCATTACACGCGCATTTGTGGCCATAGCTCCAACGGCGGTCGTTCGGATAGCAGCAGGAGGGAAGCTCCACGCAGTACGCGCCCTTATCGATCCGTGCGCTCCGAACTCCATCATCGATGCAAACCTAGCAAAGGACCTCAGCTTAGAGCGTACCGGCACGTCCTATCACGTGAAGTGCACGCTTGTTCTGCGAGGGAAATACGGGATAACGGGAGCAGTGACGACCCAGGCCACAGTGGTGTCACGATATTCACGGCTTAGTCCGACCGCAACTCTGGATCCATCGGTAGCCACGCCATTCCAATTTATGAAGCTGGCGGATCCAGCTTTCCACCAGGCTAATGGTTAGCGGCACTCCACCGTCGAACGTAGGCGGGCTGCTGACTCAAGCCACCATATTCGGGTTGGTAGTGTCTGGAGCACACCAGCAGTAATAGGCATCTGTCCATTCAATAAGTAAAGTGCACTAAAATCAAACCACGTCTATTTCGACTAACATCACTTTATTCACAGGAATCCCACGAAGAAACGTCTGGCGTCGGTCGAATTATGTATCCTGGTCATACTATTTGTCTTCCAGACGCATTTACTGCAGGGTCTAAATTTGAGTTGAGATTAATTAATTTTAAGTTGAGATTTGTTCTCGCGAGCCCTTTGGGGCTTGGTTGTTGGGGGCATTACTGTCGGTTCGAATTTGCTCGCCGCAAGGGGGCCGGCATGTTTAGGCCACAAGCCTAAATATGGCGGTGCACCCTCGTATCGTTTTACTTTTCTTTTCATTTATTCATATCGGTTTATACCGATAACCGTTTACCCCGCCGGATAATAGTTACGCTTAGGATTCGGCGGTGACCGCGAACTAAAGTCTTTTTACCTCTTTCACTTTTTTTGCGAACGTTTAAGAAACCGCCAGCAGCCAAGCCACCGAAGGTAAGTCCTTTTTAATCAAAATTATAAAGTTCACTCTATACACTTCTGCAATCTGAAATCTTGAATTGTGATTAATTGGAGTAACTCTGAATTTGCATTTACTTTCAGTTTAATAAACACTAGTATCGCCTGTGGTCGAAATTCGACCAACTTGTATTTTTTTCAACTCAGTCTATGCATCAAGTGTTGGAAATATAGCAAACTGGTCTGACTTACTTAAATTTTTCATTAAAATTTTGAATTTGATCTAAGGCGTTGTACTTTTTAATTGTATTTTCTTAAATTTTCTACAAACTTTTCAAATGTAATTATAACGTTTTGGTATGGAGCTCCTTAACAAAAATATAAAAATTATGTAAAATCAAATGAAATTGACATATAACTGTGGTGAAATTACTTGAAATTGAATTTAAAAATAGGTTTTTCCACACCACCCGGAAGGTCCCCGTTGGCGCGCTACCGAAGTTAGTTTTGGGTGCTCAATCCCCCGGTAGGCCTATATCACCCATATACATATATCGCCTATTTACTTCAACAGTGTCATAATTCAAAAAACGCGAACTTTTAGTTAAAAACGAAGAAATGTGCTAAAGGAATTTAGCCTATTTCACGTCACCCGTTAGGTATGCAATTGGCGCTTTACCGAGTTTAAATTTGTATAAATACATATGTAGTATGTACATAAGTGTGACACAAAACGAAAATTTCGAATAGAATAGAGGATACCTTCATAAAAAATAAAAATATAAAAAAATTATGTAATGAGAAAGAAGGCAGAGTTTACTAAAAAAAATTTTAATGAAAGAAAAAAAAAAAATAAAGTACTTAAAGTGCGAAAAAATTAAGTGCACTTAAACTTTTTCCGGGGTTTAATGTGATCGTTGTGGAAATATGAAGATTCTAATGTTCGGATATTTAATTTTGGGATTCCCATTGAGATCTATGTACGTAATTAATTTGTATTAAAATTGTAAACACTTCATTTCATGAATATATATGACCATATCTACCATAAAATATCGCCTGTGAACAATACAATACTAAGATATAACAAAGCAGAATAAATTAGAAAGAAAAGAAAAACAAACAAAAACATCAAAGTTATTCACGCAAACATATTTACTAAAATAAAATTGATTTCATAACTTTAAGCGACATAAAAAAAAAATAGGGTTATGGGATCTAAGCATCCGATAAATGGATATATAATCCAACAAAGTTAGCCTAATAGTAAATATAGTGGGTAATATACTGACTATGCACGCTATGATGTCGGTTGCCGTTTTGACCTAAAATCAAAGACGTTTTTGGGACGTTTTTTTGTTTCGTTTAATATACAACGTGAAATTTTCCGATTCAGTCAAGTTGCGGTTAAATAATAATAAACCAATTTGAAATAAGAGAATATATAATAAAACAAAATAAAATAAGAACTAAAATAAATAAGCATAAAAGGCAAATTAAAAAATTTAATGTTATATTTTTGTAACTTTTTTTTTGTTCAGTATACGACGTACTTTATATAAAATAAGGATTAAATCTACAAATGCAAAAACATTTTCGGCCAAATTTGCCATTAATTGTTATTAATAAATTACTTAGTTTCAACAAAAGTTAACTCATTATTTGTGATTTCATGTTTTTTTGAAAACAACTAAAATAAAAAACAAAGATCTGTTAAATAAAGACATCTATTTACGTTTAAGTGAAATTTGCCACAAAAAATGGGCCGGTCAAAAATTAATTCTATTTAAGATTTTTTGGTAAGTGGCAACAATGGGACACCATATTTATATGTAGGTGAAACATTTCTGCTTTCGAATTTAGAGGGGATACATAAAATTTGAAATTCATATTAGAATACTTAGATAATTGTTCCCAAAGACGGCGCGCTTGTGCACGAAAATGACTTACGATATTTGTATGAATTGTTCGAATTTACAAAAAACTTTTTCTATTAATTATAAACAAATAGAGAAATATTTGTTAACAAAAATATGCCTATGCACTGCGGCTGATCAATACGAATCGATTCATATAACTTTTATATGATTTTACGTATGCTAAGTTTGCGAAACAGCCTGTCAATTGATTGTATGGAAATTTTGTTAGCACATTAATATATAGATAGTGGGTAATATACTGCGTATGCAAGACGGCCGCTATGATGCCATTTGCCGCTTTGACCTAAAATCAAACACGTTTTTGGAACGTTTCTTTGTTCCGAAATTAGCATAAAAGGAAATATAAAATTGTAATGTTATATTTTTGTAACTTTTTTTTGTGTTCAGTATACGACGTACTTTATCTAAAATAAGGATTAAATCTGCAAATGCAAAAACATTTTCGGGCAAATTTGCCATTAATTGTTATAAATAAATTAGTTAGTTTCAACAAAAGTTAACTCATTATTTGTGATTTCATGTTTTTTTGAAAACAACTAAAATAAAAAACAAAGAATCTGTTAAATAAAGACTTATGTATTTAAGTTTAAGTGAAATTTGCCACAAAAAATGGGCCGGTCAAAAATTAACTCTATTTAAGATTTTTTGGTACGCTAAAAATTATTTTGGAACAATTTTTTAGGATTTTGGTAGAGACTATTATAGGTAAGCGGCAACAATGGGGAACCATATTTGTATGTAGGTGAAACATTTGTGCTTTCGAATTTAGCGAGTATACATACAATTTGAAATTCACCTTAGAAAACTTAGATAATTGTTGCCAAAGACGGCGCGCTTGTGCATAAAGGTTTAGGTCTTTGAAATTCGCACTAGAACACTTAGATAATTGTTCCCAAAGATGGCGCGCTTGTGTACGAAAATGACTTCCGATATTTGTATGAATTGTTCGAATTTACAAAAAACTTTTTCTATTAATTATAAACAAATAGAGTAATATTTGTTAACAAAAATAGGCCTATGCACTGCGGCTGATCAATACGAATCGATTCATATAACTTTTATATGATTTTACGTATGCTAAGTATGCGAAACAGCCTGTCATTTGATTGTATGGAAATTTTGTTAGCGTATTAATATATAGATAGTGGGTAATATACTGCCTATGCAAGACGGCCGCTATGATGCTGGCTGCCGCTTTGACCTAAATTCAAAGACGTTTTTGGAACGTTTTTTTGTTTCGTTTAATATACAACGTTAAATTTTCCGATTCAGTCAAGTTGCAGCTAAATAATAATAAACCAATTTGAAATAAGAGAATATATAATAAAATAAAATAAGAACTAAAATAAATTAGCACAAAAGGCAATATAAAAAATTTAATGTTATATTTTTGTAACTTTTTTTTGTTCAGTATACGACGTACTTTATATAAAATAAGGATTAAATCTGCAAATGCAAAAACAATTTCGGGCAAATTTGCCATTAATTGTTATAAATAAATTAGTTAGTTTCAACAAAATTTAACTCATTATTTGTGATTTCATGTTTTTTCGAAAATAACTAAAATAAAAAACAAAGATTCTGTTAAATAAAAACTTATGTATTTACGTTTAAGTGAAATTTGTCACAAAAAATTGGCCGGTCAAAAACTAATTCTATCTAAGATTTTTTGGTACGCTACAAATTATTTTGGAACAATTTTTTAGGATTTTGGTAGAGACTATTATAGGTAAGCGGCAACAATGCGGAACCATATTTGTATGTAGGTGAAATATTTGTGCTATATTTATTTTGGGCCAATTTTTTGTTACAATTGAAATTATTTGGAGCTTTTCGGCCAATAAAATAAAGACAAAACACAAGGTTTCTCATTTCCTCCTACACGTTTCGATGAAATTTTTTCATCTTCATCAGGGAGACTGTATATTTATAATAAAATATGATATAAAACAAAACAAACAGTAACACATTACTTAGTATTACACAATTTACATCACTCTGTTGTTGACATAATACTTACATTCAAAATATAACATTGAAACTTTCAAAATCTAACACATAAATAAATAAAACTTTACATTTAATTTACTGCCTCCATTCATTTTACTGCTTCATCCATTGGCTGACAATGCCGTCAAATAAGCGCAATTTATATTGTTAACGTCTTCTTTGAAATTCGTAGAGCTTCCAGCGTCATTCGTGTTCGTTCTTTCCCCCCAAACGTCTAATATTTTCGCGTTTTCGAAGTCCGCTGTGTGTCCTTTGTTGGTCAAATGTTCGCATAGTGCTGTTGTTGTTTTTCTATTTTTGGCGTCTAGTCTATGTTCGTTTATTTGTACACTTAGCGATCGCTTCGTCGTTCCAATGTATATTTGAGTGCAAGTTTCTCCTGCGCTCCCATTACATTTTATTTCGTATACCACATTATGTTGTTGTTCTTAGTCGATTTTGTCTTTTGTTTGTGTAAAGATTGTATTCAAAGTTCGATTTGGTTTATGGGCAAATTTTATATTGTTGTTAGTGTGATGCTATACAATGTTTTGTTGTCCGTTAATCCTGGTATGTAATTGACGCCTGCATATATTTGCTTTTCTTTTGCATTCTTTTGTTCAGTGATGCTTTGCGCGCAGTTGGTTTGACTAATTGTTGTTGCTATCCATGCGTCTATTAATGTATTAGGGTAGCCATTCTTATATAAAATATTTTTAATTTTTTTAAAATTTGTGTTCATGAACTCCTGTTCACTTAAATTGTAGATTTTCTTTATAAAGCTTATGGCCGTGTTCTTTTTTTGCATCCATGGGTGATTTGAAGAAATTTGTTGCCACATTGCATCTAAGTGCATCTCTTTCTCTGTCATCTCCTATTGCTTGAATACCTTGTTCCAGGTCTGCAATCAAGTGAATAGGAGAAAATTTTTTCTTTGATATTGGCAGTGCAAACTTTTTCCCCATTTATAACAACCAACGGCTCTCTGGGGGTACAATTATATCCGTTTCGTTCACAAACCAGTCCTTATTACATCTTAATCCAAAGGTATCTAAACTTTTTGTCACATGCGCTCGTATTTTTGAGTTTAAATGTTGTTCTGTAGCAGTGTTTATTTTCTTGGTAAATTGTATTTGGTTTTCCAAAACTAAGTTTAAGTCCTGTCCGTCTAATCTCTTTTTAAGATCCTCCCTAATATGATTCATACTGTTGCTAGCAATTTTGATTTGAATGTTCGCTTCCTTTATTTCGAGGTTGAGTATTTGTCCAATTTGAATCCATGTATAATATTGTTTGTTTTACCCTTTAGATGTGATGGCGTTATCCCGTAGTCTTTACATTGTAGAAGAAATTTAAGTCGTTGTTGTTGCTTTGCGAGTTTCTTGTTGTTATTGCTGTACTGCTTGATAATATAGGTGGTTGTTTATTTATGTGTTAGATTTTGAAAGTTTCAATGTTATATTTTGAATGTAAGTATTATGTCAACAACAGAGTGATGTAAATTGTGTAATACTAAGTAATGTGTTAATGTTTGTTTTCTTTTATATCATATTTTATTATAAATATACAGTCTCCCTGATGAAGATGAAAAAATTTCATCGAAACGCGTAGGAGGAAAAGAGAAACCTTGTGTTTTTTTTTATTCTATCGGCCGAGAAGCTCCAAATAATTGCAATTGTAACAAAAAATTGGCCCAAAATAAATATATTACAAATTTATCGGAGAGCTAAACCGAAACACCCTTAAAACAAAACAATCAAAATGAAACACTTCTTTCAACACATGAGGTACAAATATGACGACGACACCACCCATATCATCAAGCAGTACAGCAAGAACAACAAGAAACTCGCAAAGCAACAACAACGGCTTAAATTTCTTCTACAATGTAAAGACTACGGGATAATGCCATCAAATCTAAAGGGTAAGACAAACAATATTATACATGGATTCAAATTGGACAAAACAAGAAAAGAAATGGAAAAAATACAGCAACAATTTATACAAAAAATACTCAACCTCGAAATAAAGGAAGCGAACATTCAAATCAAAATTGCTAGTAACAGTATGAATCATATTAGGGAGGATCTTAAAAAGAGATTAGACGGACAGGACTTAAACTTAGTTTTGGAAAACCAAATACAATTTACCAAGAAAATAAACACTGCTACAGAACAACATTTAAACTCAAAAATACGAGCGCACGTGACAGAAAGTTTTGATACCTTTGGATTAAGATGTAATGAGGACTGCTTTGTGAACGAAACGGATAAAAAAATTAAAAATATTTTATATAAGAATGGCTACACTAATACATTAATAGACGCATGGATAGCAACAACAATTAGTCAAACCAACTGCGCGCAAAGCATCACTGAACAAAAGAATGCAAAAGAAACACAAATATATGCAGGCGTCAATTACATACCAGGATTAACGGACAACAAAACATTGTATAGCATCAAACGCAACAACAATATAAAATTTGCCCATAAACCAAATCGAACTTTGAACACAATCTTTACACAAACAAAATACAAAATCGACAAAGAACAACAACATAATGTGGTATACGAAATAAAATGTAATGGGAGCGCAGGAGAAACTTGCAATCAAATATACATAGGAACGACGAAGCAATCGCTAAGTGTACGAATAAACGAACATAGATTAGACGCCAAAAACAGAAAAACAACAACAGCACTATGCGAACATTTGACCAACAAAGGACACACAGCGGACTTCGAAAACGCGAAAATATTAGACGTTGAAGGGAAATAACGAACACGAATGACGCCGGAAGCTCTACGAATACAACAAAAAATGAATTTCAAAGAAGACGTCAACAATATAAATTGCGCTAATATGACGGCATTGTCAGCCAATGGATCAAGCAGGAAACATGAATGGAGGCAGTAAATTAAATGTAAAGTTTTGTTTATTTATGTGTTAGATTTTGAAAGTTTCAATGTTATATTTTGAATGTAAGTATTATGTCAACAACAGAGTGATGTAAATTGTGAAATACTAAGTAATGTGTTAATGCTTGTTTTGTTTTATATCATATTTTATTATAAATATACAGTCTCCCTGATTAAGATGAAAAAATTTCATCGAAACGCGTAGGAGGAAAAGACAAACATTTGTGCTTTCGAATTTAGCGAGTATACATAAAATTTGAAATTCACATTAGAAAACTTAGATAATTGTTCCCAAAGAAGGCGCGCTTGTGCATAAAGGTTTGGGTCTTTGAAATTCGCATTAGAACGCTTACATAATTGTTCCAAAAGATGGCGCGCTTGTGCACGAAAATGACTTTCGATATTTGTATGAATTGTTCGAATTTACAAAAAACTTTTTCTATTAATTATAAACAAATAGAGTAATATTTGTTAACAAAAATAGGCCTATGCACTGCGGCTGATCAATGCGAATCGATTCATATAACTTTTATATGATCTTACGTATGCTAAGTATGCGAAACAGCCTGTCAATTGATTGCATGGAAATTTTGTTAGCGTATTAATATATAGATAGTGGGTAATATACTGCCTATGCAAGACGGCCGCTATGATGCCAGTTGCCGCTTTGACCTAAAATCAAACACGTTTTTGGAACGTTTTTTTGTTCCGCAATTAGCATAAAAGGCAATATAAAAAATGTAATGTTATATTTTTGTAACTTTTTTTTTGTTCAGTATACGACATACCTTATCTAAAATAAGGATTAAATCTGCAATTGCAAAAACATTTTCGGGCAAATTTGCCATTAATTGTTATAAATAAATTAGTTAGTTTCAACAAAAGCTAACTCATTATTTGTGATTTCATGTTTTTTTGAAAACAACTAAAATAAAAAACAAATAATCTGTTAAATAAAGACTTATGTATTTACGTTTAAGTGAAATTTGCCACAAAAAATGGGCCGGTCAAAAATTAATTCTATTTAAGATTTTTTGGTACGCTACAAATTATTTTGGAACAAATTTTTAGGATTTTGGTAGAGACTATGGGAAACCACATTTGTATGTAGGTGAAACGTTTGTGCTTTCGAATTTAGCGAGTATACATAAAATTTGAACTTCACATTAGAAAACTTAGATAATTGTTCCCAAAGACGGCGCGTTTGTGCATAAAGGTTTTGGTCTTTGAAATTCGCATTAGAACACTTACATAATTGTTCCCAAAGATGGCTCGCTTGTGCACGAAATTGACTTACGATATTTGTATGAATTGTTCGAATTTACAAAAAACTTTTTCTATTAATTATAAACAAATAGAGTAATATTTGTTAACAAAAATAGGCCTATGCACTGCGGCTGATCAATACGAATCGATTCATATAACTTTTATATGATTTTACATATACAAAGTATGCGAAACAGCCTGTCAATTGATTGTATGGAAATTTTGTTAGCGTATTAATATATAGATAGTGGGTAATATACTACCTGTGCAAGACGGCCGCTATGATGCCAGTTGCCGCTTTGACCTAAAATCAAAGACGTTTTTGGGACGTTTTTTTGTTCCGCAATTAGCATAAAAGGCAATACAAAAAATGTAATGTTATATTTTTATAACTTTTTTCTTTGCTCAGTATACGAGGTACTTTATCTAAAATAAGGATTAAATCTGCAAATGCAAAAACATTGTCGGGCAAATTTGGCATTAATTGTTATAAATAAATTAGTTAGTTTCAACAAAATTTAACTTATTATTTGTGATTTCATGTATTTTTAAAAACAACTAAAATAAAAAACAAAAAATCTGTTAAATCAAGACTTATGTATTTACGTTTAAGTGAATTTTTTGCCACAAAAAATGGGCCGGTCAAAAACTAATTCTATTTAAGATTTTTTGGTACGCTGCAAATTATTTTGGAACAATTTTTTAGGATTTTGGTAGAGACTATTATAGGTGAGCGGCAACAATGTGGAACCATATTTGTATGTAGGTGAAACATTTGTGCTTTCGAATTTAGCGAGTAGACATAAAATTTGAACTTCACATTAGAAAACTTAGATAATTGTTCCCAAAGACGGCGCCCTTGTGCATAAAGGTTTCGGTCTTTGAAATTCGCATTAGAACACTTACATAATTGTTCCCAAAGATGGCGCGCTTGTGCACGAAAATGACTTACGATATTTGTATGAATTGTTCGAATTTACAAAAAACTTTTTCTATTAATTATAAACAAATAGAGTAATATTTGTTAACAAAAATAAGCCTATGCACTGCGGCTGATCAATACGAATCGATTCATATAACTTTTATATGATTTTACGTATGTTAAGTATGCGAAACAGCCTGTCAATTGATTGTATGGAAATTTTGTTAGCGTATTAATATATAGATAGTGGGTAATATACTGCCTATGCAAGACGGCCGCTATGATGCCAGTTGCCGCTTAGACCTAAAATCAAACACGTTTTTGGAACATTTTTTTTTCCGCAATTAGCATAAAAGGCAATATAAAAAATGTAATGTTATATTTTTATAACTTTTTTTTTTGTTCAGTATACGAGGTACTTTATCTAAAATAAGGATTAAATCTGCAAATGCAAAAACATTTTCGGGCAAATTTCCCATTAATTGTTATAAATAAATTAGTTAGTTTCAACAAAAGTTAACTCATTATTTGTGATTTCATGGTTTTTTGAAAACAACTAAAATAAAAAACAAAGAATCTTTTAAATAAAGACTTATGTATTTACGTTTAAGTGAAATTTGCCACAAAAAGTGGGCCGGTCAAAAATTAACTCTATTTAAGATTTTTTGGTATGCTACAAATTATTTTGGAACAATTTTTTAGGATTTTGGTAGAGACTATTATAGGTAAGCGGCAACAATGGGGAACCATATTTGTATGTAGGTGAAACATTTGTGCTCTCGAATTTAGCGAGTATACATAAAATTTGAAATTCACATTAGAAAACTTAGATAATTGTTCCCAAAGACGGCGCGCTTGTGCATAAAGGTTTAGGTACTGTGAAATTCGCATTAGAACACTTAGATAATTGTTCCCAAAGATGGCGCGCTTGTGCACGAAAATGACTTACAATATTTGTATGAATTGTTCGAATTTACAAAAAACTTTTTCTATTAATTATAAACAAATAGAGTAATATTTGTTAACAAAAATTGGCCTATGCACTGCGGCTGATCAATACGAATCGATTCATATAACTTTTATATGATTTTACGTATGCTAAGTATGCGAAACAGCCTGTCAATTGATTGTATGGAAATTTTTTTAGCGTATTAATATATAGATAGTGGGTAATATACTGCCTGTGCAAGACGGCCGCTATGATGCCAGTTGCCGCTTTGACCTAAAATCAAACACGTTTTTGGAACGTTTTTTTGTTCCGCAATTAGCATAAAAGGCAATATAAAAAATGTAATGTTATATTTTTTAACTTTTTTTTTTGTTCAGTATACGACGTACTTTATCTAAAATAAGGATTAAATCTGCAGATGCAAAAACATTTTCAGGCAAATTTGCCATTAATTGTTATAAATAAATTAGTTAGTTTCAACAAAAGTTAACTCATTATTTGTGATTTCATGTTTTTTGAAAACAACTAAAAGAAAAAACAAAGAATCTGTTAAATAAAGACTTATGTATTTACGTTTAAGTGAAATTTGCCACAAAAAATGGGCCGGTCAAAAATTAATTCTATTTAAGATTTTTTGGTACGCTACAAATTATTTTGGAACAATTTTTTAGGATTTTGGTAGAGACTATTATAGGTAAGCGGCAACAATGGGGAAACATATTTGTATGTAGGTGAAACATTTGTGATTTCGAATTCAGCGAGTATACATAAAATTTGAAATTCACATTAGAAAACTTAGATAATTGTTCCCAAAGACGGCGCGCTTGTGCATAAAGGTTTAGGTCTTTGAAATACGAATTAGAACACTTAGATAATTGTTCCCAAAGATGGCGCGCTTGTGCACGAAAATGACTTACGATATTTGTATGAATTGTTCGAATTTACAAAAAACTTTTGCTATTAATTATAAACAAATAGAGTAATATTTGTTAACAAAAATAGGCCTATGCACTGCGGCTGATCAATACGAATCGATTCATATAACTTCTATGTGATTTTACGTATGCTAAGTATGCGAAACAGCCTGTCAATTGATTGTATGGAAATTTTGTTAGCGTATTAATATATAGATTATTGTGTATCTCTTTATAACGAAATCGTTTGTGTTTTTTTTTTCCTTTCTTTTCTCCCCACCATTATTCCGAGCGTGCCTTATATCTGGTCTTGCCGCAGTAACAAGATTGATAAGAGAAAGATTATCAAACGTTCTCATGATAACAGCTCTATCATTATCGTTTTTTTTTGTTAAAAATTTTGAATTATATATCTATAGATATTTAAATTTCCGTTCCTTTTTTACCGTACTAGCAGCCATGAACAAGCAGCCAACGATCACTTGCTTTTTAATTTTTGGGTCTGGTCCGACAATTTTGGCGTTATAAATTAATTTAGTTTATTAAAAGGGAGCTCTTTATTAAGCTGTGGAAAAAAATTTGTTCCCTCAAAAATGTTTACTGGGTAATTTTTTTTTTAACTAGCGTAATGTGCGCTTGGTTCTGTAACGAAAGCCTGTCTCCATACTGGCTTGAATGGGTGACAGCGTGTATATGTGTCTACGTGTTTATGTGTTTTGTGTCCAGGTCCGTGCTTTAGCCGCAATGTTGCCATTAACATAATATCTATATATTAATACGCTAACAAAATTTCCATACAATCAATTGACAGGCTGTTTCGCATACTTAGCATACGTAAAATCATATAAAAGTTATATGAATCGATTCGTATTGA
Source organism: Eurosta solidaginis (assembly GCF_040869045.1). NCBI lineage: Eukaryota > Metazoa > Arthropoda > Insecta > Diptera > Tephritidae > Eurosta > Eurosta solidaginis. The sequence goes on along the minus strand of NC_090319.1, from coordinate 148,440,376 downwards.
TCAGCCGCATTGCATAGGCCTATTTTTGTTAACAAATATTACTCTATTTGTTTATAATTAATAGAAAAAGTTTTTTGTAAATTCGAACAATTCATACAAATATCGGAAGTCATTTTCGTGCACAAGCGCGCCATCTTTGGGAAAAATTATCTAAGTGTTTAATGTGAATTTCAAATTTTATGTATCCCCGCTAAATTCGAAGGCACAAATGTTTCACCTGCATACAAATATGGTTTCGCATTGTTGCCGCTTACCTATAATAGCCTCTACCAAAATCCTAAAAAATTGTTCCAAAATAATTTATAGCGTACCAAAAATCTTGAATAGAATTAATTTTTGATCGGCCCTTTTTTTTTTGGCAAATTTTACGTACACGTAAATACATAAGTCTTTATTTAACAGATTCTTTGTTTTTTATTTTAGTTGTTTTCAAAAAAACATGGAATCACAAATAATGAGTTAACTTTTGTTGAAACTAATTTATTTATAACAATTAATGGCAAATTTGCTCGAAAATGTTGTTGCATTTGCAGATTTAATCCTCATTTTAGATAAAGTAAGTCTTATACTGAACAAAAAAGAAAAAGTTACAAAAATATAAGATTACATTTTTTATATTGCCTTTTATGCTAATTACGAAACAAAAAAACGTCCCAAAAACTTTTTTGATTTTAGGTCAGAGCGGCAACCGGCATCATAGCGGCCGTCTTGCATAGGCCACTATATATATATTATAAATTCGAAGGCACAAATGTTTCACCTGCATACAAATATGGTTTCGCATTGTTGCCGCTTACCTATAATAGCCTCTACCAAAATCCTAAAAAATTGTTCCAAAATAATTTATAGCGTACCAAAAATCTTGAATAGAATTAATTTTTGATCGGCCCTTTTTTTTTGGCAAATTTTACGTACACGTAAATACATAAGTCTTTATTTAACAGATTCTTTGTTTTTTATTTTAGTTGTTTTCAAAAAAACATGGAATCACAAATAATGAGTTAACTTTTGTTGAAACTAATTTATTTATAACAATTAATGGCAAATTTGCTCGAAAATGTTGTTGCATTTGCAGATTTAATCCTCATTTTAGATAAAGTAAGTCTTATACTGAACAAAAAAGAAAAAGTTACAAAAATATAAGATTACATTTTTTATATTGCCTTTTATGCTAATTACGAAACAAAAAAACGTCCCAAAAACTTTTTTGATTTTAGGTCAGAGCGGCAACCGGCATCATAGCGGCCGTCTTGCATAGGCCACTATCTATATATTAATACGCTAACAAAATTTCCATACAATCAATTGACAGGCTGTTTCGCATACTTAGCATACGTAAAATAATATAAAGGTTATATGAATCGATTCGTATTGATCAGCTGCAGTGCATAGGTTTTTTTTTTTTTTGTTAACAAATATTACTCTATTTGTTTATAATTAATAGAAAAAGTTTTTTGTAAATTCGAACAATTCATACAAATATCGTAATTCCTTATCTTGCACAAGCGCGCCATCTTTGGGAACAATTATCTAAGTTTTCTAATGCGAATTTCAAAGACCTAAACCTGTATGCACAAGCGCGCCGTCTTTGGGAACAATTATCTAAGTGTTTAATGTGAATTTCAAATTTTATGTATCCCCGCTAAATTCGAAGGCACAAATGTTTCACCTACATACAAATATGGTTTCCCATTGTTTCCACTTACCTATAATAGCGTCTACCAAAATCCTAAAAAGTTGTTTCAAAATAATTTATAGCGTACCAAAAATCTTAAATAAAATCAATTTTTTACCGGCCCATTTTTTGTGGCAAATTTTACCCACACGTAAATACATAAGTCTTTAATTAACAGATTCTTTGTTTTTTTATTTTAGTTGTTTTCAAAAAAACATGAAATCACAAATAATGAGTTAACTTTTGTTGAAACTAACTAGTTTATTTATAACAATTAATGGCAAATTTGCTCGAAAATGTTGTTGCATTTGCAGATTTAATGCTCATTTTAGATAAAGTACGTCTTATACTGAACAAAAAAGAAAAAGTTACAAAAATATAACATTACATTTTTTATATTGCCTTTTATGCTAATTAAGAAACAAAAAAACGTCCCAAAAACTTTTTTGATTTTAGGTCAGAGCGGCAACCGGCATCATAGCGGCCGTCTTGCATAGGCAGTATATTACCCACTATCTATATATTAATACGCTAACAAAATTTCCATACAATCAATTGACAGGCTGTTTCGCATACTTAGCATACGTAAAATCATATAAAAGTTATATGAATCGATTCGTACTGATCAGCCGCAGTGCATATGCTTATTTTTGTTAACAAATATTACTCTATTTCTTTATAATTAATAGAAAAAGTTTTTTGTAAATTCGAACAATTCATACAAATATCGTAATTCATTATCGTGCACAAGCGCGCCATCTTTGGGAACAATTATCTAAGTTTGCTAATGCGAATTTCGAAGACCTAAACCTTTATGCACAAGCGCGCCGTCTTCGGGAACAATTATCTAAGAGTTTAATGTGAATTTCAAATTTTATGTATCCCCGCTAAATTCGAAGGCACAAATGTTTCACCTGCATACAAATATGGTTTCGCATTGTTTCCACTTACCTATAATAGCCTCTACCAAAATCCTAAAAAATTGTTCCAAAATAATTTATAGCGTACCAAAAATCTTAAATAGAATTAATTTTTGACCGGCCCATTTTTTGTGGCAAATTTTACCTACACATAAATACATGTCTTTATTTAACAGATTCTTTGTTTTTTATTTTAGTTGTTTTCAAAAAAACATGAAATCACAAATAATGAGTTAACTTTTGTTGAAACTAATTTACTTATAACAATTAATGGCAAATTTGCTCGAAAATGTTGTTGCATTTGCAGATTTAATCCTCATTTTAGATAAAGTACGTCTTATACTGAAGAAAAAAGAAAAAGTTACAAAAATATAACATTACATTTTTTATATTGCCTTTTATGCTAATTACGAAACAAAAAAAACGTCCCAAAAACTTTTTAGGTTTAGGTCAGAGCGGCAACCGGCATCATAGCGGCCGTCTTGCATAGCCAGTATATTACCCACTATCTATATATTAATACGCTAACAAAATTTCCATACAATCAATTGACAGGCTGTTTCGCATACTTAGCATACGTAAAATCATATAGAAGTCATATGAATCGATTCGTATTGATCAGCCGCAGTGCATAGGACTATTTTTGTTAACAAATATTACTCTATTTGTTTATAATTAAGAGAAAAAGTTTTTTGTAAATTCTAACAATTCACACAAATATCGTAATTCCTTATCGTGCACAAGCGCGCCATCTTTGGGAACAATTATGTAAGTGTTCTAATGCGAATTTCAAAGACCGAAACCTTTATGCACAAGGGCGCCGTCTTTGGGAACAATTATCTAAGTTTTCTAATGTGAAGTTCAAATTTTATGTCTACTCGCTAAATTCGATAGCACAAATGTTTCACGTACATACAAATATGGTGCCCAATGCTGCCACTTACCTATAATAGCCTCTACCAAAATTCTAAAAAACTGTTCCAAAATATTTTGTAGCGTACCAAAAGACCTTAAATAGAATTAATTTTTGACCGGCCCATTTTTTGTGGCAAATTTTACTGACACGTAAATACATAAGTCTTTATTTAACAGATTATTTGTTTTTTATTTTAGTTGTTTTCAAGAAAACATGAAATCACAAATAATGAGTTAACTTTTGTTGAAACTAACTAAATTCATTTATAACAATTAATGGCAAATGTTTTTGCATTTGCAGATTAAACCTCATTTTAAATAAAGTACGTCTTATACTGAACAAAAAACAAAAAAATTACAAAAATATAACATTAAATTTTTTATATTGTCTTTTATGCTAATTTATTTTATTTCTTATTTTACTTTGTTATATATTCGTTTATTTCAACTTAGTTTATTATTATTTATATGCAACTTGACTGAATCGGAAAATTTCACGTTTTATATTAAACGAAAAAAAAGTCCCTTGATTTTAGGTGAAACTAATTTACATATAACAATTAATGGCAAATTTGCCCCAAAATGTTTTTGCATTTGCAGATTTAATCCTCATTTTAAATAAAGTACGTCTTATACTGAACAAAATATTTACAAAAATATAACATTAAATTTTTTATATTTTATTTTATGCTAATTTATTTTATTTCTTATTTTACTTTATTATATATTCGCTTATTTCAACTTAGTTTATTATTATTTAAATGCAACTTTTTTTGTGGCAAATTTTACTTACACGTAAATACATAAGTCTTTATTTAACAAATTATTTGTTTTTTATTTTAGTTCTTTTCAAGAAAACATGAAATCAAAAATAATGAGTTAATTTTTGTTGAAACTAACTAAATTCATTTATAACAATTAATGGCAAATTTGCCCGAAAATGTTTTTGCATTTGCAGTTTAAACCTCATTTTAAATAAAGTACGTCTTATACTGAACAAAAAACAAAAAATTTACAAAAATATAACATTAAATTTTTTATATTGTCTTTTATGCTAATTTATTTTATTTCTTATTTTACTTTGTTATATATTCGTTTATTTCAACTTAGTTTATTATTATTTAAATGCAACTTGCCGGAATCGGAAAATTTCACGTTTTATATTAAACGAAAAAAAAAGTCCCTTGATTTTAGGTGAAAACGGCAACGGCATTATGGCGGCCGTATTGCATAGGCAGTATTTTACCCACTATCTATATATTAATACGCTAACAAAATTTCCATACAATCAATTGATGGGCTGTTTCGCATACTTATCATACGTAAAATCATATAAAAGTTATATGAATCGATTCGTATTGATCAGCCGCAGTGCATAGAATTAATTTTTGAACGGCCCATTTTTTTGGAAAATTTTACTTACACGTAAATACATAAGTCTTTATTTAACAGATTATTTGTTTTTTATTTTAGTTGTTTTCAAGAAAACATGAAATCACAAATAATGAGTTAATTTTTTTTGAAACTAACTAAATTCATTTATAACAATTAATGGCAAATTTGCCCGAAAATGTTTTTGCATTTGCAGATTAAACCTCATTTTAAATAAAGTACGTCTTATACTGAACAAAAAACAAAAAATTTACAAAAATATAACGTTAAATTTTTTATATTGTCTTTTATGCTAATTTATTTTCTTTCTTATTTTACTTTGTTATATATTCGTTTATTTCAACTTAGTTTATTATTATTTAAATGCAACTTGACTGAATCGGAAAATTTCACGTTTTATATTAAACGAAAAAAAAAGTCCCTTGATTTTAGGTGAAAACGGCAACCGGCATTATGGCGGCCGTATTGCATAGGCAGTATTTTACCCACTATCTATATATTAACACTCTAACAAAATTTCCTATACAATCAATTGATGGGCTGTTTCGCATACTTAGCATACGTAAAATCATATAAAAGTTATTTGAATCGATTCGATTGATCAGCTGCAGCGCATAGGCCTATTTTTGTTACAAATATGGTGCCCAATGTTGCCACTTACCTATAATAGTCTCTACCAAAATCCTAAAAAACTGTTCCAAAATAATTAGTAGTGTACCAAAAAACCTTAAATAGAATTAATTTTTGAACGGCCCATTTTTTGTGGCAAATTTTACTTACGCGTAAATACATAAGTCTTTATTTAACATATTATTTGTTTTTTATTTTAGTTGTTTGCAAATTTGCCCGAAAATGTTTTTGCATTTGCAGATTTAATCCTCATTTTAAATAAAGTACGTCTTATACTGAACAAAAAACAAAAAATTTACAAAAATATAACATTAAATTTTTTTATATTGTCTTTTATGCTAATTTATTTTATTTCTTATTTTACTTTGTTATATATTCGTTTATTTCAACTTAGTTTATTATTATTTAAATGCAACTTGACTGAATCGGAAAGTTTCACGTTGTATATTAAACGAAAAAAAAACGTCCTTTGATTTTAGGTGAAAACAGCATCCAGCATCATGGCGGCCGTATTGCATAGGCAGTATTTTACCCACTATCTATATATTAATACGCTAACAAAACTTCCATACAATCAATTGATAGGCTGTTTCGCATACTTAGCATACGTAGAATCATATAAAAGTTATATGAATCGATTCGTATTGATCAGCCGCAGTGCATAGAATTAATTTTTGAACGGCCCATTTTTTTTGGCATATTTTACTTACACGTAAATACATAAGTCTTTATTTAACAGATTATTTGTTTTTTATTTTAGTTGTTTTCAAGAAAACATAAAATCACAAACAATGAGTTAACTTTTTTTGAAACTAACTATATTCATTTATAACAATTAATGGCAAATTAGTCCGAAAATATTTTTGCATTTGCAGATTTAATCCTCATTTTAAATAAAATACATCTTATACTGAACAAAAAACAAAAAAATTACAAAAATATAACATTAAATTTTTTATATTGTCTTTTATGCTAATTTATTTTATTTCTTATTTTACTTTATTATATATTCGTTTATTTCAACTTAGTTCATTATTATTTAAATGCAACTTGACTGAATCGGAAAGTTTCACGTTGTATATTAAACGATAAAAAAACGTCCCTTGATTTTAGGTGAAAACGGCAACCGGCATCATGGCGGCCGTATTGCATAGGCAGTATTTTACCCACTATCTAGATATTAATACGCTAACAAAATTTCCATACAATCAATTGTTAGGCTGTTTCGCATACTTAGCATACGTAAAATCATATAAAAGTTATATAAATCGATTCGTATTGATCAGCCGCAGTGCATAGGCCCATTTTTGTTAACAAATATTACTCTATTTGTTTATAATTAATAGAAAAAGTGTTTTGTAAATTCGAACAATTCATACAAATATCGAAATTAATTTTCGTGCACAAGCGTGCCATCTTTGGGAACAATTATCTAAGTGTTCTAGTGCGAATTTCAAAGACCTAAACCTTTATGATTCCCTGCTAAATTCGAAAGCACAAATGTTTCACGTACATACAAATATAGTGCCCAATGTTGCCACTTACCTATAATAGCCTCTACCAAAATCCTAAAAAACTGTTCCAAAATAATTTGTAGCGTACCAAAAAACCTTAAATATAATTCATTTTTGAACGGCCCATTTTTTGTGGCAAATTTTACTTACACGTAAATACATAAGTCTTTATTTAACAGATTATTTGTTTTTTATTTTAGTTGTTTCAAGTTGCTTAGATTATGGAGGGAACACTTCTCTGCTCTCCTAAATGGAGGCAGCAATTCACCGCGCAGAGATGAAGAACCCGATCCCGCAATCGATGATGATGGAATATATGTCCCCCCGCCCGATTATGACGAAGTTAGAATAGCAATAACCAGATTGAAAAACAACAAGGCCGTCGGCGCTGATGGATTACCTGCGGAGCTATTCAAGTTCGACGGCGAGGAGTTGGTAAGGCGCATGCAGCAGCTTCTTAGCAAAATATGGGCGGACGAAAGCATGCCCGACGGTTGGAATCTAAGTGTTCTTTGCCCAGTCCACAAGAAGGGGGATACTGCAAAATGCACCAACTATCGTGGAATCAGCCTTCTTAATATCGCATATAAGGTCCTTTCAAGTGTATTGTGCGAAAGATTGAAGCCCACCGTGAACCGGCTGATTGGACCTTATCAGTGCGGCTTCAGACCTGGTAAATCTACCATCGACCAGATTTTCACAGTGCGCCAAATCTTGGAAAAAACCCGTGAAAAGAAAATCGACACACATCACCTCTTCGTCGACTTTAAAGCCGCCTTCGACAGCACGAAAAGGAGCTGCCTATATGCCGCTATGTCTGAATTTGGTTTCCCCGCAAAACTTATACGGCTGTGCAAAATGACGTTGATCAACACTATCAGCTCAGTCAGAATTGGGAAGGACCTCTCCGAGCCGTTCGAAACTAAACGAGGTTTCAGACAGGGTGACCCCCTATCGTGCGATTTCTTTAATTTGATGCTGGAGAAAATTATACTAGCTGCAGAACTTAACCGCACTGGAACAATATACTATAAAAGCGTGCAATTACTGGCGTATGCTGATGACATTGATATCATCGGCCTAAACACCCGCGCTGTTAGTTCTGCTTACTCCAAGCTGGAAAAAGAAGCGGTAAAGATGGGTTTGATGGTGAATGAGGACAAAACGAAGTACCTGCTGTCATCGAGCAAAGAGTCAGCTCATATGCGCCTTGGCAACCACGCTACTGTTGGCAGCCATAATTTCGAAATAATAAAAGACTTCGTTTATTTGGGAACAAGCATCAACACTTGCAACAACATCAGCACTGAAATCCAGCGAAGAATCAATCTTGCCAATAAATGCTACTTTGGACTAGGTAGGCAATTGAAAAGTAAAGTCCTCTCTCGGCGAACGAAAATCATACTCTACAAGTCACTTATCGTACCCGTCCTGCTATATGGGGCAGAAGCATGGACCATGACAACAGCAGATGAAGCGGCTTTGGGAGTGTTCGAGAGAAAAGTTCTTCGAAAGCTTTATGGACTTCTACGCGTTGGCGATGGGGAGTACCGAAGAAGATTTAATGATGAGCTGTACGAGCTATACGCAGACATCAACATAGTCCAGCGAATTAAAACGCAGCGGCTGCGCTGGCTAGGCCATGTTATGCGAATGAAAGATGATGCTCCGGCCAAGAAAGTGTTTCTATCGGAACCCGGCTATGGAAGCAGAGGTAGAGGGCGGCCCCCACTCCGTTGGAAGGACCAGGTGGAAAACGATTTAAACTCCCTTGGTGTGACCAATTGGCGCCGGTTGGCGGAGCTAAGGAGCGACTGGCGCGCCTTGTTGGACGGCCATAACCGTTTAGACGGTTAAGCGCCAATTAAGTAAGTAAGTAAGTTTTCAAGAAAATCACAAATAATGAGTTAACTTTTGTTGAAACTAACTAAATTCATTTATAACAATTAATGGCAAATTATAATTTTATTTAGTTAATTATAAATACATATGTAATAGTAAAGCGCCGATTGCATACCTAACAGGTGGTGTGAAATAGGTTAAATTCTTTTAGCACATTTCTTCGTTCTTAACTAAAAATTCGTGTTTTTTGAATTATGACGCTATTGAAGTAAATGGGCGATATATGTATATGTAGTTTATATTGGTGATATAAGCCTACTGGGGAGCCGAGCACCCAAAACAAACTTCGCTAGCGCGCCAACGGCGTATCTCCCGGGTGGTGTATAAAATCAAATTTTCAATTCAATTTCAAGTAATTTCACCACAATTCTATGTAAATTTCATTTCATTTTACATATTTGTTATATTTTTTTTAAGGAGGTCTACACCAAAACTTATAATTACATTTGAAAAGAATGTAGAAAATTTAAGAAAATTCAATCAAAGATTATAACGCCTTAGGTCAAATTCAAAATTTTAATGAGAACTTTAAGTAAGATAGATCAGTTTGCTATATTTCCACTCACTGCTCAACTATTAACGCATTATTGCACTACCCCAACACTGGATGCATAGAGTGAGTTGAAAAAAATACAAGTTGGTCGAATATCAACCACGGGCGATACTAGTTAACATAATAACATTTACATTGCCATGATTCTAAGGGCTTTTGATTTCGCCCTGGAGACATTTTTCATTTTCTTCTACTTAATATGGTAGGTGTCACACCCATTTTACAAAGTTTGTTTCTAAAGTTATATTTTGCGTCAATAAACCAATCCAATTACCATGTTTTATCCCTTTTTTCGTATTTGGTATAAAATTATGGCATTTTTTAAATTTCAGATAATTACGTGAACTGAGTTTAGTAAAGATATATCGATTTATGCTCAAGTTATCGTGTTAAGAGCCGAGCTGAAGGACAGACGGTCGACTGTGTATAAAAACTGGGCGTGGCTTCAACCGATTTCGCCCTTTTTCACAGAAATAAGTTATCGTCCTAGAATCTAAGCCGCTACCAAATTTCACAAGTTCAACTCACCTACCAAGTTTCATCGCTTTGGTTATGAATTATCGCACTTTTTCGGTTTTTCGAAATTTTCGATATCGAAAAAGTGGGCGTGGTTATATTCCGATATCGTTCATTTTAAATAGCGATCTGAGATTAGTGCCCAGGAACTCACATACCAAATTTCGTCAAGATACCTCAAAATTTACTCAAGTTATCGTGTTAACGGACGGACGGACGGACGGACGGACATGGCTCAATCAAATTTTTTATTCGATACTAATGATTTTGATATATGGAAGTCTATATCTATCTCGATTCCTTTATACCTGTACAACCAACCCTTATCCAATCAAAGTTAATATATTCTGTGAGCTCTGCTCAACTGAGTATAAAAATGCTATGAGGAAATGTTAAAAAATTGTTTTCGAAAATCAACTAACATTTTTTTGAGCATGAAATCTAGTTTGTTTTTAACTTTACTTCCGTTTTAGGATGACAAGTAATTTTTTCAAAAATTAAGATGGCTCAAGTAAAATCGAGTTGCGGCGTTTCGTCGCGCCGCCAGCCTATATGGTGGAATATATGTATGTGTTTTAGGGTGGGTCGATTTGTACGGACGAAAGTTAACCGATATCGCGCCATAGATTTTTCGGTAGAATTTGAGTTCAGGAAAAAAAGTTCCACTACGCATACCCATAAAAATAATTTTCGAGCCTGCGAAATTTCATTTTTTGACTTTTTTCGACTTTCATTTTTAAGGTTTTATTCATGACCTACTAAAAAAATGTTCATATGTATACCCTGTCCGACCCAAATATGTCCGCTAAAAACGTTGTCGATAAAATATTTTTTTTTTTCAAAAACTGTTACCGACAACGTTTTTAGAGGACATTTTTGGGTCGGACAAGGTATACATGAAAATTTTACAATCAAATGAACATTTTTTTAGTAGGACATGAAAAAAATCTTAAAAATCAAAGTCGAAAAAAAGTCAAAAAATAAAATTTCGCAGGCTCGAAAATTATTTTTTGGGTATGCGTAGTGGAACTTTTTTTCCTGAGCCCAAATCCTATCGAAAAAACGATGGCGCGATATCGGTTAATAAATCGACCCACCCTAATATGTATGCATATATATTCTATATACAGTAGTGTGTCTTCCCACTTGAACCTGCGTTAGCCCAGGATTCCACGGGGTCCTTTTGGTGATCACTTCGAGGTCATTTGGGTGTAATTTCGAAATGATGTTAAGTCTGCACGAAAAGCCCCATATACACATAGTAAGAATGTCAACTTACCGCGGCACAACCTTTTGACTGAGAGCGAAGGTAATAGGGGAGCTTCCATCAATTTGGTATTATAACTGGGGCTTGAAGTTTTACTAAAACTATCATTGGAAATATTCGAATCTTGGCGACAGCTATATTTGGAGCGTGGCGGTGCCACCGGACCGTTGCCGCTTGTGGCCAAAGCAGTTGCATAACGTAAATCATTCAAATTAAAACCATCCACTGAATCTTGAGAACGCATGCCTCCACCTACACCGTCACCTCCACTACCACTACAGCCGCTCTTATTCATGCGCGATGCATTTTGTAGTAGCGGAGCATCCATAAGATTCTTCGTATTATAACCAGGGCTAGAAGTGACGCTATAACTATCACTCGATAAATTCGAATCTTGACGTTGATGTAATTTTGGATAAACAATTGGTGGTGGTTTACTTTTACCCAGTTTATTGCGTATGGTCAGCGGCGGTGGTTGTTGCGTTGTTGGTGGTTGGGCGCGCAATGATGTTGTCATTTCAATTTGTGTACCATTATTGATTTGTTGTTGCTCAAAGCTTTGTTGGCCACGAGCTGGTGGTATTGGCGGTTGTGGACGTTTTGTTTGTTGTTGTTGATAAATATTTGCTGGATGATTTTGTGTGAGTGGCGATATAGCGGAACTGTTGGAAACAACAGCTGAACCGGATAACAATGAACCGGTAGATGTACCTGAACCAGCAGATACGGTTGATGACGTGGATGTAGATGACGAAACCTTACTACAAATGCTAACGCTGCCACTACCACTGACACAACTTTGTAATGATTGTTGTGAACTATTTTGACTACCTGATGGCTGTGGATGTTGTTTACGCGTTGGTACTGTGGGTGCTTTTTGTTGTTGCAACAATGCGCCAACACCACAAGTACCCAAAGAGTTAGTATTTGTATTTATGGACTGACGACTACTGCCTAGCGTATAAGACGTATTTATATTATTATTATTACTGGCCAACATATTACAACCGTTATTAGTGCGTATGTCATTATTATTCAAATTATTGTAATCATTAAAAGCATCATTCAGCAGAATGCGTTCCATTTTGACAGACTCTTTCGACTGTGAAGAGTCGATAGTTTTCTCTGCTGGGTAACTATCCATGGACGATTGTGTGTCTACCGAAGAAAAACGACTACGAAAGTCAGCGCTGGTCGATGAAGATGCAAAACGTTCACTATGACCAGAGCCGTAGCCTGAGGAGTTTGTTATGGTTGAGTCAACAGTACTACTGGATGAACGATTAGCACGTTTAGTAGCAATACTCAACTCCCCACCACCACCAAATGCGGTCAATGATTTTGCTGTGAATGTACTATTTGCTAGCTTAACACCTACACCACCACCACCACCGCCACCACCAACAATGCCACTACAAATATCCGCAGCTAAAGCAGAAGCAGACGCCGCCTTTGCTGCAGAAACCTTGACAGGTGTCGAAGTCAATGATTCATCAAATACAGAATTTTCCAAACTCATACGATCGTCATCGGATATGCCGCCAGCATCGAGTCCAGCATCCACGTACAGCGGACGTGCATTGGCTAGGTCAACAAGTAATGGAGAATGATTTTGTATTTGTGTTGTTGTATCCAATGGTGTGGTATCTACGCCTGCAGTGTAATAAACTTCGTGACCTGCTTGCTGTTGTTGTTGTATTAATAATTGCTGTTGCTGATGTAGTTGATGTGATGGCGAATATGTTTGCGTTTGCGGTGGATAAACAAATATGCTACCAGCATTGTTATGTTCCTGTTGTTGTTGTGTCTGTTTATCTTTGGTTGGTGTTTGATTTGCGGATGTGGCTGTGGGTATTGTCGAATCCAGCCCAGAAGTCCAAGCGTAACTACCACGAAATTTGCGTTTTGGTACAGGTGGTGGTGGCGTCTCTGGTGCTGTGCTGATAATTGATGCAGCCTGTGTGGCGGTTTGTCCTCTAGTTGTTGTTGTGTTAGTGTTAGATATGTTGGTCGTTTGATTTTTGGCGCCCAAAGTACTGTAGGTATTAAGCTCTTTCTCCTTGCCACGCACCTGAATAAAGTAAATAGAAAAATGGCGTGAAGTGAGATTGAAGAAGAATTTTAAATAAATATAATTTGTTACCATTATATTTATGTATGTGTATGTCACAAATAATGTATTGTAACGTATAGGTGTATGAGTGCCGAGAGCCGTGTTATTGATATTGTTGTAAGACCCTAGAGCAACGAACTGGACAAAATACATTAAGTTCTTAGAAAGGAATCTTGGAGACCTACCACTGTAGAAGAGTTGGAGGAATTCGACGGCTTCGTAACCATGCCATGGAAATGCTTACAATAAATCCTGCACTTTATGAAGATCCCAGTGGCCTATGTTTATGACCTGGCAATCAGTGTCATCCTGCATAGCTTTTGCGATATTTTGCAGGGCTATCTGGACTCGGTGACTAGTTGTGATGAGTCATGTTGAGGAGGAGATACAAGATTCCCGCTTTCAGAACACAATTGTTCGTTGAAATACCATTGATACTTTCTGATAGGGCTAAGAACCTAAGAATTATATTGGACAGGAAACTGTGCTGGATAGATAATGTGGAGTGTAGGGCGACGAAGCTGCGCTTGCCTTTTACTGCTCTTCAACGGTATCACACAGGCTCTATAAAATGTTGGTCAATCCGATCTTGATCTATGGGGTATTCACCAAAATATTAGTGTTAGTTAGTGACTTCATCCCAGGCAAGGCACACTATTGTGTGCCAACAACCGGCCCCTGTGTTAGCTTCAGCACATTCAGCACTTTGAGAGAGGAGTGGGGAAAGGAATTATTAGGAGGAAGTGGACTAGTTAACTGATTTACGCCACAAGTTTAATTTGCCTCATCACTGCATCGTATTCCAACCGGAGGTTGCGGCAATTAGGGATCCCGGCACACAGAAATATGCAACTGTCACGCGGATTTCCATGTGAGCATGGGTATGAATGGACCAAATGTACATATACGGCTGTATGGAATACGGAATACCTCTCTGTAGATGGGACCTCTTGCAAGGTAAGCTAATCCGTTTGGCCGGAAGTGGAAAGCAAGCGGTCTGCTGGGTTTACTGCGTTAGCCAAGGCACATATATAAAGGCTATTGAGGTATTCACGGGCAACATACTGGAAAAGTCTTCATGCTGCAGCTGCATAAAGGATGACGTGGTGGAATCATCAAGACACTTCATGCTTCACTGTCAAGCTTTTGCCAGAACTAGGCGAAGATAGCCATAGTTCTATAGGTGGACGCATTTTCGAGATATCGCCATTAAGGTGGACCAGAGGTGACTCTAGAATGTGTTTGTACGTTATGGGTATCAAATTAAAGGTATTAATGAGGGCTTTAAAAGGGAGTGGCCCTTAGTTGTATATATGTGAAGGCGTTTTCGAGATATCGACCAAAGTGTGGACCAGGGTGACCCAGAACATCATCTGTCGGGTGCCGCTAATTTATTTATGTGTGTAATACCACGAACAGTATTCCTGCCATGATTCCTCCACTTACGAGAAAGCCGAAAAGAAAGTTTGACATGTAATGGTAAAAATTTTCCGTTTCGGGGTAACGTTCCTTACCACGGCGGTGGCTATAAGAAGGGGCAAAATGAGCCAACGGGCAAAAGTATAATTTTATCAGTGCCAGTGAGTGTAAGTGGAAAGTGGTTAACACAAAAAAAAATTTTTTTTTAAATCTTTAAATAATCCAAGTTTTTAGTGCGCGCCTCAAACCGAAAGAAAAGCCTGTTTACTAAATTATGTAGCCTAGTACCTTTTTTTAATTGTGTAGTGCGCGGCGAAAAGTGTCTCGCGACCGCTAGAACCAGGCAAATCTGGTTTGCCAGCTAGCTCCCGATCCTGACCGTTGCAGCAGAAATAAATTAGACCACAAAGGCTATCTCCACTGCTAAAACCAGGTAAGTCTGATGGTTTTCACTGCCCTTGAATTCTTTTTGTCTTCCAAGCAAGCCAAGAGCAAACTTGCATGCATGTATGCACACCTTCATACAGATATATGTATGTCGGTGAGTATATAATCATGCACACAACAAAAAAAGAAAATAAAAATAAAATAAATTTAATGCTAGAAATGCTGCAAGACTAACGTTTTTTTTCGTATCTTAACAGGGCACTTCCTGCTGGAAAGAAGCCACTGAGAGAATATAAAGTTTCGTTTTACGGCCTAAAAAGGAAAATTAGTGGCATCAAACTCCCGACGGCACTCCACGTCTACAACCACGTATACAACAACAAACACATCACCGGTTGAATTGGCCACATACCGCCCGGCAAGTACCACCACGCACTACACTATATTTTTAATTTGGTAGCGCACTCCACAATAACAACCACTACCTGCTGCATTTTTTTATTGGCCACACACGGCCGCAACGACCACAACAGCATCTTTTTTTATATTGGCGACATCCCACCCTACAACAAATACTCCATCTTTGAATATTGGCGGTGCAACACCTACCATAAAAACTATCATTCGCTTTCACCAACAATACACACATTTGCTTTCCGACGGCACCCAACATCTACAACAACACCACATTTTTGTTTCCATCGGCGGCGCAACGCCGACTGTCATCGACAGATGTATGAACATACAAATGTTTCATAACATTTGCAGCAGGGTTACGGCACGCGTATATTAAGAACCCAAAAACACCTACGGTTTACTGAAAATCGTTTCTATGGTATTTTAATGTTGATGGTTTTAATATCTGAAATGTTCAATATTTCACAAAGTTATATAAGTTTAAATTTCAATATCATTACATGTTTTTTCTAATAGGCTCACCTTACTCGTGTCTTCCCTGAAACCAAAAGAATCGTATGATTAGCAAAACGGGCAAGCCTTATCCGGAAATGCATTAGAAAATATCTATACCACGTTTCGTTCAGTTTCAGGGTTGCACAAAGGGGAATAAAAATCAGTATTTCATTGCAAATGATGCTTTTAGAGAAGAATCTTAAAATTAGGTTATTTGTCCGCAACATTCCGCCCCCCGTGATTCGAACCGGGAGCCGGAGGATCACCACAAACATCTAGAACTGCCAATTTGGAGGCCGATCGTCGAAAACTTCCTTGAACCGTCTTTACCATTGCTGATCTCACCTGACCATCTGCTGCCGCGAATACTTCTACCACTATGCCTCGTTTGCACTGCCCGCGGCTTTCATTGTCGTCACAAATAACTACCACATCGCCAATCTTGATCGGTTCAACTCTACCAAACCATTTTGTTCTTCGGGTTAACGTCGGTAGGTATTCCAAAATCCACCGTTTCCAAAAAGTTTGTTTTAACTGTTACACTATAAGCCATTGTTTTCTCAGGCATTCACCTTCTGCCGAAGCGGATGTCTGAATAAAATTGGGACAACCCAGCAAGAAATGGTGGGTGTCAGTGGTTCTGCGTCTGTACTATCTATTGGTATGTGCGTAAGTGGTCGTGAATTGATAAGATTTTCTGCCTCGATCAGCAAACTCTGCAACGTTTCTATTTGCGGTGTTTTCTCCTTTAAGGTAAACGACAGCACTTTCTTTAAAGCTTGCACCATGCGCTCCCAAACGCCGCCGGATGATGGGTGTAGAGGAGTGTTAAAAACCCACTCGATACCTTTTCGTTGACATTCCTTTTGCATATTCCCTTCGATTTCTATCCATTGCTCTTTACTTGCACCTATGAAGTTTGTGCCTCTATCGCTCCTTATTCGCACGGGTACGCCACGCCGATTCACGAAGTTTTTCAGACAAAGCACGACAGCATCTGCCGACAAATCCTTAGCTACTTCTAAATGGATTGCTCTTACCGTAATACATGTAAAAACGGCAAACCATCGCTTCTCACGTCGTCGGCCTATTGCCACATAAACGGGTCCAAAATAATCTAGCCAGTATATGTGAACGGGCGAGTGTATGGCATCACGCGATCGCTAGGTAACTGCCCCATTAACGGGGGTCGTGGAACCGCGCTTAAGTTTTTACATACCTGGCATCTTCGTTTAGCTGATTGTACGAGACGACGTAAATTCGGTACCCAAAATTTATATCGGATAGCGCACACTATTGATTCCTGGTTCTGATGGCGGAATACTTCATGGTAATGTTGAACGATCAGATGGGTTAATTCGTGTTCCTTCGGAAGAATTATTGGTCTCCGCGTGCACATTGGCACACAGTCGGCATTGTCCAAACGTCCACCTAAACGTAATATTCCGTCCTCGTCCAGGACCGGCGTCAATTTCCATAAATTACTTGACTTTTTTACCTGAGTATTATCTTTCAAAAGCTCAATTTCGTTCTTAAATTCAATTTCTTGAATAAGGCGACACACGAAACCTTCAGTTTCTTTCATTAAATGAATGTTCACTTGCAATGGCTTCAGGATCTCTTTAGTGCAATATGAACGAAACCTTTTTATTGCGAGTCTAACCCAGCACATTACTTTCAAAAATCGGTAATAATTCGAGTATTTGCTAAAAGGAATAACACTTTCGTCGTATTGCAAAGTGTACAATTCCTTTGTACGAACCTCGTTTGCCTCTTTATCAGCGATGCCATCCGGCATTGCCGGCCAGTTATCGTCGGTTAATTTAAGAAAGGAAGGGCCTTTAAGCCATTTGCTATCGGTGGAGAACGTTTGCGGTCTGGTTCCTTCATCTGCTGGGTTTAATTTGCCCGGAACCCACCTCCATTGATCAGGTTTCGTCGACTGCAGTATCTCGGAAATCCTGTTCGATACATATTGTTTGTAACGTCTTGCGTCAGAGCGCAACCATTGTATGACAGTTTTTGAATCCGTCCAAAAAACAACCTTTTATGGTTGGGTATCATGGTTGGACACGATAGTTTCCTTCATTCGCACCCCGAGGATGGCGGACTGCAATTCTAGTCTAGGTATTGATAAAGGCTTTATGCGAAGGCCAAATGCGAATCGTACGCTGACATCGTTTTTGTATTGTATGCGCCAAAAGGCTACTGCAGCGAATGCCATCTCGCTTGCATCGACGAAAACGTGTAAGTCGACCTGTGTATTAGATGCAGTGAAATATGGATTGCAGCACCTAAGTGCTCTAAATCCTTCTATCATACCTAAATCGCAATACCATTTGTACCAGTCCTCGTATATTTTATCAAGCACGGGCTCATGCCAACTAGTATTCTGTCGCCATAGTTCTTGCATCATGATTTTCGATGCCAAAATAACATTGCATAAAAAACCATAAGGATCAAATATTGACATCATCAAACTTAAGATTTCTGCTTTTGTTGGACGTCGATTACCATTCAAAACCGCCTTTGGTACATTCGAAAATCTGAGCTGAAAACAAAATTCGTCAGTTTTGGCATTCCAGTACATGCCCAAAATTTTCTCTGAATTAGATTCACCATGGAACATATTTTTTATGGCTGTTTCTGTAAGTGCGGTTGGTTCACCGACGACTGCATCTAATATTTCCTTGGAATTCGATACGAAACGCCTGAGCTCGAAATTAGCATCGCAGTGAATAAATTTGATTTGTTTTGTTACCTCAATTGCTTCATCTATTGTTGCGAAGGAGTCTACGTAGTCATCGACATAATGTCGATTAACAATACCCTCTACTGCGCGAGGGTAGTTTTCACGAAATTTTTCAGCATTCAAATTTTTAATGTACTGAGCGGAGCAGGGCGAACAAATTGACCCAAATATCATCGCCTTCATCGTGTATATGTCTGGAGCCCTTGTTGGATTGCCATCTCTCCACAGAAACATTTGGGCACAACGATCTTCGTTTCTTATATCGACGCGGTGAAACATCTCTTTGATGTCTCCGCACACACCAATGTTCCCCTAACGGAATTTAAAAAGTATGGATAGCAACGATCTTGGTTGATACTCCTCAGGCCCTTTCATCAGCACTGAGTTTAGTGAAATGCCTTCTTTTTTAGCGGCCGCGTCGAAAACGAGCCGCCTTTTGTTATTTTTTTGTACTACAAAATGGGGTAAGTACCACGTACGCCCGTTTACTTTCGCAGCCTCAAATGGCGTTAATTTGACCGCGTATGACTTACTAACATATTCCGCAATTTTTTTTGTTTATACCAGTTAGCCAAATCAGTATCTTTCGCCATTCGCCCTTCCACGATCTCCAATCGCCTCAGCGCCATGCTATAACTTTCGCCCAAGACAACATTATCGCTCTTCCACAATAGCCCAGTTTCATATTTATCGCCCACGTACTTTGTTGTTTTAGCTAAAATGTCTTCAGCTCTTATATCGTATGTTGAGTTCACACGCGGCAGTGGCGCTGGCTTTAAAATATCCAATTCGAAATACTCAGTCATTTGTTGTTGCAGATCGGCCAAAATGTCGTTGTCAGTAGTTACGTGGCCAACAGTGGCTTTTTCGCAATTCGGCTCGTTCGACCCGAACAGCACCCAACCGAGTTTTGTATGATGCACGGTAAATCCGTCGTCAAAATTTAACATTTGTGTTGGTCGGCCCAAGTTCGTATGAGACATACCAATTAACAGCTTTGCCGTTCCATTATTGTAGTTCTTACCTGGAAGGCATTCTAATTCCCTATGCTTTTTTGCAATTGTGCCGAAGTTGAGCGACTGCTGTGGTAACAATAGCTGTTTGGTTGTACGTACGCCTTTTATAAAAAACTTCTCTGCACCCTCGAATGCGCCACTGATTTCAAATCGCACGTCTCGTGATAACTCCTTTGTAGTTTTATCGTTAATCCACCTAAGAGACAACATGCTGGTTGCTCCTCTTAAACCAACCAAATCTGTCGTGCTCTCCTCTAGTAGAGATAATTTCGCTCCTTCATCAAGGAAGGCGATTACCTCAATTGTTCCCTTTGGCCCGGCCAATTTTACCGGCAGATATTTTAGTAAAGTAAATTGATCAGATGTTTTGTTTTGCTTCTTATTTTCGCTTTTGACAGCCTTAACAGTTTGACAAGCACTTACAGTTTTGCAGCCACTTATGGTAGCGACGACATTGTTGTTAGGCGCGGTGTTATTTTTGTCGACAGGCTTAAATTTTATGTTATGCAAGAGGCGATTATGGGGTTTTCGGCAAGAATTGATTCCACACTCACGAAGTTTTATGCAGTTTTGAGTGCCATGACCAGCGTTTAGGCAACTAAAACAAAGCTGGTGTTGTTTAACAAAGTTCCACCTTTGGGTATTTTCTAATTCCTTAAATTTCTCACACAAACTGAGCTTATGATTTCCTTGGCACATTTTGCAATTCTGCTTATTTTCATCCACTGTCAACACTGGTCTTGCGGCTTTAGGTTTGTGAGCAACTGATTCGTTTGTGTTTACATTTTTTACGCTAGTCATGTCGGTAGCTACGGAAATATATGTGGAAACTTGCTGTAACCAGGCACAAAGTTCGCGTAGGCTAGGATACGGTTGCTGGATGCTAAATGTATGGCGCACCCACTCTTCCCGCTTATTAAGAGGTAATTTGCTCACTAATTCGTCCATCAGTGTTGGGTTTGCCAAATGCGGATATGCGCCGGCGCTTTCGAGAAATGCAGTCAGGTCCGATACCATTGTAAATAAATTCATTATTTCACTGGGCTTTCCAGCTGGAATAGCGGGGAATGCACGCGCTTTTGCTATCTGGCTGCGGATAAGAAGCTCTGGCCTTCCGTACATAAATTCAAGAGAGTTCATTACGGATTCAATACTCGCTGGGTGTATTAGTAACGATTGCACGCGCTGACGAGCTCCACCCTTAAGCGCCTTTTGTAAACGTAACAAATTTTCGAGGTTTGTATATCCGTACGTGCTCGTCGTTTCGCGAAAGGCGACAGAGAACATGGGCCATTCTTCGGGTGAGCCGTGAAATTCTGGTAAATCGATCAACTTTCGAGTATTGACGTAGGTATGTTGTGCGGAACTTTGCAGAGAATTATTCGAATAGATCGGTGTATTATGACACATAGAACTAATTCCATTCGTCTGAGCATGTGGCACGTTGTGCACATAATTTGAGGTTAGAATCGAAGCTCGGTTCGGTATGCAACGATTGTAGCCGCCGTTTCCGAAATTCCGATATGCATCAGCAGGAGCAATTAGGTGCGTTGGTACGTTGGCAGAGGTAAAGTGTCAATGCGGCACATCCGGGGCATTTATATTAAAATTGGGTGAATAATTGTGGGCAGAACTTACCGTTGTGGTGTTGTTTCTAGTATTGACGGCAGTAAGATGGAACCTTGAGTTGGTAGCAGTCGAAATTGTAGGAACATAGCTTTTGGCGGTTCGCGCGTTTACGTCGGCACAGGTGACGTTGGTATAGTTGGCACCGACAGCAGTGGAATAGGTGGTAGTACTTGATACATCGGCATGGTAGGCATTTGCGCTGGCAGTTTTAGCGATCGTTAGTATTTCTTTCTTCAGCAAGTTGTTTTCTTCGTAGGACGCATTTAGTGAAGCTTGCAAGGTTTCTAGCTTCTTCCGTAGCTCATCCAGTTCGGTTTCTTGCTGCCGATCAGTTCTGTTGTCTTCCTCGTTGTCGGAATTCCCGCGATCGGACATCTTGTAATTTCTTAGATTGTATGAATGACTCTTCATCGATTCACAAGGCGAATTTACTCCAAATCGAATGTTGGAGTAAGATATTAAAATAAAATGTCATCGACAGATGTATGAACACACAAATGTTTCATAACATTTGCAGCAGGGTTACGGCACGCGTATATTAAGAACCCAAAAACGTCTACGGTTTACTGAAAATCGTTTCTATGGTATTTTAATATTGATGGTTTTAATATCTGAAATGTTCAATATTTCACAAAGTTATATAAGTTTAAATTTCAATATCATTACATGTTTTTTCTAGTAGGCTCATCTTACTCGTGTCTTCCCTGAAACCAAAAGAATCGTATGATTAGCAAAACGGGCAAGGCTTATCCGGAAATGCATTAGAAAATATCTATACCACGTTTCGTTCAGTTTCAGGGTTGCACAAAGGGGAATAAAAATCAGTATTTCATTGCAAATGATGCTTTTATAGAAGAATCTTAAAATTAGGTTATTTGTCCGCAACACCGACCACATCAACAATAGCACGTATATGCATTGCTGGCAACCGCAACTTCCACCTGCGACACAGACGGCGGTAACAACGACACTTTTATTGGCGGACACATATCTTGTACCGGCGGTATATCGCCACAACAACAATCGCCATAACAACACCATCTCCGTCCACCGACCAACGCAACATAATCTATCTTCATCAGCTCGGTCAGCCCCCAGAGGCCAACAACAACAACACACCACAACGGCAGCAGCAGAAATAATCGTCAAACCTTAATTTCAGTAATTTTTCTATTGTTTCGAAAAAAATTGGCCTTTTTTTTGTATTTTTTTGGCATTATATCTTTTTTTTTATAAGTATGTTTACTGATGTAGAATTTTTAGTAGGAAAAGGGTTGGGCAAACACCAAAGGCTTGTGGTTATTAGCTTAAAAATTTTGCTAAGTAATTTTTGCTACGGTGTAATATTACTAATATTTACTAATATTTCACTTTGTTTTTTTTTTTGAAATTTTTTTTCATTTCACTCTGCTATTTTTAAAGTTTCTCTGATTAATTTTTCATTTGCATATTTCTCTATTTTTGACATTCATTTGGATTCTATTAGTTTTGATTCTTTGCATTCCTTTTTGTGGATAGTTACTATATTTAAAGTACACTGATCATTATCAATGTGCTCTGCCTATAGTTCCACTTTTGCACATGCTTTTTTGTTCCTTTTCGGTTAGACCGCGACTAAACCGAAATTATGGAACTTTGAATATTCCTTTTTTTGATTGCATCTGCACATATTACATTTACACATATTTGTCAGAACGCTTCCGGCAAACTTACCCTTATCCTTCTCGCATCTAACATTAGGGGCTTGCTTATAAGCCCCCATATTAAATCCCTTTTTTTTATCTTGATATTTTTTTTCTTTGATTTTTACACACGTTTGTTTTTTTTGATATTGTCATCACGCTAACAATTTATTATTACCTCATATACGCTCATTATCCAAGATCGTAAGCGATCGATCTTAATCGATCCGTATTCGAGCGTGGTCATATGTACATATGTATGTTTGATTTTTTTTTTTTGTTTCAGCTACACAACTGCAGCGCCGCCGTTGGATAAGAAGAGTAACTTGGTGAGTGTTTTGAGTGAAACATTAAAGTTTATCAAAATACACCTGTTTAGTTGTATGAACGTGTGTTAGCACAGATTCCTGCTCTTGCAAAAATAGAACAGGAACTAGCAAATCAGGAAAATTAAAACAGATTGCAACGAACATATGTACATGCATGAAAAACGTCACAAACGTACATTTGCACTTACATACATACCTTTTGTTTTCATATACATATAAATTCTTTTACTTTGATGACCTACTTTTGTTTTGTACATAATTGATCCTATGTTTACTTGAGCGGTTGCGGTAGGTCAGGGATTAGGGTTATTGATTTTTTTTGTTCGCCCTCTTATTTTATTTTGTTTGAATTTGTATCTTTAGGATTTAGAATAAGCTCCTATTAATAATATTACATTAGGGCGGCCCCACAAATTTTAATTTTTTTATTTGAGTTCAGACACTCTTTCTATTAGTCGTAGGTACTTTGTATTGAATTGAATTTGAAATGTATCTACTTCTTCTTGCACTCTCATGAATTTTAATGTTCATTAGTAATAAAAGTTAGCATTAAGTTTGAGCAATTTTTGTATTGTTACTTCGAGTAAATTTTTGAAATCTTTGTCAAAGTATTTTGAATTAAACTAGGAGTTTAAAGTTTTTTTTTGGAATTACTGAACTAGTAGCAGGGTTTTAGCTGATAATTTGTAAGCCAAAAACTTTGTACATAAATTATAAGAATAATGTTTGGATGAAAATTTTAGATCTTTTCATAATGCAGGGCTAAAGTTTTAAGTTTGGTGTTGGTGCTGCGCTTGTGCGCGGAAAGGTTAGGTGAAAGTGGGTATTAGGGAAATGACTGAGTGACAGACGGACAGACTAGTGTCAGGTTTTGGGGCACTGTAAGTAGATAGGAGTCAGCACAGTGCCTACGGTGCGGTGCAAGTTGCACTGCAGAGGGTGGGTAGACTCCACCTGACAGGACAGGCCTTCATCTTTTTCCCCCTCTTAACTTTGCCCCTCACGTATGTTTCCATCTTTTTCAGCCCTTTCTCCTTCCTTTCCTATACATATGCAGTTATAAACCCTTTTTGTGCGTGTGGTTGTGGGTGAGGACGGTGGTGAAATACCCCGCCCAAGACGACGAGCTAGCCTGGGCCCGCAAGCATACCTGCTTGCCGCCGCTCCTCACCAACCAAACAGTTAGCCACGTAACAATGGCGCCCAACGGTAATAGCCCGATAATCTTTTTTATTTCCCACATTTTTCAAGTAACTCTATTTTACACTATTCTTTAATTTTCCGACTTTTATTCCAGATTTCCTTGTTTTTTTTTATCCCATGCTCCTTTCAAACCCAATCCTTATTTCCTTCTTTTGACTGGACAGGAACCGTCATGATGGCAACGTCGTTTGGGTTTGCCTGTCCGACAAGAGTCATCATGACAATAAGATAGTGAATAGCGAAGTGCTCATACCAGGGTTCCTTCTTCGGGTTCCTGCAATTTGACTAAGTGGTACGTGGTGTGACACTTAGCTAGTGACGAACTTAGGTAGGAGATCGTGGCGAGCTGTTCAAGCCACCTTACCGGGAGTCCAGCATTCACGGTGAGTGAGGTTTACAGTCGTCGCCACGATAGTTATGAGAGGAGGTGTGGCATCCACTCTTAGCGACTAGCTCTTGAGCGTGATGTGCCACACTTCCATGGACAGCGCGAAAACTGACTAGACAGTATATAGATACGGACGAACACACTGCCTTCACCGAACCTTCGCCAAGGCAGCACCGCACACACCAATACACACTCAATTTCAGTAGTGACTTTTTTTTTACTTTGCAAATTTCAAATTTGAGTCTTTTTATATTTTCTTATTAGGATTATTTCCAAACAAATTTTTTGAAACTGCGATGTAAAATGTTTGGTTTTTTTATTATATCGTTCTTGGGTTTGTTTATTATTGCCTTCAATTTTTTTATTAGGGACTTGAAAAAAAAAAAATTTGCACATACATACATACGTATATTGAAATTCCTATACATTTTGTAGGTGTTTAGCATATTCCATAAATTACAGAATATCTTTGAATTTTTTTTGTAATAATTAGAACTAGGGTTTTATTTTTGAACTTGTGGTTTGGGTGAACTTTACTAATTCCTTTCTATGCGGTTAAGATATAAAATTTCAGTTTTGTTGTCATATCCACACCATTACTTGAATTACCATACACATACATACATACAAACAAACATATTACTTATTAATTGATTGAATTTTTATATACCTACATTTTAATTTTTATATCTATTATTTAATATCCATTATTTATATATATTTTTTTATTGGGTTTTGGGTGAAATTATTAAGACTCACATTCATATTTATTCTTTTGCTTAATTTTCGCTTTCGTATCATATTTTGGTTGCTTCCAAATACATAAACACCATTTAGTGAACTCCTCTTTTTTTATTTGCATTTTCTTCACTATTTTAGTTTCGTTTCTTTCACTTCTTGGGATCAGAACAAAAAATCCCAAGAAGTGAAAGACAGTGAATGTCTGATAAAGACAAGGAGGTTGATAACCGCGTAGTAGGTGGATTAGGGATACTATTTCCAACCAACGCGTAACTAGGAGCAGTGCGCGAGCCCTAGAAAACCAAATCGCAGGTTCTCTTTTCAACCAAATTGACTTTGTCCCTA
The DNA here is from genome assembly GCF_040869045.1 of Eurosta solidaginis. NCBI lineage: Eukaryota > Metazoa > Arthropoda > Insecta > Diptera > Tephritidae > Eurosta > Eurosta solidaginis. The sequence continues at coordinate 148,414,176 of NC_090319.1, read as the reverse complement.
ATGACTACTTTAATAGGTGCGTGTCGCGAATCTTTGGATCGTTTGGCCCTGAACGTCCGATTAGGGTCTCTTTCGCGAACCGAGTGTCGTTTAACGAGACAGGGGACAGTTTGAACTTCTCGCAGAAAATCGATTTGGTGTGCCAAATGTTCGATAGCGAGAACGTGGGTACACAGGGGAGCGATGTTCCATCGCTAAATGCACCAGCAATGGTTCACGGCAGCCTAAATGCTCCTCACATCGACGCCAGTGAGCATGCAACCAATGTTGAACAGCTGAGCCGCATGATGGCGATGATGGCGCAACAACAAGATTTGGTGGTGCAAATGGCGGGTGAAGTGCGGAGCATCAAGACCAATGTCGATCATCTTGGTGGTCGCGTGGCAGAGATGGAGGCGTCCAGTCACGCGGTGGGACATCGGTCTGCTGTGGCATCCACACCCGAGCCTCAGAACCACAGGGGGGAACCTGCTACCCGCAACGGTATTCCGAGTGGCAGTCGTAGTGACCCTCCAAGTTGGAAAAAGTTGGATTTGGAAAAATGGCACATCAAATTCGATGGAACAAGCAAAGGTATAAGCGTCGAAAGCTTCATCTTTCGGGTGGAAAGGATGCGCGAGTAGCATAATATTTCCTTCTTACAGCTTTTCACGGACTTTCATTGTCTGGTTTCCGGCGGTGCCTTGAAGTGGTATTGGCAGGTCCTTGAAGAGCCGAACTTTGGCTACTTTGAGCTAAAGTCCGAGCCGCTGAGCCACTTCAAGACTGCCGAGTCAGACTATGAAATCATCCGTGAAATCATGGAGAGGAAACAGCTGCCGGCGGATGCTTTCGACGACTTTTATGCCGAAGTCCATAATATGACATTCCGTTTGCGGAAGAGGTCCCTTGAGAGGAAGTTGGCAGGTCTAAAGTGGTCAACGAGGTAGGCTTCGAGCTTCCTGAGCAGTTAGGAGAATCAAAAATAGAAGCTTTTGATCGGAAGCCTCAACGTCCACCCCAATACCAATCTCAACCTCAACATCAACTCTCCACAAATCCCAATAGTGTTCGTCCTTATGTTAGTCCCGCGTCCAAGTCCACTGTCAACTCCTTTTGTGCTTCCCCCTTCCACTTAATGTTGTGTTTTTCATGTGGTATGCCGGTGGATCACTTTGTGAAAAACCCGGCAGAAGCACAAAAACCAAATAAATGTTCGTCCTCGTTCCACAACATAGTCTGTTTTGCTTGTGGTAGTGATTCGTCCTTTTGTGGTTTTAAACCGAAACAGGGAAACCCCAGGCTGGCGGAGTTGACCGGGGACTCCAGCCAGAAGACAGGCAACCCGGCAGCACAACTGTAAAGAGTTTGAGACGGAAAAAGGTAGATAGGAGAGTTGAAAAGACAGAAGGAAAGTTGAAAAAGCGCGAGGGAAAAAGTTTACATCAGAGGAAAATTGAATATGAAGAAGCTAGGAGAAGAATTTTTTGTGAAACTATAACTAGTAATAGGAAGAAAAGAAATTTTAAGAAAATGGAGAAAATGCGGGAGAAGAGGAAATATTTTAAGCGGCTAAAAAATAAAATAGTTGCCACCATAGTCACCGTGAAAGGTGATAATAGATTTTTTGCGAAAACTACTATAGGAGGTCTTGAAGTCCTGGCTCTCTTGGACTCAGGGGCTAGCGACAGCTGCTTATGAAAGAACTCAGCTCCATTCCTTCGGGGAAAGGAAGCCTTGATTATGCCAATCAAGGGCCAAAATATCCGGACCGCGAACGGGGATGAAACCGCTGTAAATCTGAAATCCAGCGAAGGATCACTCTTGCCAATAAATGTTACTTTAGACTAGGTAGGCAACTGAAAAGTAAAGTCCTCTCTCGGCAAACGAAAATCATACTCTACAAGTCACTTATCGTACCCGTGCTGCTATATGGTGCAGAAGTATGGACCATGACAACATCAGATGAAGCGGCTCTGGGAATGTTCGACAGAAAAGTTCTTCGAAAGATTTATGGACCTCTACGGGTTGGTGATGGCGAGTACCGAAGAAGATTTAACGATGAGCTGTACGAGCTCTACACAGAAATCAACAAAGTCCAGCGAATTAAAACGCAGTAATAAGCTAACTACCTACCAAATTTCAAGCAAATCGCTTAATTAAAAATATTTTTTTGGAAAAGGTCGGTCCCTGGTCCACTTCTCGGAAAAGAGTTTTCCCTATTATTCCTATTAAATAAATAAATAAATAAATATTTTTTGGATAGGTCGGTTCTGGTCCACTTCTCCGTAAAAAAATTTCCTTATTATTTAGCCCAAGCCATAAGCTACTTATGTAACTATTTCAAACAAATCGCTCAATAAATACATTTTTTGGGATAGGTCCCTGGTCTACTACTACAACGTCTCCCTATTATTAAACCAAGCAATAAGCTACCTATGTTACAAAATTAAGTGAAACACAAAACTCCTTTAATTATGAATGCATTTGTGTTGGCACACTAGGTTGCCTGTTTTGTGTATTTCAATGCACACTAAAAGTTTTGTATAATATTGTGATGCACATATACAATACAATTGAATTGTGCTGATGCACACTCTGCTGGGCATAAGAATTCTCATAAATGTTGTAGCAGGGGCAACTCTCTTCTATACACATTATATGCCCTTCTAATATAGGCATGCCATTGGAAGTGGCGTCCTGCCACACGTAGTAAACTAAAGGTCTTGAAAAATATCACACCCTTGCCCTTAAAGCAGAGCTAATTGTACATTTCTTCTCAATATGCCACACACTGCAGATTTTGGGGTATACTTTTTCTGAACATGCCCCACATTTTAAACTAAATGCCTTGAAAAATACCCACTCAAGGAATTCGATAATGGGCATGGTAGTATGGCCATGAGAAAGTGTTTGCCGAACTGGGTATCTTGCCACTGGTAGAACATTGGTAGTAAAAGATTATACTTTTTTTTCGTGTCTTCATATGAAATCGTGGAATACAACAATAAAACCTTTATTAAACTTTAAAACTCGTATCTTGGTGGAAGATGAATTGATTGTGGACTCTCTTCAATAATACTTTGTACATACCCATTACCATAATAGTCAATGAAACTGTTCACAAAGTGAGCAAGTGATGCACTGTCTTGAATTTTAAATATACTTTGTAAGGTTTCTCTGAGATATTTAAATTTACAAATTATACATTGTTGGTAGCGCAAAATTGTTGTTTTTATAATAACATAAAAGTTTTGTTTGTAGAAAAAACAGAAATTTGTAAGCCAATATATGAATCAACCTATTAAAAGCGGGTTTTTGACCCTAACCTCAGAGTTTGAGGGTATATTGGAAATTCTAAATACGTAGGGTTTATGTGCCACTCCATATAGCTGGAGTTTAAGCCTTACTAGCGCAGGGCACAAAACATTTCCATCTATTTGTATATACCCAGGGTCACAATATGTATGTATATTTCTCCCTATTCAGAATCTATACAGGAATTGCTCTAATACACTTTTAGATGTTATGCTGTGAGAGATTATTGATGTAATTGCAGCTTGGCTGTCAATGTACAAATTTACGCGGCTACATTTTAAGCTATTTTCCTCCAGTGTTTTTACAGCTTTAGTCACATATGTTTATTTCCGGATCAGCACAGTATACCGCAGACCTTACTCCTTCCACTTCTTTGCAGTAATCGGTATATACGTGTACCGCCTCGTCTGCCATTTGAACGCTCTTTCGTTAACCTTTAATCTCTATTGTGGCTCTCATAGACCCATTGAATGCGCTCAAGCTGCCCCAAGGCATTGAGTCTCGTTTCAGTTGCTAACGCTATGTTCTTCGCTTTCCACTTTTAATTTATTGAGTGGCCGGCCATCAACCAAAGACTCCACAGTATGATAGGCTTTAAGACCGCTGTAAAAATGTAAAATAAGGGAGATGAGGCGATAGACCCCACGTGCACCCCAGTATTCTTTCACATGCATAAAGTGCAGTCTAGGCCTTCTTCACTCTTTCCTCTACGTTGAGTTTCCAAGACAACTTACTGTCTAGAATAATTCCTAGATATTTGGCACAAGGTTTCTCCAGCAGGGTCACACCTCCTAGCTTAGGCCTATAACAGTTCATTGCCTTATACCACCTGTTAAAAAAAGACCATATCCGTATTCCCCGCGTTGGCGCTCAACCAGATATTAGATGTCCAGGTCATTATATCCCGAAGCTTTCGACCATTGTTTGAAAGATTTTTCCACTAATGACAACTGCGTACCCCGTAATTTTAACCGACTGAGTAGTCGGTTGAACCCAGCGTCCATAGCAGTTACGCATTTTCCCGAGCCATCTAGTAAGTGTTGTATGTACTTGAATGTACATTCTTAAGACCCTCCATGATCACCTGTTTGAGACTTTATTGAAAGCCCCGGCAATGTCTGCGAATACTACTAAGAAACACTCTTTATATTATAAGACTTGCCTATGCATGTTGTGCGTATGCATGTTGTGTTTAGAAAAACAGTTTTTCAATTTTCGACTCGAGCTCAAGGCAGGATAATAATTTTTATGATAATTATTGTTTTTTTACGTTTTCCATAATTGAAAATTTATTTTTTATTTTTTCAGACAACCTGTCATAGATGCGCAGATAGATCCATTTCGAAGCTTGCTAAGACTTCATCATAACTACGCTTTAGGAACGCTGTGCTAACCATTTAGCGACACAGAGGTTGTTTGTTTAACTGATAAATTTCTTCTTCGTTTCACCATTTACCAACTATATTTAATCAGCGGCGCGCCATCTGTTGAAAATCGCTGATAATGTTGGATTTGTGTGTAATGTCAATTACATTTGACTTTCCATGTGCTCTTGGTTTATTAATGATTTTGTTGTTTTATCGGCCTATTGTAAAAGGATTCCAGGTTCGATTCGAGCTCAAAGCCAGAACAATAATTTTTATATGTATTTAATTAGCGAGACATGCATGGTGGTATTTTGAAATAAAAACCATTTGAGTTTGATTAATTTTAATTTATTGGGTGGGCGGGTATTTGTTGTTGGTTGGTACTAGCGGTGTTGAAAAGCCGTAAGGCTTCTAAAATTTCGGATGTGCAAGTTTGGTAAGTTTCAATGGTAGCATGGGGAGGTGACCATTTTGAGCAGTACACCTCTAATTGGTTACCGTCATATATAAGTGTCATATACAGTATTGTATTGTATAATCTTTATTTTCTCGTAAATATTTACAGTTTTTAGAGTATTACAAAATGAAATAAAAATACAAATAAGAAAACGGATAATGACGTTAGATGCTCATTCAAAAGCCAGGAAATGCCATGTCATTCGCTTAGTATTATAAATGCTTGTGGGGCGCATAATAATAAAAAATTATAATTGCTTACAATTGAAAAGATATGAATATGTATAAAGCGCAAGTATAACTATTATATGCGTGTATATTAAAACAAAAAATTCAAAATTACGGATATCAAGGTACTTTCATCAAATGGAAAAGACAAAAAACCTCGATGCTAATGGACGCAGGCACTTATATTTTAGGTCTCAAAAGAATTTCGATTGCCTTGTGATTGAAACCAAGTAGCCACTGCTTCACTTCCCCCAGAAACGCTGGTAGCCTTCTAATGAGTCGTATTTCAGCAGGTAGTTTGTTATATACGTTACATTATACGATGGTGTAGAAGTTACGAAAAAGTGTGGAGCGAAAGCTAGGAACTTTTTTTTGAAATAACGTCTTATTACTCAAATTGTAAAGGTTGTATATTGGGCTTTGCGTATACCCTTTCCTTATAAAAAAAAATGTTAAAACTTTATAATAGTATAAGTGCTGCACAGGAAGAATATTTAATTTTTTGAATAGATCCATAAAGTGTGTAAAACGACCACCTTTACATATTCTTCGGATTAGACACTTCTGTAGGATTAAAAGCGGATGGATCTTACTAGCGTAGGCACCACCCCACACTGACTCCGTATTGAAATTTTGAATGGATTGGTCCATGATACAGCAATAACAATATTATATTGGAACACAGTTTTCTTAAGTTATAGAAAGAACGAAAAGCTGATAACATGTAAGATTTCATTGCAGAAATATGCGATGACCAACTTAGATTTTGATCGAATATAACACCCAAATATTTGAAATTAGAGGCCACTTCGATCTCAAAACATTTACTGTCACTAGTGATGGACGATATGGCCATTTTGAGCTATCAGTGAAAATAGATACACTCAGAGAAAAGGGCCTTTCTAAAATCCAGCACCACCGGACTCAATTCAAGCTTTTCATGTTCTTACTTTTTTGTTCTTGAAAAACGAACGACCTGTTCTCAAAACAACAACCTTGTTCTTGAACTGACAACCATTTTCTTGAAAAGAGTACGGCTGGTCTTAAAATATGAACAAATGTTCTATTAATGAGAACAATGTTTTTAAATTAAGAACAGTCTTCTTAAATTAAGTTCAAGAAAAAAAAACGGTATAATTCGTGTGCACTAAAATGTTAAATACAACATTTGACACAAGTTATCAAGCAGTTTTTGTTGCCCAGCGGCTACAATGTTGCGGTTACGATCGTGTGGCGCGAGTTCGATCACCGTCAAACTATGAAGTTTTTTATATTCTATTTTTTAACTCTTATTTTTCGTTCAGTTCCACTCATATATGCACAGCTAATTCTCAAACTTGTTATGAAATGTTTTAAGTATATATTCAAATTGCATCAATAAAAATAAAAATTTCTCAATAAGAGAAAGACATGAAAAAATGCATGTTATGTGTTTTTTTCATCGTTTGGTCTTTAATAATAACTTTTTTGTTATTAATATTTTTTATTAATTACAAAAAATTATTATTAATAACAAGTAAGGAAAGTTAAGGTCGGGTGTAACCGAACATTACATACTCAGTTGAGAGCTATGGTGACAACATAAGGGAAAATAACCATGTAGGAAAGTGAACCGAGGGAAAGCCTGGAATGTTTTTGTATGACATGTGTATCAAATGAAAGGCATTAAAGAGTATTTTATGAGGGAGTGGGCCATAGTTTTATAGGTGGACGCCATTTAGGGATACAGCCATAAAGGTGGATCAGGGTTGACTCTAGAATGCGTTTGTACGATATGGGTATCAAATTAAAGGTGTTAATGAGTATTTTAAAAGGGAGTAATCCTTAGTTCCATAGGTGGACGCCGTTTCGAGATATCGCCACAAAGGTGGAACAGGGGTAACCCTAGAATTTGTTTGTACAATATGGGCATCAAACGAATGGTGTTAATGAGTATTTTAAAAGGGAGTGGGCCTTAGTTCTATAGGTGGATGCCGTTTCGAAATATTGCCATAAAGGTGGACCAGGGTTGACTCTAGAATGTGTTTGTACGATATGGGTATCAAATTAAAGGTATTAATGAGGGTTTTAAAAGGGAGCCGTGGTTGTTGTATACGTGGTCGCCTTTTCGAGATATCGCCATAAAGGTGGACCAGGGGTGACTCTAGAATGCGTTTATACGATATGGGTATCAAATGAAAGGTGTTAATGAGTATTTTAAAAGGGAGTAATCCTTAGTTCCATAGGTGGACGCCGTTTCGAGATATCGCCATAAAGGTGGACCAGGGGTGACCCTAGAATTTGTTTGTTCAATATGGGTATCAAAAGAAAGGTGTTAATAAGTATTTTAAAAGGGAGTATCAAATGAAAGGCATTAAAGAGTATTTTATGAGGGAGTGGGCCATAGTTTTATAGGTGGACGCCATTTAGGGATATAGCCATAAAGGTGGATCAGGGTTGACTCTAGAATGCGTTTGTACGATATGGGTATCAAATTAAAGGTGTTAATGAGTATTTTAAAAGGGAGTAATCCTTAGTTCCATAGGTGGACGCCGTTTCGAGATATCGCCACAAAGGTGGAACAGGGGTGACCCTAGAATTTGTTTGTACAATATGGGCATCAAACGAATGGTGTTAATGAGTATTTTAAAAGGGAGTGGGCCTTAGTTCTATAGGTGGATGCCGTTTCGAAATATCGCCATAAAGGTGGACCAGGGTTGACTCTAGAATGTGTTTGTACGATATGGGTATCAAATTAAAGGTATTAATGAGGGTTTTAAAAGGGAGTCGTGGTTGTTGTATACGTGGTCGCCTTTTCGAGATATCGCCATAAAGGTGGACCAGGGGTGACCCTACAATTTGTTTGTACAATATGGGCATCAAACGAAAGGTGTTAATGAGTATTTTAAAAGGGAGTGGGCCTTAGTTCTATAGTTGGACGCCGTTTGGAAATATCGCCATAAAGGTGGACCAGGGGTGACTCTAGAATGTGTTTGTACGATATGGGTATCAAATTAAAGGTATTAATGAGGGTTTTAAAAGGGAGTGGTGGTAGTTGTATATGTGAAGGCGTTTTCCAGATATCGACCAAAATGTGGACCAGGGTGACCCAGAACATCATCTGTTGGATACCGCTAATTTATTTATATATATAATACCTGCCAAGATTTTAAGGGTTTTTTATTTCGCCCTGCAGAACTTTTTCATTTTCTTCTACTTAATATGGTAGGTGTCACAACCATTTTATAAAGTTTTTCTAAAGTTATATTTCGCTTCAATAAAACAATCCAATTACCTTACCAACCAAGTTTAGTCGCTTTATCTCTCTTTTGTAATGAATTATCGCAATTTTTCGGTTTTTCGAAATTTTCGATATCGAAAAAGTGGGCGTGGTTATAGTCAGATATCGTCATTTTAAATAGCGATCTGAGATGAGTTCTCAGGAACCTACATACCAAATTTCATCGAGATACCTCAAAATTTACTCAAGTTATCGTGTTAACGGACGGACGGACGGACGGACGGACATGGCTCAATCAAATTTTTTTTCGATCCTGATTATTTTGATGTATGGAAGTCTATATCTATCTCGATTCCTTTATATATGTACAACCAACCGTTATCCAATCAAACTTAATATACTCTGTGAGCTCTGCTCAACTGAGTATAAAAATAAATAATTAAATGGGTACTAATTGGAAAAATCAACTTCCCAAACCACACCCCCTCTCGGCCCCAAAGATCAAGAACAAACCGTTCTTGAATTGAGACCGAAAAACGTTAAATCGACCACAAATCGTTCTCGAAGAATGAGAACGAAAATTCTTAAATCAAGCCCAATTAGTGCTTGAAGTGAGCACTGAAAGTTCACACATCAATACCACAGTGGTCATAAAATACGAACGGTGTGCTTGGAAAAACTGTTCTTAAAACAAGCCCATCGGTCACGAGTTAAGAAAACACGTACTTAACAGACTTTTGTCAACGAATGTTGTTAATTTTGAACTTGTTTCGTTCGTTTTAGAACGATTTTTTCTCTGAGTGTATGGCGATTTTTGAATCGCGTTTTTTTTGTTATAGCTATAGCGATGGCTTTAATTTATTTTTAACAAACGAATCTATATAGAAGATATGATGGGCGATACAACGATTTTGACTATCAGTGAAAATGGATATGGCGATTTTTGAATCGGCGCTATTTTTTTACAGCTATAGCGATCGCTTTAATTTATTTTTAACAAACGAATCTATATAGAAGATATGATGGGCGATACAACGATTTTGACTATCAGTGAAAATGGATATGGCGATTTTTGAATCGGCGCTATTTTTTTACAGCTATAGCGATCGCTTTAATTTATTTTTAATAAGCGAATCTGCAATTTGTATACTTGGATATAAAAAAAGGAATGTTTAAGTTTGTTTATCGGAGTAGATTGAATGTTATACATTTATTTAGTTTAGTATACAGAATATATGAACCAAAATTGGAATAAAAAGAAAAAAATATGTACCTTTTATTGTAAACTGATATAATGTGAAATTCTAATTTTCTGAGATACTATGATACAATATTATTAACTGGCTGACGATATTGTGTTCAGTGTCGTATTACACTCAATGAGATGAAACTAGCTGACATATATGTCTATGCATTGAAACATTTGAATTAATAAGAGGAATGTTTTGGGTTTGAATGTCAGCCAATAATTGATTTTATTGAAAAAATTCTTTCTCTTTTATAGATACATAATTTCATAACCTACACATTCATAATTATCCTAATACTAACAACCTAAAAATATGTACATTTGTAATAATACTGTGATTACATGTAGATTTGTATTAATACTATGCATACATGTAGATTTGTATTAATACTATGCATACATGTAGATTTGTATTAATACTATGCATACATGTAGATTTGTATGCAAAGTCAGCAGATTGATATTCATGTAAAATGTTTGTATGTGAATATTTGGTTAATTCACATTATTGGTTGTATGTAAATATGTTGGTGGCAAACTAACATTGACCATCGGCAGTGTATTGACCGGAGTGTGTGACTTAGCAGAATTTGTTAGGTGTGAACTGACAAAGGTTTCATATTCGGCATTCCATTGATGTTAGCGAACCGCTGTGTTAGGTCAATGTAATTTATGTCGCATAATATTGTAATATGATTATGCTATTACTAAAATGTATTGGCATAGGAGTTCATGGTGCGTAATGCCGCAAATGTATTGCATAGGTGGGCATGACGCATAATGCTACACCATCCGCCTTAGAAAAAGAGGATTATATAATTGTTTTGTGAACAATTTTATAAGACTCTTTGTTCGCATTTTAAATGATTCTGGTATTTTACTGTAACTTGATATTGTAGTGAAAGAGTTTATGTACTTTGTTTCTAATTTGCTGACCTTGATACTTTTACATTTTATATATATATTTTTTTTTCAATGTTTTGTACAAATCTTTTTTTTTCAAAATTTTAAATTTAACGATTTTACATATAAAAAATTGTTTTTTTTTTTTTTGAATTTGACAATTATTTCACTTATTTTACCTATTTTACTTATTCTATTTATATGTATTTAATTAGCGATCTTTGCTCATATTGCTTTATACAATGGTTTTTGTAATTGATATTAGAGAAAAATTGTAAGTTTACAAACGGCGATGGTTACTAGGACATGTTTCTGAATTTCACTTCTTCATCAGCTAACTTTTCGGGACCTGAGCGTTGAACTCGAATCTCCAACATTCATATCAGTGCAAAGGCGTCCTGCCACACGTAGCAAACTAAAGGTCTTGAAAAATATCACACCCTTGCCCTTAAAGCAGAGCTAATTGTACATTTCTTCTCAATATGCCACACACTGCAGATTTTGGGGTATACTTTTTCTGAACATGCCCCACATTTTAAACTAAATGCCTTGAAAAATACCCACTCAAGGAATTCGATAATGGGCATGGTAATATGGCCATGAGAAAGTGTTTGCCGAACTGGGTATCTTGCCACTGGTAGAACATTGGTAGTAAAAGATTATACTTTTTTTTTCGTGTCTTCATATGAAATCGTGGAATACAACAATAAAACCTTTATTAAACTTTAAAACTCGTATCTTGGCGGAAGATGAATTGATTGTGGAATCTCTTCAATAATACTTTGCACATACCCATTACCATAATAGTCAATGAAACTGTTCACAAAATGAGCAAGTGATGCACTGTCTTGAATTTTAAATATACTTTGTAAGGTTTCTCTGAGATATATAAATTTACAAATTATACATTGTTGGTAGCGCAAAGTTGTTGGTTTTATAATCACATAAAAGTTTTGTTCGTAGAAAAAACAGAAATTTGTAAGCCAATATATGAATCAACCTATTAAAAGCGGGTTTTTGACCCTAACTTCAGAGTTTGAGGGTATATTGGAAATTCTAAATACGTAGGGTTATGTGCCACTCCATATAGCTGGAGTTTAAGCCTTACTAGCACAGGGCACAAAACATTTCCATCTATTTGTATATACCCAGGGTCACAATATGTATGTATATTTCTCCCTATTCAGAATCTATACAGGAATTGCTCTAATACACTTTTAGATGTTATGCTGTGAGAAATTATTGATGTAATTGCAGCTTGGCTGTCAATTTACAAATTTACGCGGCTACATTTTAAGCTATTTGCCTCCAGTGTTTTTACAGCTTTAGTCATATATGTTTATTTCCGGATCAGCACAGTATACCGCAGACCTTATTCCTTCCACTTCTTTGCAGTCATCGGTATATACGTGTATCGCCTCGTCTGCCATTTGAACGCTCTTTCGTTAACCTTTTATCTCTATTGTGGCTCTAATAGACCCATCGAATGCGCCCAAGCTGCCCCAAGGCATTAAGTCTCGTTTCAGTTGCTAACGCTATGTTCTTCGCTTTCCACTTTTAATTTATTGAGTGGCCGGCCATCAAACAAAGACTCCACAGTATGATAGGCTTTAAGACCACTGTAAAAATGTAAAATAAGGGAGATGAGGCGATAGACCCCACGTGAACCCCAGTATTCTTTCACATGCATAAAGTGCAGTCTAGGCCTTCTTCACTCTTTCCTCTACAAGGCAACTTACTGTCTAGAATAATTCCTAGATATTTGGTACAAGGTTTCTCCAGCAGGGTCCCACCTCCTATCTTAGGCCTATAACAGTTCATTGCCTTATACCACCTGTTAAACAAGACCATATCCGTATTCCCCGCGGTGGCGCTCAACCATATATTAGATGTCCAGGTCATTATATCCCGAAGCTTTCGACCCTTGTTTGAAAGATTTTTCCACTATGACAACTGCGTACCCCGTAATTTTAACCGACTGAGTAGTCGGTTGAACCCAGCGTCCATAGCAGATGTTAGAACAATCCGCCCTGCGGCGCTCCCTTGTCCATAGATTTTGTGGCCTCATACAGCCCCCGCTGCGAAGTAATCTTCCTGCAGTTACGCATTTTCCCGAGCCATCTAGTAAGTGTTGTATGTACTTGAATGTACATTCTTAAGACCCTCCATGATCACCTGTTTGAGACTTTATTGAAAGCCCGTCAATGTCTGCGAATACTACTAAGAAATACTCTTTATATTATAAGACTTGCCTATGCATGTTGTGCGTATGCATGTTGTGTTTAGAAAAACAGTTTTTCAAGTTTCGACTCGAGCTCAAGGCAGGATAATAATTTTTATGATAATTATTGTTTTTTTACGTTTTCCATAATTGAAAATTTATTTTTTATTTTTTCAGACAACCTGTCATAGATGCGCAGATAGATCCATTTCGAAGCTTGCTAAGGCTTCATCATAACTACGCTTTAGGAACGCTGTGCTAACCATTTAGCGACACAGAGGTTGTTTGTTTAACTGATAAATTTCTTCTTCGTTTCGCCATTTACCAACTATATTTAATCAGCGTCGCGCCATCTGTTGATAATCGCTGATAATGTTGGATTTGTGTGTAATGTCAATTACATTTGACTTTCCATGTGCTCTTGGTTTATTAAGAATTTTGTTGTTTTATCGGCCTATTGTAAAAGGATTCCAGGTTCGATTCGAGCTCAAAGCCAGAACAATAATTTTTATATGTATTTAATTAGCGAGACATGCATGGTGGTATTTTGAAATAAAAACCATTTGACTTTGATTAATTTTAATTTATTGGGTGGGCCGGTATTTGTTGTTGGTTGGTACTAGCGGTGTTGAAAACCTGTAAGGCTTCTAAAATTTCGGATGTGCAAGTTTGGTAAGTTTCAATGGTAGCATGGGGAGGTGGCCATTTTGAGCAGTACACCTCTAATTGGTTACCGTCATATATAAGTGTCATATACAGTATTGTATTGTATTGTATAATCTTTATTTTCTCGTAAATATTTACAGTTTTTAAAGTATTACAATATGAAATAAAAATACAAATAAGAAAACAGATAATGACGTTAGATGCTCACTCAAAAGCCAGGAAATGCCATGTCATTCGCTTAGTATTATAAATGCTTGTGGGGCGCATAATAATAAAAAATTATAATTGCTTACAATTGAAAAGATATGAATATGTATAAAGCACAAGTATAACTATTATATGCGTGTATATTAAAACAAAAAATTCAAAATTACAGATATCAAGGTACTTTCATCAAATGGAAAAGACAAAAAACCTCGATGCTAATGGACGTAGGCACTTATATTTTAGGTCTCAAAAGAATTTCGATTGCCTTGTGATTGAAACCAAGTAGCCACTGCTTCACTTCAGGTTACATTATACGATGGTGTAGAAGTTACGAAAAAGTGTGGTGCGAAAGCTAGGAACTTTTTTTTGAAATAACGTCTTATTTCTCAAATTGTAAAGGTTGTATATTGGGCTTTGCATATACCCTCTCCTTATAAAAAAAATGTTAAAACTTTAAAATAGTATAAGTGCTGCACAGGAAGAATATTTAATTTTTTGAATAGATCCATAAAGTGTGTAAAACGACCAGCTTTACATATTCTTCGGATTAGACACTTCTGTAGGATTAAAAGCGGATGGATCTTACTAGCGTAGGCACCACCCCACACTGACTCCGTATTGTAATTTTGAATGGATTGGTCCATGATACAACAATAACAATTTTCTTAAGTTATAGAAAGAACGAAAAGCTGATAACATGTAAGATTTCATTGCAGAAATATGCGATGACCAACTTAGATTTTGATCGAATATAACACCCAAATATTTGAAATTAGAGGCCACTTCGATCTCAAAACATTTACTGTCACTAGTGATGGACGATATGGCCGTTTTGAGCTATCAGTGAAAATAGATACACTCAGAGAAAAAGGCCGTTCTAAAATCCAGCACCACCGGACTCAATTCAAGCTTTTCATGTTCTTACTTTTTTGTTCTTGAAAAACGAACGACCTGTTCTCAAAACAACAACCTTGTTCTTGAACTGACAACCATTTTCTTGAAAAGAGTACGGCTGGTCTTAAAATATGAACAAATGCTCTATTAATGAGAACAATGTTTTTAAATTAAGAACAATCTTCTTAAATTAAGTTCAAGAAAAAGAAACGGTATAATTCGTGTGCACTAAAATGTTAAATACAACTTTTGACAGAAGTTATCAAGCAGTTGTTGTTGCCCAGCGGCTACGATGTTGCGGTTACGATCGTGTGGCGCGAGTTCGATCACCGTCAAACTATGAAGTTTTTTATATTCTGATTTTTAACTCTTATTTTTCGTTCAGTTCCAATCATATATGCACAGCTAATTCTCAAACTTGTTATGAAATGTTTTAAGTATATATTCAGATTGCATCAATAAAAATAAAAATTTCTCAATAAGAGAAAGACATGAAAAAATGCATGTTATGTGTTTTTTTCATCGTTTGGTCTTTAATAATAACTTTTTTGTTATTAATATTTTTTATTAATTACAAAAAATTATTATTAATAAAAATAAATAATTAAATGGGTAGTAATTAGAAAAATCACCTTCCCAAACCACACCCCCTCTCGGCCCCCAAAGATCAAGAACAAACCGTTCTTGAATTGAGACCGAAAAATGTTAAATCGACCACAAATCCTTCTCGAAGAATGAGAACGAAAATTCTTAAATCAAGCCCAAGTAGTGCTTGAAGTGAGCACTGAAAGTTCACACATCAATACCACAGTGGTCATATAATATGAACGGTGTGCTTGGAAAAACTGTTCTTAAAACAAGCCCATCGGTCACGAGTTAAGAAAAAACGTACTTAACAGACTTTTGTCAACGAATGTTCTTAATTTTGAACTTGTTTCGTTCGTTTTAGAACGATTTTTTCTCTGAGTGTATGGCGATTTTTGAATCGCTTCTATTTTTTATAGCTATAGCGATGGCTTTAATTTATTTTTAACAAACGAATCTATATAGAAGATATGATGGGCGATACAACGATTTTGACTATCAGTGAAAATGGATATGGCGATTTTTGAATCGGCGCTATTTTTTTACAGCTATAGCGATCGCTTTAATTTATTTTTAACAAACGAATCTATATAGAAGATATGATGGGCGATACAACGATTTTGACTATCAGTGAAAATGGATATGGCGATTTTTGAATCGGCGCTATTTTTTTACAGCTATAGCGATCGCTTTAATTTATTTTTAATAAGCGAATCTGCAATTTGTATACTTGGATATAAAAAAAGGAATGTTTAAGTTTGTTTACCGGAGTAGATTGAATGTTATACATTAATTTAGTTTAGTATACAGAATATATGAACCAAAATTGGAATAAAAGGAAAAAAATATGTACCTTTTATTGTAAACTGATATAATGTGAAATTCTAATTTTCTGAGATATTATGATACAATATTATTAACTGGCTGACGATATTGTGTTCAGTGTCGTATTACACTCAATGAGATGAAACTAGCTGACATATATGTATATGCATTGAAATATTTGAATTAATAAGAGGAATGTTTTGGGTTTGAATGTCAGCCAATAATATTAATACTATGCATACATGTAGACTTGTATGCAAAGTCAGCAGATTGATATTCCTGTAAAATATTTGTATGTGAATATTTGGTTAATTCACATTATTGGTTGTATGTAAATATGTTCGTGACAAACTAACATTGATCATCGGCAGTGTATTGACCGGAGTGTGTGACTTAGCAGAATTTGTTAGGTGTGAACTGACAAAGGTTTCATATTCGGCATTCCATTGATGTTAGCGAACCGCTGTGTTAGGTCAATGTAATTTATGTCGCATAATATTGTAATTAGATTATGCTATTACTAAAATGTATTGGCATAGGAGTTCATGGTGCGTAATGCCGCAAATGTATTGCATAGGTGGGCATGACGCATAATGCTACACCATCCGCCTTAGAAAAAGAGGATTATATAATTGTTTTGTGAACAATTGTATAAGACTCTTTGTTCGCATTTTAAATGATTCTGGTATTTTACTGTAACTTGATATTGTAGTGAAAGAGTTTATGTACTTTGTTTCTAATTTGCTGACCTTGATACTTTTACATTTTATATATATATATTTTCTTCAATGTTTTGTACAAATCTTTTTTTTTCTAAATTTTAAATTTAACGATTTTACATATAAAAAATTTTTTTTTTTTTGAATTTGACAATTATTTCACTTATTTTACTTATTCTATTTATATGTATTTAATTAGCGATCTTTGTTCATATTGCTTTATACAATGGTTTTTGTAACTGATATTAGAGAAAAATTGTAAGTTTACAAACGGCGATGGTTACTAGGACATGTTTCTGAATTTCACTTCTTCATCAGCTAGCTGTTCGGGACCTGAGCGTTGAACTCGAATCTCCAACATTCATAGCAGTGCAAAGGTAGATGCCTTTAGCTGCTAAGCCATATGAATGTGCCGTTGTTCGCTGTACAATTGGTCGCTAAGAGTTGCCTTTCTGTTTATATTCCTTTTGATCACCATGTAGGCACATACACTCTGTATGTAGTTTATTCCTAATGGTGTGGATATGATTTGCGATCATCTTTTCAGCTTTTGAAAGCTTAGTAACATTTGTTCGGATTTTTGCAGTATTTGTTTTTAATACTTCCGCTGTTACTATTATATCAATATGATCATATGTATTTAATTAGCGAGCTTTGCTAATATTGCTTTATACAATGGTTTTTGTAATTGATATTAGAGAAAAATTGTAAGTTTACAAACGGCGATGGTTACTAGGACATGTTTCTGAATTTCACTTATTCATCAGCTAGCTTTTCGGGAGCTGAGCGTTGTACTCGAATCTCCAACATTCATATCAGTGCAAAGGTAGATGCCTTTAGCTGCTAAGCCATATGAATGTGCCGTTGTTCGCTGTACAATTGGTCTCTAAGAGTTGCCTTTTTGTTTATATTCCTTTTGATCACCATGTAGGCATATACACTCTGTATGTAGTTTATTCCTAATGGTGTGGATATGATTTTTAGGCGCGCTTTTGAAAGCTTAGTAACATTTGTTCGGATTTTTGCAGTATTTGTTTTTAATACTTCCGCTGTTATTATTATATCAATATGATCATATGTATTTAATTAGCGTGCTTTGCTCATATTGCTTTATACAATGGTTTTTGTAATTGATATTAGAGAAAAATTGTAAGTTTACAAACGGCGATTGTTACTATTCTATTCTATTCTATTCTATTCTATTATTATATTTATTTTACAGCCGGATTTTAAATGTGTGCACCCACTTAAAATCCGCTTGTCTGAAGATATTCTCTATTATTTATGTATTTATAATAATTTATGTAAATATGTAACTGAGAGAAAAAAAAATCGTTTTCATTTTATTAGATATCTAATGTGCGATGAGTAAAGTGGAATGCTTAATTTATTATCAAAAGGTGATATGTTTAATCCTATTCTTATGGATTATTAATTCCTTATCTTTATTGTTCCTATTACTAGTTTTTCTCTATGTGGTACTAAAGTAAAATTGTTTTTTTTGTCAATTTTATTTACCTTATACCGTCCTTTATATCTATTATCTAGCTTATGGCTAGCTTCTTCTCTAACTAATACTAGATCGCCTAATTTTATTTCCTCACTGGTGCTACTTTTATCATAATTAACTTTTTGTTTTTCCTTGGCTTCTTTCACTAATTTTCTAGCTTTTTGTTACGCTATTTGAAGTCTATATTTAATTTCATTATCATATGCTTCGTGATTATACACTGGGCTTATTTTATTTTCGTTTAAGGGTTCGTACGTCGGGGGATTTTTCGCAAATATAAGCTCGTAAGGGTAATAACCGTGTACTGTCGAGGGGGTCGTGTTGTAGCAGTACCTACGCGAAATACCTGAGGTATTCGTCCCAATCATCCTTATCACTGGATATGTATGAACGTACATATTCGTTAAACGTCCTATGACTACGTTCTACAGTGCCCAAAGTTTGATGATGGTATGGTGTTGAGGTTTTATGCTCAATTTTTAACAGTTTGCATAGTTCTTCGAATAAGCAATTTTTGTATTCGGTTTCCATGTCTGTTAAGATTGTTTTATGCAACCACAAATCAGAATGAATTGCTCAAATACAGCTTTAGCAACTGTTATTGCGTGTTTGCTCGGAACTGGAATGGCCACCAAATATTTGGTGAGATCGCATATGATGGTAACTGCGTATTCGTTTCCGTTTATTGATCTCGGTAATGGTCCGACCGTATCGATCTGTACTATATCAAAAGCCTTCGGAGGTGTCTCCGTTATTGTCATTGGCTCTTTTATATGCTTATTTATTTTGTTTTTCTGACAGTGGATGTAGCTTTTTACGTATTTTCTTACGTCATTTTTCATGTTTAGCCAGCTATATTTCTGCTTGATTTTATTTGTCATGCGATTTATTCCTGGGTGGCCACCACTAATAGGATCGTCATGATATTTTTTTCAGAATTTCCTTAATTTTCCCGGGATTAGTCACATATATAACCTCTGGGCTTAGTGCAATTGTTAGTTTTTTGAGAACCTTGTTTCCTATTTCAATAAATTTTCCTACTGCAGTATAATTTCTTTTAAACAATTTGTCCCCTAAGGACAACTGCATTCGTACAAGGCCTAAATTGCCGGCTTCTCTTTCGAGCCTGGTAAAGAATTGTCCTAAGTCAATCTTATCCTCAACAATTAGGTTTCTTGTATCAAAATCGCTACAAATTTCCTTCCCTTTTTTGAAATAGAATTTCGAAGGATTGAAAACGAGCTCGACTAGTCTTTTTACTTCAAATTTATTTAGCGCTTCATATATTTTGGGGTTCTCTGTGTGACTCTTTAATTTTAATGTTATTTTTTATATTCTTAGCTGCTGACCTAGTTGAAACTTTCATTATTTTGCATGCTTCAACTGACATTTCTTTTAAATTTGTTATGTTAATGCGAGAAAATGCGTCCGCGACATGATTTTCTTTTCCAGCAATGTACTCCACTTCGAAATCATATTCTTCTAAATCGAGTCTTACTCGTGTTAACTTAGATGAAGGACTCTTCATCGAGAAAAGGTATGTTAAAGGGCGATGGTCGGTTTTAATTATGAATTTTCTGCCATAAACATATGGTCTAAAGAAGGTTATGGCCCAATGGATTGCTGCTAGTTCTTTTTCTATTGTAGCTTTTTTTGTTTCGCCTTTTGTAAAGGATCTAGAAGCGTAAGCAATTGGTAACTGTTTGCCATCATGTTCTTGGCTAAGGACTGCTCCGCAAGCATACCCACTAGCGTCTGTTGTTATGCAGAATTCTTTATTGAAGTCGGGGTATTGCAAAAGTTTTGGGCTGGTTAATGATTCCTTTAAATAGACAAAAGCTTTTTGACATTATTCTGTCCAGTCGAAAGAAACATTCTTTTTGCAAAGCCTAGTTAATTTTCTTGAGTATTCTGCGAAATTCGGTACAAATCTTCTGTAATAATTGCAGAACGCTACGAATCTTTTAACTTCATCTGCTGTTTTTGGTGTTGGGTAATTTTGAACTGTTTCAAATTTGCTTGGGTCTGGTAGTATTCCCTCGCTTGTGCATTTATGTCCTAAATAAGTTGCCTCTTCGCTGAAGAATAGGCATTTATCTGGATGTAATTTTAAGTTGTATTTTCTACAAGTAGAGAAAACATCTCTTAAGTTTTTAGCATGTGTTTTTCTGAACACCCTAGTACAACTAAATCATCCATATATGGAAATGCTTGGGATGGTTTAAGGCCTGCAAATGCCAGTGTCATCATTCTTTGGAATGAGTTTGGTGCTACTTTTAATCCATAGGGTAGTCTTTTGAATCTATATGTACCATTTTCTGCTGTGAATGAGGTTATATCTCTAGAATCTTGGTGTAATTCTATTTGGTGAAAACCTGACATAAGGTCAAGGCATGAAAAGTATTTTGCTCTTCCAAGTTGGTCTAAAATATCATCAATTCTTGGAAGTGGGAATTTATCCGCTGCTAGTTTTTTGTTTACTTGTCTGTAGCTGATAATATATCGCAATTGGTAATTCGCTTATTTGCATTTAAATTAGTAAGTTGAATTCCGCTCATACAATGGTCCTATATTCCAAAGGCAAGGCTTATACAAGCATGCATATTATCTTCAATATTACTAAATCTACTATAAACATGGTATATACAGGTCCCTGATTCTGGCCTAGTAACCTCATGAATGAAGGAAAATAGCCATGTTCTGCTAGGAGCGCAAGATAGTTGTCTAGCATAGAATTGGTGCTCATTAAATTAAAATTAAAATCGCCTAATATAACAATATTTGATACTTTTTCTCTACTTAAAAAAAAGAGAAT
Organism: Eurosta solidaginis; assembly: GCF_040869045.1. NCBI lineage: Eukaryota > Metazoa > Arthropoda > Insecta > Diptera > Tephritidae > Eurosta > Eurosta solidaginis. Next base: position 148,393,014 of record NC_090319.1, on the reverse strand, counting down.
TCCTCATCGAACAATTTAAAAGATATTGATTGAAATCTATACAGACATACAAAAGTGAAAGGTACATTGCATATTTACAATGAAATTTTTATTACATTAGCGCTTGGTAGACTAAAGCAAGTAACTTCATACTCGTAAAAATCACGTATAAAAACTCCAACACCACCAGCAGTACACGAGTCATTTGTGTTTGCAAAAAATTATAACTAGGAATACCACAGTTTTTTATTTCATAAGAAAAAATCCAAATTTTTTAGACTAAAATAATATCGGGAAGATTAACAAAGGATTCAAGGTTGCAAACTAAGGAATCGAAATTCTGCCAATTTCGATGCAAAACTGTAAAGGTATTGTCTCTGGATGTTAATATATTAGAGTCATGTTACATACATACATATATCTTGCATGAGTTCTAAACATTTCTCACGCTGCAATGCATTCAATACCCTGCTTATGTTGTAAGTATGTTTGTGTTTATAATATGCAATGTCAACATAATTACGTTCCCACAGGCGGGCAAGCAAGCGAAACGCGAACGGTTGCTATGTACATCGGTCATGCAATATGTATGTACGTATGATTAGTATAAAGGTACTTTAATGCATAAGTGTTTAGAATATTTTAGTATAAATAAGCCGAAATTTAATTAATAAAGTTAATTCCATCTGGTGCCGCTTAAATGGCACTATACTGAATTCAATTATTTTTGTTCTAATATTACAGTCATTGAAGACATTAATGACTGGGATGTTATTCATAAGAACTGATCTTATTTTCATAATTTCGAATTAAAAATAAAACAATTATTTATAATAATAAAACTTAACTAAGATTTGTTTAGGCCACAAGCCTAAATATGGCGGTGCACCCTCGTATCGTTTTACTTTTCTTTTCATTTATTCATATCGGTTTATACCGATAACCGTTTACCCCGCCGGATAATAGTTAAGCCTAGGATTCGGCGGTGACCGCGAACTAAAGTCTTTTTATCTCTTTCACTTTTTGCGAACGTTTAAGAAACCGCCAGCAGCTAAGCCACCGAAGAGGTAAGTCCTTTTTAATCAAAATTATAAAGTTCACTCTATACACTTCCGCAATCTGAAATCTTGAATTGTGATTAATTGGATTAACTCTGAATTTGCATTTATTTTCACTTTAATAAACATTATTGTGTATCCCTTTATAACGAATTCGTTTGTGTTTTTTCCTTTCTTTTCTCCCCACCAGTGTTGCCAGGTGATGAAAAAAAAGAAGCTAGATTGGCAAAAAAAAAGGCTAGAAAAATCTAAATTTAGAAGAAAAAAAAGAAGCTAAAAAAGGTCAGAAATTTTTTTGGTTAATTCATAAAAATTTTTTTTATATTTTAGTTTACACATTTGTAAATAAAAACTTATAAACATAACTTAAACATAACTTCTTTTTTTAAAACATATCAGGCACATTTTCCTTGACTAGCACATGGAATTACTTTAAATGATTGCATATGTGTATATACACAAAAAAAAAATATTACAAACTAATTATTTATATAAAATATTCCCCGTCAGAAAAATCAGAAGAGCTTAAGTCTGCGTATAAAGTTTGGCTATTTACCATAGATATGAGATCATGGGTAATTTCAAAGTCATTACAACATTTAGATAATCGTTTTAACGAGCATCTAATATTAAGCAGCGCATTAAGCATTTTAATTTTTAGTTTGTTCCTTAATTTAGTTTTCAGAATTTTCATGCCACTAAAAGTTCTTCCAACCTCCGCGTTACTGAGTGGTAATACTAAAAACTAAATATGAATTCGACAAGTTCTAAAAAAGGTGGTTCGTTTAATGCATTTTTATGTTCTCGGACTTCCGACCAAAATTCCATGGTGGAGTGTACATTTTTCCATTGTATAGTTATAAGTTTTCGCCACTGCAGCTCTATTAATGCTATTTGATTTGAAGAATAACTATACTTCTCTTTTTCAAAGTAAGAAAATACATCTGGCTTTGAAACTTTCAAAGAATTTTCAGCAGAAAAAGAATTAATCTTTTGTAGAGAACTCATATTATTAGATATTAGATGTTCACAGGAACTATTGAAATTATTTTATTTTAGAAATTATTAAAAATACATTCGGATTAAAAAAGGCTAGAAAAAAGTCACGAAGCTAAACCAAATTTCGAGGCTAAAGGCAAAAACAAAAGACTAAATCTAGCCTCGAAAAGGCTAACCTGGCAACACTGCTCCCCACCATTATTGCGAGCGCGCCTTATATCTGGTCTTGCCGCCGTAACATTTGGTCCTTACGCGCCGAGAAAGTTAATATTTCGAAACGAAGCACAAATTTTACCATCAAAAATTAACCAGCACGTGTGAAAAACCTAAGAGCTTAGATATTATTTATAAAAGGTATCAAATTCACAAATTAAAATCAACCAGCGAAGAAGCAAAACGAACGAGCAACACATATAGTCCAACTGGTCATCACAACACACATACAGACATAAAATCATCACTACAGCTAAAACGAATCAAATCATCATACGATATCACGTCCATTTATCACATCATCACAATAACATCACATCTACAGTCCACATAACATCGCATCAACAGTCCACATAACATCATATCAGATCACATACATTACCAAAACTTTGGTTTTTCAGACTACAAAATTTGTGTAAGGTGAGTGGTTGATTTTGGTGCACATTTTTTTTTATATACGAACTAACGTATCGAGTGAATTTGTGATATCCATTTGCAAGTCAAAGCAAGTGGAAGTTCATTGTGTTTTAAACGCACACTTATCGCCTTTTGATTATCGGCTAAGTCCCCCTCCAGTGGTAAGACTTTTCCGACACAACTCAAGGCAAGACAGTCAGTGGATTTTTTTTTTCCTTTTGCAACAAAATTATCATTGCACTGTGCAACCATACTCTGTTTCTATAGACAGTCTTTTCGGTTGTTGATTTTCGGCAACAATCTACATACACTCTCACTTGGTTGATGAATTTGCAAAGAGATACCACAATATTCACGAAGTCAGAATATTCTGGAACCAAAAAAATTTTTTTTCTAAAACATTTCACCTTTGTTGGGTGGCTAGTAGTAATTTTTTTTTAATTGCGACAAACAATTAGAGAATTGTTGCAAGTCGCTCATCTGTGAATACACTTAAGTCATATTAATTCGAAGGCATTTAATAGAGAATATTTTTTCACCGATTTTATATAGTATAATCAAATTCGTTATTTTTGAACGGAATTCAGTTTGTTAATCAGTTGCGAACTGAAATAATACCAGAAAGCCAAAAAATTAGCACTGCGTTGGGTGGCTAGTGGCTCATCACAATTGGTCACAACCACAATTTATACTGATCGCTTTATATTATATAGCTGTATTTTTTCAGCGTTTTTATAATAAATAATTAAAAGTGTAATTTTCCACATTAAGTTGGATAAAAAAATTTATTTTCTTATTTATATTGGAAAAGACACCCTGGTTGGCTACTCGGGAATACTCATCAACGTTCACATCACACTTTTTGTATACACATTAAATCCTCTTCGGGATTTCTATCTGTGGTTCAAACTTTACACACTATATCCACATTGGGATTACCATCTGCGTTAAAAAATTTTTTTTTTTTTAAACACGCCAAATTTTTGGAAAATATTTCTATCTGTGTCCAACAGATCTGTTAAGACACATTAAATATTTGCAGACGAGTCTTTTCTCTGCACTGCACATCACTGTAGACACATTAAATCCTTTCAGGATTTCTATCTGTGTTTAATATCACTTTGTACACACTAGAACCTTTCAGGATTTATATCTGTGCTGCATATCACTACATACACACTAAATCCTCGTCAGGATTTCTTTCTATATCACTGTATACACATTAAATCCTCGTCAGGATTTCTATCTGTGGCTTACATAATCCTCGTGAGGATCTCTATAAGTGGTTCATATCACTGGCTGCACATTAAATTCACATAAGATTGCTATCTGTGTTAACACATTCAATCAGACCAGATATTCAATCCGTGTCTTTTAAAAGATTTTACTTATACGGCACAATAACAGCAGGATTGATAGCTGGACTACGTTCAAAAAACAAAACACACTTATAATTTTTGCTGCGGTTGAATACGCACCAACGCCACTAAGTTTTTGCCTCCAATCTCGAACCCTTTAAAGAAACAAGATATTCAAATTAATAAAATCAATGGAGACTTATATGAGATTGGCTGATTCCATAGTCGAGTTTGAACAAGAGTTCAACTCCGCCCCGGCCGAGTCCCGGAACAAGCACACCCTTGCACTACTGCAAGAGGAGCTAAGGGCACTATGGAAGAAGACCAAGTCCACATATGAAAGTCTTCTCAGCAATCCTGAGCTGTCCAAAGACGAGCTCAGCTCACTAAGAAAGAAGAATAAAAGCTGCTTCGCAGGCTACCTGCAATGCATGTCTGCTGTGGCGGCTGAAGTTGAAGCTATCACCCCACAGCCAGCAAAAGATGAAACAAAGGATGAAGAATCTTCCCGCCGGGGACATAAAATGCGGCTGCCGCCTTGTGACACCGATGTATTTAAAGGCGACTACCTTTCCTGGCCAGCCTTAGAGATATGTTCACGGCCATTTACATCCACAATAAAAAAAATAAATAAATTTAAGGCGCGATAACCTCCGAAGAGATCTAAGGCCGAGCTTCTCTTCCAATTTGCGTCGTGCTCCTCTTGATTTTCCCTACAAATTGACCGGACGGGACCTACATGTTTTATGCCGACTCCGAACGGCATCTGCAAGGCAGATGAGTTTTCACTGAGAGCTTTTCATGGCAGAAATACACCCGGAGCGCTTGCCAAACACTGCCGAGGGGCGACCCCGCTTAGAAAAATTTTCTTCTAATTGAAAAACCTTATTTCTAAAATTTTGATGTTGCTTTGCCCGGGAGTTGAACCCAGGGCATACGGTGTGATAGGCGGAGCACGCTACCATCACACCACGGTGGCCGCATACATCCACAATACTGATCTGAAAGATGTCGAGAAATTATATTATCTAAAACAAAAAACTCAAGGGGAGGCAAAAGAAATAGTGGGCAGGTGCTCATTAACAAACGAGGGGTTTGCAACCGCCTGGAAGGATCTAAGCGACAGGTACGAAAATAAACGGATCCTCGTCAACACACAACTAAAACTTTTATTTAATCTGACGGCAGTCGAGCAGGAGTGTGGACCATCAATCAAAAAATTGCAACGTGAGATCAACAATTGCATTTCTGCGCTAAAATGTCATAATATTGACATCACAAATTGGGATGCAATTATAACTTACTTATGCTCCACAAAACTCCCTGAATCTACACTGGCTCTTTGGGAACAGACCGTAGAACGAAACACAGATATTCCGAAATGGGAGGATATGGACAAATACCTGTCCAATCGCTTCCAGACATTAGAGACGGTTTCCGATCTTAGGGGTAATAAAACAACAAAAACACCCAAAAGTCAGAGTTAGAATTCTAGGGAAAATTCTAAGAAACTTGGGGTTTACCAAGCCAGCGTACCAAAGTCGGCATGTAAGATGTGCAACAGTACGGAGCACAAATTACGAATTTGCCAAAAATTCCGTAGGTTGTCCACGTCAGGAAAAATCGAATTTGTAAAAAACAATAGTTACTGTCTGAATTGTGACACGATGCACTAGCCAATTCAATTGCAGCACGTGCCACGCAAGGCACAACACCTTGCTCCATCTTCCGACAGCACAACCAATGACAACTCCTCAAAGGTGGACTCAAAACGCCACCGACAACACACCTTCAACCTCACAGCACGCTAGGGCAAAGATGGAGTCTGAAAAAAGACAAGATAATGCTAATAACGTCTCTTCGTGTCATGCTAACACCACTAAAGGGGTATTATTAGGAACAGCACGTGTTAATATACACTATAATGGAGTAAAATTTTCCGCCAGAGCGCTGATAGACTCTGGGTCCGAATGCTCTTTCATAACAGAAAGACTAAAAAAGCGAATAAACCTTCCATCCAAACGTTTGCATGTGCAAGTGTCAGGAATCAATAATACACCATCTGCACAGATAAAGGAATCATGTGCGATTACCTTAGGTTGGCTTACAGACCCCTTAATAAGCATCGATACAGTGGTCCTAGTCCTGCCTCAATTAACAGGGGACCTTCCGACTTGCCAAATCAGCGCAACGACTCGGCAAGCGTTCCCTGATCTGATTCTGGCGGATAAGAGGTTCTTCATTAATGAACCAGTCGACCTTATACTTGGAGGCGACATTTATCCCCAGATAATACTAAACGGCATACGGAAGAACGTTCTAAATATGCTTCTCGCACAAGAAACCGTCGTCGGTTGGATTTTAACCGGTCGTGCAGAAGCACCTTACCCAACTAATACACGAGTATCTGTTTTTAACGAAATTAGCCTAGACAAGCAACTAACCGCCTTCTGGGAACTTGAAAACGTACCTAAGAAAAGGGCACTTAACGATGATAATGCCTATTGCGAGGAACTTTTCAGACCTACAACAGAAAGAAACTCCGATGGCAAATATATTGTCGCCCTTCCATTTAAACAGGATTTTCCCAACAACATCTTCTTAGGGCCTACCCTGAACGGCGTCTGTTCCCAATTCTACCGGAATGAGACGCGCCTAGCCAAGACACCGGCCCTACAGACAGAGTACAATAGGGTACTAGCGGAATATGAGACATTGGAACATATGTCAAAAGTTCCAAAAATCATACCACCCCACGTGAACGATTGCTACTTCTTACCACATCATGCGGTTATAAAAGAAGAAAGCACCACAACAAAAGTTCGTGTGGTACTCAACGCTTCGTGTCCCACAGCCAATGGCACAAGCCTCAACGACGTACTTTATACAGGCTCAGTACTTCAGGCCGACTTAACGATTCTACTCCTTCGATGGAAATTCTTTAAATATGTTTTTAATAGCGACATCGAAAAGATGTACCGGCAGATATGGGTAAAGCCAAACCAAACACAATTCCAAAGAATAGTTTTTCGTAACAACCCAAGTGACCCTATCAGCGTCTACGAATTAAAGACAGTCACCTTTGGAATCAATTGTGCTCCTTATCTGGCGATAAGGACACTGCACCAGCTAGCAGACGACGTTAAAACTTCATCACCAATTGCCGCAGATATTTTACGGACAGGTATGTACGTCGATTACGTTCTTGCGGGGGGGGCATAGCATCGACTCCACACTCAAAACTCGCGATGAAATCACAGATGCTTTACAGTCCGCAGGTTTTTCCCTTCGCAAATGGACGTCAAATTGCTCAAGAATACTGAAAGGAATACCCAAACCTCATCTGCTCAACGAACACTTTTTGGAATTCGAGGACACGAGTACGGTCAAGACCCTAGGCGTTCGATGGAACGCGCATGACCAATTGAAAATGGCATTCAAGGGGTTGTGTAGCACAATATATAGCTTATCCAACCCAATTGTCAACCTCACCTTCGAGCGGCGAATCCCGTTTCACTAACAGACGAGGCTCCGGCGACCCCAAGCTCCTCATGGAACTTGGGGGTGGAGAGGGAGGGATGGCCTGAAGGTTTAATGTGGCTATATAAATCGTTCCCGAGATGGTCGGGCCAGCACCTTAATGGTGCTGTGTTACCGGAGCGTATCTGTATCCGACAAAGGACCATCACATCGATAACACTCCCCAAAGCCTTCGGGGAGTAACCTAATCGCTACAACAACAACAACAACACCAATTGAAAATCGGGATATGTTAACGAAAAGGGCAATACTTTCTGCAATCGCTAAACTTTTTGATCCTCTAGGTTGGCTCGCCCCAGTCATCATTTTTGCCAAAATCATTATGCAAAACATTTGGTTAGAAGGGACTGACTGGGACGAACCAGTGTCGGCAGGAACTCTAGACCGATGGCATAATTGGAATACCCCTCCATTAACGGAATTCGTATCCCACGTTGGGTGTATTTTACGCCAACCAACGACGTTGAAATACACGGCTTTTGCGGCGCCTCGGAAAAAGCTTACGCCGCGACAGTCTTTTTACGAGCAAAGATAAAGGATGATGTCTACGTTAACTTATTAATAGCAAAAACAAGAGTAGCACCCGTTAAAACAATTTCCTTACCCCGATTAGAGCTATGCGGTGCAGTGTTGCTGGCCGAAACCATCGAATCAGTGCGTGAAAATCTGCATTTAGAAAATTTCAATCTACACCTATGGACAGACTCCACTATTCTTTTGGCGTGGATAAGAAAATCCCCTTGCTCTTAGTCAACCTTTGTCGCTCATCGAGTAACGAAAATTGTAGAAAAGGTAGGAAACAAATCCTGGCACCACGTAGAATCCGCATCCAATCCTGCAGACCTGGCTAGCCGAGGACTATCAGCGAAGGAGTTAGTCAATAACTCTTTGTGGTGGCATGGACCTTCTTGGTTACAAGAAGATAAGACAGAATGGCCAATACAAGAAAAGGACTATCGGACTAACATAGAGGAGAAAAGGGTGCAGGTTCATACAACTTCAAAAATAAAAGAGAAAGACGACATCCTCGAACGGTTTTCCAATTTATCCAGGGCCTTTAGGGTCATATCGTATGTTCGAAGATTTATCCAAAGAACCAATCCTAAGACAAAATCTTCCTTTAAAGCGGCATCGCACTTCATTTCACCCGATGAAATCCAGGCCACGACAAGTCAGTTAATAGCTTTCTACCAACGGAGGCACTATTCGGAGGAACTTTCGAGTTTAAATTCCGGGAAGCTCATCGGTTCAAAGAGTGAAATCCTCCCTCTTACCCCCCTTGTCGATGAAAAGGGCATATTGAGGGTGGGCGGTCGTCTTTCAGTGGCCAGTGATCTTCCCTACAGTGAACGGCACCCGATCATTATGCCGTATGACTGCCGGCTCACACGACTTCTTGTCCAGTTCATCCATAAGGACACCCTGCATGGGGAGAACCAACTTATGTTTCGTCGGCTACGTACACAATATTGGATCCCTAGGGTAAAAAATATGATCCGATCGGTGATACATAATTACAAAACGTTCACAATATTCCGCAAACGGACCCAAACCCAACTTATGGGAGATCTACCCCCAGAACGAACCACCTTTTCCCGGGCTTTCACCAATGCGGGGGTAGATTTTGCCGGACCATTTGACATCAAATCTTATAGCGGAAGAGGATGCCGCATGTCAAAGGGTTACGTCTGCCTCTTTGTTTGCTTTGCAACCAAAACTATTCACTTGGAAGCCACTAGTGACCTCAGTACTGCCGCATTCCTGGCAGCTTTCGATAGGTTTGTCGCTCGGCGAGGATGTCCAAAGAACATCTACTCCGACAATGCAACCAACTTTGTCGGAGCCTCCAGAGCTCTCCGCTCAGAACTCAAAGCTTTCCTGGCGGAAGCTCGCAACCAAACTCTATCCAAGTACAGTCACCAAAACCTGACATGGCATTTCATACCACCAGGAGCTCCTCACATGGGCGGACTATGGGAGGCAGGGGTCAAAAGCTTCAAGAACCACTTCAAGAAGATCGCTTTGGACCACAAATTTACCCTCCAACGAGCCGTCTAACTTGGAGCCACTCACTCCAGGCCATTTCCTCGTTGGAGGGCACCTGTTAGCTCCACCGCAGATCGACGTCAGCGAGAAACGCGCATCACTCGTCAATCGATGGGGAAAACTTAAGGCGCTGCATCAAACCTTCTGCAAACGGTGGAAAACGGAGTATCTCACCGAATTGCAGAAGCGCGTTTAGTGGAAGCATCCACAATCAAACCTTAAACAGGGAGACCTAGTGGTCATTAAGGAGGATAATCTGCCCCCCAACGAATGGAGACTAGGTCGGATAGCCAACCTTCACTACGGCCCCGATAATCGAGTTCGTGTCGTCGAACTGGATACGGCAAGGGGAAAAACCACCAGACCAATCACGAAATTGGTCCTACTACCACCCTCCAGTGAGGGTGAGGGAGACTCGTAACTCCCAACCGTTATAACAACCTGCTTAACCCAGCTCTCGTTCACCCCGAACGAGGCCAATGGAATCCTAACGCAGATTTGCCATGTGCCACATAATCCCATTGAATCAGCAATAACACGCCCCCCCCCCCCCCCCACACACACCGATATCAGAATTGAAGAAACAATAGAATGGACCACCCATTGGTTCCAATCTAAAATTTTATGACAACAAAAATCCAAACAAGCACAAAAAAGGCCAAATAAATAAACCCACTTCCGTCATTTCAGTTGCTTTTTACTATTTCAATTGAAAGCAATTTTTATTATAAAGTTGATTTCAAATTAACAAGTCCAATATTTAGTGCGTTTTTTACAAATAGTTTGTATTTTTATGCACGTCTTTGACACAAGTTACTGCATAGAGCTACCAGATAACAAAAGATACGACAACGAGGCAACATAAATCTTGTTTTAAGATGCCGACAAAGAGTATAATTCTATAAAGCAATAACCTTATGCAACGTATTGGAGGATATGAAAGATCGAACACTGCTCTGATGCAGAAATTCAAAAAGTATATCCCAAATAGTAGGTGAGTGTCTCTCTAAAGTATTGCTCAGGAAATGCGTGGGATCCCTACAGCTAACAAGTGAAAGAAGTGAAAGTGACAGTGAAATTCGACTATAACATTTTGGAGACTAACCAATTGTGGGAATATGGTTGGACCGAGATCAAGGGTCATTTACTTGTTTATCGCAGTTGGTATTTATTAGGGACTAGGTGCAACCCCTTCTTATGGATGTTAAAATCTTTTGGCATGCCATATGGTTTGAAAAACAGCTCCGTGGTCCTTCGAATTCTTTGACTGACCTTAATGTCGGAGTTACTTACAATGTTTTGTTACGTGTCCCACTGATGTCTTCCATGTATGGGCACATACATATCGGGCTACCTAAAGATTGTGAAATGTGAAGCGAATAAATCAAAGGGGGAGAATCTTGTTGAGCCCTATGGAACTGCATAACCGTTCTAAATGTACTATCATACACCCTAAGCACTTACTACCGACTAATAAGTATATGAATTACAATACCAACTGTGCATATTAGCTCACCTCTTCACCTCGTTCGGAACAATCCTTCCGCGACAATTCGTCCAAAGCGGCAGGGGACTGCAGGAAATCGGGGCTGCAGCTATCTCAATGGCTATCTCTTGCTGACATACGGTGTATGTATTTCCCTACATAGATTTTATGCAACATATAATTTGTAAGATTACAAAAAATTCAACGAATTAGTCCATACCTTCAGTTGACGCAACTGCCGATTTGCTGTACCAATCTAGTATGCAGGGGTGGTGCCGGGGGTCCATCGTAGATACAATGATTACTGTAACAACTGTCGTTGACAGGAGACTGAGACTCCCACCAGAGTCACTGAACGCATCCGAGGGCAAGAATGTCGCTGGCAGTAGCAGTTTTGCATGGTTGCGTAAAAAGGTAAACACCACTGGCTCGTATGTCTTTTGATTCCTTTATTTTCACACGACGACGACTATAAGTTACAAACACGAGAAATATGGAGTAAATATAAGAGGCTAATACGAGAAAGGGTCGTCACTATTACCTCCATGTAAATTTTCCTTCCTCCGATTTAGTTATCATAATAAGGTTTAATAAACGTGCCAATATCCGACGATACCAGGCTACCAACACGAGATATGGGGCATTTACATAGCTCGTACGTTGTGCCAGCCAGCAAGGAGAATATAAATATGACTATAAGGGATCAAAAATTGCGCTAAACGAAATATACTGACAGCAGTATTGCCCTGCTCAATATTACCATTGGTAGTGCTGTCATTGCAATAGGCCACCCTTGCGAAAAAATAAAAGGTATTGGTCAAATCTGCGACAGCTGAACCACCACTGCCAAAGTCTTCATCCAGCTCATGCGAACAATGCAATAAATTGACCATATGCAGCCATCAACAATGATGCTAATATGATATTCTCCCCGGGTACATCATGATCGAGTGGGACACGTAATGCCATCATAGCAGGTGCTATGATCAGTTTGTATGAGTATCTTTCCTATGCGTACATCTTTGCATACATCACAAATGGCTTGTTCCATTGTTTCGCCAACACGTACAATGGTGACGCCACATATTTTTCGAGAACCCATACGTTTGCCCTCATGGAACACGCCTTGTGGTGTTTCCACTGTTGTGGTTTTAAGTGGGAGCAAACTCAATGCATATTCAATAACCAAACGTATAAGACGTTTCGAATAGAATATGAAGTCATCTCGTGAAGTACTATGGCAACGAGTAAATGTAAGTCAACCTTTAATTTGTGGTGTAGGTGGCAGTAGATGCAGTGACTCTGGCATTGGTTGATTCTTATAAGAATTGACTAATGTTTCACGTAATTTGAAACCGCGCAATTGCAGTTGTGTATGTACGTGTTGTACTATGAGATGTATAGCTACTTTGTTTTCACCACCACGGAGCATTATAATATCGGCATGCGCCATAGATGATGCAATATAATTGGCATAGGATGGTTTCACCACAGTCATATACTGCTTACGTACGCCTCTGAGATCACGTCCGCGCTGTGAAATGTCTCTCATTAGACGTCTGGCCAAACGTATGTCTGCATCGGTATCTACAAACACTTTCATATCTAACAGTTTAAGTACTCCTAAATCGTGAAATGTTAATATACCCTCTAATATTATAACATTTGCACCATACATGGTCTTAGTCTTTGATTCACGTGAATGTGTTACAAAATTGTAGAGGGGCACCTCCAGCACACGGCCCTCCTTCAGTTTTGTTTTAACTTGTTTTCCCTGCGTGGATGTTGATACCGACATTTCTATAGAGGAATTTATTTTAGCGGGCCGCTTATCGAAGCCCTGCTGTTTGATAGCATTAATAGAGGGACTACCATGAAAAGGCATGCGCTCATTTGACTGCAGAGAATTTTCCCCCGTACCGCGACGAAGTGGGTAACGTCCCCAGAGTTTGCGGCTTGTGCCTCTTGAACGCGTATGATATTGGTACGCGTAAAATAACCACCAGCTTGACCAGTGTCCCTGTGTTCACGTAGCTGGAATTCTGGAATTTCTTCGGCAACCGCGAGTAATTTTTTATCGTCCGGCATGCATTTCTAAAATGCTCCATGCTCGGAAATCCAGAGTGGTCTCGGTAGAAAACGCCTTGTTTAATAGTCATCTGAAATGAAACAAAAGAAAAAGCAATTGAACAATTTTTACAGAATTATAAAAAAGGAACGATACTAGTATACTTACCCATCATACGTTTTTCTTCATAATGAAAATTCATTCAAAAATGTCTGTATACTCATTTCCATGAATGAATGGCATTTTGAATGAACGAAACAAGGTTGCCACTCGATGACATTTGCTCTTTTCGGTTCTTACGCTGTACAAATTGCGCGCGATCCCATGGGATCACAAGTCGGATCCGCGGCATCCAACAAACTCTAGTGTTAGTACCCGAACAAAAAAAAAACTAACGAAAACCCCGAAGATACAGCCTAGTTCACTGAAAACAAACGCGCCAGGTTGTATTTCGATAGTTTTTTGACATCCGGCCGTTTTTTTTTTTTATCTCTCTTTTGACAAAAGTTTGTAGTTTGAAAATTTGTTGCACAACAACGCAATCAAAATCAACTTTCTTGGGTAAAAGGTGAACCACTCGAGACCGAAATAATTATCGCGTGTTATTTGCATTGATTTTATTGTTAAAAATGTTAATGCAAAAATAAAAAGAACATAAACAAAAACATGTCAAACCATTATTTTTGGGGGAACAGTGGTCTCGCTTTCATGATAGACATTGTTTTTGTTTTTTGATGTTCCGATAAAGTTTCGTCAGTCCTTTTAGCTTGGAATCCATAGATACTACAAACAAGGGAGAAAAGACTATAAATTTTATGTCGCGTTAGAACTCAGACGCGATTTTTCCCTAAATACTTTCATGACATGACCATTATGTATCATTACGCTGCAATGGGCAGCACCGCACAGCTGTCTCATTCCAATGAGTGGAAGAGTTAGCAGCTGGCAGCTCTACAAATTACCACACTCGATAGTGTAGGCTATCCCCGCCAGGGTTGTGTTGAAATCAACAAACACACCACAATTTGTGCTTCTCACCCCAAAATTGCCAAAGTCAACACAAACAGTGTTCCAGGGCAGCGAATAAGGGCCACTTTACATCTGTCGCACATTTATTTGCATAACGTCGCTTAAACGACAATCTCACTCACCAGCTCTGAGTTACAAAGAGCCGTGAAAATACACGGGTAACCCGTGATACCATATGTTACACAACTATAGCGTATATTACCGCATATTGCCTGCATTAGGCAAACACCAAAGAATATAGTTTGTATTTAGTCTATATTCAATAATTTGTTAATTTTTATTATTTTCACCATTGGTGACTGCTTTCAATATCAGAATTTCATTATGATGAGAATATTTACCAAAACTAAAGATACCTTTAGGCGTATCTCAATAAAATTATATTAAATATAACAGTGGTTTCAACCACTACAAACACATCACTACATCGATCTTAATAAGATTATTCGTTCCACACAACCCTTTATCCCGAGTATTCCAACCACAACCTCAGCCACTTAAGCTCCTAGTACCGGCTAATAAGCCACCCAACCTAAGGGCATCTACGAATGTTCTACTAACAATTTGATATTCCAGAATGACTGGATTGTCCCACAAACGCGCCAAGGCGGAGGCACGCGGCAACACATTCAGCGCCCCCTGCCGGCTATGTCAAAAGTCGCACAGCATAAGGCTCTGCCCGATTTACCGGGGCATGACGAACATGGACCGACTAAAGACGATCACATATTTGAGATATTGCACAAATTGCTTATCGCCATTCCACCAACGGAAGACCTGTCCCAGCGAAGATCGCTGTCATCGGTGCAACGAGCAGCACCACACGTCAACACACCTCGACGACGTTCCACCACCGTCCCACGAGAGTGATGGCGAAGAGAGCTCCGACGGGCCCTATCAATCCACCTCACGGAACAAACCCTGTGGTGGGAAGCGGACGTCGCCGAGGAAGAGATCGAACGATGGGAAGATCCTACTGCAATACTAGCCACGACACCACCGGGCGGTTCAGGACCACAACGTTTCCGACCGCTCCTACGACATGAAAGGCCTTCAAACGCACAACGCGGGGATGACGGGGAGACACGTCCTTTCCCCCCATCGCACCGCTCTAACAGGGAGCGCCGTGGCGACGCGGAACCGCGTCCGTCCCGCTCGTCACGACGCTCAATCGGTAGGGCGGCCCCGTATAACGCTCGTGCCCAAGTAACCACGCTCGCGTGCCAAACAACAACGCCAGTCGGCTTCAGAACGGGACGCCTCCGGGAGGCGCCTCTAGCAACGACCATTACACGCGAATTTGTAGCCATAGCTCCAACGGCGGTCGTTCGGATAGCAGCAGGAGGGAAGCTCCACGCAGTACGCGCCCTTATCGATCCGTGCGCTCTGAACTCCATCATCGATGCAAACCTCGCAAAGGACCTCAGGTTAGAGCGTACCGGCACGTCCTATCACGTGAAGTGCACGCTTGTTCTGCGAGGGAAATACGGGATAACGGGAGCAGTGACGACCCAGGCCACAGTGGTGTCACGATATTCACGGCTTAGTCCGACCGCAACTCTGGATCCATCGGTAGCCACGCCATTCCAATTTATGAAACTGGCGGATCCAGCTTTCCACCAGCCTAATGGTTAGCGGCACTCCACCGTCGAACGTAGGCGGGCTGCTGACTCAAGCCACCATATTCGGGTTGGTAGTGTCTGGAGCACACCAGCAGTAATAGGCATCTGTCCATTCAATAAGTAAAGTGCAATAAAATCAACCCACGTCTATTTCGACTAACATCACTTTATTCACGGGAATCCCACGAAGAAACGTCTGGCGTCGGTCGAATTATGTATCCTGGTCATACTATTTGTCTTCCAGACGCATTTACTGCAGGGTCTAAATTTGAGTTGAGATTAATTAATTTTAAGTTGAGATTTGTTCTCGCGAGCCCTTTGGGACTTGGTTGTTGGGGGCGTTACTGTCGTTTCGAAGTTGCTCGCCGCAAGGGGGCCGGCATGTTTAGGCCACAAGCCTAAATATGGCGGTGCACCCTCGTATCGTTTTACTTTTCTTTTCATTTATTCATATCGGTTTATACCGATAACCGTTTACCCCGCCGGATAATAGTTAAGCCTAGGATTCGGCGGTGACCGCGAACTAAAGTCTTTTTACCTCTTTCACTTTTTTTGCGAACGTTTTAGAAACCGCCAGCAGCCAAGCCACCGAAGGTAAGTCCTTTTTAATCAAAATTATAAAGTTTATACACTTCTGCAATCTGAAATCTTGAATTGTGATTAATTGGAGTAACTCTGAATTTGCATTTACTTTCAGTTTAATAAACACTAGTATCGCCTGTGGTCGAAATTCGACCAACTTGTATTTTTTTCAACTCAGTCTATGCATCAAGTGTTGGAAATATAGCAAACTGGTCTGACTTACTTAAATTTTTCATTAAAATTTTGAATTTGATCTAAGGCGTTGTACTTTTTGATTGTATTTTCTTAAATTTTCTACAAACTTTTCAAATGTAATTATAACGCTTTGGTATGGAGCTACTTAACAAAAATATAAAAATTATGTAAAATCAAATGAAATTGACATATAACTGTGGTGAAATTACTTGAAATTGAATTTAAAAATAGGTTTTTCCACACCACCCGGAAGGTCCCCGTTGGCGCGCTACCGAAGTTAGTTTTGGGTGCTCAATCCCCCGGTAGGCCTATATCACCCATATACATATATCGCCTATTTACTTCAACAGTGTCATAATTCAAAAAACGCGAACTTTTAGTTAAAAACGAAGAAATGTGCTAAAGGAATTTAGCCTATTTCACGTCACCCGTTAGGTATGCAATTGGCGCTTTACCGAGTTTAAATTTGTATAAATACATATGTAGTATGTACATAAGTGTGACACAAAACGAAAATTTCGAATAGAATAGAGGATACCTTCATAAAAAATAAAAATATAAAAAAATTATGTAATGAGAAAGAAGGCAGAGTTTACTAAAAAAATTTTTAATGAAAGAAAAAAAAAATAAAGTACTTAAAGTGCGAAAAAATTAAGTGCACTTAAACTTTTTCCGGGGTTTAATGTGATCATTGTGGAAATATGAAGATTCTAATGTTCGGATATTTAATGTTGGGATTCCCATTGAGATCTATGTACGTAATTAATTTGTATTAAAATTGTAAACACTTCATTTCATGAATATATATGACCATATCTACCATAAAATATCGTCTGTGAACAATACAATACTAAGATATAACAAAGCAGAATAAATTAGAAAGAAAAGAAAAACAAACAAAAACATTAAAGTTATTCACGCAAACATATTTACTAAAATAAAATTGATTTCATAACTTTAAGCGACATAAAAAAAATTAGGGTTATGGGATCTAAGCATCCGATAAATGGATATATAATCCAACAAAGTTAGCCTAATAGTAAATATAGTGGGTAATATACTGACTATGCACGCTATGATGTCGGTTGCCGTTTTGACCTAAAATCAAAGACGTTTTTGGGACGTTTTTTTTTGTTTCGTTTAATATACAACGTGAAATTTTCCGATTCAGTCAAGTTGCGGTTAAATAATAATAAACCAATTTGAAATAAGAGAATATATAATAAAACAAAATAAAATAAGAACTAAAATAAATAAGCATAAAAGGCAAATTAAAAAATTTAATGTTATATTTTTGTAACTTTTTTTTTGTTCAGTATACGACGTACTTTATATAAAATAAGGATTAAATCTGCAAATGCAAAAACATTTTCGGGCAAATTTGCCATTAATTGTTATAAAAAAATTAGTTAGTTCCAACTAAAGTTAACTCGTTATTTGTGATTTCATGTTTTTTTGAAAACAACTAAAATAAAAAACAAAGAATCTGTTAAATAAAGACATCTATTTACGTTTAAGTGAAATTTGCCACAAAAAATGGGCCGGTCAAAAATTAATTCTATTTAAGATTTTTTGGTACGCTACAAATTATTTTGGAACAATTTTTTAGGATTTTGGTAGAGACTATTATAGGTAAGCGGCAACAATGGGGAAACATATTTGTATGTAGGTGAAACATTTGTGATTTCGAATTCAGCGAGTATACATACAATTTGAAATTCACATTAGAAAACTTAGATAATTGTTCCCAAAGACGGCGCGCTTGTGCATAAAGGTTTAGGTCTTTGAAATACGAATTAGAACTGTTTAGGCCACCAAGCTAAACCCAAGAATGAGCACTGCCAATAGTGACCCAGCCTAATGTAAACTATTTGTGTTTGCTTCTATCTACTTTCGCGCACTAACACCAACGCCTATATATGTCCGTGCAGGCGTATGTGTACGTGTTGGTGCGCGACTTTCCAATTTAACTTTCGTTCTATTACCCCTCAAAACCGCTTTTCGACGGAATTGAAGGGTGAACGCGTTTTACAAGAAAGAAACTCTTTCACTTCTTTTTTGGAAACCTCCGTGCCAACTGCAGCCATCAGCCCTGTCATAGGTAAGATTTTCCTTTTAATTTGTATAACCTAACCTGTATATAATTAATTAAAGTGTGAATTAGCTTTTGTATATATATATTGTGAGTTAGCTTTGAACTAAAAGTAATTAAATTGTTAAATACTTGAATTTAATCTGCGGTGTGTTCTTTTCCTTTTTTTTATCTTTTTTCAACGAGCGCAAAAACCCCTTGGGAACTCACTTGACCTATCGAAGCCCCAAGAGGTTTTTACATGGTCCTACTACGCCGGAATAATTACAGACACGATTGAATACCAGCGACCGACTGGATAAACACAGCCCACCTGAGCGTTTCAAAAGTAGCCATCAATATAACCATACAAAAGCGTTTCACAAGCTAGCAGTTAGCTGCACCACACAAAAGCGTTTCAAAAGTAACCATCAATATAACCAAAAGCGTTTCAAAAGCTAGCAGTTAGCTGCACCACACAAAAGCGTTTCACAAGCTAGCAGTTAGCTGCACCACACAAAAGCGTTTCAAAAGTAACCATCAATATAACCAAAAGCGTTTCAAAAGCTAGCAGTTAGCTGCACCACACAAAAGCGTTTCAAAAGTTAGCAGTTGGCACCACCTGAGCGTTTCAAAAGTAATCATCAATATAACCAAAAGCGTTTCAAAAGCTAGCAGTTAGCTGCACCACACAAAAGCGTTTCAAAAGTTAGCAGTTGGCACCACCAGAGCGTTTCAAAAGTAATCATCAATATAACCAAAAGCGTTTCAAAAGCTAGCCGTTAACAGCACCACACAAAAGCGTTTCAAAAGTTAGCAGTTAGCACCACCTGAGCGTTTCAAAAGCGACAAGCATTACACCAGCAAACAAAAACGAGCGGTCAAACAAAGTCACAAAGGTACGTGGTTTGAGTTCAATTTTTTTGTTTGTTTTTTGCACAAGTAGGGAATTTACTTATACTAACTTCTCGGCGTACCAATATCGCGATTTTATTAAATAAAAACCAGATAATTATACGTATGTGTGGCAATTAAGTCACACAGATTTACTTAAAGTCTTTTGAATTAGTATTTTGTTTGCTGTAGCGCATATTTTCGAGTAATATTGCAGCCAGCTGCACAAATTCAACATAACCCCACTTTTTCACTGTAGTGTGGCAATTTCTTTGCAACAACACTTTAACGCACTTTATCACAAGTCACTGCCAATATTTTAGAAACACTAAACACTTAAGTGTAATAAATTGAACCAATTTTTTAGGTTCTGACGTAAACCAGCGTTACTACCATTAAATCAAAGTCACTTAACCATATTTTCTTGTATACACAACACTAACACTGCGGTGAGTTGGGTGACAAGTGTGTTCGCATAAAAGCACAATCAGCTGAGAAAAAAAAAATTATTAAATGCAATATACACAGAGAAAAATTTGCGTGTTTACCCCCTTGGCGGCAATCCATTATATTGGGCATATACCCACTAGCTACATCGTCCTATCTTAAGCTGAACGTGCCTTCGTGAACTACCCTATTAACAAGTTAGATCCATTTTGCCCTTAATCTCAGTACTGATACCATGTCGAAAGCGATGGAAAGTTACATCAGGGTGGCTGATGAAGTCATAGAGTTTGAAGCTGACTTCAACTCCACACCCGACTCCGAGCATACCAAGTATACTCTGGCTATCCAGCAAGAAGAGTTAAAGGCAAAGTGGAAAAAAGTAAAAACAGCCCATGATGAGATATTAGCTGGGGACACTCTAGAGGGAAAAAATATATCAGCTGTTAAGATAAAACACAAAAGGGCTTATGCAGTCTACTTGCGTTGCATGTCAAACATATCAACGCGACAGGCCACATTCAACAAACCCGACCCTAAGCCCGAAGAACAGCACGAAAGGGATACAAATATGCGTCTACCTCCGTGTGACACTGATGTGTTCAAGGGAGATTACTTATCCTGGCCTACATTCAGAGACCTCTTTACGGCCATATATATTTTAAATAAGCGACTCACCCCGGTAGAGAGATTGTACCACTTGATACAAAAGACCCAGGGTGAGGCTAAAGAGATAGTGCAAAAGTGCCCACTCACAAACGAAGGTTTCGGTATAGCGTGGCAAAATCTGGTAGACAGATACGAAAACAAACGCATACTAGTGAACACTCAGCTGAAAACGTTGTTCAGCTTAGAGGCGGTTCAAAAGGAATGCGGCACTTCAATTAAAAAGCTGCAGCGAGACATCAACAACTGTATCGCTTCCTTAAAGACACATCAAATCGACGTGTCCAATTGGGATGCGATTATAACTTATTTGTGCTCAACGAAATTACCAAAAAGCACACTAGCCTTATGGGAGCAAACGGTTCAAAATAAAACAGAAATATCCAAGTGGGAAGACATGGATAAATTTTTACAGAACCGTTTCCAGACACTTGAGACAGTCTCTGGCATAACTGAGGATAGCCTGGAAACAAAGAACCCGAAAACCCATTATGGTAGACAATCCACTGAAAACTCTCACAGAAAGCTAGGTGCCTTTAAGACGAGTGTAACCAAAGGTGCGTGCAAGATGTGTAAATCCACTGAGCACAAACTACAACATTGCCAACGGTTCCGCACATTGTCGGTTTCCGATAGAATCACCTTCATTAAAAACAAGAAAGGGTGTATTAACTGCCTATCCTCAGGACATAATGTGTCTAGGTGTTCAAGCTCCTACAATTGCGCCACCTGCAAGCAAAGACACAATACGCTCCTACATATTCAAGCAACGGACACCAGCCAAAACGCAAACAACAATAATACCAACCCTGGCCCATCTGCCCAATCGCAACAGAGGCGCACCTATTCCAATAACCAAAGCACTGGAAATAACCAAAGCAATGGATATAACCACTTCAAGGCCTGCTTTACAAACACAAGTAAAGGGGTTTTACTAGGTACGGCCCGCATCAATATATTCCACAACAACACCAACTTCTCCGCGCGGGCACTTATAGATTCGGGGTCAGAATGTACTTTCATAACTGAAAGACTTAAACGTCGCATAAACTTGCCATCTCAGCGGATGTCTGCACATGTGTCAGGCATCACCAATCAAGTGTCAGCACAAGTAAAGGAGGCGTGTCATATACAACTGCGGTCTCCAATTGATCCGACAATAAATATTGCTACCACCGCGCTTGTGCTGCCGCAATTAACTGGCAATCTACCAACATGCAAGGTGGATGCCATGGCCATGCAGGCCTTCCCGAACTTAGTATTAGCTGACAAACGTTTTTTTGTCAATGAGCAAGTCGACCTGATATTAGGAGGCGACATTTATGCACAGGTGATGTTAGGGGGAATAAAGAAAGACGTGTTAGGAACACTGCTAGCCCAAGAGACGGTATTCGGCTGGATATTGACCGGCCAAACCGAAACAATCTCACCCAGCGAGAAATATGTGTCCTTTGTCAGTGAAGTGCAATTAGACAGAGAGCTACGATCATTTTGGGAAACAGAGGAAGTCCCCAAGGACACAACGTACAACCATGATGACAAGTATTGTGAAGAATTGTATAAGAACACAACGATTCGAAATGATAAGGGTAAATATATTGTATCCTTGCCTTTTAAACAGGAATTTCCAAAATATAAACAATTAGGTCCCTCATTAAAAATTGCGTGTTCACAATTTTTCCGAATGGAAACGCGTTTAGCTAAAGACCCACCATTACAGTCAGAATACAACAGGGTCTTAGCAGAGTATGAAACCTTGGGGCATATGTCCCGGGTACCAACACACATCCCCGCTGAAGACTGTGATACCTATTTTTTACCACATCATGCCGTCAAAAAGGAAGAAAGCACAACAACCAAAGTGAGAGTGGTGTTCAATGCGTCATCATCAACTGCAAACGGAGTCAGCCTCAACGACATCCTCCATCCGGGGCCAGTTCTACAGAATGATTTAACCATTCTCATATTAAGGTGGCGTTTCTTCAAATATGTCTTCAATAGCGACATAGAAAAAATGTACAGACAAAATGTACAGTACAGACGACGTGGAACACAGCTACCCTATAGCATCAGATATACTACGAAATGCAATGTACGTTGACGACGTGCTAGCAGGAGGCCACACTATTACCGACGCCATTAAAGCAAGGGATCAAATAACTACAGCCCTGGGGACAGCAGGATTCTCGCTGAGGAAATGGACCGCCAATTCGAACAAACTACTTAAAGGCCTACCTAAACCTGACCTCCTAAACGAAGATTTCCTGGACTTCGAGGATACCAGTATGGTTAAAGCACTTGGCATCAAGTGGAACGCCCACTCAGATACCTTTTACTTCAAAACGAAAACCATAGAGGAACAGTCTAGCTTTACAAAACGGAAAATTCTGTCGGCGATAGCAAAATTATTTGACCCATTAGGGTGGCTGGCACCATTCGTGGTTACCGCCAAAATGTTGATGCAAGGCATCTGGTTAGAGGGAACAGGATGGGATGAAACCGTGTCGCCAGTCTCGCTGGATCGGTGGCAAAGTTTCATTGAAAGTTACCAGCACATAGAAAAAATTAAGATCCCACGCTGGGTACACTTTTCACCAACAGCCACAGTGGAGATCCACGGATTCTGTGACGCGTCAGAAAAAGCATACGCAGCCACAGTCTACCTGCGCGTCAATATTAATGAGCAAATATTTGTAAGCCTGTTGTTAGCCAAATCAAGAGTCGCGCCAGTAAAAACTATCTCCTTACCAAGACTAGAACTTTGTGGAGCAGTTCTCCTTTCAGAAACCCTAGAGTCTATCAACAAGAACCTTAATTTAGGCTAACATAAAACCTTATTATGGACTGACTCAACTATTGTCTTAGCTTGGTTACGGAAACCTCCGTGTTCATGGTCAACCTTCGTGGCCCACCGTGTGACAAAGATAATAGACCAAGTTGGGAACACGGACTGGCGTCATGTGGACTCAGCGTCCAACCCTGCAGACTTAGCCAGTAGAGGGCTTTTAGCGCAAGAACTAGTGAACAATTCCTTGTGGTGGGAAGGCCCATCTTGGCTGCAGCAAGATGGCAAAGAATGGCCAAACCAGGAAATAAGCTACACCACAACCATGGAAGAAAAAAGGTTACAAGTCCACACAACCTCGCTTAACCGAAAAGACGAAGATATTGTAGACAGGTTTTCCGACCTTTCCCGGGCTTTAAGAGTTGTGTCCTATGTTCTACGGTTCTACAAAAGGACTCATCTGAAAACCTCCTTCAATGAAACATCACTGACGATTTCACCCATCGAGCTTAAAGCAACGATGTGTCGACTGATCGTCAATGCTCAACGAAGCCATTATGCGGAGGAGTACAGGACACTCAAAGAAAAAGGCTCAATCCAGCCAAAGAGCGATTTACAACCCTTGCACCCATTTCTCGATGAGGACGAGACAATCAGAGTCGGGGGGCGGCTCGAGGCGTCCAAGGACCTCTCGTATAACGAACGCCACCCCATAATTCTGCCTTATCACAGTGGACTGTCCCGTCTCATCACACGATTTGTCCATAAAATCTCGTTACATGGGGGGGATCAGCTTATGCTGCGCCTGATCCGAACACAGTACTGGATACCTCGCGTAAAGAATATGATACGATCAGAAATTCACAAGTGCAAGGTATGCGCAGTGCATAGGAAACAGGCGCAAACACAATTGATGGGCATTCTACCGACCGAGCGAACCACCTATACCCGGGCATTCACTAATACCGGGGTAGATTTTGCCGGCCCCTTTGAGATAAAGAACTATCAAGGGCGAGGCTGTCGCGTGTCCAAAGGATATGTCTGCCTCTTTGTGTGTTTCTCCACTAAGGCCATCCACTTGGAAGCGACTACCGATCTGAGCACCCGGTCATTCTTGGCGGCTTTTGCCAGATTCGTCGCGCGACGAGGCTGCCCGAAGAATGTGTATTTCGACAACGGAACTAATTTTGTCGGGGCATCCAGAGCCCTCAGGGCGGAGTTCAAAACCTTCATGGCTGACTCACGCGCCGAGGTAGTAACAACCTATTCATACCAAGATCTGAACTGGCATTTTATCCCTGCGTCTGCTCCTCACATGGGGGGATTGTGGGAAGCGGGAGTCCAAAGTTTTAAATTTCACTTCAAAAGGATAGCATCCAACATTAAATACACCTTTGAGGAATTCTCTACCCTGCTTTGCAGGATAGAATCCTGCCTCAACTCCCGCCCCCTAACGCCCTCTTCAAATCAACCGTCCGACCTAGAACCATTAACCCCAGGGCACTTTTTAATAGGGGGACACCTATTAGCACCCCCGGAGCCAGATGCGGACGAAAACCCCGCATCAATTATTAATCGATGGCAGCGACTAAAAGCCCTACGCCACACCTTTTGTCGACGATGGAAGACGGAATACCTCGTCGAACTTCAAAAAAGGAATAAATGGCGCCAACCTAAAGCAAACATGAAGCTTGACGATCTAGTTGTTATAAAAGAAGACAACCTACAACCTAATGAGTGGAGGCTCGGGAGGGTTATCAACCTCCATCCGGGATCGGATGGACGAGTAAGAGTAGTGGATCTCATGACGGCAAAGGGAAAGGTCACAAGACCCCTCACTAAACTAGTGCTACTCCCATCCAGCGAAGAGGATCAGGGATCTAGAGAGCCGTAACCGAACACACGACCCAGGCCCGAAACATACAACCTACGATCAAACACCCCCCCCCCCCCCCCCTCCTCCTTGTCAAAGATATACCTACCTGTTGTGGTGCATACAACTCTGTACAAAAAAATTTAAATTTTTCTTACACAATTTTTAATAAGACATACCGAAACTTTAATTAATCACCACATTTCGCGTTATGTGTTACCTTTTATCGAACATTTTATTACTAACCTCCTATATATGACACTACCATGAGAAGACATGACGGAAACTCTTTCCAATCTACACATGTTTTCTGTGTCTTTCTAAATAAATAAATAAAAATAAATAAATATCCCACTAAATATCCCACAATTATAATCGGCGAGTTTAATCTTTTTGCGTTTGTGATATTTATGCTTTTGAAAGCGGTGTATCAAAGGTCAACGCTTGGTTAAATGGTGTTCAGTGTCGGTAACTCCATTCACTAGCAAACGCCGTCTCATTCAAACAGCAAAAATGCAGAAATAGGAAGCGCAGATAAAAACATCGTCAATAACAATAAAAAAATAGCAAAAATTAACGTAGCCAAGTGTATTTGTTTATACTCCCACAACGTAACAAAAAATAATTTGGAAACCCACTCATCAAGTGAAACAACATTTCGTATATGTACCGCCAAACTTTTTTGGGAGAAACAACTTTCTTCTCGGGACATGGTATAGCGCAAATATCTTTTTGTTAGGAATATTGAGGGGTACTTTGCAGCTATAGTGCAGCGCCGTTACTATTCATACCCAATGCCTCCAAAAGATATAGTCAAGGGATCGAAAAAGGGTATACAAATTAAGGTCGCAACGTTAAATATACATTTATTTTCTCCCTCCTCTATAAGTGACTTAAACTACCATTGTTGTAGTTACTTACCTGGCTTTGGTAAACTTGTCGTGGCAATTGTCTTGGTCCTCCTCCGATTGACCGTGATCCTGCATGCAATTGTCGTTGTTGTTGAGGCTGTGAAGCGTTTCACGCTTAAGACCTGAAAAACATGTAAAATTTAGGGTAACTGTCGTCATATATTTAATTATTAACACAACTTCAGAATACAACGCCGGTGTTTTGAACTTAAGATCTGAAGCAGTGGGCAGAACACCAGCGCTATTCTGACAAATTAACTTTGTTTTACCTACAGAGGTGGTTACAGGAACAGCTGGAATACTGTTTGTTGTATCCTCAAAAATTTCAGAAATTATTTGATGAGATTTCCACGCGAGCACCTGCAATAGACCTTAGCACAGCTGTCTGTTCAACATCTTTGGTACTTCCTACCCATGAATCTATGCATACAGCGCTATCACGTAGCCAACCGTTAATAGGACGCAGTCGTTCGGTCATAACATTTTTGATAACATATTTTTGTGCCAAGCACTTTAACATCGGCATGCATATTTATATCACGACAATAGCCACGTTGTGTATCCTTACCAGGAACGAAGCGACGCTCTTCATCACCAGGCATTAACGTGCGATCAGCCAGTGCTATCGCTCCTTCAGGTTGTACTTCTTCTTTGCCTCCCGGATACCGTGCTACACGCATTTCCCCTTTCATAGGCACATCATCAAATTCATCACCAGAATATGTCTCCGATGTTTCAATGACAAGACCAAATTTGACATGCCCTTTTATATCAATACTGGTGGCTGGTGCTGCTGCAACTGTAAAGGATTTTGGTGTGCATCCCATGGATCTGGTTTAACGAAGCATGCAATTGGGATTTTAAATGCGTTGAAGCGCCATGTAAATCACCCATCCAAATGCTGAACAGTTTACAAAATCAAGCTGATGCTGGTATGAAGAAGGTGAGACCACGTTGTACATTTTCTTTAGCGTCCTCAAAATTCATTCTGAAAGTTAATTTTTGGTAGCAAAATTATACGCAGCAGTTCTATCAGTGAGAAAGAAAATGAAAGTTAATAATGTGTAATGTAAATGTATTCACCATCACCTGAGAAACAACATTTTTTCCATGTCGTTTTAGTTACTAAATCTTGCAACTTTTGTATGGGTTCTGGCTCACCATCTTTTCCCAGTGCTATAACCTCTTTTGAATCATATACGCGTATAACACGACCTGATGCATCGCCCCTTAGAGCAAACTCTATACTTTTAACTGCCGTTGCTTAACTTTTGTTGAAACTAACTAATTTATTTATAAAAATTAATGGCAAATTTGCCCGAAAATGTTTTTGCATCTGCAGATTTAATCTTTATTTTAGACAAAGTACGTCGTATACTGAACAAAAAAAAAAGTTACAAAAATATAACATTACATTTTTTATATTGCCTTTTATGCTAATTGCGGAACAAAAAAACTTTCCAAAAACGTGTTTGATTTTAGGTCAAAGCGGCAACTGGCATCATAGCGGCCGTCTTGCACAGGCAGTATATTACCCACTATCTATATATTAATACGCTAACAAAAGTTCCATACAATCAATTGACAGGCTGTTTCGCATACTTAGCATACGTAAAATCATATAAAAGTTATATGAATCGATTTGTATTGATCAGCCGCAATGCATAGGCCTATTTTTGTAAACCAATATTACTCTATTTGTTTATAATTAATAGAAAAAGATTTTTGCAAATTCGAACAATTCATACAAATATCGTAATTTATTATCAGGCACAAGCGCGCCATCTTTGGGAACAATTATCTAAGTTTGCTAATGCGAATTTCAAAGACCTAAACCTTTATGCACAAGCGCGCCGTCTTTGGGAACAATTATCTAAGTGTTTAATGTGAATTTCATATTTTAATTATCCCCGCTAAATTCGAATGCACAAATGTTTCACCTGCATACAAATATGGTTTCGCATTGTTGCCGCTTACCTATAATAGCCTCTACCAAAATCCTAAAAAATTGTTCCAAAATAATTTATAGCGTACCAAAAATCTTAAATAAAATTAATTTTTTACCGGCCCATTTTTTTTTTGGCAGATTTTACCTACACGTAAATACATAAGTCTTTATTGAACAGATTCTTTGTTTTTTATTTTAGTTGTTTTCAAAAAAACATGGAATCACAAATAATGAGTTAACTTTTGTTGAAACTAATTTATTTATAACAATTAATGGCAAATTTGCTCGAAAATGTTGTTGCATTTGCAGATTTAATGCTCATTTTAGATAAAGTACGTCTTATACTGAACAAAAAAGAAAAAGTTACAAAAATATAACATTACATTTTTTATATTGCCTTTTATGCTAATTACGAAACAAAAAAACGTCCCAAAAACTTTTTTGATTTTAGGTCAGAGCGGCAACCGGCATCATAGCGGCCGTCTTGCATAGGCAGTATATTACCCACTATCTATATATAAATACGCTAACAAAATTTCCATACAATCAATTGACAGGCTGTTTCGCATACTTAGCATACGTAAAATCATATAAAAGTTATATGAATCGATTCGTATTGATCAGCCGCAGTGCATAGGCCTATTTTTGTTAACAAATATTACTCTATTTCTTTATAATTAATAGAAAAAGTTTTTTGTAAATTCGAACAATTCATACAAAATCGTAATTCATTATCGTGCACAAGCGCGCCATCTTTGGGAACAATTATCTAAGTTTGCTAATGCGAATTTCAAAGACCTAAACCTTTATGCACAAGCGCGCCGTCTTCGGGAACAATTATCTAAGAGCCGTGCGAAATTGCCCAGACTTGAAAGTAAAAAAGACTTCAAACAATAATTTTTTTTAGTTTCTTTTCTATAACTCACTTAAATTCATTTTTTCATTTACATATATTCTGACTAAATAAATTTCTTAAGTGAAAAAATAGATATTATTATAAATAAATAATAAATATTATTATAAATAAATCAATAAAAATAAAGAAAAAACATAGCCATTTAGCTGATTTTTTCATGTAAAGTGCAAAACCGGCGATTTTTTGAAATGTTTGTATGGTGAACCCCCAGGGGGGTTCCAGGGGGTGTGCCACTGGCATCGGTGGGTCGGGTCTCCAAAGTTAGTGGGGGTCGGTCATACATTTGGACTCGATTGGAGCACTCTAAATGGGTCAAAGTGGGATTTTTCAAAATTTGGCCCTACCCAAAAGTTCGACCCAAATTGGGGGACATCAGAATTCGTTTTAGAGGTATGGTTCCTTCGGCAAAGTTATTATTGTGATCCCTAGAATACGATTTTCACAGAGCAATGAACGATTTTTAAATAGACCCGCCCTAACATTTAGGGTACGTAGTCGGGGATGGTTGTATTAGAACGGATGCCAACAAATTGGTAGCTGTGAGGGACTTTCCAGTTCCGAAAACCCCGAAGCAACTACGACGGTTCCTGGGTATGTCGGGCTGGTACCGACGTTTCATACAGGACTATGCGACTATTGCAGCCCCGCTGGACGACTGCCTCAAGGAAGACAAAATAAAAAAGTTTGAGATGACGGACGAAGCAATGAAATCATTTGAAATTTTTAAGCAGAGTTTGGTTTCTGCACCGGTGCTCACACATCCTGACTTTAATCGTCGCTTTTATATTCAATGTGATGCATCAATGGACGGAGTCGGAGGGGTTTTTTTCCAACTAGACGATGACCAGAACGAAGGACCGATTGCCTACGTTTCGGCAAAACTAAATAAAGCGCAGAAAAACTACAGCATAACAGAACTAGAATGCTATGCTGCGATCGTGAGTTTTAAAAGATTACGACCTTACGTGAAGGGAACCCCGTTCACCATCATAACTGATCATGCCAGCCTCAAATGGCTCATGAATCAGAAAGATCTTTCTGGGAGGTTGGCAAGGTGGAGTTTGAAACTCCAGGGTTATGACTTCGATATTCAACATCGAAAAGGTGCACAAAACGTGGTTCCCGGCACACTCTCACGAATGCACATGGACGAAATCCAGACGAATGACCGAGCCATAGACGTATGTCTCGATTCACCGTTCTTCGAGTCGGAGGAGTATACGGAGTTGAAAAAGACGGTGACCGAGAACAAGGACAAACTACCTGACTTGTGTTTGTCGGACGGTTACGTTTACAAACGGACGCAATTCGACCGGGGGATGATCTTCTAGCGGACCAGACCTGGAAGCTCTGGGTTCCGTCGGAATTGCGACCGGGGCTGGTAGAGTCGTCTCACAGCTCACCGTCCGCTGGACGTGGCGGTATACATAAAACTCTATCCCAACTACGTCAGAAATCTTACTGGCCAGGAATGGTCACAGATGTATGCGCTCATATAAAAGATTGCGAAACTTGCAAAACTAACAAAACTCAAAATGTGTTTAAACAACCCATGATGGGAAAGCAAAAGCTCACAGAGCGACCTTTCCAGCGTCTTTTTATTGATTTTATTGGTCCCTATCCTCGTTCTAGTGATAGTAACGTGTATTTCTTTGTTTGTCTAGATCACTTTACTAAGTTTGTGTTTCTAAAACCTATGAGAAGGGCCACTTCAGCTAAGGTAATAAAATTTTTAGAGAAAGAAGTCTTTCACGTGTTTGGAGTGCCCGAATATGTCCATTCGGACAACGGCAAACAATTCGTCTCGGAAATGTTCAAAGAGTTTTTGGAGAAGTACGGCACGACACGCGTGAAAACTGCATTTTATTCACCTCATGGTAACGCTGCGGAAAGAGTCAACCGATCTGTGCTGCAGATAATTAGGTCCTTCATAAATGGCAGCCGAAAGAACTGGGACAAATGCGTCAGCGATGCCGCATTTGCACTACGCAGCGTTACTCGTTCAGCCATCAACATGTCACCATACTATGCCACTTTCGGTATGCCTATGATACATAATGCTGCATCATATGAGTTATACCGAAAGTTGGCAGCGTTGAAGGATGGTGACGTGGAGATAGATACGGCTGGTGATAAAATGCAGCTCATAAGAAAGAGAAATATGAAGGAGCTGAAACTGGCCCACGATAGAAGTCAAAAGGTATACGACACCAGGAGTAAGGATATAAAGTTTCAGATTGGACAAGTGGTATATCGCCGAAACTTCAAACAAAGCTCCCAAGTTGATAATTACAACGCTAAATTAGCACCAAAACAAGTCAAATGTATTGTTTCAAACGTTATAGGGAATTCTATGTATGAGCTTGGCGATAGTAGTGGGAAAAAGATCGGCGTATACCACGCTAAAGACATTTTTGCAAAATAGTTTAATGTTTTTTGTAGTGCTAGTACTTTTATTCTATGTCATTTATTTATTTATTGACGTATTGTATTTATTAATTTACTGACGTATATGATTATTTTATTAAATTATTTTTATTTTTTTTTTTACCTTTTTATTTATTTGATTATTTTTGCATTTATTTATTTTTTTATTTTATTAATTTATTTATTTTACTTTTTTACCTGCTTCACTAGACGATCTGTGATATTTTTTTTATAAATTTTTTTTTATAATTATTCCGCCATCTGTGATATTTTATTTTATTAAGTTTTTTTTTCATAATGTTTCGGCTAACTGTGATATTTTATTTTATTTTTTTATTTATTTTTTTTTATCTGTGATATTTTATTTACTATGGGATATGTAGAGTAGTGTCTGTAATATAGCTTTAAGTAATAGCATTAGCCCGGTGATTTAGTTTGTAGGTAAGCAGTGTGAAAATTTAAAGGCGTGAAGAGAAATAGGCCCGGCATTGAGTTGTGGGTCAAGGCCACGCGTTGGACGCGGGAAATAATACTTGCCAGGCTGCGTTTAAAGTTTTCTACGCATACGCTCCATAGTGCAGGCACCATCGGCGGTTGCGAGCCTGTAACGACAGCCTGTCTCCATACTGGCTTGAATGGGTGACAGCGTGTATATGTGTCTATGTGTTTATGTGTTTTGTGTCCAGGTCCGTGCCTTAGCCGCAATGTTGCCTTTAACATAATATTAACATAATAACATTAACATTGACAACATTGTACCTATAGTGAACACAATGTTGCAACGGAAATAAGATGTTGCGCTTGGCATCATGTTGTTATAATAAGTAAAATATCACGGATGGCATGTACCTATGTGTTTGTTCTGTTCTGGTGTGTATGAGGATGTGTATTGGTGCAAGGCTATGAGCGTGTGAATGCATCAGTGTAAGCGGTCAAGGCACGAACCAAATGTATCTGTGTAGGTGTTCGTTTTGTGGAGCGGTAAGCGTGTGATTGTATGAGTGCATGATTGTATAGATGGAAAATACGGGAAAGCCGAAAAGAAAGTTTGACATGTAACGGTAAAAATTTTCCGTTTCTGGGTAACGTTCCTTACCACGGCGGTGGCTATAAGAAGGGGCAAAATGAGCCAACGGGCAAAAGTATTATTTTATCAGTGCCAGTGAGTGTAAGTGGAAAGTGGTTAACACAAAAAAAAAATTTTTAAATCTTTAAATAATCCAAGTTTTTAGTGCGCACCTCAAAACGAAAGAAAAGCCTGTTTACTAAATTATGTAGCCAGGTACCTTTTTTAAATTGTTTAGTGCGCGGCGAAAAGTGTCTCGCGACCGCTAGAACCAGGCAAATCTGGTTTGCCAGCTAGCTCCCGATCCAGACCGTTGCAGCAGAAATAAATTAGACCACAAAGGCTATCTTCGCTGCTAAAACCAGGTAAGTCTGATGGTTTTCACTGCCCTTGAATTTTTTTGTCTTCCTCCAACTTGGCATGCCCACTGGGAAGCTGGCTTCTATATAGCCAATTTTCCAAGCAAGCCAAGAGCAAACTTGCATGCATGTATGCACGCCTTCATACAGATATATGTATGTCGGTGCGTATATAATCATGCACACATCAAAGAGAAAATAAAAATAAAATAAATTTAATCCTAGAAATGCTGCAAGACTAGCGTTTTTTTTCGTATCTTAACAGGGCACTCCCTGCTGGAAAGAAACCACTTAGAGATTATAAAGTTCCCTTTTACGGCCTAAAAAGGCAAATTAGCGGCATCAAATTCCCGACGGCACTCCACGTCTACAACCGCGTATAGAACAACAACCACGTCACCAGTTGAATTGGCCACATACCGCCCGGCAAGTACCACCACGCACTACACTATATTTTTAATTTGGTAGCGCACTCCACAACAACAACCACTACCTGCTGCATTTTTTTAATTGACCACACACGGCCGCAACAACCACAACAGCATCTTTTTTTATATTGGCGACATCCCACCCAACAAAAAATACTCCGGTGCAACACCTACCATAAAAACTATCATTCGCTTTCACCAACAATACACACATTTGCTTTCCGACGGCATCCAACATCTACAACAACACCACATTTTTGTTTCCATCGGCGGCGCAGCGCCGACCACATCAACAATAGCACGTATATGCATTGCTGGCAAGCGCAACTTCCACCTGCGACACAGACGGCGGTTACAACGACACTTTTATTGGCGGACACATCGCCACAACAACAATCGCCACAACAACACCATCTCCGTCCACCGACCAACGCAATATAATCTATCTAATCTATCTATCAGAGGCCAACAACAACAACACACCACAACGGCAGCAGCAGAAATAATCGTCAAACCTTAATTTCAGTAATTTTTCTATTGTTTCGAAACAAATTGGCTTTTTTTTTGTATTTTTTTGGCATTATATCTTTTTTTTTTATTAGTATGTTTACTCACATAGGTATTTCCTTCTTTTGATGTAGAATTTTTAGTAGGAAAAGGGTTGGGCAAAAACCAAAGGCTTGTGGTTATTAGCTTAAAAATTTTGCAAAGTAATTTTTGCTACGGTGTAATATTACTAATATTTACTAATATTTCACTTTGTTTTTTTTTTAATTTTTTTTTATTTCACTCTGCTCTTTTTAAAGTTTCTTTTCTTCTGGAATGCTGGACTCCCGGTAAGGTGGCTTGAACAGCTCGCCACGATCTCCTACTAAGTCCGTCACTAGCTATGTGTCATACCAGGTACCACTTAGTCAAATTGCAGGAACCCGAAGAAGGAACCCTGGTATGAGCACTTCGCTATTTCCTATCTTATTGTCATGATGACTCTTGTCGGCCAGGCAAACCCAAACGACGTTGCCATTATGACGGTCCCTGTACAGTCAAAAGAAGGAAATAAGGATTGGGTTCAATAATAGGTATTATTCGGCCGAATACCGAATAGGAAATCATGTAAAAAAGACACGTTATATTACTCAAAATTATGTATTTATTTCCAAATTACAACACTTTAGTATTTAAAATTCATCAGTGGTAAGTTATGATGGATAGAAACAAGCTTTTCAGCATTTTTGTGTAGCAAACGATTACGCTTTTCATCGCAAATGTTACCAGCATCAGAAAATATCCTCTCACTATACACGCTACTTCCAGGAGAAGAAAGATAAACTTTAGCAAATTTCGAAAGGTTTGGGTATTGTTTTTCGTTTACTAACCACCACTTGTAAGGATCGGCCTTCCGATTTAGGCGAATAAAAATCCAACTCGTTTGAGACAGCATTCTTCTCCACGTCCTCCTCATCATTATCATTTCGCATATTATCTGCAGCGACTTCCTCAAAGCAGTTCCAGAAACTGTCGTGTATTTCGGTAGTCCTATCATTTTCATTCAAGTTTCTTTTCTTATGAACTGGAGAAGAATCGTCATCGGTACTACTAGATTCATCACAACTAAGATCCATCATAACTAACTCGCCCCGACAAGCATGTATTTCGTGCCGAATATTCGGCGGTCTAATATTCGGCGCTTCGGCCGGCATCGTTGCCGAATATTCGGTATTCGGCCAACTCACTATTCGTGGCATCTCTAGTGAGGAGCGGCGGCAAGCAGGTATGCTTGCGGGCCCAGGCTAGCTCGTCGTCTTGGGCGGGGTATTTCACCACCGTCCTCACCCACAGCCACCCGCACAAAAAGGGTTCATACCTGCATATGTATAGGAAAGGAAGGAGAAAGAGCTGAAAAAGATGGAAACATACGTGAGGGGCAAAGTTAAGAGGAGGAAAAAGATGAAGGCCTCTCCTGTCAGGTGGAGTCTACACACTCTCTGCAGTGCAACTTGCACCGCACCGTGGGCACTGTGCTGACTCCTATCTACTTACAGTGCCCCCAAACCTGGCACTAGTCTGTCCGTCTGTCACTCAGTCATTTCCCTAATACCCACCTTCACCTAACCTTTCGGCGCACAAGCGCAGCACCAACACCAAACTTAAAACTTTAGCCCTGCATTATGAAAAGATCTAAAACTTTCATCCAAACATAATTCTTATAATTTATTTACAAAGGTGTTGGCTTACAAATTATCAACTAACACCCTGCTACTAGTTCAGTAATTCCAAAAAAAAATTTAAACTCCGAGTTTAATACAAAATACTTTGACAAGGATTTCAAAAATTTACTCGAAGTAACAATAGAAAAATTGCTCAAACTTAATGCTAACTTTTATTACTAATGTACATTAAAAATTCATGAGAGAGCAAGAAGAAGTAGATACATTTCAAACTCAATTCAATACAAAATACCTACGACTAATAGAAAGAGTGTCTGAACTCAAATAAAAAAATTAAAATTTGTGGGGCCGCCCTAATGTAATATTATTAATAGGAGCTAATTCTAAATCCTAAAGATACAAATTCAAACAAAATAAAATAAGAGGCCGAACAAAAAAAATCAATAACCCTAATCCCTGACCTACCGCAACCGCCTAAGTAAACATAGGATCAATTATGTACAAAGCAAAAGTAGGTCATCAAAGTAAAAGAATTTATGTGTATATGAAAACAAAAGGTATGTATGTAAGTGCAAATGTACGTTTGTGACGTTTTTCATGCATGTAAATATGTTCGTTGCAATCTGTTTTAATTTTTCTGATTTGCTAATTCCTGTTCTATTTTTGCAAGAGCAGGAATCTGTGCTAACACATGTACATACATCTAAACAGGTGTATTTTGATAAACTTTAATGTTTCACTCAAAACACTCACCAAGTTACTCTTCTTATCCAACGGCGACGCTGCCGTTGAGCAGCTGAAACAAAAAAAAAACTCAAACATACGACCACGCTCGAATACGGATCGATTAAGATCGATCGCTTACGATCTTGGATAATGAGCGTATATGAGATAGTAATAAATATGTAGCGTGATGACAATGTCAAAAAAAACAAACGTATGTAAAAATCAAAGAAAAAAAATATCAAGATAAAAAAAAAGGATTTAATGTGGGTGCTTATAAGCAAGCCCCTAATGTTAGATGCGGGAAGGATAAGGGTAAGTTTGCCGGAAGCGTTCTGACAAATATGTGTAAATGTAATATATGCAGATGCAATCAAAAAAAGGAATATTCAAAGTTCCATAATTTCGAGTTAGTCGCGGTCTAACCGAAAAGGAACAAAAAAGCATGTGCAGAAGTGGAACTATAGGCAGAGCACATCGATAAAGATCAGTGTACTTTGAATATAGCAGCTATCCACAAAAAGAAATGCAAAGAATCAAAACTAAAAGAATCCAAATGAATGTCAAAAATAGAGAAATATGCAAATGAAAAATTAATCAAAGAAACTTGCTGAGAGGTGTGGCATCCACTCTTAGGGACTAGCTCTTGAGCGTGATGTGCCACACTTCCATGGACAGCGCGAAAACTGACTAGACAGTATATAGATACGGACGAACACACTGCCTTCACCGAACCTTCGCCAAGGCAGCACCGCACACACCAATACACACTCAATTTCAGTAGTGACTTTTTTTTACTCTGGAAATTTCAAAATTGAGTCTTTTTATATTTTCTTATTAGGATTATTTCCAAAGAAATTTTTTTAAACTGCGTTGTAAAATGTTTGGTTTTTTTATTATATCGTTCTTAGGTTTGTTTAATATTGCTTTCCATTTTTTTATTAGGGACTTGAAAAAAAAAATAAAATTTACACATACATACATACGTATATTGAAATTTCTATACAATTTGTGGGTGTTTGGCATATTCCATAAATTACAGAATATCTTTGAAATTTTTTTTTTGTAATAATTAGAACTAAGTTTTTATTTTTGAACTTGGGTTTTGGGTGAACTTTACTAATTCCTTTCTATGCGGTTAAGATATAAAATTTCAGTTTTTTTGTCATATCCACACCATTACTTGAATTACCATACACATACATACATACAAACAAACATATTACTTATTAATTGATTGAATTTTTATATACCTACATTGTAATTTTTATATCTATTATTTAATATCCATTATTTATATATATTTTTTTATTGGGTTTTGGGTGAAATTATTAAGGCTCACATTCATATTTATTCTTTTGCTTAATTTTCGCTTTCGTAGCATATTTTGGTTGCTTCCAAATACATAAACACCGTTTAGTGAACTCCTCTTTTTTTTATTTGCATTTTCTTCACTTTTTTAGTTTCGTTTCTTTCACTTCTTGGGATTTTTTGTTCTGTTCTCAGACAGTGAATTTCTGATAAAGACAAGGAGGTTGATAACCGCGTATTAGGTGGATTAGGGATACTAGATTCCAACCAACGCGTAACTAGGAGCCGTGCGCGAGCCCTAGAAAATCAAATCGCAGGTTCTCTTTTCAACCAAATTGACTTTGTCCCTAATGACTACTTTAATAGGTGCGCGTCGCGGATCTTTGGATCGTTTTGCCCTGAGCGTCCGATTAGGGTCTCTTTCGCTAACCGAGTGTCGTTTAACGAGACAGGGGACAGTTTGAACTTCTCGCAGAAAATCGATTTGGTGTGCCCAATGTCCGATAGCGAGAACGTGGGTACACAGGGGAGCGATGTTCCATCGCTAAATGCACCAGCAATGGTTCACGGCAGCCTAAATGCTCCTCACATCGACGCCAGTGAGCATGCAACCAATGTTGAACAGCTGAGCCGCATGATGGCGATGATGGCGCAACAACAAGATTTGGGGGTGCAAATGGCGGGTGAAGTGCGGAGCATCAATACCAATGTCGATCATCTTGGTGGTCGCGTGGCAGAGATGGAGGCGTCCAGTCACGCGGTGGGACATCGGTCTGCTGTGGCATCCACACCCGAGCCTCAGAACCACAGGGGGGAACCTGCTACCCGCAACGGTATTCCGAGTGGCAGTCGTAGTGACCCTCCAAGTTGGAAAAAGTTGGATTTGGAAAAATGGCACATCAAATTCGATGGAACAAGCAAAGGTATAAGCGTCGAAAGCATCATCTTTCGGGTGAAAGGATGCGCGAGTAGCATAATATTTCCTTCTTACAGCTTTTCACGGACTTTCATTGTCTGGTTTCCGGCGGTGCCTTGAAGTGGTATTGGCAGGTCCTTGAAGAGCCGAAATTTGGCTACTTTGAGCTAAAGTCCGAGCTGCTGAGCCACTTCAAGACTGCCGAGTCCGACTATGAAATCATCCGTGAAATCATGGAGAGGAAACAGCTGCCGGCGGAAGCTTTCGACGACTTTTATGCCGAAGTCCATAATATGACATTCCGTTTGCGGAAGAGGATCCTTGAGATGGAGTTGGCAGGTCTAAAGTGGTCAACGAGGTAGGCTTCGAGCTTCCTGAGCAGTTAGGAGAATCAAAAATAGAAGCTATTGATAGGAAGCCTCAACGTCCACCCCAATACCAATCTCAACCTCAACATCAACTCCCCACAAATCCCAATAGTGTTCATCCTTCTGTTAGTCCCGCATCCAAGTCCACTGTCAACTCCTTTTGTGCTTCCCCCTTCCACTTAATGTTGTGTTTTTCATGTGGTATGCCGGTGGATCACTTTGTGAAAAATCCCGGCAGAAGCACAAAAGCCAAATAAATGTTCGTCCTCGTTCCACAACATGGTCTGTTTTGCTTGTGGTAGTGATTCGTCCTTTTGTGTTTTTAAACCGAAACAGGGAAACCCCAGGCTGGCGGAGTTGACCGGGGACTCCAGCCAGAAGACAGGCAACCCGGCAGCACAACTGTAAAGAGTTTAAGATGGGAAAAGGTAGATAGGAGAGTTGAAAAAGCGCGAGGGAAAAAGTTTACATCAGAGGAAAATTGAATATGAAGAAGCTAGGAGAAGGATTTTTTGTGAAACTATAAATAGTAATAGGAAGAAAATAAATTTTAAGAAAACAGAGAAAATTCGGGAGAAGAGGAAATATTTTAAGCGGCTGAAAAATAAAATAATTGCCACCATAGTCACCGTGAAAAGTGATAATAGATTTTTTGCGAAAACTACTATAGGAGGTCTTGAAGTCCTGGCTCTCTTGGACTCAGGGGCTAGCGACAGCTGCTTAGGAAAGAACTCAGCTCCATTCCTTCAGGGAAAGGAAGCCTTGATTATGCCAAACAAGGGCCAAAATATCCGGACCGCGAACGGGGAGGAAACCGCTGTGGTAGGGGTAATAAGTTACCTGTGGTTTGGGATAATGGAATTTTTGATAGTACCAGGTTTGCAGCAACAGGTTTATCTCGGCATAGATTTTTGGCAGGAATTTGGTATGAGTGTGGTCAGCAATGGTGTGAGTGCGAATACTAATGTTGCCAGTGTGGCGGAGCTCGTGCCCGCCGAGGATGACTTTTGATGACGCTGTGCAGCACATTTTAACGCCGGAGCAAGTTGCGAGGTTGGAGCGTGTAACAGTCCAATTCCCGTCCTTCGCGGTATTAGGGTTAGGCCAAACAGATAAGGAGGAACACGTCATCGAGGTGGTGGACGAGAATCGGCCAGTAAAGCAGCGACATTACCCGATTTCACCAGCTATTCAAAAACTAATATATGCGGAGCTGGACAGGATGCTGAGCATGGGTGTCATCGAGGAGTCCAACAGCAGTTGGAACTCTCCAGTCTCACTGGTGATCAAAGGGACCAAAAACCGTCTGTGCCTCGAGGCCCGCAAAGTCAATGAAAGGACGATAAAGGATGCCTACCCATTACCCCACATCGACGGAATACTTAGCCGATTACAAAATACAAGGTTTATTTCCGCGATCGATTTGAAGGACGCTTTCTGGCAGATTCCTCTGGAGAAGAAGTCAAGAGAAAAGACTGCTTTCACTGTCCCTGGCCGACCCCTATACCATTTCACGGTCATGCCTTTCGGGTTGTGCAATGCAGCACAACGAATGTGTCGTCTCATGGACAAGGTCATTCCGACCGCTTTACGTGAGTGTGTTTTTGTTTATCTTGACGATTTGTTAGTGTGTTCCGAAGATTTCGCGTCTCATATGTGTCTGTTGGAAAGGGTCGCTCAGTGTCTTCGCGAGGCTAAGCTAACAATTAATGTAGAAAAAAGCAAGTTTTGCTTTAAAGAAGTACGATATTTAGTAGGCCGATTTGTGGGGAGGCAAAAAAATCGCCCATTGCTCTGTGAAAATCATATTCTAATCAAAATAAGAAACTTTGGCGAAGGAATCATACCTCAAAAACGAATTCTGATGTCCCCCAATTTGGGTCGAACATTTTGGTAGGGGCAAATTTTGAAAAATCCCACTTTGACCGATTTAGAGTGCTCCAATCGAGTTCAAATGTATGACCGACCCCCACTAACTTTGGAGGCCCGACCCACCGATGCCAGTGGCACACCTCCTGGAACCCCCCTGATGGTTCACCATACAAACATTTCAAAAAATCGCCGGTTTTGCACTTTACATGAAAAAATCAGCGAAATGCCTTTGTTTTTCTTTTTGGAGTTTATTTTTCTCTTTAGAAATTTATTTAGTCAGAACATATGTAAATGAAAAAATGAATTTAACTTAGTAATAGAAAAGAAATTTAAAAAAATTATTAGAAATTAGCGTTTTTACAAACCTATTAAAACCAAGGCATAATTGAGATGCATTTGCATGTCGTAATCATAGTTTTGTGGGTTTTTTATTCAACCGTTTTAAAAAATGAAGGTATCACTGTGACACAACTGCAGATCGTAAAATTGCTTGTGTTGTTTTTTTAAGCCACCACAAGCCACAGCAGGTAGAATTGAAATTACCATTTAATTTTTATTACCTCGTCTCGTAGGCCATATATAACGCAAGAGTTTTTGTGAATGCATTAAGTCGTTGTGAAGAACTCAAAGTGTGAAGTGCTAATTTCAGATAAAAAAATATTTCAAAAAATAATAAGTGAAGTGACCATTCCAAATCAAAAAGTTTACAATGAATCCACCATCCTCTAAACCGCCAGATGAAGCAACTACATCAACAACTATCGAAAACCCAATGAGTCACATACCCAAGAATGATGTTACTGTTTTTGGTGTGTCTATTGATTTAACTGATCTTAATTTGCCAACCCATCTGGATATCTTGAGATATTATTTTTACTTAAGCGAACGTGCTAAAACAGAACAAAAAAATTTTCCCATAAATCATTCACTATTCAAGTACAAGATAAGTTGATTGGAATTTGGGAAAAACTTGGTATGGAAATATTGCTGAAATAAATGTATTTAATAAATTGAATAAATTGCTTTACAAGTATCAAGAGCAAATCAAGAGAAGAAACAAAACCCAACAATTTACAGAGTATGTATTTTTTACTTGTGAAACTCTTCCGGTAAGTTATTCCTATCTCTCATTTATTATAATTGTCAACCATTTTTAATTATTTTGTTATTATATATTTTCAGGTGGTGGACGGCTTCCAGAAAATTGAGTTGCAAAATATGCCCCCTGCTCCAGAAAAAATCTAATTTTCCACCGATTCGAAGTA
Source organism: Eurosta solidaginis (assembly GCF_040869045.1). Classification (NCBI taxonomy): domain Eukaryota; kingdom Metazoa; phylum Arthropoda; class Insecta; order Diptera; family Tephritidae; genus Eurosta; species Eurosta solidaginis. Next base: position 148,351,011 of record NC_090319.1, on the reverse strand, counting down.
CTTATACGACATGTCCCATGCAATTTCTAGCGGCGTGGTTCCGGTGGATCTGGCTAACATCAAACCAGGGAAAATTGTACATTCTCGGTGGCTCGCCAAGGCCGCTAGATTATTGCGATTATATGTGACAACGGAAAATCCAGATGCAAATTTAAGAATTCTGGTTGAATTTATAATTAAATGTTATGTGCCAATGTACTTCAATATCAAGTATTACAGCTCTGTCGTGTACGGCAGTGCATTATTTTTCAAGTTCATTGGTTGGTCATGATTTCTAGAACCTCATTTATGCAAAATTGTCAATCAAGTAATCAAAGATAATTCATATTATGCGCATTCGGAAAATATCTTGGTATCAGTGTTGTTTGATGATAGCAAAGAAAAGCGCGACTGTGCCATCAAGAAAATTCTACGTTATCGAACCGATGTTGCCGAGCCAATGGAACTTAGAGTTTATAAAAAACCAGATATAAACTTTCATTGCACAAGTTATACGGAAATGATCAATTTGAATGATATAAATATCGTATTTGAACCACCATTCACGCGAAGCATTCCGTACGATACATTGAAAGAATATTTAAATCAAGATGATCCACCGTTTAATGATCCAAAAATTCCATCACACATACAAGGAACGGAAATACATGTTCAATTGCTAGCTAGCGTTTCCAAAGGGGTTATATCGGAAAATGTAGAGGCTGTTACGGCGACTACATTAGAGAGCCGTGCGAAATTGCCCAGACTTGAAAGTAAAAAAGACTTCAAACAATAATTTTTTTTAGTTTCTTTGCTATTACTCACTTAAATTAATTTTTTCATTTACATATATTCTGACTAAATAAATTTCGTAAGAGAAAAAATAGATATTATTATAAATAAATAATAAATATTATTATAAATAAATAAATAAAAATAAAGAAAAAACATATTCATTTAGCTGATTTTTTCATGTAAAGTGCAAAACCGGAGATTTTTTGAAATGTTTGTATGGTGAACCCCCAGGGGGGTTCCAGGGGGTGTGCCACTGGCATCGGTGGGTCGGGCCTCCAAAGTTAGTGGGGGTCAGTCATACATTTGGACTCGATTGGAGCACTCTAAATGGGTCAAAGTGGGATTTTTCAAAATTTGGCCCTACCCAAAAGTTCGACCCAAATTGGGGGACATCAGAATTCGTTTTAGAGGTATGGTTCTGTAAGGCTACCGGAAGTAAATTATAATAATAATACGTCCGTTATACATACATAATTCCATATTTTATATAAACTTGAATAAGACAATATCCAAATTGACAAATAAAACAAATACATACAAACATATAAGGGAAAAGTAAATGAAAATATGTTGCTAAACAAACAAAGCTTTCTATATCAAACATGAAAACCAAATATGTTATACAGTTCAAATGCACAAGTACACATACTACAGTTCCTTCGGCAAAGTTATTATTGTGATCCCTAGAATACGATCTTCACAGAGTAATGAGCGATTTTTAAATCGACCCGCCGTAATATTTAGGGTACGTAGTCGGGGATGGTTGTATTAGAACGGACGCCAACAAAGTGGTAGCTGTGAGGGACTTTCCAGTTCCGAAAACCCCGAAGCAACTACGACGGTTCCTGGGTATGTCGGGCTGGTACCGACGTTTCATACCGAACTATGCGACTATTGCAGCCCCGCTGCACGACTGCCTCAAGAAAGGCAAAATCAAAAAGTTTGCGATGACGGACGAAGCAATGAAATCATTTGAAATTTTAAAGCAGAGTTTGGTTTCTGCAGCGGTGCTCACACATTCTGACTTTAATCGTCGCTTTTATATTCAATGCGATGCATCAACGGACGGAGTGGGAGGGGTATTGTTCCAACTAGACGATGACCAGAACGAAAGACCGATTGCCTACGTTTCGGCAAAATTAAATAAAGCGGAGAAAAACTACAACATAACAGAACTAGAATGATATGCTGCGATCGTGAGTGTTAAAAGATTCCGACCTTACATGGAGGGAACCCCGTTCACCATCATAACTGATCATGCCAGCCTCAAATGGCTCATGAATCAGAAAGATCTTTCTGGGAGGTCGGCAAGGTGGAGTTTGAAACTCCAGGGTTATGACTTCGATATTCAACATTGAAAAGGTGCAAAAAACGTGGTGCCCGACACACTCTCACGAATGCACATGGACGAAATCCAGACGAATGACCGAGCCATAGACGTATATCTCGATTCACCATGCTTCGCGTCGGAGGAGTATACGGAGTTGAAAAAGACGACGACCGAGAACAAGGACAAACTACCTGACTTGTGTTTGTCGGACGGTTACGTTTACAAACGGACGCAATTCGACCGGGGGGATGATCTTCTAGCGGACCAGACCTGGAAGCTCTGGGTTCCGTCGGAATTGCGACCGGGGCTGGTAGATTCGTCCCACAGCTCACCGTCCGCTGGACATGGCGGTATACATAAAACTCTATCCCGACTACGTCAGAAATCTTACTGGCCAGGAATGGTCACAGATGTATGCGCTCATATAAAAGATTGCGAAACTTGCAAAACTAACAAAACTCAAAATGTGTTTAAACAACCCATGATGGGAAAGCAAAAGCTCACAGAGCGACCTTTCCAGCGTCTTTTTATTGATTTTATTGGTCCCTATCCTCGTTCTAGTGATGGTAACGTGTATGTCTTTGTTTGTCTAGATCACTTTACTAAGTTTGTGTTTCTAAAACCTATGAGAAGGGCCACTTCAGCTGAGGTAATCAAATTTTTAGAGAAAGAAGTCTTTCAGGTGTTTGGAGTGCCCGAATATGTCCATTCGGACAACGGAAAACAATTCGTCTCGGAAATGTTCAAAGAGTTTTTGAGAAGTACGGCACGACACACGTGAAAACTGCATTTTATTCACCTCATGGTAACGCTGCGGAAAGAGTCAACCGATCTGTGCTGCAGATAATTAGGTCCTTCATAAGGGGCAACCAAAAGAATTGGGACAAATGCGTCAGCGATGCCGCATTTGCACTACGCAGCGTTACTCACTCATCCATCAACATGTCACCATACTATGCCACTTTCTGTATGCCTATGATACAGCATGCTGCACCATATGAGTTATACCGAAAGTTGGCGGTGTTGAAGGATGGTGACGTGGAGATGGATACGGCTGGTGATAAAATGCAGCTCATAAGAAAGAGAAATATGAAGGAGCTGAAACTGGCCCACGATAGAAGTCAAAAGGTCTACGACACCAGGAGTAAGGATATAAAGTTTCAGATTGGACAAGTGGTATATCGCCGAAACTTCAAACAAAGCTCCCAAGTTGATAATTACAACGCTAAATTAGCACCAAAACAAGTCAAATGTATTGTTTTAAACGTTATAGGGAATTCTATGTATGAGCTTGGCGATAGTAGTGGGAAAAAGATCGGCGTATACCACGCTAAAGACATTTTTGCAAAATAGTTTAATGTTTTTTGTAGTGCTAGTACTTTTATTCTATGTTATTTATTTATTTATAGACGTATTGTATTTATTAATTTACTGACGCATATGAGTATTTTATTAAATTATTTTTATTTTTTTTTTGACCTTTTTATTTATTTCATTATTTTTGCATTTATTTATTTTTTTTATTTTTTTTATTTATTTATTTTACCTGCTTGACTACACGATCTGTGATATTTTTTTTTATAAATTTTTTTTTATAATTTTTCCGCCATCTGTGATATTTTATTTTATTAATTTTTTTTTCATAATACTTCGGCTAACTCTGATTTTTTATTTTTTATTTTTTTATCTGTGATATTTTATTTACTATGGGATATGTAGAGTAGTGTCTGTAATATACATTTAAGTAGTAGCATTAGCCCGGTGATTTAGTTTGTAGGTAAGCAGTGTGAAAATTTAAAGGCGTGAAGAGAAATAGGCCCGGCATTGAGTTGCGGGTCGAGGCCACGCGTTGGACGCGGGAAATAATATTTGCCAGGCTGCGTTTAAACTTGTCTACGCACACGCTCCATAGTGCAGGCACCATCGGCGGTTGCGAGCCTGTAACGACAGCCTGTCTCCATACTGGCTTGAATGGGTGACAGCGTGTATATGTGTCTATGTGTTTATGTGTTTTGTGTCCAGGTCCGTGGCTTAGTCGCAATGTTGCCATTAACATAATATTAACATAATAACATTAACATTGACAACATTGTACCTATAGTGAACACAATGTTGCAACGGAAATAAGATGTTGCGCTTGGCATCATGTTGTTATAATAAGTAAAATATCACCATGTTGCTATCAACCTAGCAGCATTGACGGATGGCATGTACCTATGTGTTTGTTCTGTTCTGGTGTGTATGAGGATGTGTATTGGTGCAAGGCTATGAGCGTGTGAATGCATCAGTGTGAGCGGTCAAGGCACGAACCAAATATATCTGTGTAGGTGTTCGTTTTGTGGAGCGGTAAACGTGTGATTGTATGAGTGCATGATTGTATAGATGGAAAATACGGGAAAGCCGAAAAGAAAGTTTGACATGTAATGGTAAAAATTTTCCGTTTCTGGGTAACGTTCCCTACCACGGCGGTGGCTATAAGAAGTAGCAAAATGAGCCAACGGGTAAAAGTATAATTTTATCAGTGCCAGTGAGTGTAAGTGGAAAGTGGTTAACACAAAAAAAAAAAAATTTTAAATCTTTAAATAATCCAAGTTTTTAGTGCGCGCCTCAAACCTAAATTATGTAGCCAAGTAGCTTTTGATACTCAGTTGAGCAGAGCTCACAGAGTATATTAACTTTGATTGCATAACGGTTGGTTGTACAGGTATAAAGGAATCGAGATAGATATAGACTTCCATATATCAAAATCATCAGTATCGAAAAAAAAATCCAATTGAGCCATGTCCGTCCGTCCGTCCGTCCGTCCGTCTGTCCGTTAACACGATAACTTGAGTAAATTTTGAGGTATCTTGATGAAATTTGGTATGTAGGTTCCTGGGCACTCATCTCAGATCGCTATTTAAAATGAACGATATCGGACAATAACCACGCCCACTTTTTCGATATGGAAATTTCTAAAAATCGAAAAAGTGCGATAATTCATTACCAAATACGCATTAAGCGATGAAACTTGGTGTTTTGAGCTTATGACGCAGAATAGAAAACTAGTAAAATTTTGGACAATGGGCGTGGCACCGCCCACTTTTAAATGAAGGTAATTTAGAAGTTTTGCAAGCTGTAATTTGGCAGTCGCTGAAGATATCATGATGAAGTTTGGCAGGAACGTTACTCTTATTACTTTATGTCTGCTTAATAAAAATTAGCAAAATCGGAGAACGACCACGCCCACTTTTTAAAAAAAATTTTTTTTAAATTCAAATTTTAAAAGAAAAGTTAATATCTTTACAGCATATAAGTAAATTATGCCAAAATTCAACTCCAGTAATGATATGGTGCAACAAAATGCAAAAATAAAAGAAAATTTCAAAATGGGCGTGGCTCCGCCCTTTTTCATTTAATTTGTCTAGGATGCTTTTAATGCCATAAGTCGAACAAAAATTAACCAATCATTGTGAAATTTGGTAGAGGCTTAGCTCCTAGAACGTTAACTGTTTTCTGTGAAAAAGGGCGAAATCGGTTGAAGCCACGCCCAGTTTTTATACACAGTAGACCGTCTGTCCTTCCGCTCGGCCTTTAACACGATAACTTGAGCAAAAATCGCTATATCTTTACTAAACTCAGTTCACGTACTTATCTGAACTCACTATGTATTGGTGTAAAAAATGGCCGAAATCCGACTATGACGACGCCCACTTTTTCGATATCGAAAATTACGAAAAATGAAAAAAATGGCATAATTATATACCAAATACGAAAAAAGGAACGAAACATGGTAATTGTATTGGTCTATTGACGCAAAATATAACTTTAGAAAAAACTTGGTAAAATGGGTGTGACACCTACCATATTAAGTAGAATAAAATGAAAAGGTTTTGCAGGGCGAAATCAAAAGCCCTTGGAATCTTGGAAGGTATACTGTACGTGGTATTACATATATAAATAAATTAGCGGTACCCGACAGATGATGTTCTGGATCACACTGGTCCACATTTTGGTAGATATCTCGAAAACGCCTTCACATATACAACTAAGGGCCACTCCCTTTTAAAACCCTCATTAATACCTTTAGTTTGATACCCATATCGTACAAACGCATTCTAGAGTCACCCCTGGTCCACGTTTATAGCGATATCTCGAAAAGGCGTCCACATATAGAACTAAGGCCCACTCCTTTTTAAAATACTCATTAACACCTTTCATTTGATACCCATATCGTACGAAAAAATTCTAGAGTCACCCCTGGCCCACCTTTATGGCGATATTTCGAAAAGGCGTCCACCTATAGAACTAAGGTCCACGCCCTTTTAAAATACTCATTAACACCTTTCATTTGATACCCATATCGTACAAACAAATTCTAGAGCCACCCCTGGTCCACCTTTATGGCGATATTTCAAAAAGGCGTCCACCTATAGAACTAAGGTCCACGCCCTTTTAAGATACTCATTAACACCTTTCATTTGATACCCATATCGTACAAACAAAGTCCAGGTTTATGGCGATATCTCGAAAAGGCGTCCCACATAGAACTAAGACCCACTCCTTTTTAAAATACTCATTAACACCTTTCATTTGATACCCATATCGTACAAACAAATTCTAGAGTCGCCCCTGGTCCACCTTTATGGCGATATTTCGAAAAGGCGTCCACCTATAGAACTAAGGCCCACGCCCTTTTAAAATACTCATTAACACCTTTCATTTGATACCCATATTGTACAAACGCATTCTAGAGTCACCCCTGGTCCACTTTTATAACGATATTCCGAAAAGGCGTCCACCTATAGAACTAAGGCCCACTCCATTTTAAAACACTTATTAACACCTTTCGTTTGATACCCATATTGTACAAACGCATTCTACAGTCAACCCTGGTCCACTTTTATAACGATATTCCGAAAAGGCGTCCACCTATAGAACTAAGGCCCACTCCCTTTTAAAATAATCATTAACACCTTTCATTTGGTACCCATATCGAACAAACAAATTCTAGAGTCGCCCCTGGTCCACCTTTATGGCGATATTTCGAAAAGGCGTCCACCTATAGAACTAAGGCCTACTCCTTTTTAAAATACTCATTAACACCTTTCATTTGATACCCATATCGTACAAACAAATTCTAGAGTCGCCCCTGGTCCACCTTTATGGCGATACTTCGAAAAGGCGTCCACCTATAGAACTAAGGCCCACGTCCTTTTAAGATACTCATTAACACCTTTCATTTGATCCCCATATCGTACAAACAAATTCTAGAGTCGCCCCTGGTCCACCTTTATGGCGATATTTCGAAAAGCCGTCCACCTATAGAACTAAGGCCCACGTCCTTTTAAGATACTCATTAACACCTTTCATTTGATACCCATATGGTACAAACAAATTCTAGAGTCACCCCTGGTCCACGTTTATGGCGATATCTCGAAAAGGCATCCACCTATAGAACTAAGGCCTACGCCCTTTTAAAATACTCATTAGCACCTTTCATTTGATACCCATATCGTACAAACAAATTCTAGAGTCACCCCTGGTCCACGTTTATGGCGATATCTCGAAAAGGCATCCACCTATAGAACTAAGGCCTACGCCCTTTTAAAATACTCATTAACACCTTTCATTTGATACCCATATGGTACAAACAAATTCTAGAGTCACCCCTGGTCCACGTTTATGGCGATATCTCGAAAAGGCATCCACCTATAGAATTAAGGCCTACGCCCTTTTAAAATACTCATTAACACCTTTCATTTGATACCCATATCGTACAAACAAATTCTAGAGTCACCCCTGGTCCACGTTTATGGCGATATCTCGAAAAGGCATCCACCTATAGAACTAAGACCCACTCCCTTTTAAAACACTTATTAACACCTTTCAGTTGATACCCATATGGTACAAACAAATTCTAGAGTCACCCCTGGTCCACTTTTATGGCGATATCTCGAAAAGGCATCCACCTATAGAACTAAGGCCTACGCCCTTTTAAAATACTCATTAACACCTTTCATTTGATACCCATATCGTACAAACAAATTCTAGAGTCACCCCTGGTCCACGTTTATGGCGATATCTCGAAAAGGCATCCACCTATAGAACTAAGGCCTACGCCCTTTTAAAATACTCATTAACACCTTTCATTTGATACCCATATCGTACAAACAAATTCTAGAGTCGCCCCTGGTCCACCTTTATGGCGATATCTCGAAAAGGCGTCCACCTATAGAACTTAGGCCCACTCCCTTTTAAAATTATCATTAACACATTTCATTTGATACCCATATCGTACAAACAAATTCTAGAGTCAGGCCTGGTCCACATTTATGGCGATATCTCTAAATGGCGTCCATCTATAGAACTATGACCCACTTCCTCTTAAAATACTCTTTAATACCTTCCATTTGATACACATGTCATACAAACACATTCCAGGGTTACCCTAGGTTCTTTTTACAACATGGTGATTTTCCCTTACTCTCAACTGAGTATGTAATGTTCGGTTACACCCGAAATTAGCCTTCCTTACTTGTTTTAATTGTGTAGTGCGCGGCGAAAAGTGTCTCGCGACCGCTAGAACCAGGCAAATCTGGTTTGCCAGCTAGCTCCCGATCCTGACCGTTGCAGCAGAAATAAATTAGACAACAAATACTCCATCTTTGAATATTGACGGTCCAACACCTAACATAAAAACTATCATTCGCTTTCACCAACAATACACACATTTGCTTTCCGACGGCACCCAACATCTACAACAACACCACATTTTTGTTTCCATCGGCGGCGCAACGCCGACCACATCAACAATAGCACGTATATGCATTGCTGGCAACCGCAACTTCCACCTGCGACACAGATGGCGGTAACAACGACACTTTTATCTCCGTCCAACGACCAACGCAACATAATCTATCTTCGTCAGCTCGGTCAGCCCCCAGAGGCCAACAACAGCAACACACCACAACGACAGCAGCAGAAATAATCGTCAAACCTTAATTTCAGTAATTTTTCTATTGTTTCGAAACAAATTGGCCTTTTTTTGCATTTTTTTGGCATTATATTTTTTTTTGTTATAAGTATGTTTACTCACATAGGTATATCCTTTTTTGGATGTAGAATTTTTAGTAGGAAAAGGGTTGGGCAAAACCCAAAGGCTTGTGGTTATTAGTTAAAAATTTTGCTAAGTAATTTTTGATACGGTGTAATATTACTAATATTTACTAATATTTCACTTTGTTTTTTTTTTTTGAATTTTTTTTCATTTCACTCCGCTATTTTTAAAGTTTCTTAATTAAAGTTTTCTTAATTTTTCATTTGCATATTTCTCTATTTTTGACATTCATTTGGATTCTTTTAGTTTTGATTCTTTGCATTCCTTTTTGTGGATAGTTACTATATTCAAAGTACACCGATCTTTATCGTTGTGCTCTGCCTATAGTTCCACTTCTGCACATGCTTTTTTGTTCCTTTTGGGTTAGAACCCGACTAACTCGATATTATGGAACTTTGAATATTCCTTTTTTTGATTGCATCTGCACATATTACATTTACACATATTTGCCAGAACGCTTCCGGCAAACTTACCCTTATCCTTCGTGGATCTAACATTAGGGGCTTGCTTATAAGCACCCACATTAAATCCTTTTTTTATCTTGATATTTTTTTTCTTTGATCTTTACACACGTTTGTTTTTTTTTTTGATTTTGTCATCACGCTACAAATTTATTACTACCTCATATACGCTCATTATCCAAGATCGTAAGCGATCGATCTTGATCGATCCGTGTTCGAGCGTGGTCATATGTACATATGTATGTTTGAGTTTTTTTTTTTGTTTCAGCTACTCAACTGCAGCGGCGCCGTTGGATAGGAAGAGTAACTTGGTGAGTGTTTTGAGTGAAACATTAAAGTTTATCAAAATACACCTGTTTAGTTGTATGTACATGTGTTAGCACAGATTCCTGCTCTTGCAAAAATAGAACAGGAATTAGTAAATCAGAAAAATTAAAACAGATTGCAACGAACATATGTACATGCATGAAAAACGTCACAAACGTACATTTGCACTTACATGCATACCTTCTGTTTTTATATAGACATAAATTATTTTACTTTGATTTCGTACTTTTGCTTTGTACATAATTGATCCTATGTTTACTTGAGCGGTTGCGGTAGGTCAGGTATAAGGGTTATTGATTTTTTTTGTTCGCCCTCTTATTTTATTTTGTTTGAATTTGTATCTTTAGGATTTAGAATTAGCTCCTATTAATAATATTACATTAGGGCGGCCCCACAAATTTTAATTTTTTTATTTGAGTTCAGACACTCTTTCTATTAGTCGTAGGTATTTTGTATTGAATTGAGTTTGAAATGTATCTACTTCTTCTTGCTCTCTCATGAATTTTTAATGTACATTAGTAATAAAAGTTAGCATTAAGTTTGAGCAATTTTTCTATTGTTACTTCGAGTAAATTTTTGAAATCCTTGTCAAAGTATTTTGTATTAAACTCGGAGTTTAAATTTTTTTTTGGAATTACTGAACTAGTAGCAGGGTGTTAGTTGATAATTTGTAAGCCAACACCTTTGTAAATAAATTATAAGAATTATGTTTGGATGAAAGTTTTAGATCTTTTCATAATGCAGGGCTAAAGTTTTAAGTTTGGTGTTGGTGCTGCGCTTGTGCGCCGAAAGGTTAGGTGAAGGTGGGTATTAGGGAAATGACTGAGTGACAGACGGACAGACTAGTGCCAGGTTTGGGGGCACTGTAAGTAGATAGGAGTCAGCACAGTGCCCACGGTGCGGTGCAAGTTGCACTGCAGAGAGTGTGTAGACTCCACCTGACAGGAGAGGCCTTCATCTTTTTCCTCCTCTTAACTTTGCCCCTCACGTATGTTTCCATCTTTTTCAGCTCTTTCTCCTTCCTTTCCTATACATATGCAGGTATGAACCCTTTTTGTGCGGGTGGCTGTGGGTGAGGACGGTGGTGAAATACCCCGCCCAAGACGACGAGCTAGCCTGGGCCCGCAAGCATACCTGCTTGCCGCCGCTCAATGCGATGCATAAACGGACGGAGTGGGAGGGTTTTTGTTCCAACTAGACGATGACCAGAACGAAAGACTGATTGCCTACGTTTCGGCAATATGAAATAAAGCGCAGAAAAACTACAACATAACAGAACTAGAATGCTATGCTGTGATCGTGAGTGTTAAAAGATTCCGACCTTACATGGAGGGAACCCCGTTCACCATCATAACTGATCATGCCAGCCTCAAATGGCTCATGAATCAGAAAGATCTTTCTGGGAGGTCGGCAAGGTGGAGTTTGAAACTCCAGGGTTATGACTTCGATATTCAACATTGAAAAGGTGCACAAAACGTGGTGCCCGACACACTCTCACGAATGCACATGGACGAAATCCAGACGAATGACCGAGCCATAGACGTATGTCTCGATTCACCATGCTTCGAGTCGGAGCAGTATACGGAGTTGAAAAAGACGACTACCGAGAACAAGGACAAACTACCTGACTTGTGTTTGTCGGACGGTTACGTTTACAAACGGACGCAATTCGACCGGGGGATGATCTTCTAGCGGACCAGACCTGGAAGCTCTGGGTTCCGTCGGAATTGCGACCGGGGCTGGTAGAGCCGTCCCACAGCTCACCGTCCGCTGGACATGGCAGTATACATAAAACTCTATCCCGACTACGTCAGAAATCTTACTGGCCAGGAATGGTCACAGATGTATGCGCTCATATAAAAGATTGCGAAACTTGCAAAACTAACAAAACTCAAAATGTGTTTAAACAACCCATGATGGGAAAGCAAAAGCTCACAGAGCGACCTTTCCAGCGTCTTTTTATTGATTTTATTGGTCCCTATCCTCGTTCTAGTGATAGTAACGTGTATTTCTTTGTTTGTCTAGATCACTTTACTAAGTTTGTGTTTCTAAAACCTATGAGAAGGGCCACTTCAGCTAAGGTAATAAAATTTTTAGAGAAAGAAGTCTTTCACGTGTTTGGAGTGCCCGAATATGTCCATTCGGACAACGGCAAACAATTCGTCTCGGAAATGTTCAAAGAGTTTTTGGAGAAGTACGGCACGACACACGTGAAAACTGCATTTTATTCATCTCCTGGTAACGCTGCGGAAAGTGTCAACCGATCTGTGCTGCAGATAATTAGGTCCTTCATAAAGGGCAACCAAAAGAACTGGGATAAATGCGTCAGCAATGCCGCATTTGCACTACGCAGCGTTACTCACTCAGCCATCAACATGTCACCATACTATGCCACTCATATGAGTTATACTGAAAGTTGGCGGCGTTGAAGGATGGTGACGTGGAGATGGATACGGCTGGTGATAAAATGCAGCTCATAAGAAAGAGAATTATGAAAGAGCTGAAGCTGGCCCACGATAGAAGTCAAAAAGTCTACGACACCAGGAGTAAGGATATAAAGTTTCAGATTGGACAAGTGGTATATCGCCGAAACTTCAAACAAAGCTCCCAATTTGATAATTACAACGCTAAATTAGCACCAAAACAAGTCAAATGTATTGTTTTAAACGTAATAGGGAATTCTATGTATGAGCTTGGCGATAGTAGTGCGAAAAAGATCGGCGTATACCACGCTAAAGACATTTTTGCAAAATAGTTTAATGTTTTTTGTAGCGCTAGTACTTTTATTCTATGTTATTTATTTATTTATTGACGTATTGTATTTATTAATTTACTGACGTATATGATTATTTTATTAAATTATTTTTATTTTTTTTGACCTTTTTATTTATTTGATTATTTTTGCATTTATTTATTTTTTTTTTTAATTTTATTTATTTTTTTATTTTACCTGCTTGACTACACGATCTGTGATATTTTTTTTTTATACATTTTTTTTATAATTTTTCCGCCATCTGTGATATCTTATTTTATTAAGTTTTTTTTCATAATATTTCGGCTAACTGTGATATTTTATTTTATTTTTTTTTATCTGTGATATTTTATTTACTATGGGATATGTAGAGCAGTGTCTGTAATATAGGTTTAAGTAGTAGCATTAGCCCGGTGATTTAGTTTGTAGGTAAGCAGTGTGAAAATTTAAAGGCGTGAAGAGAAATAGGCCCGGCATTGAGTTGCGGGTCGAGCCCACGCGTTGGACGCGGGAAATAATACTTGGCAAGCTGCGTTTAAACTTTTCTACGCACACGCTCCATAGTGCAGGCACCATCGGCGGTTGCGAGCCTGTAACGACAGCCTGTCTCCATATTGGCTTGAATGGGTGACAGCGTGTATATGTGTCTATGTGTTTATGTGTTTTGTGTCCAGGTCCGTGGCTTAGTCGCAATGTTGCCATTAACATAATATTAACATAATAACATTAACATTGAAAACATTGTACCTATAGTGAAGACAATGTTGCAACGGAAATAAGATGTTGCGCTTGGCATCATGTTGTTATAATAAGTAAAATATCACTATGTTGCTATCAACCTAGCAGCATTGACGGATGGCATGTACCTATGTGTTTGTTCTGTTCTGGTGTGTATGAGGATGTGTATTGGTGCAAGGCTATGAGCGTGTGAATGCATCAGTGCGAGCGGTCAAGGCACGAACCAAATGTACCTGTGTAGGTGTTCGTTTTGTGGAGCGGTAAACGTGTGATTGTATGAGTGCATGATTGTATAGATGGAAAATACGGGAAAGCCGAAAAGAAAGTTTGACATGTAATGGTAAAAATTTTCCGTTTCTGGGTAACGTTCCTTACCACGGCGGTGGCTATAAGAAGGGGCAAAATGAGCCAACGGGCAAAAGTATAATTTTATCAGTGCCAGTGAGTGTAAGTGGAAAGTGGTTAACACAAAAAAAAAAAAAAAATCTTTTTTTAAATCTTTAAATAATCCAAGTTTTTAGTGCGCGCCTCAAACCGAAAGAAAAGCCTGTTTACTAAATTATGCAGCCAAGTACCTTTTTTTATTTGTGTAGTGCGCGGCGAAAAGTGTCTCGCGACCGCTAGAACCAGGCAAATCTGGTTTGCCAGCTAGCTCCCGATCCTGACCGTTGCAGCAGAAATAAATTAGACAACAAATACTCCATCTTTGAATATTGACGGTCCAACACCTAACATAAAAACTATCATTCGCTTTCACCAACAATACACACATTTGCTTTCCGACGGCACCCAACATCTACAACAACACCACATTTTTGTTTCCATCGGCGGCGCAACGCCGACCACATCAACAATAGCACGTATATGCATTGCTGGCAACCGCAACTTCCACCTGCGACCCAGACGGCGGTAACAACGACACTTTTATTGGCGGGCACATCGCCACAAAAACAATCACAAAACAACAACACCATCTCCGTCCAACGACCAACGCAACATAATCTATCTTCATCCGCTGGGTCAGCCACCAGAGGCCAACAACAACAACACCCCACAACGACAGCAGCAGAAATAATCGTCAAACCTTAATTTCAGTAATTTTTCTATTGTTTCGAAACAAATTGGCTTTTTTTGTATTTTTTTGGCATTATATCTTTTTTTTATAAGTATGTTTACTCACATAGGTATATCCTTTTTTTGATGTAGAATTTTTAGTAGGAAAAGGGTTGGGCAAAAACCAAAGGCTTGTGGTTATTAGTTTAAAAATTTTGCTAAGTAATTTTTGCTACGGTGTAATATTTCTAATATTTACTAATATTTCACTTTGTTTTTTTTTTTTTTTTAATTTTTTTTCCATTTCACTCCGCTATTTTTAAAGTTTCTTTGATTAATTTTTCATTTGCATATTTCTCTATTTTTGACATTCATTTGGATTCTTTTAATTTTGATTCTTTGCATTCCTTTTTGTGGATAGTTACTATATTCAAAGTACACCGATCTTTATCGTTGTGCTCTGCCTATAGTTCCACTTCTGCACATGCTTTTTTGTTCCTTTTGGGTTAGAACCCGACTAACTCGACATTATGGAACTTTGAATATTCCTTTTTTTGATTGCATCTGCACATATTACATTTACACATATTTGCCAGAAAGCTTCCGGCAAACTTACCCTTATCCTTCGTGGATCTAACATTAGGGGCTTGCTTATAAGCACCCACATTAAATCCTTTTTTTATCCTGATATTTTTTTTCTTTGATCTTTACACTCGTTTGTTTTTTTTTTGACATTGTCGTCACGCTACACATTTATTACTACCTCATATACGCTCATTATCCAAGATCGTAAGCGATCGATCTTGATCGATCCGTGTTCGAGCGTGGTC
Source organism: Eurosta solidaginis (assembly GCF_040869045.1). Classification (NCBI taxonomy): domain Eukaryota; kingdom Metazoa; phylum Arthropoda; class Insecta; order Diptera; family Tephritidae; genus Eurosta; species Eurosta solidaginis. The sequence continues at coordinate 148,335,647 of NC_090319.1, read as the reverse complement.
ATATGTACATATGTATGTTTCAGTTTTTTTTTGTTTCAGCTACTCAACTGCAGCGGCGCCGTTGGATAGGAAGAGTAACTTGGTGAGTGTTTTGAGTGAAACATTAAAGTTTATCAAAATACACCTGTTTAGTTGTATGTACATGTGTTAGCACAGATTCCTGCTCTTGCAAAAATAGAACAGGAATTAGCAAATCAGAAAAATTAAAACAGATTGCAACAAACATATGTACATGCATGAAAAACGTCCCAAACGTACATTTGCACTTACATGCATACCTTCTGTTTTCATATACACATAAATTATTTTACTTTGATTACGTACTTTTGCTTTGTACATAATTGATCCTATGTTTACTTGAGCGGTTGCGGTAAGTCAGGGATTAGGGTTATTGATTTTTTTTGTTCGCTCTCTTATTTTATTTTGTTTGAATTTGTATCTTTAGGATTTAGAATTAGCTCCTATTAATAATATTACATTAAGGCGGCCCCACAAATTTTAATTTTTTTAATATTACATTAGGGCGGCCCCACAAATTTTAATTTTTTTATTTGAGTTCAGACACTTTTTCTATTAGTCGTAGGTATTTTGTATTGATTGAGTTTGAAATGTATCTTCTTCTTCTTGCTCTCTCATGAAGTTTTAATGTACATTAGTAATAAAAGTTAGCATTAAGTTTGAGCAATTTTTCTATTGTTACTTCGAGTAAATTTTTGAAATCCTTGTCAAAGTATTTTGTATTAAACTCGGAGTTTAAAGTTTTTTTTTGGAATTACTGAACTAGTAGCAGGGTGTTAGTTGATAATTTGTAAACCAACAATTTTGTAAATAAATTATAAGAATTATGTTTGGATGAAAGTTTTAGATCTTTTCATAATGCAGGGCTAAAGTTCTAAGTTTGGTGTTGGTGCTGCGCTTGTGCGCCGAAAGGTTAATAAAGTCAAACCCACTTGTATATAAAAATATCAAAACAGGCTACTTGAATTCATTGCTAAGTACGTGAATATGTCGGAGTTATTTCGGGACTATTGCGAGATCATTTGGGGATCCTTCCCGTATCATTCCTGGATGAATTTCGGGATCCCGTCAGGGTCATTTCGGGACTTTTTCGGGATAATTTGGGGATCCTTCCGGCATAATTTCTGGATAGTTTTCGGGATCCGTCCGGGGTCCGTCCGGGATTGCGTGAGGATAATTTCGGGACTTTTTCGGGAGTATTCCGGGATAATTTATGGATGGTTTTCGGGATCACGTCGGGTTAATTTCGGTATCATTTAGGCACTCTTCCGCTATTATTTCTGGATGGTTTTCGGGATCCCGTTAGGGTAATTTCGAACTTAGCAGAAGGTTGCAAATAAGCGGAATTTCCCAAAATTCGTTATAATATATGTTAACATAATAAATGTTAACTCCTACATAGAAAAAAAAGAAAGATTAGAATAACAAAATAAAAAAAATTTGAAATATTTTTTAATAAGCATTAAAGTGAATAATTTTTCCCCCTGATTAAAATTAAGAAAGTGAGTAATTTTTTCTAATAAACATTAAAAGTGAATAATTTTTTCCCCTTTGATTAAAAATAAGCATTAAAAGTGAATAATTTTCTTAAGAAAGCGAAAATGGCTAATCCCGCAAACCTCATTCGACCTCCTTTGCTGAACGCACCACCAGCACCCACCGCACCCCCGCTCAGCAAGCCCAATCTAGCAATGCCCCAACAATTGAGCAGCTGACGGAAGTCATACAAGTTGTAAACAACTTGTTTAAACAAGAAGGTCGGAACATGGTTCAAGCCGCCCTTAACCCCAACGCAAATTTTTGCGACTTCAGAGACATAACCATTAACACGGGTTTGTCCAATGTTTCGGAGTTGGTTAAAAACCCGATGTGGGGAGATGTCTTCGCGAATTCTCTGGGAGACCAGGAGAATTCAATTCGTGGAAAAAGAGTGTAGACCGGATTCTACAGATCTACGAACTTCAAAGGGGTTCGCCCAAATATTATGGGATCCTCAATGTCATCCGCAATAAAATTGTTGGAAATGCCGACATTGCTTTGGGGTCGTATAATGCTCCACTAGACTGGAAAGCGATTTCCAGGTGCCTCACCCTCCACTACGCGGATAAACGCGACTTAGATACTTTGGAGTACCAGATGACATCGCTTGTACAAGGTAACCTGACAATACAAGAGTTTTACCAGAGGGTGTACTCACACCTGTCTCTGATTCTAAATAAACTTGGATGCATGGAAGTCGGCACAGAAGTCATGCATCTATTGACGCGAACATATAGGGATAAAGCCCTAGATACCTTCGTGCGTGGACTCAAGGGAGATCTACCTAGACTCTTTGGCATGAGGGAACCCGCAGACCTGCCTCAGGCGCTCCATCCTATGCCTTAAACTGGAAAACCAGAACTATAGGTCACACTACGCGTTAATAAATAACAGCCAAGCCAGAAGAACTCAGGACATCCGTCCACCCCTTCCACCCAGAAATTCAATGCTCAATTTTACCCCGAATTGGCATTTATGTTCCAATCGAGGTTGAACACCGCTCCACCCTATATGACTCCCCATTATAATCAATACCAAACCCCACATCAGTTAAACCAATATAATCAACACCAAACCCCACACCAACCCAACCAATTTTCTCCTCCTCCAAATAACCCACCACCTCGTCCATTACAAAACCCCCAAATACGGAACCAATGGACATCGACCAGTCGTTACGGACTAGAAAAATTAAATTCATGAACAGACCACAAGCGAAACATCCTACCAACAAGATACCACCATCTCCTACCCCTTCAGCCAAGTGCCTAACAAAATTCAGAGGAACTAACACATAGATACAAACCCACCACCGGATTATATTCATGAGGAATACCTGATAACGAATGATTACCAGACGTGTTACGACACAGACTATTACGAAAAGGACTCCAGGATGACAGCTACCTTGACACTACTGACTTACATTTTTTAGAATGAATCACTCTTCACTGCCTTACTTTGAATGCAGACTGAAGAGTGTAACCATAGCAAAATTTTTGGTAGATACGGGATCAACCAAAAATTATATACAACCATCCATAGTTCCCAATTAAAAACGAATCAAATTTCTTTGCTAAATAAATATCAGGCGATATAGAAATTAGCGAACATACATTAATTAACCTTTTCAATACACCCAATAAACTGAAATTCTACCTTCTTCCTACATTGCGCTCATTCCATGGCATCCTTGGTAATGACAGCCTCAAAGAACTCCGAGCGGTCATTCATGTTAAGGATAACTACATGGTTATACAAGATAAGACCAAAATAAAGATAAAACAACTAGCTTCAAAATCAATAAATACAATTGATAACATGACACCAAACCAAATGGCAAAAATTAATAACTTAGTAGAAAATTTTTCGCAACTATTTGCTGAACCTAACGATAATCTTACATATACCACCCAAGTTGTGGGAGAAATTAGGGTAAGTAAGGACACCCCCGTGTAGACAAGGTACTGTCCATACCCAATGTCGCTAATGAGCGAAGTAGAGTCACAGATCAAAAAAATGCTAGACGATGGCATTATTCGGCCATAAAGGTCCGCTTATGATTCACCCTTTTGGGTCGTAACAAAAAAACCTGACTGGCAGGGTAATAAACAGTACAGGATAGTAATCGATTACCGTAAATTAAATGCAATCACTGTAGCAGATCGCTACCCAATACCACAGACAAATGAAGTGCTATCCCAACTGGGAAAAAATAAATATTTTTCCGTATTAGATCTTAAAAGTGGATTCCAACAATTCCCACTGAAGGAATCCGGCATCGAGAAAGCTGCCTTCTCCATAAATAACGGAAAATTTGAGTTTACAAGGCTACCATTCGGCTTAAAAAATGCCCCCTCCATATTCCAGCGAGCCCTGGACGACATCCTCCGCCACCATATTGGTAAGATATGCTACGTATACATCGACGATATAGTCGTATTCAGCAACTCCGAAGAGGAGCACCTACAACATATATTTAAAAATCTCGAAGATGCCAACATGAAAATTCAATTGGATAAATGCCATTTCTTCCGGGACTCCGTAGAGTTCCTTGGATTCATCATATCATGAAAGGGAATCACAAAGAACTCAGCAAAGGTGGACGCAAAAATACCATACCCCAATACAATTAAACAACTTCGCTCATTTTTAGGCGTTTCCGGCTATTATCGCCGCTTTATTAAAGATTATGCCATGTTGGCTAAACACCTAACGACACTCTTAAGAGGGAAGAGGGACGAATATCAAAGAACAAGTCCGCGAAAATAAATATTGATCTAAACGAAGAGGCAAAGGACGCCTTCAACAAAATTAAGAGATCCTTTATGTCTAACGACGTAATACTAGCATACACCGATTTTAGTAAGGAATTTCACCTTACAACCGATGCATCTAACTATGCTATAGGTGCAGTTCTCTCCCAGGACAAAAAACCCATCGCATTCATTTCCAGAACAATTAAAAAAACAGAAGAGTCATACGCCACAAATGAAAACGAATTTTTAGCAATAATATGGGCCAAAGTTAAAATATTCACAGAACATAACCCCTTACGCAGGCCCTTAGTAATAAAAATAACAACGCCAAAATGAAACGTTGGAAATCTATTTTAGAAGAATATAATCAGGAACTCCACTATAAACCAGGTACAACCAACGTTGTAGCCGACGCACTCTCAAGAATGCCTACTGAACCAATTAACTCTATTTCTTCAATGCAACATAGTGACGAAAGCTCATCAGACGATTTGATTCACCATGTAGAAACACCAATAAATGTTTTTAAAAACCAAATATTCTTAAACATCGCTCCAACCTCAACCTATCAGTTTAAAATAATATTTCCCACATACCACAGACATATCCTTGAAGAACCAGAATATGACTCAACACTACTTATAAATTGCCTCAAAAGATATTTTATTTATTTATTTATTTATTTCATTCAGTCTAAAAAGTATAGGCTTTCTTACAGACTAGTTAAAAATAGAAAAGAGTTCAAGCTTAAACTTATATAAGGTATTACTAAATTTAAGAACACTGCTATATCGATTTGTTAGATGTAAATCTTCGATATAGGCTCATTCATAGCGTAGTTCGTTCTATGAGTTACTTCGATAAATAGTCTATTATTTCGTAGATAACGCGGAGGAACATACGGAATGAATAAGTTGGATACGTCGGAAGAGCTAATGTTAGAGTTTATAACATTATATGTAAACGTTAGTGAGAAACAGGTTCTTCTGTCACACAAAGCCTGAAGACCGAGCAATTTCCGCCTGCTAGTGTACGATGGGAGACCATCGGGCCAATGAAGCAAACGCAATGCAATTTTTGTAAAAATTTGTTGAACTCTGTCAATTTTGTGGGAGTTAGCTTCATTAAATGGATTCCATATTATTGACTCCGACTTCTTACCAATGAGGTATAAAGTGCCTTCAACGTCATAGGGTTCTTAAAATCTTTTGTGTTACGTGTAATAAATCCAACCATTGCAAAAGACTTCGAGACAATTAAATCAATGTGACTTGAAAAAGAAAGTTTAGGGTCAAAAATCACACCAGATCCTTGATCTCATGAGAGCGATTCAGAAGTCTGTCATTTAGTTTATAATTAAAATATGTTGCGGTTGTCTTTTTAGAATATGAAATAATATAACATTTGTTTGTGTTTAGGAGCAAGTTATTGTTTGAGCACCATTCGGCAAAAGAATTGAGATCGGATTGTAAGTTTAAGTGGTCAGAAGTATCGCGGACTCTTAGAGAAAGCTTCTGCAAATATTAGACATTTAGCGAACTTAAATTGCTGAGGCATATCATTGATAACAAGTAAAGGTCTCTAAGTTCGGGTGTAACCGAACATTATATACTCAGTGTGAGCTTCAATTGTACATTTCATTTCAGATAAATTACTTTTCTACATAACACGTGGCACCGCCCGATTAAAAAAAATGTCTCTCCATTTCCTCTTACAATAAAACTTGATAAGTGAAATATCATTGATTCAAAACAAATGTTTGCTAAGTTATAGCTTATTATTCTAGTCTACGACCCTTTTAAACTTGTTTTATATCTAAGTTGCTGTGGTCTTTAACCGATCCCGTTCATTTTTACTAGAAATATTTTCTGCTATAAGGAAAATATGTGTACACAATTTCATTACGATATGTTAATTTTTCTTCCAGTTATGGCTCCCGAAAAATAGCAAATTGCTTAGTCATAAAAAAGGCGGTGCCACACCCATTTTCAAAAATTTTAATGTTTTCCAATTTAATGTTATAATTCAATTTAGAAAGTAAAATTCTATTTATACAAAGCTCTTTTTCGATATAGCTATATAGATATAGCTTATTATTTTCGTCTACGACCCTTTCAAAAATCTTTTATATAAAATTGGGCGTGGTCTTTAACCGATCTCGTCCATTTTTTCTAGAAATATTTCCTGCTATAGGGAAAATTTGTGTACCCAATTTTATTACGATCCGCTAATTTTTCTTCGAGTTATGGCTCCCGAAACATAGAAAATTGCTTAGTCATAAAAGGGGCGGTGCCACGCCCATTTTTTTAAATTTGAAGTTTTTCCTATTTGTTGTTATAAATCCACTTGGGAAATGAAATACCATTGATATAAAGCTCTTTTTTGCAAAGATATAGCTTATTTTCTTCGTCCACGACCCTTTTAAAAATCTTTTATATAAAAGTGGACGAGGTCTTTAACCGATCTCGTCCACTTTCCCTAGAAATATTTCCTGCTATAGGGAAAACTTGTGTACTAAATTTTATTACGATCCGTTCATTTTTCTTCGAGTTATGGCTCCCGAAACATAGAAAATTGCTTAGTCATAAAAGGGGCGGTGCCACGCCCATTTTTTTTAAATTGAAGTTTTTCCTATTTATTTTTATAAATCCACTTGGAGAATGAAATACCATTGATATAAAGTCTTTTTGCAAAGATATAGCATATTTTATTCGTCCACGACCTTTTTTAAAATCTTTTATATAAAAGTGGGCGTGGTCCTTAACCGATTTCGTTAATTTTTCTCCAAATCATTCCCTATAGTAAAGGCAACCTCTCTGCCGAATTTTGTTACGATAGGTTTAACGATTTTTGATTTATGATTAATAATATTTATTTTATCATAAGTGGGCGGTGCTACGCCCGTTTTGAAAAAGTTTTCCAAATTTTTATCAAGAGTCTCAATATCAGTCCACACGTCCAATTTCAACATTCTAGGTATATTATTTAATAAATTATCAGTTTTTTTGTGTTTTCCAAAATTTTATATATATAAAAAGTGGGCGTGGTTATCATTCGGTTAGTGGAGGGGTGTCGAAACCGACACCCAATGTAGGCCCATATGGGGCTGTGACAGGGAAAGGCAGAGGTCCGACGAATGCGACGGAGCAGCCCAGTACTAGTAAGGAAGCCCTGTCGCGAGGAGCTTTCCCAACGGGAGCCCTGGGGTCGAAGCCTGCCGGGAAAGGTAGGCGATCGACGCCGCGTAGGAAAGCTCTGGGTGATCGGCGCTTAGCTGAGAAGATCTTGGAGCGCTACGGCGGAAGGGATGCAGCTCAGATGTCTGAGAAGAATTCCCGGACGCTGGAGTGGGCCAGGAGCGTCGTAGCTTGCGACGACCACACACCGGTGTCGAACGATGCGGGTGAGCAGCAGGGTTTGGGGGCTATGAAGCGGCAAAGGTCGGATGAGCGGAATGCCTCAACGACAAAAAGGGCCCGAGGAGGTGGGGACGCAATTTCGTTTAGCGAAATCGCTAAACGTGCAGGCTCCATCACCCTCGGGGTCCTGGATAGGAGTAGGGATGATGGTGCCATCTCCCGAGAGGAGTGGCCGTGGGTCGCCAGCGCCATATCAGCGGCCTATATGACCGCTGTTATGGAGAGCCCAGGTACGCGGCCATGCTTCGAATACTCGGGGTGGTATCATGGTTTTAGACTGATTACTTGTGCTGACGAGCGGTCGGCCTGTATCTTTAAGAAAATTATTTCTTTGGTAGGGGAGGTCTGGAGGGGGGCCAGACTCGAGGCCGTGGAACGGAGGGATCTCCCCCTTCGACCGAGGGCTCGGGTGTGGTTGCCTGCCGGGCCATCTCAGCCGGAGAAAATACTCGAACTAATGCGTTACTGCAACCCGAACCTTCCGACGCATAACTGGAGGGTCCTCAGAGTAGAGGAGGCTGTTGGGCCACGTCGGCAAGTGCTGATTCTGCTAAACGCAGAGTCCACCGGTCCTCTCTCTGACACGAGGGGGGTTATCTCCTATGGCCTCGAGCGTGTGGTTCTTAAAATCTACCACGCCGATTCCAGGGGGGATGGTTCCTCTCCCACAGAGACTGTTCGGGAGGTGGAGGCGTCCGCAGGGGAGCCAGTACCCATGGTTGTGGATGCTGACTCCGCTAATTTGGACAGCGAAAGCACTGTTGACGTCCCGTCAATAGCGGGATCTGTCGTCAGTGCTAGTCGTCTGGCTGATAGGGCCGAGGAGGAGCTCCTGGCCTCCGAGGGCGAATCATCGATGGCGGGATCCGTCATCAGTGTAAGTCGTCTGTTGGGGGAGGAGGAGGATCTCCTAGTCTCCGAGGGCGAAGCCGCCAAGGATGGGGTGCAGAAGAAGAAGAGTGGTGTTGATGGAAATCCGTCAAATCAATCTTCAGCATTCTAAGGCGGCTTCCGCAAACTTGTTGCTCTGTCTTGAGAAAGGCGGAGTGGATATTGTCCTTGTCCAGGAGCCGTGGCTGAGTAGTAACGGCGGAAAAATTTCTGGATTAAGGACGGGAAAATTCAACACCTTGGTGCATGGGGAGGCAGGTAGGCCTAGATCCTGTGTGCTTATTAAAAAGGAATTTAAAGCTTTTATTCTCTCTAATTTCAGCAATGCTGACGTAACCACGGTCTGCCTCGAGCGAGGCAGTAGCGAATTGTGGGTGGTCTCAGCGTATATGCCCCATGGGGACATAACGGGACCACCGCCTGTGATACTGGGCGAAATCACCGCTGAAGCAAGGCGGAGAGGTGTTGGCGTAATCATAGGTGCCGATGCTAATGCACACCATAGCATATGGGGGAGCTCGGATACGAACACCAGAGGTGAGTCTTTATTTACTTTTATTGTAGATGAGGGACTTTGTATATGTAATAGGGGGAATGACCCGACTTTTATTACTGCGGTAAGGGAGGAGGTCTTGGACCTCACCCTGGTTAGCAGAGAACTGGAAGATCGGATATCTGGATGGAGGGTTCTCAACGAGCACTCTTTCTCTGATCACCGATATATTCAGTTCTCGGTGAATGAAGAACGTCCCGGTAAAATATCTTTTAGGAACCCTAAAAGTACCAACTGGGACTTGTATTGTAGGAAGTTGGGAGAGCTATTGCCTGAGGCGCCTATCGCTGGTTCGGACCTGTCCGAATCTGAAATAGACGATCTGGTGGAAAACTTCACCTTGGCGGGCAATAGCGCCTTTCAACAGTCCTGCCCACTGAAAACTTACAGGGGGAAGGGCAAGCCGCCCTGGTGGTCTGATTCCCTTGACGACCTAAGAGCGTCCAGTAGGCGGCTCTTTAATAGAGCCAGGAGGAGTAGACTACCCTCGGACTGGGAGCTCTATAAGGTGAGTCTGGGGATTTATAAATATGAAATAAGGTTAGCCAAGCGGGATTCATGGCGAAGCTTCTGTGAAAACGTGGAGGGCTGCAATGAATCCGCGAGGCTTAGAAAAATACTCTCTAGGAATCCCGCCCCTCGGGGGTATCTGAGAGATGATGGTGGGGACTGGTCGATGAGTAGCGAGGAGTCCCTGAGACTTTTACTGGACAATCATTTTCCCGATGTCCCAGTTGCGCAGGGATCTTCGCTTGCGTGGTCGGCGGTTGCTGGCCATGCAGAAATGCCTGCCATCCCACTACGGGAAAGTCAAATATCCTGGGCTATAAATTCGTTCAAGCCCTATAAGTCACCCGGTCCGGATGGCATCATTCCTGCGCAACTTCAAAGGTCTTTAGGGATTTCCTGCCGCTGGTTGGCCATCATCTACACTAACTGCCTCAGGCTTAACTATATCCCTAGGTCGTGGCACACGGTTAGGGTCATCTTCATTCCGAAGGCCGGCAGGGGCTCTCATGTAACACCTAAGGATTTCAGGCCAATCAGTCTCTCGTCGTTTCTTCTTAAGACGCTTGAGCGGCTGATTGACCTGTACCTACGAGAAAGGATACCTGGGGGGTTACTGTCGGCTTCACAGCATGCGTACTGCAAAGGCAGATCGACGGAAACGGCTCTCCATTCGATTGTAAAGCAAATAGAGGGGTCTCTAGAACATAAAGAGTATGCTCTGGGTGCCTTTCTAGACATCGAGGGGGCTTTTAACAATGTTCTACCGGGGGCAATCGAAAGAGCTCTGGTGGGTTTAGGAGTCGAAGCGGCTCTGGTTGAATTTATTAGCAAACTTCTATGCGGCAGAATTGTCGCAGCGGAGTGGGGAGGAGCCATAATAAGGAGGAAGGTGTGCAGGGGCACGCCACAGGGAGGTGTCCTATCTCCTCTGCTCTGGGTTGTGGTAGTCAACGAGCTTCTTGTGGAGCTGGAAGCCAATGGCTGTCGGGTGGTTGCCTATGCAGATGACCTCGCTATCCTAGTCAGGGGCAAATTTCTGGGCAGCCTGCGCGATGTTCTGCAGGGATACCTGGATACTGTGGCTAGGTGGGCTGAATCATGTGGAGTGGCGGTCAACCCGGGAAAAACAGAATTGGTTCTTTTTACAAGGAGATATAAGATACCCGACTTCAGAACTCCTTCGATTGGAGGGGTACCGTTGGTACTTACTGACAGGGTTAAATATTTGGGAATTGTTCTGGACAAGAAGCTGTCCTGGAGGCCCAATGTGGAAGATAGGGCCAGGAAGGCCGCGGTTGCCTTGTACTGCTGCAGGGGGGCTATCGGAAAGAGATGGGGGCTCTCGCCAGGAGTAGTACACTGGCTTTATGAGATGGTTGTCAAACCGATTCTGCTATATGGGGTGCTGGTCTGGTGGAAAGCACTGGACACGGCGAGCACCTCCAAAATGCTAGTGTCAGTGCAACGGACGGCGCTTATCGGCATCAGTGGCGCTATGAGAACAACACCTACCTTGGCACTGAATGTCATGCTGAATATACATCCAGTAGATATTGCGGGAAAGGCAGCCGCGGCCCGGTCGTTGGTCAGGCTTCGTGATATGGGTTATATGCTTTCTGATTTCGGACACTCTAGCCTTCTTACTAGTTTCGACTTTATCCCGGACAGGACGGACTATTGCATGCCGGTGGCCGCTCCCTATACAACCTTCACCCCAGTCATTCCCCCGAGGGAGGAGTGGAGAAGAGGAATTATCTGGGGCATGGGACCGGTTAACTTGTTCACGGATGGGTCGAAGTTGGACGGAAAGGTTGGCGGGGGGGTCTTTTGTCAAGAGCTAAATGTAAGCCGCAAGTTTAAGTTGGCTGATCACTGCAGTGTATTCCAAGCGGAAGTTGCTGCGATTAAGGATGCGGTGGATGACATGCTATCCAGCGCTACTACGGTTAGGGAATTTAACATCTACTCTGATAGCCAAGCGGCTATAAAGGCCTTGAGCTCAACTACAGTGCGATCGAGGGTGGTCTGGGAGTGCCTGACCACACTTGCGATTGCATCGAATTATTTTACAATTAAGATTATCTGGGTCCCGGGCCATAGTGATATTCCGGGTAACTGTCAAGCGGATCTCTTAGCCCGAATCGGTACAACTGAACCGGATGAAGATGGCTGTAGGGATTTCGGGATTCCGCTAGCCACCTGTGGATTGCTCTTCCATAGCTGGGCCTCGAGTCAGCTCAGCAAACGTTGGGCGGACACTACGTCTTGTAGGATATCAAGATCTTTCTGGCCGAAAGTGGATGGCAGGAGGTCTGCTGAAATAATTGGGTTCACTAAGGCTCACCTATCAATGGTCATTGGGGTTTTGACAGGGCACTGTCCCATGGGTATTCATGCGGTACGTCTCAATATATTGGAAACTCCATCCTGCTGCAGCTGTATGGAGGATGATGAGGTGGAATCACCAAATCACTTTATGCTTGACTGCCCAGCTTTTGCCAGAACTAGGCGAAAGTATTTTGGTCGTGACTCACTTGGATCTCCCGAGGAGCTATCCAAGGTTGAGATCGGGATCATTCGGAACTTTATCGTTGCTACCCAACGATTCTCTAAGTAGTTATATCTACGTCACCGTTAGTTTAGTTTATTATATGTGGTATCACAACGGACCGTCATGTTGTCCAAGTGAGCTTCCTCTCATCAGGGAAGCTACCACCCAACCTGACCTGACCTATCATCCGATTTCGATCATTTTCAATACCAATCTATTCTGGTTCCAGATAAGCTAGTGTAGTGTTGGTGAAGATATCTCAATATTTACTCAAGTTATCATGCTAACGGACGAAGGGACGGACGGGCGGACATGGCTCCATCAAATTTTTCTTCGATACTGATGATTTTGATATATGGAAGTCTATATATATCTCGATGCCTTTATACCTGTACAACCAACCGTTATCCAATCAAAGTTAATATACTATGTGTGCAAAGCACGCTGAGTATAGAAATTAAGAATAGTAAAGGACAGCAATGGGTACCCTGAGGGATTCCTGACCAGGCGTTGATAAGCAAGGATGACCTATCGGCTCCAATTGACACATATAGCATCCTGTTTTCCAAAAAACTTGAGAAGAATTTCAACAGGTTACCATTGATACCGTACATCGCCAGCTTACGTAGCAGTATAGAATGATCGACCTTGTCAAAGGCTTTGGAGAAGTCCATATAAATAACATCAAGTTGCTCTTGGCTCTCAAAAGCACCGACAATTTTATTGGTGACTAAAGCTAAATTAGTGGAAGTGGACCTTCCAGGAAAGAATCCATGCTGGCACTCAACTATAGCATTACCGATGTAATCGAATAGTTTATCATGCAATATATGATCGAATACTTTTGCCAGAGCACTCTGCTTAACAATCGGTCTGTCGTTGCATATATCATTGCGGCTACCAGATTTATATACGGGATTTATGGAGCATAATTGCTATGAGTCTAAAAAACTTCCATTGCTCAGGCATTCTCGAAAGAGAAGCGCCAGAGGCTCTGCAATGGTGTTCGAACATATTTCAAAGAATAACGGAGAAATTCCCTCAATATCTGATTTTGTGCTACTTGGCAGCTTCGAGATCGACAGAAGAACATCATCTGCAGTAATATCAAAAGAAGAAATTTGAGATTGGTATCCAGAGTGAAATACCGGAATTGGTGAAGAGGTAAACTTTGAATATACCTTCTGGAATAATTTGGCAACCAAGTTACACGTTTCTTGCGTATTGCTGGAGACTTCGTCATCATACACCATGGTCATGGGGAAGCCATAGTCTGTCTTTTGGAATTTATAACCGACCAAAAACTAGACGGATTTGTTTTCTATTTCGATTCAAGTTTAATCATATATTGCTTGAATAAAAATGTATTGAGACGATCAAATTGCCTTTTAAGTGTAATGTAATTAAGTCGATAAATTTCATTAGGGCTATTTCTATATCTTTTGAAGGCTTTATTTTTCCTATATTTAATATTATTAAGTTTGTCATTGGGAAAGGGCTAATAGAAGTATTGCCTTCAAAATTCCGTAAGAAGACTGTGGTTCATTGGAGGAGTTCAAGAAAGTCCAATCAGTGGCTAAGAAAAACTGATTTATAACCACACGGTCGCACAGTGTTTCGTGTAGAACAAGCTAGCTGGACAAAATTATTTTATGAGATTTTCCGTTTCATTTGCAGCCATTTATTACAACTACGTCATTTTTTTCAGCCATATTTTCTTTTTTTTATTTTTTTCCAAAATTTTACTTCATATGCATACCTTTGCTTATTTCATATACAGTAACTCATGTGAATAAGTGACATAGGTCCAAAAAAATTTAAAGGACTTAAGAATATTACTTTATTGTACTTAAATTGAATGGACTAAAAATCTCAATACTCTAAAAAATTTTAAAAATTCCGAAAAAAAATTACAATTTTTTATGAAAATTCGTCGAATTTTTCAAACATTTTTTAAATATAATTTAGTTTTTGTTATAGATCGTGACACATTTTCTTATGGGAAATTAGTTAAAATAAATTTGCGAAAGCGAAAATTGTAAGAATTGTCCAAAAAGGGGTGCCTACTTATTTATGTGAGTGACAGTACATATGTATGTATATACATATTTTTTATTTATTTGAGTATTTATCCTGGCACTACAATTTTTACAAAATTACTTTATAGTACCAGTCAGGAATGTAAAAGTGAATTACAATAATAATAATAACAATGTAAATAATTAAATTAATTATGTGAAAATTACTTATTACAAAAACTTAAAAGTAAAGTATCATACAAGGTAGAAAAGACAATAGATTTAAATTAAATAAAACCTGATCCAACAAAAAGTTATAGGGTAGGTTATCTTTTATAATTATGATATTATTCGCTATCATCACTTTCATTCGATGATTCACTTGTGGAATAGTCATGAGCATCAGCAACACTACTGTGAAAGCTTGAAACAACTGGGGTATTTTTTGACTCCTCAACATTATCGGGGGACAGTAAATTTATGACTTCTGAAGTCAGACATTTAAATTTTTTCTTAGGTATCTCCCAAAAAATGTTAACTAAAGGATCCGATATTATAAGCAACATATTCATAAGATCTCTATTCGTGGCTTCACGCGACTGCTTTTGTGTGTTATCGTCCCTGAATCATCTCAAATTTTTGTTACGGGCTTCCTCAGAAAGTTGGCCAATAGGTAAAATTGCTGATTTTGTAATATCAGTACTATGCACTAAGATTTTATGAACTGTAACAGGCATATTAAACCATGGATAGAGATCTATATATAGTTTTTTAGTCTCGACCGCAAATTTTTCAAATCTTTGGATATTTATTATGTACGCAGATGCTAATGCGCGAAGGAGAGTGTCGAATCTTTTGATGAGCGTTACATCCAATCCCGTATTCTCAGCACTAGCCTCAGAATTTTCGAGCAACCTACGAGCAGTGTTGCCGTCATAGGTATTGCCGAAAAATGGTTTTGGTTTATCTACTATCAATCCAAGTACACTTTTAAATTTTTTCCGGATTTCATTGGAACGTCTTTACACTCTCTTTATCTGCCTCATTCCTAAGCTGCCAGTTTTTTACGTCGAGGCGATAACTTATGTGAAGCAAGCATTCAAAACATCTTATCCGTGTATGGAGAGTAGACAAACCAAAACCAAGATTATCTAGGTTAGGCGTAAAGTCCCGTAACTCATTATTCATATCTTTTGGAGTGGCACCACAAATATAACACTTTTGTGCGGAAGAAGTTTCAGTCAAAGCATTGCAAACTTTTCTGTCAATGACTGTAAGAAGCATATTGTGATTTACGGAAACTTTGTATTCTACGAGCATGTACTTTGTTGGCAACAAAGCACTTATCTCCTCTAAAACTTTGTTCGTTTCAAAAACAATAAAATCTTTTGTTTCTTTAGAAAAAATAAATTTAATTGGTAGAAGAAGGTCGAGGATTCTGCAAAGCAATGTTACCTTTTTCATCCTGTAATTGAAGAGGAACGAAAGAAAATATGAACAAAAACTCATCAGTGTCAGAACTGCATGTAAACTTTTGCTTATATGTGCTATGGCCAGAGCTTCCATCGCAACCCTACTTGCTGATTAAAGTATACGTCAAGTTTGTAGGTAATAAACTAACAAAAACTTCTTGATTTGCTAAAACTAAACGCTTAACAGTTTTATATAATACGGACTGGACTTTAATTTCCGCACGTGTTTCACCCACATCAATTTCATTTGGATAGCATTCTGCCTTAGCTTTGCTTAGACTATAAAATGATGGATAAAGCTTATGGCCTGCCTTGATGCTCCACTTCCAAGTCGTTTTGTACCCATGAGTCGTCGACTTGCTATCTACGTAGTATGCTAAAGCTTCTACATTGCTCAATTATCTTGCATCTGGCTCACATGTCATCTTTTTGCCGGATATTTGAGTGGTTTCCTGTGATTTTTTTTGTAATGTTAGCAACATTTCTGTTGCCGGACATACGCGTTGATACTTCTGCCGCATAAATTAACTCACCAGGACTTCTAGATTGCAAGAGGTCATCCACTCGACGCCGTTTGGTTTTTTCACTGCAGCTAACAAAGTCCTTTTTTCGTTTTCCGGGGTCGGGGTTACCTGAAGAAGTGGTTGGTTGTTCTGATGGCAACTTTGAATCCACCGTTATTGTAAATGTGAAGTCTGGACTCGAAAGCCACTCCGAGTTTTTATTCAAAAATCGCTCCTTATGTCTTCCAGAAGTGTTCCACTTATGATCCAGCTTCGACGAATATGCCGATATTTGTAAGCTTAAACTTTTTATCGAATACTCGGCTGCTTAGCTTAAATCGTACTTAAGTACAACAAAACTCAATAATTCTTTATATCTGGTTTCCTTCGAATGTTGAACCCAAATGCCAAAAACTCCGTTCTTGGTACGGTTATAACTAAACTGCTTTGGGTTGTTCATTTTCGGACAGGGTGAATAGCTGATGATTGTTGTGCTGCCATCTTAAGTGTCGTTGGTCGTTCTAATTTGTTATCAGTTGTGCAGTATTTATATTACATTCAGGTATTGGCGTAGATGCTACCAAATGGGGTTGTTTTGTGTAGCGTTCCTGTGTGGTTATACCTGCATTAGGATTGTTTTGTATGTAGCTGTTTTTATGCCTTGGTGACTGGTGCGGTAGGTTGTGGCAGGTTGAAGTCAGTGAACTTCGCCTTTTTGCTTTTGGTGTGCTCTGGTTGACATTGCGCATTTATTTTTGTGTGTTTTGTGGCTACGTGTTGGTTCCCTGTACCTGGGAATTGGTTTTGCCGTTATTATAGAGATAAAATACCTTTTCTTATTAATAACGGAATGTTAAATATATTGAAAATACTCTAATTGCGAAAGAATTACTATTAAAAAATTTTACTTACCTTCGGGCTGAGAATGCATCAAAAAAATTATATAAAAGTGTTCACTTAAAAGAAATATGAAGCTTAATATTCAACAAGAATTTTGCAAATTAATCAATGCATTTTACGGTCACTCCTGCCTTCTTACTTCAATTACTCAATATATATGAGCAAAAATATCAAAAAAAAGCAGAAATCCCGTTATTTTGTTTGTTTTCTTTCATTTCTCATTACACTTTTCTTGGAATAAGAACTTGGTTTTTGTCCAGATAGCTTGTTCTACACGAAACACTGTGGGTCGGCCTTAAAATAATTATACTCGAACGTAGATTTAGCCAGTTTTTTTTTTTTCAAAATTATAAAACTCGAAATTTATAGCCAAGGCACTGTGGTGTAAGCTATTATCCAAAATTGGAAATAGATATTCTCCACATGATATTTTAAGGTCTGCAGATCGAAATATTAGATCAAGAAATTTGCCATTCCTATTAGGATTAGTATTATATTGTTTTAGCCCATGTGAGAACAAGGTGCTTACAACTAGCATATCGATATCGGATCTAATATTTTTGGGTAAAGTATTGCAATCATTTGACCAAGAAATATTACTTAAATTAAAGTCACCTTAGTATATAATTTCATCAGATGAATTACAGTTATTGATAACACAATTTAAATTATCTATATGCTTCTGATAGATAGCTAAGTTACTACTTGGTGGAATGTAGGACAGTAAAAAATTATATTTTTATTACCAGTAAACTTAACTTATACAAATTTGTTCCACGTCACCATTATTATAATCAATAACAATTTGCTTACTACATAAGTCAACCCTGCAATCAGAAAACCACCTCCCCTTTCGAGGCCAGTGGCGTTTGGACAACGATATTTGCCAAATATATAGCAGTAATTGTCGAAAAACTCGCTGGATGAAAATTTTTCGGTCAGCCAGGTCTCTGTTAATGCAATTATATCGTATTCATGTGATATTATATTACGATATAATTGTGTTGATTTCGTACGCATACCACTCACATTATGATAATAGAGCACATAATTTGCTCTTGAATTATTAATAGAATTCATATTAACGTCAGATTCTACACCTAAGACTTCAAGGAAACTGCTTTCCGGCAAAGCCGAAAAGGGCAAACAGTCCCCAGCAGGCCAAAGTTCAGATTTGAGCATTCTACTACACCAAGATTCTGGAACACCAATTTAGAATGTAACTCGCCTTAGTGATTCAATGGCAGTACCTTTTTTTAACAAGTCCGTGGCAAGATATGAGCTCTCTTTTTATATCAGAACGTTTACATACCTATTCCACAATGTTATCAGTTGTTGTTGTTGTTGTTGTTGTAGCATTGCTTTGCCCCATCCAATAGGTGCACCCGATCACAAATTGTCATCAATATCCTCTAACGGGAGTCTAAGGAAACTTGCTGTTTCAACAAGGGAGGACCATAATGAGAGGGGTGTTAGAGGCGTTGGTTCCACATTACAATTAAAGAGATGGTTGGTGTCATGTGGGGACACATTGCAAGCGGGGCATACATTTTGTATGTCGGGGTCGATTCTGTATAGGTAAGAGTTTAACCCAGGGATGCACCTTAACTTTAAGCTAATCGCTTATCAAAAAATTTCCACCTTTTCCGTTGAAACACTTCGAAATATTATCGATAAAGAAATTATCAATATAAATTGTATCTCGTTTTAAACCGAAACGAAAAGCTTTCGTTAACGTTAAAAACGTTAAAAAAACGTGATAATTTATGTATGAATTGCTGGCAATGCTATCGCCATGGTGAAGCCGTAAGGTGGTAACAGCGAGCGGACATACACACAAACTCCATGTAATTTGTGTGTGTAATTCGTTGGTGGTAATGTAAAAAATACTCTGAGAAATGTTCGTACTGTCAAAATTCATGAGAAAAGTTGCAATCAGCTTGGCTAATGCTTTCACATTAATGACTCCGCCATCAGTCAGCTTTGCCAGCATAGTTTGAAACTAATAATCAACATAAACGATTTGATTTCGTTTTGATATGGCAGAAAACGAAACAAAATCATTTCGTTAATTTGACGTTCTTAACGTAAATAAACGACACGAAATGACTTTGTTTCTTTTATTAATGTTAATTATCGTAACGAAATGATATCGGTTCGTTGGTTAAGCATACCTGGTTTAACCTAGAGTGACTCGTGTTTCCCTGGGGAGTGTGCGTTCCTCTTTCGCCAGTTTTGGGTACTGTTTTTTGAGTACTGGATTCACCGGGCAATTCCCGGCATTAAGGTTCGACGCCTGTTTGTGGAGTTCACTGATAACCTGCTTGTGTTTTTTGCTTTGTAAGTAGTAATGAGCGTTTCTCCATCTTTTCCACAAGTACTGCCAGCAAGAGATTTGAGGATTTTATGACGGCTCTGGATTTTCGGTACAATTGCGGCTGCATGCTCACCAAAATGTAGATCCTGATCAAACGTCACACCCAAGATTTTGGGTTGTAGGACAGTCGGTAGCGTAGTGCTATCGACGTGGATGTTCAAAATAGTGGACATTTGGGACTTCCAAGTTGTAAATAAGGTCGCGGAGGATTTAGTAGGTGATAATGCCAGGTTTCGCGAGGCGAAAAAACTGGAGAGATCAGGGAGGTAGCCGTTTATTCTGTTGCAAAGCTCATCGATCTGTGGCCCCGGGCCTGTGGCCATTATTGTGCAGTCGTCTGCGTAAGAAACGATAGTAACTCCTTCCGGTGGCGAAGGTAGTTTTGATATGTAGAAATTAAACAAAAGTGGGGATAGGACACCACCCATTGGCACCTTTAATCATTCTAGGCTTTGATGTTTCGTTTCTGAATTGCACTGATGCCTGCTGACCACCAAGATAATTTGCGGTCCACCTTTAAGACATGGGGGAAGGGTATACCCTTCCAGGTCTTGCAGTAACGTGTCATGGTTGACCGCATCAAAAGCTTTTGATAGGTGTAGCGCAATGAGTACTGTTCTATGGTGGGGCTTCTGATTTAAACCACAATTTATCTGGGTGCTAATGGCATTTAGCGTGGTGGTGGTGCTATGGAGTTTTCTGAAGCCTTGATGATGGCAGGCTAGCTGCAAATTTGGTTTGAAGTAGGGGAGCAAAATAGCTTCAAGCGTCTTGGCCACTGGCGATAGGAGAGATATCGGGCGATATGACTCTCCAATGTTAGCTGGTTTCCCAGGCTTTAGTAGTGGTACCACCTTGGCCATTTTCCATTTTTCGGGAATGACAAAGGTGGAAAGAGACAGGTTGAAGACATGCGCTAAATATTTGAAACCCTCTTTCCCTAGGATTTGAAGCATCGGCATGGCTATGCCGTCTGGCACACTGCTTTTGATGGTTTAGCATGACCGATGGCATCCTCAACCTCTTTGGCGGTGATGGTAATCGGAGACGCGCTGAATTTATGTTTATGTAGAATGCATTATATATAGTCGGCAGAAAGCGCTCGCGTAATTTTTCGCATCCGACAGCACTTTATCGCCAAAGGCGATGGAAATTTTGTCATTGTGCTTAGAGGGCTTCGATAGGGACTTTACGGTGGACCAAAGTTTACCTACATCGGCAGAGAGGTTACACCCGCTTAGGTGCTCATCCCATTTCGCCCGCCTGCGTTCATCCAAAAGCAATCTGATGTATTGGTTTATATCCCTTATTTGAGGGTCGCCGGGATCGAGCTGTCTTATAAGGTCACGTTCTCTCGCTAAATTTGCGGCCTTCACCAGAAAGTGAGGCCGAATTTCGGAAATTCTACCGGCGGGAATGAACGGAGCCGAGGCGGATTCAATGACCTTGCGGAAAGCACGCTCTCCTTGGCGAGCATCAGTCGGGATTGGGAGGGCAGCAAAGCGGTTGTCTGTAAAGGATTTGTATTCGTCCAACTTTCCTTATTTTAAGTTTATGAAAGTGCGTTTTTCCTTGACAATGAAGTCGGTGGTACGCTCGAGCGAAATAAGGCAGGTGGTCGGATGCCAATGTTACCATCGGCTGCCAGTTGACGCAGTTTACGAGTCCTGCACTCACGATAGATATATCCGGCGAACTGAGGCAGCTTCCTACCATACGTGTGGGGGCATCTCCGTTTATTGTGCAGAACGTCGTTTCTTCTATTTGATCCGCCAACATCTCACCCCTACTGTCTGACTGCAAGTTTGGATGCCATAGATCGTGATGGGCATCGAAGTCGTCTAAAATAATGCGATTATTGCCAGTGAGTAAGGCGCTGATGTTAGGGCGGTATCCACTGGGGCAAGAGGTGGCAGGAGGGATGTAGATGTTGTAAGTTTTGAGTAATCAGTAACATGCAATGTTAATTTAACAGAACTGTAAGTGACAGTTCTCAAGTCAAGTCAAGTCTATGCCAAGTATCAGTAATGGGCCCTTGACAATTGGTAAAGTGCGATCAATTGCAATATTAGAATTGCGAGTTTTAGATTAAACATGGTTAAGTATGCATTTCGCATCTCTAATGAATGCTGCTAAGTAAAAAGTACTATACAAATCAAAAAAGGATAACAGAGCTATCTCCTTTGTACAACATATAAATATGTTTCCAAGTTAGAAATTACCTTTAGTAATATATATGTCCCACGCATTCACTCACCACTTACCACTCACTAGATTGAAACTCATGCTTACTGCCTGTTAGGCCATCAAACGTCACAAGCTATTGTGGCACAGCTGTGTAGGCAACTAAATTGTTGTACGATTTCGTGGGTCGAAGCCCGCTCCAGTTAGCTTTATTATTATTTTTTTTTTTTTGCTGAAATTAGAAAAATGCTGATAATGCGCCAAAATAGCAAAATTTTGCCGATAAGCGCGTTTTCTTCCAATGCAATATCAAAGCAAAATTTTTTGCAAGATATAATAATGTGCATCCGGCAATACAAATGTGCCTTCAGGCATTTCGTTTGGATTTTCGCAATTCACCGATATGCCTGTACAGCTACTAAAATCATTTGCTTCCAAATGATATTTGGGAAAAGCCCCTTCAGGACTCTATTCTTTGCAAGATATTTGCTGTCAAAGTGACGTTCGCAAATGCTCAAGGTTTTTCTGTTTTTAAAAGCGACATTTAAGCAACATGCCGTCGCCCACGAATTGAAAGCAGCCTCGTCGCTAGGGAACGAATAAAGGACACAGCTTTCGTCCTTTGGGCAGGACCCTATGCAGCATTTTCTGGCCCGTTTTCGTGGCTCCGCAATTGGAGTTGAAGAAAAGGGCGCAGAAAAAGTGGCTGCATAGCACATTGGCTCCTCGTCGGCGACCTCGGCGACCTCGGTAATCGGGGCAGCAACCGCAGCATCTAAACCCCAATTTCCCAATTAAAAATTGTATAAAAAAATTAATAAATTTAACAAAAAAAAATGCCTCTTAAAATATTTGATAAAAAAGCTTTACAAAATAGAATAAAAAAATAGCTTTATAAAAAAACAATAAATTTGGGTCTATGAAATAACTCCCACGAAATAAGTCCCACTTTTAAAAGCGAAATAAGTCCCACCAAAAATTGCTTAAAAAAATGAAATAACTCCCACGAAATAAGTCCCACTTTTGAAAACGAAATAAGTCCCACCAAAATGAAATGATTTATAAATTTACTTGAAATGAAATAACTCCCACTCAAAATGAAATAACTCCCCTTTGAATAATATATTTCTTAAATGAAATAAGTCCCACTTTTATAAACGAAATAAGTCTCACTTTTTCACTGTTTAATGCGATTTCAAATAAGAAGTATTTGGCTCTTCGAAAAAAAACACACGTCGAATAATATGAATAATCAAACCTGAGAAATAATAAAGAAAAATCGTATGCAAGCTTGCAGAAGGCTTTTTAATGGAATGGATATTACGAATTTTGATAGAGTTCCAGAATTTATTATTAATTCTTTTTTCGGTCAAGGAACGTATAGAGAACGCCTACTAGTAACAACGTTTGGATTCGTAAATGGATTAAGTACAGATCAATTGTTCTTATTATTAAGATGGAAACCGTTTCGGAAGGACCATCAGATTAAAATTATCGACCTTTATAAATGGCTTGAAGATCCAGTGCATGGTAGACGGTATTATAGTTTTAACGTGGCATTGGGATTAGTTGTATTTTGTAATGGTGATATTAGAAAACATGGAACACGAATTCCAAATTCCTACTAAAAATATAATAAAACACATACATACGTAATTCATCAACAATTTTTTTTAATATTGTTTTTCCAGTAGTTAAGTTCGGTACCAATTTGTACACATTTCTCTAAAGTTTTTTTATTATAGTAAGTATAAAGTAGTTTATAACAAAAAAAGGAGAGCCATGAGAGATAAGGACAAAAAATTATGGTTGTCCCTTTTACGAAATGTCCAATATATAACTTTTTGCATAAGAAAAAAATGAGAAATAAAGCCATAATGGCCTTATATTTCACGGATCTATCGCACCCCTCCATAAAAAAATCATTTATTTATCAGATAAATATTTGAAGGGTTTCAAGAACTTCTGCACGACAGTATGGACATACTAGTTTACTGGTTTGATCAATTTTGTGAGTTTGCATTGTAAGACAGCATTCACTGCAAATTTTCAAGTGCTTACAAGGAAAAAATAAGATATTTGGCTGCTTTATGAAACAAACCACACACATATGATTATTAATTGTATTCTGGTTGGTTTCAATATGGTTTAACGACTCGTCTTCAATGTCCTCTTCCAAATATGATAATTCTTCAAAAAGATCTTCATCAGGCTCCATTTGTACAATTAAATTATTTTTTGATAACACCAGTTGGTCAAGGAATTTTGAAGGATTTATAGTACCTTGTAAGAGATCATTCTTGAATTTCGAAATCATATCTGCTTTCAAAACACACGACTTTTTAATACGCTTTTTTCCCACACTACCATTGGTATTCAGCAATAGTTCAAATTTTCTTACTTTTTCAAATTGCATCCATTGATTCTCAAAATATTTTATAAATGATTTGAATCTATCTAAAGCACTATTGAGGTCGTGCCGTTCGGACGTGTTTTAGTTCGCTCTTTGAAATTTTTATTTGTTTCGTTTGGATTTTTTCTGTTTATTTGTTTTTCTGCCAATATTGGCGCAATGGACAAGTACTGGGGAAAATGTGACAAGTGCTTTGGTCGAAATGAGTCCCATATTGTGCCGTGCGGTGGATTTTGCAAGAAGTTCTACCATCGTTCTTGCTGTGAGGGCAGTTTGTCTGAATATGATGTGGACTTGCACATGAAAAATCGACACCTCAGTTACTTGTGTACGGAATGCTTGAATTCCTACGAAAAGCTTTACAAGGCCTATGACACTGTCCTAGCATCACATAAAGTTGGCTTGGAATCCGCATTGCTCGCTATAGACGTGAAATTCAAGCTTTTGTTTGACCAGATAGCTGAAATAAGAAAAGATTTTAACACTCATGTTAAATCCAACAATAATAAATCCCACAATAACAAATCGAACGAGTGCCGTATGGATGCGACGACTGATACTACCAGTCAAATAAAACCTGCTGTCAACTCTGTCAATGCTACTAATATAACGTTGAGCAGTGATATAAACAGTTGCGCACTCACTCCACTTGCCGTGTCTATATCTCCTCTCGTTCAGCCAATTCAACAATGCATGCAATGCCATTTAGTTGCTCGATCACCTGGTTTCGCAAGCTCATATACATTGCCTTCTACTGCTAACACTGTAATTGCAAACCTCCCCTCCTCGTCAAACACCGCAATGCCTAACTTGTCCTATGCCCAACAGCTGGCAGCGCCTTTTGTTGCTGGTAATAAATCTACACCTGCTAAAGCTGACACCTCTGTTAATTCCAATGTTGCTAACACAAATGCTGCTAACTCGGGCGCTTCTGTATTGCTATCAATGCTAGTGCCAATGCTGCTAACGCTAACGCTGTTAATGCTGGTGTTATGGCTAACAATTCTGCTAACACCCACCTAACATTTCCTTCCAAAAGCAAATCTGCTAAAGCCAATACCAATGCTAAGTCGAACCCTGCAGCTGAAGCCGCTGCAAGCACTAATACTAGATTACGCCCTGCTAATGGCACTGCCGCTGTTGCAATTTCTGCTGATATGAGCAGTGCTACGGATTCTGTTGATGCTTCTGGCCCTGCTGCAATCACTCTTAATAATGTGGATAGTGCTACTGTTGGCCGTCAAACTACCGGTGAAAGGAATAGCCTTAGGAGGACCATAATTCATGGCTGAAATGGGAGCACCGAGCTCGAGGCTGTTGCTAAAAAGAAATGGGTTCACATTTCCTCCTTCAGGCCGACGGTCTCCGAAAAAAATATCATTGATTTTGTCTCAAAGTATGCTGGAATTGACCGCAAACATCTTTCGTGCCGTAAGCTAGTGAAAAATGGTGTTCCACTCGATAGCCTGGAGAGCATACATTTCAAGCTCGGAGTCTCTACTGCTTTGTATGACAGTCTTTTAAACCCTAACGTTTGGCCAGCTGACGTCAACGTTCGGCCCTTTCAGCAATTTGAAAGTCAGTCTAATAACACCTAGCTCTTATAAATCGCTCAACTCTGAACGAGCTACCCATCCAGTTGACAGAGCGGGTAGATTACTGAAAATTTATTTCCAAAATATAGGCGGCATGCGCACAAAGGCGATAGATGTTCTCCTGTCCTCCTCCCGGATGGACTACGATGTTTACGTTCTCGTCGAAACTTGGCTTAATGAAGACTTCTTCGATGAAGAGTTTTTCGATGATCCTATGCTCTTTGTTACTTATCGCAAAGACCGAGATTATATCAAAACCGGGCTAAGAAAAGGTGGTGGTGTTTTGATCGCAGTAAAAAGAGGCTTACGTGCCTCAGTCATTGAATTACTTCACCGCGATTCCCTAATCGATCAGCTGTGTGTCCGAATCTCTGGCTCTTCGTGTTATACGCTCATCTGCTGCTCATACATACCGCCAAACAGTTGTGAAAGTCTATATAGTGCTCACATCGAAAATATTGTCAACTTTTGGGAAACTAACGCTGATGCTAATTTTTGTATTCTTGGCGATTATAATATGCCGGACATTACATGGCTGAATTTACAGAATAATGGCATTTTAACTCCTACAAATGTTACGCGCTTACATGAAATTAATCTCATTGATAGTTTTTTAAGTTGTGATCTTATCCAAATTAATCATTTATTTAACGCTCTTTCTAGGTTGCTTGATCTTGTGTTTGTGGACGAAAATTTAATATTTGAACTGTCTGAGAGTACTCTCCCATTATGCTCGTCCGATAAACATCATGTTCCGCTTGCTATATTTATTCAATACTTTGATGCGATTTCCGTTTCTACTCTCGCGGATAATCTTTCTTTGAACTTCCGCTGAACTAATTTTGAGGAGCTTAATAATGCCTTCCTCGATGTAACGTGGGAAAATCTATTTAATTCTCAGGACGTCAGCGCTTGCTACGATACCTTCCTGTATAAGTTGTGTGAGATCTTTAATATCAAGGTGCCTCCTCTTAGGCCAAAACTATACAAACTGCCTTGGTACAACCAAACTCTAAAAAATTTAAAAGAGAAACGAAATAAGTATAACAAGTTGTATAGGGCTTATACTACGGATATGTTCCTCAAGGAGCAATATACAACTAGTGTGAAACAGTTTAACGTTCTCGATAAATTTCTGTATAACCAGTATATGGGAAGGCTCGAAACGGATCTAAAAGTAAATCCTAAGGCTTTTTGGAATTTTATTCGCTCCAAACGTGACTCTTCTAATATTCCCACTTGCATGCACTTTAATGGCAAGTGCGCGCAGTCTCTGGATGATTCTGTTGAACTCTTTGCTGAATTCTTTAAATCTAATTTTGAAGGTGATGTTGCTGTTCCGAATCTGATCTCTGCTGTCAATGAACGATTGGATTTTGGATCGCTCACGATCTCCAATACTGACGTTGGCAATGCTATGTTAACACTAAAGCCCTCACTGAAATGCGACAGTGATGGCGTCTGCGCGTATGTTCTGAAGCCCTGCAGTGTATCTTTATGTTCACCTCTTTGCTACATCTTTAATTTGTCTCTCTCATCTGGCATTTTTATAGATAGATGGAAATGTGGTTCGATAACACCGATTTTCAAAACCGGGAATAAAAACGATGTTTCGAACTATAGGCCTATTGCTAAACTTACTGTTTGTTCGAAACTTTTCGAAAATATAATAAAAGATAAACTATCCTTTATAGTCAAACGCATTGTTGAACCCAATCAACATGGTTTTACTGCCGGACGCTCTACTGTCACTAACTTGGCGTCTTTCTCGGATTTTTGTATATCCGCATTTAAAGATGGATCTCAAATTGATGTTATATACACGGACTTTTCGAAGGCCTTCGACAAGGTCTCTCACCAGATTCTTTTATATAAACTTGAGTGTATTGGCTTTCACTCTGTGTTTTTAAGCTGGTTGAAATCCTACCTGACGAATAGACTCTTGTGTGTTAAGATCGAAAATCTTAAGTCCCACTCATTTGTCGCAACATCT
This sequence comes from Eurosta solidaginis, assembly GCF_040869045.1. NCBI lineage: Eukaryota > Metazoa > Arthropoda > Insecta > Diptera > Tephritidae > Eurosta > Eurosta solidaginis. The sequence continues at coordinate 148,307,952 of NC_090319.1, read as the reverse complement.
GGAGTGCCTCAGGGAAGTATTCTCGGTCCACTCCTATTTGTGCTTTTCATAAATGATATTGGTTCCTGCTTCAAAAACTCCAGTTTTCTGCTATTTGCTGATGATCTTAAATTTTTCCGTAGAATTATTGCCCCTTCGGATTCCTGCCTTCTGCAAAGTGACCTTAATAATGTGGATGATTGGTGTCGCGCCAATAATCTTTTCTTAAATGTTAAAAAATGCTTTAGTATGTCATTCTCAAAATCCATGAGTTACTATTCTTCGTTGTACTCTATTTCAAGCATCCAGTTGGCGTCAATTAACGAACATGTTGATCTAGGCGTTGTCTTTGACTCAAAATTCACATTCACCAATCACATATGTTATGTGCTCCCAATGGCCTACAGGAACCTTGCTTTTCTTCGCAGATATGCAAGGGACTTTAAAGATCCGTAAGAAAGCCCTATATATATCGTTAGTGCGCTCCAAACTTGAATATGCTTCCAATATCTGGAACCCCACCTACAGTAATCATTCGGCCAGAATAGAAAGAGTTCAAAGAAAGTTTGTCCGTTTTGCTTTGAACTCCATACATTTTGATAACCCGCTGCCTTCTTATTCTTCTCGTTGTCAACTGATCAATCTGCAATCACTTGAAGCGTGGAGAACGGTGCACTTGGTTATGTTTGTGTATGACTTAATTGTGGGCTCTTTGGACTGTGCGACTTTTCTTGAGAAAATATCGTTTAATGTGCCGCAAAAAAATCTGGGCGCATTCCTGCCTTTTTACTTGAGTTCTTGTAGAGCAAAGTACTTTTATTTTAGCCCAATTTTCCGCGCCCTTACTGAATTAAATAAAATCTCTACTAGACTAAATATTGATTTTTCTGCGACCAGAGGTACATTCAAGGCTTCCTTTGTCTTACTCTTTACATAATGTTGTACCTAATGTATATGTTTAATACCTATATTTATTTTATTTTTAATATGTTATTGTATCTAGTCTATAAGATTCTTGATCATAGACTGAATTAATAAACTATACTAAAGCGTTCAATTTTCCTAAATCTTCGGTTAGTAGTTGGAAGCTATCCGAAACGTGCATTCCAGGTAATAATGGAAGAGATAGAAATTTGTGATAAATTCTAGACGCTTCTTTATTTTGCCGAATATATTGAGCGAGCCTTATGTCCTTCATGGTTATGAATCGACGCAATGCCTGGCAATAATGGAACCAGCAACCAAACATTTTTGAATCAGGGAAACTTTTTTCAAATGCGCTTCTCAATCCTGTTTCATAATCTGTTATAAAAGTTGCTTGTGACAAATCAATAATGCTCCTTTGTATATAACTAAATAAATGCTGATATGCTTTTAGAGACTTTTTGGTCATCAGTACGAAAAGAAAGGGGAATACCTAAAATAGAAAAAATAATAAATATATACATATGTATACAAAATATAAATCATATATAGTTATGAATGAAATTAATTACCGAACCAAAGTATTCACAATGTAAGATTAATAGTTGTTTAAAGCTTCCTAGAGGAAGTACAGAAAAATTACCATCAATTAAAATGTTTCTTTTCGAATTAACAGGAATGCATTCTTTCATCAGTTCCACAATTCTTTCGGAACAAAAAAAGCAATATACAAAGTCTTCTTCTTGGTAGCATATGTTGAAAAACTGCCATTGTTTATTTCCATTTAATTTGGAATAACCGAATTTATCATAAACTGCTGCGTCTTGGAAAACTTCCTGCACTTCTGCCGGTGTTTTGGGAGAATTTTTAAAATTTTTATTCGCAATATACTGCAAACTCCGCGGTATTTTATTAAAGACAATATTTTTGCTTTCGTTTTGATTTCTGCAAAGACTTTATTAAGTACTTACTTAATAAATAATAATTATCATGTGGGTGCTACTTACTCCATGCTAGTATTCACAAAAATATTGCAAATACTTCCAGCGCAATTGTTTTCAGTTGGCTTTTCATTAAGACGTGCGCATTTTGTTTTGTTTTGTACAGAGCCTCTTGATTATCGTGATTGTGCGCTTTATAATTTTTTGCTTTAATGCACTCGCTGCCAAATAACATTATTCGTGATGGACAATCCTTTACATAACAAACATAAAAATGTTTTTCTAATTTAGTGCACTTTTTAATATATAATTGTTTCTCAAAAAAAATATAAAGAAGCTTGCTGTTGCTCCTCTTTCCTGCAATTATTTCGTATGTCACACTCATGTTCACTATTGAAATTCACAAACTTAACTAATCAATATAATGATAAGGTCTTGTAAACTAGCACACTTAACAACAAATTTGAAACAATACCATTCATTTCGTAAAGACAGAGAATTTAAACACAATGAGAAGGCGTTTTTGCTAGATTCCAACTTTTTTGCATGTGAACACTTCTTGCACTTCACCACACACAATCCAATTTCAATGTTAACCAGTTAACAGCAGAAAATTCCCTGTCAACAGTTTCAGCTGGTGTATAAATTCTCTGGATTTTCTCTTAATATGATTTCTTTGTGGGAATATAGGTATTTAGTAGGATTAATTAAATTTAAATTTTATTACTTGTAGCAATGTATTTGCTTGTTTTATGATTTAATATGAATTTGAACTTAATTAATATAATAATAGCAATATATTTGCTTGTTTTATGTTGATGCAAATTGTAGAAATTTTGCTTATTTCTTTACAAACAAAAACCTATTCATATACCCAAAATATGCCATTTCATGAAATGTATGTAAATTAATCATACATTTATGAATTATCCCATCCCTTTTTGTTAATAAATTAAAATGTTAGGAAAATGTATGCAAATTGAAATATGCATGCAAATAGTGTTTTGCCGACGGCATTTGCACACTTGGAATTTCTGTGCACACGAAATCCATTGCATATTTATAAAACGTTAATTTGCATAAAATGTATGCATATTAACCATGAAGTATGAATTATTAATAAATTGAAAAATTGAAATAAATAAAATATTTGATAACAATTGAATAAATAAAAAAATATTAGGTATTATTTGGACTATGGGTGGGAGGGGAGGTACCTATAAAGAAATTTCCTAAAGCATTTTATATGTGTTATTCAGTACAATGATGTAAGTACCTATGTATGTACTTGAATATTTTCAAAGGCAGGTTTGATAAGCCAAGTCAAACTTAAATACATTTGACCTGCCTCAAATCAACCCTTAAATATGTAAATAAGACCAACAATACACAAAAGACATGTGCCTGTTGATCAGATGTTGAGCATTGTATCATTGAATATATATACATATATGAAAATACAAACCAAAGCAAAAAAGTACAAATGTACATACATATATACATATTCAATAATACTCCAATTAAAGGCAGACATGTATAAAAAGCTAGGTCGCTTTGATGCTGTGGCAGTGTCTTAAATTATTAATAAAACAACTTGTCGCTTTCCGCGTTATGAAGCGACCAAATCAATTATGGCAATCCGCGTATACGGCCATGTATATGTAAATATCAATGTTCGTAGCAATTAGCCGACGAAATACAATAGGAACGAGCCAAATTATGTGTCGTCGGTGGTTAAAAGTGTTGCCGTTTATACCTTTAATAACTCACAGCTAAAAGGGGAATTTATTATAAAATTAAAATAAACGAATTTAATGCTCTTTTGCGAAATAATGTTATATTTCTTCGCAAAATTACTTTAATTTATTTCGCCGCTCCCATATATTAATTTTTATCTATGAAAATAATATAAAATTCTTACTTTGTACTGACATGTGATAAACAAGTCAGCATATACAGTATGACGTCACAGTGCGAATTCGGGCCAGAAACGGGTAAAACACCACCCTTATGTAGCAACTGCAACACAGTTGCTGCAAATTTGGCAGCGTGACTGCGCGAATAATTTTTCGGCAGAATATGATAGGGGGTTTCAAATAGCAAATAAAAATGTCCATAAGCTGTGACAACTCGGCAATTCAGGATATGGGAAAATTATTTGCAATAATTTATATGAAGAATGGATGGAAAGTTTTAGATTATATAGTTAATATGTTAGTGGACAATTACTAGGCAATATCTGTGCATGTTTATTTGCATTTTTTACTACCATATTAGTACTTTCATACAGGCTTATAAATAGTTTGGTATTATTTCATAGGAAAAGTGCGGGGTTATGAAAGTAGTTATGCTCGTCATAATGAATACCCCCAATATGCATCGAAGTTGGAATTTATAAAATCGCAAAAATTTGTCTTTTGACGATTTTATCAAATGCCATGTTGCCGAATTCTATCACCAATTCGGACAACTTAAGAAGAAGCATTTATGAATGAAAAATCAAGAGGAAGCTAGTTTTCAGGATTTTGCGATTTACATACAAAACATGAGCATACATATGTACATATGTATGTGTGCTTGTGCGTATGGTTGGATGGTTGAAGTGAATTTTGTTTTGTTTGTCAACATGCGAATATAAAAATATTTCTTAGCTTACATATGAACATAGATTTGTACATATTCTTGTGCGTAAGAATAGTTTTTGTAGGAAGTGTTTGATTGAAACAGTTCGTCTTTTATTTGAACATGTGAATGTACAAACATTTGTTAGCTTATGCATTGATATATTGGTATCAATGAAGTGGGTGGGAAATGGGGGTGTAGGCTGATCTTTGGTTTAGGAATATATGTGTGTACATATATACCAATCTAGGTTTGTTTATACCCACTCACCATTTAGGTGATTAAATTTTCAATTTCCCTACATATCAATATAATTTGGTTACTCTTTCTGACAAAATAATGAGTTACCATACAATTGAACAAAAGAAATAATCAGATATGAATACTTTAGATGATCAAACACTGAATATATTTTTTCAACCACATTTTGGAATCATATTTGAATCAAATGTGTTTACTTTAGGAGATCAAAAATTTATAATAATTTTTAATTCAGCTTCCTGAATCTTTATACTCAGTTGAGCAGAGCTCACAGAGTATATTAAGTTTGATTGGATAACGGTTCGTTGTACATATATAAAGGAATCGAGATAGATATAGACTTCCATATATCAAAATAATCAGGATCGAAAAACATTTGTTTGAGCCATGTCCGTCCGTCCGTCCGTTAACACGATAACTTGAGTAAATTTTGAGGTATCTTGATAAAATTTGGTATGTAGGTTCCTGTGCACTCATCTCAGATCGCTATTTAAAATATATCGATATCGGACTATAACCACGCCCACTTTTTCGATATTGAAAATTTCGAAAAACCGAAAAAGTGCGATAATTCATTACAAAAGACAGATAAAGCAACGAAACTTGGTAGATGAGTTGAACTTATGACGCAGAATAGAAAATTAGTAAAATTTTGGACAATGGGCGTGGCACCGCCCACTTTTAAAAGAAGGTAATTTAAAATTTTGCAAGCTGTAATTTGGCAGTCGTTGAAGATATCATGATGAAATTTGGCAGGAACGTTACTCCTATTACTATATGTACGCTTAATAAAAATTAGCAAAATCGGAGAAGGACCACGCCCACTTTTAAAAAAAAAAATTTTTTTAAAGTAAAATTTTAACAAAAATTTTAATATCTTTACAGTATATAAGTAAATTATGTCAACATTCAACTCCAGTAATGATATGGTGCAACAAAATACAAAAATAAAAGAAAATTTCAAAATGGGCGTGGCTCCGCCCTTTTTCATTCAATTTGTCTAGGATACTTTTAACGCCATAAGTCGAACAAAAATTAACCAATCCTTTTGAAATTTGGTAGGGGCATAGATTTTATGACGTTAACTGTTTTCTGTGAAAATGGGCGAAATCGGTTGATGCCACGCCCAGTTTTTATACACAGTCATCCGTCTGTCCTTCCGCATGGCCGTTAACACGATAACTTGAGCAAAAATCGACATATCTTTGCTGAACTTAGTTCACGTACTTATCTGAACTCACTTTATCTTGGTATGAAAAATGAACGAAATCCGAGTATGACCAAGCCCACTTTTTCGATATCGAAAATTACGAAAAATGAAAACATGCCATAATTCTATACCAAATACGAAAAAGGGATGAAACATGGTAATGTAATTGGACTGTTTTATTGACGCAAAATATAACTTTAGAAAAAACTTTATAAAATAGTTGTGACACCTACCATATTAAGTAGAAGAAAATGAAAAAGTTCTGCAGGGCGAAATAAAAAACCATTAAAATCTTGGCTGGTATTACATATATAAATAAATTAGCGGTATCCAACAGGTGATGTTCTGGGTCACCCTGGTCCACATTTTGGTCGATATCTGGAAAACGCCTTCACATATACAACTACCACCACTCCCTTTTAAAACTCTCATTAATACCTTTAATTCGATACCCATATCGTACAAACTCATTCTAGAGTCACCCCTGGTCCACCTTTATGGCGATATCCTTAAATGGCGTCCACCTATAGAACTATGCCCCACTCCCTCTTAAAATACTCAAGTTGAAAAAAAATAAAATAAATTGATGCAAGTGCTTTACATCTGCACCAAACATGCTATTGAATAATTGTCTCCTAAGACCTTACTTAATGGGGCAAGTCAATTTACAATGAAACAATTCCAACCATCATAATTTATTTACAAAAAATCAGAGAATTAAATTTGCAATATACTTGCTCTGATCAGAGAATTTTTTGGTAACAGACGAACAGAGAAAATCGTTAAGAGAATTTTCTATTACGTCTTGCACCCTGTTAAGTTAACATGAATTTGGGGAATAGTGGTGAAGTGCAAGACGTGTCACATGCAAATGGATCGTAAGCAGTGGATGCCAAAAAAACGCCTTCTCATTGTGTTTAAATTCCCTGATCTAGCAAAAACGCGTTCTCATTGTGTTTAAATTCTCTGGTAATATTATTCGAGCAGATATGTTGTTCCCTTTTTCTGATGGCCTGGTAAATCGGCTGTTTTGGGAAAAATGGGCACCTTTCCTGATTCATGGTAATGAGATGGGACCAATATAATAAATAATAAAACAACGAGCGGCATTTGAACCACAAGTTGAAAAAAGAAAAAATAAATTGATACAAGTGCTTTACACCTGCACCAAACACCCTATTGAATAATTGCCTCCTAAGACCTTACTTAATAGAGCAAGTCAATTTACAATGAATCATCATAATTTATTTACAAAAAATCAGAGAATTAAATTTTCCAATATATTTGCTCTGATCAGAGAATTTTTTGGTAACATACGAACAAAGAAAATCGTTAAGAGAATTTTCTGTTACGTCTTGCACCCTGTTAAGTTAACATGAATTTGGGGAATAGTGGTGAAGTGCAAGACGTGTCACATGCAAATGGATCATAAGCAGTGGATGCCAAAAAACTCCTTCTCATTGTGTGCAAATTCTCTGGTGTCTCATTGAATTTCATAATGTTCTTTTTGTTGCTTTTTAAAAAAAATTTATTGCATTGTAGCAGAGAATTTAAACACAATGAGAAGGCGTTTTTGCTAGATTCCAACTTTTTTGCATGTGAACACTTCTTGCACTTCACCACACACAATCCAATTTCAATGTTAACCAGTTAACAGCAGAAAATTCTCTGTCAACAGTTTCAGCTGGTGTATAAATTCTCTGGATTTTCTCTTAATATGATTTCTTTGTGGGAATATAGGTATTTAGTAGGATTAATTAAATTTAAATTTTATTACTTGTAGCAATGTATTTGCTTGTTTTATGATTTAATATGAATTTGAACTTAATTAATATAATAATAGCAATATATTTGCTTGTTTTATGTTGATGCAAATTGTAGAAATTTTGCTTATTTCTTTACAAACAAAAACCTATTCATATACCCAAAATATGCCATTTCATGAAATGTATGTAAATTAATCATACATTTATGAATTATCCCATCCCTTTTTGTTAATAAATTAAAATGTTAGGAAAATGTATGCAAATTGAAATATGCATGCAAATAGTGTTTTGCCGACGGCATTTGCACACTTGGAATTTCTGTGCACACGAAATCCATTGCATATTTATAAAACGTTAATTTGCATAAAATGTATGCATATTAACCATGAAGTATGAATTATTAATAAATTGAAAAATTGAAATAAATAAAATATTTGATAACAATTGAATAAATAAAAAAATATTAGGTATTATTTGGACTATGGGTGGGAGGGGAGGTACCTATAAAGAAATTTCCTAAAGCATTTTATATGTGTTATTCAGTACAATGATGTAAGTACCTATGTATGGACTTGAATATTTTCAAAGGCAGGTTTGATAAGCCAAGTCAAACTTAAATACATTTGACCTGCCTCAAATCAACCCTTAAATATGTAAATAAGACCAACAATACACAAAAGACATGTGCCTGTTGATCAGATGTTGAGCATTGTATCATTGAATATATATACATATATGAAAATACAAACCAAAGCAAAAAAGTACAAATGTACATACATATATACATATTCAATAATACTCCAATTAAAGGCAGACATGTATAAAAAGCTAGGTCGCTTTGATGCTGTGGCAGTGTCTTAAGTTATTAATAAAACAACTTGTCGCTTTCCGCGTTATGAAGCGACCAAATCAATTATGGCAATCCGCGTATACGGCCATGTATATGTAAATATCAATGTTCGTAGCAATTAGCCGACGAAATACAATAGGAACGAGCCAAATTATGTGTCGTCGGTGGTTAAAAGTGTTGCCGTTTATACCTTTAATAACTCACAGCTAAAAGGGGAATTTATTATAAAATTAAAATAAACGAATTTAATGCTCTTTTGCGAAATAATGTTATATTTCTTCGCAAAATTACTTTAATTTATTTCGCCGCTCCCATATATTAATTTTTATCTATGAAAATAATATAAAATTCTTACTTTGTACTGACATGTGATAAACAAGTCAGCATATACAGTATGACGTCACAGTGCGAATTCGGGCCAGAAACGGGTAAAACACCACTCTTATGTAGCAACTGCAACACAGTTGCTGCAAATTTGGCAGCGTGACTGCGCGAATAATTTTTCGGCAGAATATGATAGGGGGTTTCAAATAGCAAATAAAAATGTCCATAAGCTGTGACAACTCGGCAATTCAGGATATGGGAAAATTATTTGCAATAATTTATATGAAGAATGGATGGAAAGTTTTAGATTATATAGTTAATATGTTAGTGGACAATTACTAGGCAATATCTGTGCATGTTTATTTGCATTTTTTACTACCATATTAGTACTTTCATACAGGCTTATAAATAGTTTGGTATTATTTCATAGGAAAAGTGCGGGGTTATGAAAGTAGTTATGCTCGTCATAATGAATACCCCCAATATGCATCGAAGTTGGAATTTATAAAATCGCAAAAATTTGTCTTTTGACGATTTTATCAAATGCCATGTTGCCGAATTCTATCACCAATTCGGACAACTTAAGAAGAAGCATTTATGAATGAAAAATCAAGAGGAAGCTAGTTTTCAGGATTTTGCGATTTACATACAAAACATGAGCATACATATGTACATATGTATGTGTGCTTGTGCGTATGGTTGGATGGTTGAAGTGAATTTTGTTTTGTTTGTCAACATGCGAATATAAAAATATTTCTTAGCTTACATATGAACATAGATTTGTACATATTCTTGTGCGTAAGAATAGTTTTTGTAGGAAGTGTTTGATTGAAACAGTTCGTCTTTTATTTGAACATGTGAATGTACAAACATTTGTTAGCTTATGCATGGATATATTGGTATCAATGAAGTGGGTGGGAAATGGGGGTGTAGGCTGATCTTTAGTTTAGGAATATATGTGTGTACATATATACCAATCTAGGTTTGTTTATACCCACTCACCATTTAGGTGATTAAATTTTCAATTTCCCTACATATCAATATAATTTGATTACTCTTTCTGACAAAATAATGAGTTACCATAAAATTGAACAAAAGAAATAATCAAATATGAATACTTTAGATGATCAAACACTGAATATATTTTTTCAACCACATTTTGGAATCATATTTGAATCAAATGTGTTTACTTTAGGAGATCAAAAATTTATAATAATTTTTAATTCAGCTTTCTGAATCTTTATACTCAGTTGAGCAGAGCTCACAGAGTATATTAAGTTTGATTGGATAACGGTTCGTTGTACATATATAAAGGAATCGAGATAGATATAGACTTCCATATATCAAAATAATCAGGATCGAAAAACATTTGTTTGAGCCATGTCCGTCCGTCCGTCCGTTAACACGATAACTTGAGTAAATTTTGAGGTATCTTGATAAAATTTGGTATGTAGGTTCCTGTGCACTCATCTCAGATCGCTATTTAAAATATATCGATATCGGACTATAACCACGCCCACTTTTTCGATATTGAAAATTTCGAAAAACCGAAAAAGTGCGATAATTCATTACAAAAGACAGATAAAGCGACGAAACTTGGTAGATGAGTTGAACTTATGACGCAGAATAGAAAATTAGTAAAATTTTGGACAATGGGCGTGGCACCGCCCACTTTTAAAAGAAGGTAATTTAAAATTTTGCAAGCTGTAATTTGGCAGTCGTTGAAGATATCATGATGAAATTTGGCAGGAACGTTACTCCTATTACTATATGTACGCTTAATAAAAATTAGCAAAATCGGAGAAGGACCACGCCCACTTTTAAAAAAAAAAAATTTTTTTAAAGTAAAATTTTAACAAAAATTTTAATATCTTTACAGTATATAAGTAAATTATGTCAACATTCAACTCCAGTAATGATATGGTGCAACAAAATACAAAAATAAAAGAAAATTTCAAAATGGGCGTGGCTCCGCCCTTTTTCATTCAATTTGTCTAGGATACTTTTAACGCCATAAGTCGAACAAAAATTAACCAATCCTTTTGAAATTTGGTAGGGGCATAGATTTTATGACGTTAACTGTTTTCTGTGAAAATGGGCGAAATCGGTTGATGCCACGCCCAGTTTTTATACACAGTCATCCGTCTGTCCTTCCGCATGGCCGTTAACACGATAACTTGAGCAAAAATCGACATATCTTTTTCTTTTTCTTGGTATGAAAAATGAACGAAATCCGAGTATGACCAAGCCCACTTTTTCGATATCGAAAATTACGAAAAATTAAAACATGCCATAATTCTATACCAAATACGAAAAAGGGATGAGACATGGTAATGTAATTGGACTGTTTTATTGACGCAAAATATAAATTTAGAAAAAACTTTATAAAATAGTTGTGACACCTACCATATTAAGTAGAAGAAAATGAAAAAGTTCTGCAGGGCGAAATAAAAAACCATTAAAATCTTGGCTGGTATTACATATATAAATAAATTAGCGGTATCCAACAGGTGATGTTCTGGGTCACCCTGGTCCACATTTTGGTCGATATCTGGAAAACGCCTTCACATATACAACTACCACCACTCCCTTTTAAAACTCTCATTAATACCTTTAATTCGATACCCATATCGTACAAACTCATTCTAGAGTCACCCCTGGTCCACCTTTATGGCGATATCCTTAAATGGCGTCCACCTATAGAACTATGCCCCACTCCCTCTTAAAATACTCAAGTTGAAAAAAAATAAAATAAATTGATGCAAGTGCTTTACATCTGCACCAAACATGCTATTGAATAATTGTCTCCTAAGACCTTACTTAATGGGGCAAGTCAATTTACAATGAAACAATTCCAACCATCATAATTTATTTACAAAAAATCAGAGAATTAAATTTGCAATATACTTGCTCTGATCAGAGAATTTTTTGGTAACAGACGAACAGAGAAAATCGTTAAGAGAATTTTCTATTACGTCTTGCACCCTGTTAAGTTAACATGAATTTGGGGAATAGTGGTGAAGTGCAAGACGTGTCACATGCAAATGGATCGTAAGCAGTGGATGCCAAAAAAACGCCTTCTCATTGTGTTTAATTTCTCTGGTAGAAATGAAAAGGTAAGGAAATATTTTGCATAAAACGCCACTAAAGAATTTTTGTATCAAATATGTAATAAAAAAGCAAGTGCCAGCAACAGCAGAAAACTTCGAATATGAAGAAAGCTATGAAAGTGATGAAAGTCGTTTCAATGACAAGACGAGCCATGTGTGCCGGCGTTAAGTTTTTTCTTATATTTGACGGAACAAAGTATTTACTGCTTACTTAACGTTTTTTATCATTAAAAAATATAAATAGAATTATAACAAATCAGGACGGGGCTGACAATATGCTGTTAAGTTTTTAAAGAGTAGAGCCCTCTATGCTATTTATTTCAACTTTCAGAGCTTCCTAACCATAAGAAAGTGAGTTTAATTCAATTTCTGTAAAAGATGTGAGATGCATTCGGTAAAAATATTCACAATAGACAATTTTTGGCATAAAAAATTTAAAACCATACCGCGTGTCCTCAGTATGCCGTTAGGTGCAAACTGCACGTAACTCGCACGTATGATACCTCAACCTTGCACGTAATGACTTAGTTCGAACGGCTAAACCCCCTCCCCTCCCCTAGATCCGCCACTGTCTACAGTGGATATTTCTCAAGGCATGTTGAGAAAAAGTGTACCTCCAAAGTCTGCAGTGAGTGGTAGGTGTTTAATTTGTTACATTTGTGGGACGCTACACCCGTGTTAAAAGAGCACAGGGTATTTTACCTCAGCGATCTCTTAGAAGACAGTGAAGTTAGATTAGGAGAAAGTAGAAATTCGAAATTCCCGTCTCCATCTCTGCAAAAAATAATTTTCTCGCCCTCAGAGCAAAATCTCACATTTAAAAAAAATGTTTACGAGTAAAAACAAAAGCACTGCCAAATCCGCACTCAGAAGTAAGCCAGCAAATATTTATAAACTACGGAAAAATATTAGCACACATCCATCTACAAGTTGTGTGGCGAGTAATACCAGTAATAAAAAAATACCTGCGTTTTGATTTAAGCTTTTATTGGGAAAATTTTCGGACCCTACGCCTGTCTGCCAAGTCAACCTTTAGTGGTAAATAGTATATCGGGGAAATTTTTATATAGATTGATCGCGCTTCCCACCCGAATTCCTTCCAAAATGAAATCTTATATCAGACTAGCCGACGCAGTAACCGAGTTTGAGTCAGATTTTAATGACTCACCTGTAGAAAGCCACACGAAGACCACTCTTGTGATTCAACAAGAGGAGTCAAGAGCGATCTGGAAGAAGGCGAAGGCGCCCCAAGAGACCCTTCTCAATTCAGATACGCTAGAAGCGAAAAATATTTCCGCTGTAAAGCTAAAACATAAAAATGCTTACTGGGGATACCTGCGATGCATGTCAAGTATCATTGAGCTGCAGGAGAAATTAACAGAGCCCGAAAAGACTGTGGAATCCTCGCCCATACATGAACGTGTACGGTTATTCGTCTGCCCCCATGCGACACCGAGGTATTCAAGGGCGATTATCTATTCTGACCAATATTCCGCGACTTGTTTACGGCTATTTATTTTAAGAAGAGTGATCTTACTAATGTTGAGCGTTATATTACCTCAACCAAAAGACAGGGGGGAGCGAAGAAAATCGTACAAAATGCGAAGTCACAAATGACGGTTTCGAAACTGCCTGGAAAAATCTGACTGACAGGTACGAACAAAAACGTATCCTGATTAATACTCAGTTAAAGATTTTACTCAATTTGAATCGATCAAAAATGGGTGTGGTACTTCAATTAAAAAGCTACAACGCGAGATTAATAATTGTTTCGCGTCACTAAAAACGCATAAAATCGACATCGCAAACTGGGATGCGATTCTAACTGACTTGTGCTCGACTAAGCTGCCAGAAAGCACTTTGGCGCTCTGGGAACAGACAGTCGAGAACAAAACTGAAATTTCTAAGTGGAAAAACGTGGACAAATTTTATCCAATTATCCAATCGATTCCAGACACTGGAAACTGTTTCGGGCATAACAGGTATCAACAACGCCACAGCCCCGAAACAGAATAATGGTAGACCTTCTACCGATTCTTCGCACAGAAAGCTTAGCGCCTTTAAAACAAGCACAATTCAAATGCAACTTATAAATTGTCAGAGGTTCCGTAACCAAACGCCCCTTGAAAGATTAAGCATCATTAAAACGTCTAATAGTTGTATCAACTGTTTATCCTCAGGACATACTGTGTCTAGGTGCACCAGCTCATGTAACTGCACCACTTGCCTCCTACGACATCACACGCTCCTACATATTCAAACAGTTGCACGAAGATCTGCGGGTAGGAGTTCAACGTCACACCCCAGTGATAACATTGTTAGTACTTCGGCCCAGGCCCAGCAGAGAGGCAGGCAAACATTTCCAATAATGTTACGTCATGTTTCTCAAATACCAGTAAGGGGGTTTTACTAGGCACAGCACGCGTTAACATATATTTTAATAATAAAAGCTTTTCTGCGCGCGCCTTAATGGATTATGGGTCCGAATGTACCTTTATAACCGAAAGGCTCATGCACCGTATTAACTTGCCATCTAAAAGGCTGTCTACCCAAGTTTCGGGCATCACAAATTAGGTTTCTGCACAAGTTAATGAAGAGTGCCTTATTGAACTGCGATAAGCCATTGACCTATTGGTGCGCGTCAGTACCACTGCGTTGGTTTTACCACAACTGACAGGAGACCTTCCTATTTGTCAGGTGGACCCAACCACTATTCGAGCTTTTCCTAATATCATAATAGCGAACAAGCGTTTTTTCAAAAATAAGCCAGTCGACCTCATATTAGGTGGCGACATATATGCTCAAATAATGCTAGGCGGCATCAAAAAAGGCGTTTTGGGAACTCTTCTAGCGCAGGAGACAGTTTTCGCTTGGATATTAACCGGCCAAACTGCAACATTAGATTCTGCCGAAAAACGCGTATCGTTTGTTAGCGGGGTAACTCTTGATAAAATTTTACGATAATTTTGGGAAATAGAAAATGTGCCTAATAAAAGGCCATACAACAAAGATGAGGTCTATTGCGAGGAACTTTACAAAACCACAACCAAAAGAACCAATGAGGGAAAGTATGTGGTGTCATTACCCTTTAAGGACGTGGTACAGTTAGGCCCGTCTTTCAAAATAGCTTGCCCTCAGTTCTTTAGAATGGAAAAGCGTTTAGCTAAAGACCCCGCACTTCAGACTGAGTATAATAGGGTATTGTCGGAGTACGAAACCTTAGGTTATATGTCCCGTATCACCGAACGCATTAACGGAGACGAATGCAATAATTATTTTCTCCCACATCATGCCGTCAAAAAAGGAGAGCACTACAACAAATGTTCGCGTTGTCTTTAATGCGTCTTATGCAACATCAAATGGAGTTAGCCTCAACGACATCACAAATTTTATAGTTCTGATAGACGTCCATCAAGACGTTCCCTTCATCACTTTAAAATTGATTTTAATGCTATACGTTACAGGAAAAGGTATTATGTATTATATATTGCTGGAAACTTCGTTTTTTTGAAGAATATGAAGCAACACGTTTTTAATATTATGTTAATGTTTACTTTAAAATAATTGCAAAATTAAATAAGGTGAAAATAAGTTTTTTAAATTTCATCGAGACTTTTGACAGTTGCCCACGTTTACCCACGCCTTACATTTTATGTGGATTTGTAGCCTAGCTATCCATAAACATAATCAAATTAAAAAAAGCTGCGGAAATTTTCGATTTTCGGAGTAACTAGTAAAAATGCGATAAAAGTAAGAAAACGGAAAACCGCTCGCTATCTATTGGGGTTTTAAATGTTGCTGTTTACATCAATAGTTTGCGGTAAGTTTTGTAATTTTTCATTGATATTAGGACATTTATCTTTTTTGCACTCATTATTGCGTGTGAAAATATATTTAAACAACCAGAGAACAGCGCTGAATGATTCTTCTTTATTCTCAATTAAAATTCCAGTTTTCTCGGGTGACCGTGAGGGTTGAATTTAGCTTTAAACAATAAAAAAAAAAGTAAAGTATTATCTTTTCAAACATCATAACAAAAATATTAAACGCAGTTTTGCCTAAATTTTTCAATTTCAGTTGGCGGAAATTTATTATTACTATGTAGTATTCCTATTATTTAGCAATAAAAATTCCAGTTCTCCCGTGTGACACTGAGCGTTGAATCATATTTTAAACAATAAAAAAGTAAAGCATTTAGTGTAGTTTTGCATAATATTCCTACAATTCGAAGCTTTGTGGGCGGATAATACATTAAACTAAGAATTTTTAGTTTTTTAAATTTTATATTTTGAAGCATGGGAATGGGGCCATAAGGTTTCTGCCTACTTGCGCAAGGAACTTAGGCATATGTATAGGAGTACTTATGAATGTACACCCTAGGTAGGAAACTAAACGAGGTTAAAAGCGATAATAACTGAATTTCCTAAATACTCTTTGTTTTAACGCACCACCCTCATATTTCATATCAGTATATAACGAGAACAAAATATTGGTGAATTAACAGAAGTGTAATTTTTACGAATACAAATAACTACGTGTTTTCAGAGAATTTAAACACAATGAGAAGGCGTTTTTGCTAGATTCCAACTTTTTTGCATGTGAACACTTCTTGCACTTCACCACACACAATCCAATTTCAATGTTAACCAGTTAACAGCAGAAAATTCCCTGTCAACAGTTTCAGCTGGTGTATAAATTCTCTGGATTTTCTCTTAATATGATTTCTTTGTGATATAGGTATTTAGTAGGATTAATTAAATTTAAATTTTATTACTTGTAGCAATGTATTTGCTTGTTTTATGATTTAATATGAATTTGAACTTAATTAATATAATAATAGCAATATATTTGCTTGTTTTATGTTGATGCAAATTGTAGAAATTTTGCTTATTTCTTTACAAACAAAAACCTATTCATATACCCAAAATATGCCATTTCATGAAATGTATGTAAATTAATCATACATTTATGAATTATCCCATCCCTTTTTGTTAATAAATTAAAATGTTAGGAAAATGTATGCAAATTGAAATATGCATGCAAATAGTGTTTTGCCGACGGCATTTGCACACTTGGAATTTCTGTGCACACGAAATCCATTGCATATTTATAAAACGTTAATTTGCATAAAATGTATGCATATTAACCATGAAGTATGAATTATTAATAAATTGAAAAATTGAAATAAATAAAATATTTGATAACAATTGAATAAATAAAAAAATATTAGGTATTATTTGGACTATGGGTGGGAGGGGAGGTACCTATAAAGAAATTTCCTAAAGCATTTTATATGTGTTATTCAGTACAATGATGTAAGTACCTATGTATGTACTTGAATATTTTCAAAGGCAGGTTTGATAAGCCAAGTCAAACTTAAATACATTTGACCTGCCTCAAATCAACCCTTAAATATGTAAATAAAACCAACAATACACAAAAGACATGTGCCTGTTGATCAGATGTTGAGCATTGTATCATTGAATATATATACATATATGAAAATACAAACCAAAGCAAAAAGTACAAATGTACATACATATATATGTACATATTCAATAATACTCCAATTAAAGGCAGACATGTATAAAAAGCTTGGTCGCTTTGATGCTGTGGCAGTGTCTTAAGTTATTAATAAAACAACTTGTCGCTTTCCGCGTTATGAAGCGACCAAATCAATTATGGCAATCCGCGTATACGGCCATGTATATATAAATATCAATGTTCGTAGCAATTAGCCGACGAAATACAATAGGAACGAGCCAAATTATGTGTCGTCGGTGGTTAAAAGTGTTGCCGTTTATACCTTTAATAACTCACAGCTAAAAGGGGAATTTATTATAAAATTAAAATAAACGAATTTAATGCTCTTTTGCGAAATAATGTTATATTTCTTCGCAAAATTACTTTAATTTATTTCGCCGCTCCCATATATTAATTTTTATCTATGAAAATAATATAAAATTCTTACTTTGTACTGACATGTGATAAACAAGTCAGCATATACAGTATGACGTCACAGTGCGAATTCGGGCCAGAAACGGGTAAAACACCACTCTTATGTAGCAACTGCAACACAGTTGCTGCAAATTTGGCAGCGTGACTGCGCGAATAATTTTTCGGCAGAATATGATAGGGGATTTCAAATAGCAAATAAAAATGTCCATAAGCTGTGACAACTCGGCAATTCAGGATATGGGAAAATTATTTGCAATAATTTATATGAACAATGGATGGAAAGTTTTAGATTATATAGTTAATATGTTAGTGGACAATTACTAGGCAATATCTGTGCATGTTTATTTGCATTTTTTACTACCATATTAGTACTTTCATACAGGCTTATAAATAGTTTGGTATTATTTCATAGGAAAAGTGCGGGGTTATGAAAGTAGTTATGCTCGTCATAATGAATACCCCCAATATGCATCGAAGTTGGAATTTATAAAATCGCAAAAATTTGTCTTTTGACGATTTTATCAAATGCCATGTTGCCGAATTCTATCACCAATTCGGACAACTTAAGAAGAAGCATTTATGAATGAAAAATCAAGAGGAAGCCAGTTTTCAGGATTTTGCGATTTACATACAAAACATGAGCATACATATGTACATATGTATGTATGTGTGCTTGTGCGTATGGTTGGATGGTTGAAGTGAATTTTGTTTTGTTTGTCAACATGCGAAGATAAAAATATTTCTTAGCTTACATATGAACATAGATTTGTACATATTCTTGTGCGTAAGAATAGTTTTTGTAGGAAGTGTTTGATTGAAACAGTTCGTCTTTTATTTGAACATGTGAATGTACAAACATTTGTTAGCTTATGCATGGATATATTGGTATCAATGAAGTGGGTGGGAAATGGGGGTGTAGGCTGATCTTTAGTTTAGGAATATATGTGTGTACATATATACCAATCTAGGTTTGTTTATACCCACTCACCATTTAGGTGATTAAATTTTCAATTTCCCTACATATCAATATAATTTGATTACTCTTTCTGACAAAATAATGAGTTACCATACAATTGAACAAAAGAAATAATCAAATATGAATACTTTAGATGATCAAACACTGAATATATTTTTTCAACCACATTTTGGAATCATATTTGAATCAAATGTGTTTACTTTAGGAGATCAAAAATTTATAATAATTTTTAATTCAGCTTTCTGAATCTTTATACTCAGTTGAGCAGAGCTCACAGAGTATATTAAGTTTTATTGGATAACGGTTCGTTGTACATATATAAAGGAATCGAGATAGATATAGACTTCCATATATCAAAATAATCAGGATCGAAAAACATTTGTTTGAGCCATGTCCGTCCGTCCGTCCGTTAACACGATAACTTGAGTAAATTTTGAGGTATCTTGATAAAATTTGGTATGTAGGTTCCTGTGCACTCATCTCAGATCGCTATTTAAAATATATCGATATCGGACTATAACCACGCCCACTTTTTCGATATTGAAAATTTCGAAAAACCGAAAAAGTGCGATAATTCATTACAAAAGACAGATAAAGCGACGAAACTTGGTAGATGAGTTGAACTTATGACGCAGAATAGAAAATTAGTAAAATTTTGGACAATGGGCGTGGCACCGCCCACTTTTAAAAGAAGGTAATTTAAAATTTTGCAAGCTGTAATTTGGCAGTCGTTGAAGATATCATGATGGAATTTGGCAGGAACGTTACTCCTATTACTATATGTACGCTTAATAAAAATTAGCAAAATCGGAGAAGGACCACGCCCACTTTAAAAAAAAAAAATTTTTTTTAAAGTAAAATTTTAACAAAAATTTTAATATCTTTACAGTATATAAGTAAATTATGTCAACATTCAACTCCAGTAATGATATGGTGCAACAAAATACAAAAATAAAAGAAAATTTCAAAATGGGCGTGGCTCCGCCCTTTTTCATTCAATTTGTCTAGGATACTTTTAACGCCATAAGTCGAACAAAAATTAACCAATCCTTTTGAAATTTGGTAGGGGCATAGATTTTATGACGTTAACTGTTTTCTGTGAAAATGGGCGAAATCGGTTGATTCCACGCCCAGTTTTTATACACAGTCATCCGTCTGTCCTTCCGCATGGCCGTTAACACGATAACTTGAGCAAAAATCGACATATCTTTTTCTTTTTCTTGGTATGAAAAATGAACGAAATCCGAGTATGACCAAGCCCACTTTTTCGATATCGAAAATTACGAAAAATGAAAACATGCCATAATTCTATACCAAATACGAAAAAGGGATGAAACATGGTAATGTAATTGGACTGTTTTATTGACGCAAAATATAACTTTAGAAAAAACTTTATAAAATAGTTGTGACACCTACCATATTAAGTAGAAGAAAATGAAAAAGTTCTGCAGGGCGAAATAAAAAACCATTAAAATCTTGGCTGGTATTACATATATAAATAAATTAGCGGTATCCAACAGGTGATGTTCTGGGTCACCCTGGTCCACATTTTGGTCGATATCTGGAAAACGCCTTCACATATACAACTACCACCACTCCCTTTTAAAACTCTCATTAATACCTTTAATTCGATACCCATATCGTACAAACTCATTCTAGAGTCACCCCTGGTCCACCTTTATGGCGATATCCTTAAATGGCGTCCACCTATAGAACTATGCCCCACTCCCTCTTAAAATACTCAAGTTGAAAAAAAAAATAAAATAAATTGATGCAAGTGCTTTACATCTGCACCAAACATGCTATTGAATAATTGTCTCCTAAGACCTTACTTAATGGGGCAAGTCAATTTACAATGAAACAATTCCAACCATCATAATTTATTTACAAAAAATCAGAGAATTAAATTTGCAATATACTTGCTCTGATATGAGAATTTTTTGGTAACAGACGAACAGAGAAAATTGTTAAGAGAATTTTCTATTACGTCTTGCACCCTGTTAAGTTAACATGAATTTGGGGAATAGTGGTGAAGTGCAAGACGTGTCACATGCAAATGGATCGTAAGCAGTGGATGCCAAAAAAACGCCTTCTCATTGTGTTTAAATTCTCTGATATTACCTCAAATTCCCCATCTTCAACTAACTTTCGAATATCGAATTTCCATGGTGTCATCTTCCTCACCTGCAGACAATTCATGTTACCGTCTTACTCATTTGCATACAATCTGATACAATTTTATTAATATCGAATTTACTCATTTCCATATTGTCTTCTCATCTTCCTCATCTGCATACAATTTGATTTTTCCCTCTTCCTCCCTAACGCCCCTTCTGCAAATTATTGAAATCATATGGTATGTGGTTAAGTGCCTTATGCTGAGCGCACAACTTTTATAAACTCTGAGTTCGACTACCGCGTCGACTCCATGATATCTATTTTAATTTTTGTATTTTTTCTGCTTTGGTGGTTGAAAATCAATCAAAAATCAATAAAAAAGTTTCTTTTTATAAGCTACAGAGGAAGGCAGAAAATTTGAAAAAGAGCCCGATTCACCAGGCCATCATAAAAATGTGTAGGGTTACTGGATAATATAAATTACATTTGGCATCTCTAATGAATGCTGCTAAGTAAAAAGTACTATACGAACTATGGAGGATAATTGGGCTATCTCCTTTGTACAACATATAAATATGTTTCCAAGTTAGAAATTATATATATGTCCCACGCATTCACTCACCACTCACAACTCACTAGATTGAAACTCATGCTTGTAACTGCCTGTTAGGCTATTAAACGTCACAAGCTATTGTGGCTCAGGTGTATAGGCAACTACATTGCTGTACGATTTCGTGGGTTCGAAGCCCTCTCCGGTTAATGCTTTTTTATTTTTTTTTTTTAGCTGAAATTATAAAAATGCTGATGATATTGCGCCAAAATAGCGAAATTTTGCCGATAAAGCGCGTTTTCTTCAATATCAAAGCAAAATTTTTTGCTAGTTAAAAGTCGAAAGCTGGCATGGTAATAGGCGACCATATAAAATAGCAAATGTCGCTAAAATATACAAGCATTTTTCCTAACTTCCATGCCCGCCTTCGCCTCATCAACAAGCACAAAAGTCAAACCAGAGAAAAAATTAGAGTTGGGTCCTTTCGTTCTAAACTTGTTCAATTGACCGAGTCTCTCAACTGAACAAGTGAACGAGATCTTCGATTTCGGTTCTATTTGTTCTTTTAGTTCATTTGTTCTTTTAGTTCGTTATACTTTTTGGCTTTTTTCGCGGGTGCAAGCAGCAGTGAACAAATTTGCTTGAAAAAAAAAGAACAGATGAACAAAAAGAACAACTTGTTCGTTCATCAGAAAAAGGACGAAAGATTCGAATCTCTGAAATGAACGAAAAAGCACAACTGTAGACAAAATATTAAATTTTGATTTTGTGTCGATTCTTATTACCAACACATTCAAACATTTCGTCCGGCCCAGTACATATAGGCCAAAACTAACACAAGCTTAGATTTCGGCGAGGAAATCTTACATTCCCGCCTACGTCATATGGTACATGGTTAAGTATTGCATTTCGCATCTCTAATGAATGCTGCTAAGTAAAAAGTACTATACAAACCAAAGAGGATATTAGAGCTATCTCCTTTGTACAACATATAAATATGTTTCCAAGTTAGAAATTACCATTAGTAATATATATGTCCCACGCATTCACTCACCACTTAGCACTCACTAGATTGAAACTCATGCTTATAACTGCCTGTTAGGCCATCAAACTTCACAAGCTATTGTGGCACAGCTGTGTAGGCAACTAAATTGTTTTACGATTTCGAGGGTTCGAAGCCCGCTCCAGTTAGGTATATTTTTTTTTTTTTTTGCTGAAATTAGAAAAACGCTGATAATGCGCCAAAATAGCAAAATTTTGCCGATAAGCGCGTTTCCTTACAATGCAATATAAAAGCAAAATTTTTTGCAAGATATAATAATGTGCATCCGGCAATACAAATCTGCCTTCAGGCATTTCGTTTGGATTTTCGCAATTCACCGATATGCCTGAACAGCTACTAAAATAATTTGCTTCCAAATGATATTTGGGAAAAGCACCCTTCAGGACTCTATTCTTTGCAAGATATTTGCTGTCAAAGTGACAACAAAAAAAATGCCGCTCAAAATATTTGATAAAAAACTTTAGAAAATAAAAATTAAAAACAGAAAAAAATGTTAGTAAAATAAATGAAAATAAAAGTATAATAAAACATAAAACAACATAAACAAATAAACTAAAAATTTAATAAAAGGAATTAGAAAAAAAAAATTAATAAATTGAATTAAAAAAACTTGAATATAAAAGAATACAATATTATTATAAAACAAAACAGCAACGAAATGAAATAAACCGAAAAAATTAATAAAATTTATTTCAAAAATATATTTATTTATATAAAAATATTTTTAAAAAGTTTACAGAATAAGATATTAAGCTTATAAAACGCTGATTTCGAAATGGAACGTTGGTTAGAAGCTTAAAAATGTAAGCTTGCATAAAATTTTAAAAGAAAGCAATACATTTGGTTTTTGTTTATAAAACTAAATCATTAACAAACATTGGGTCTCAACGCTTACAAAAATATTATTGAAGAAAATTTAAATTTATTTAATATTGAAAGCGTTTTTACTTCGCTTATTTTATAAAATTACTTAAAGTTATTTCCAAAAACATTTACAGAAATTTCTGTTGGGTAAGAAAACACACACATCACACGCACATGTACTTTTTCACACTCTTTTACACCACTTTCACACATTAATTAAATTATTATTTTTTACTTACCAATGTCAACGTATGGCACAGCATCCTCCCTCAGGCAGTTGGCTTTGCGATTTAGGTCCCGTTCCGTAAAGTGTGCCCGGCACACATAGGTATTCCATTTAGGAATATGGGCGTCAAGGGCAATGCCCAAAGCCGCCCTCCACCTCTTGTCTTGAGAAGGCTTTACCGGCCAACGTACTATTGAAATTTCGCTGTCATATCTGCTACTTAGAGCGTATATACGTATTTGCAACGCCAATTTCAACCCTCCATTTCCCACTGAAATTAAGCTTTATTTACCTCTTTTAAAATTTCTAAATTATTTTAGTTAAATTCGAATTCATATTACAACATAAAACATGTAAATATATTGCTGCAAATAATAAAATTTAAATATAATTAATCCTACTAAATACCTATATTCCCACAAAGAAATCGTCTTAAGAGAAAATCAAATAATATTAACTACAGCTGAAACTGTTGACAGAGAATTTTCTGCTGTTAGCAGGTTAACATTGAAATTGGATTGTGTGTGGTGAATTGCAAGACGTGTTCGCATGCAAAAAAGTTGGAATCTAGCAAAAACTCCTTCTCATTGTGTACAAATTCTCTGGTTATTCACCATCTCTCTAAACAAAGAACATGGAAGTAAGCGTGGGATTCACCACATGGTAAGAAACTGTTCTCATATAAAGTGGCATGGTTGTTGAAGACATGATCCGATTTTCGGATTAAGTCCGGCCCTCCGTCTGGCAACACCCGGCCAGTGCGGCCAAACACCATCATGGCAGCTCAGCTGTGTCTGCTGCCGCGCTCACTCTCAATTTTCAGTTTATCATTAACTACCGGCTTTTACGCATCGCCCGAGCTGCAATCGTTATTTTTCCTCGCCCGCCCGCTGTCGCGCAAATTTAATATTTTTCAATAAATTTTTTTGTACATATATTAAGTGTGAAGTTACAAATTAAATCAAGTAATAATATACATATATATTTCAAATAACCCGTGTGACCTCTTTTCTAAATCAGTGTTGGTGATTTTATACATGGTCCTTTTGTGTTTAAAGGCCAGCGACTAAACACAAATACGAAAAAAAAGTAAAAGTAATTAAAAAACACAAATTTTTTATACAAAAATTAAAAACTACATTTATATATATTTCAAATAACCCGTGTGACCTCTTTTCTAAATCAGTGTTAGTGATTTTATACATGGTCCTTTTGTGTTTAAAGGCCAGCGACCAAACACAAATACGAAAAAAAAGTAAAAGTAATTAAAAAACACAAATTTTTTGTACAAAAATTAAAAACTATTTTATATAAATAACAAACAAAAAGTAATACGTGCTCGGTACGGCAAATAAACAAAATTTGTAGAATTTAACAAAACAATAGTGCACATACATGAATACATAAAGAACTAAAACATTAAGGTGTGACAAAAAATTTTAAAACAATTTAGTTGGAAGTCTGTGGAATAAAACGCAGTGCAAAAAAGTTTAATAAAAAACAAAAAAATTTTACAAACAAAAAAAAAAACAAAAACCTATTTATTGGAAATAATTAAAAAAAAAAACAAATTATTGAAAAATTTACACAAAGCTAAAAGCGAAAAAAAAGTGTAAAGTAGAAAATAATTGTTTGCTAATAAAAAGAAAAATATCTAAGAGAAAACAAATAAAAGAAATAAAACTCAAAACAAAACACGTAACACAAGATTTATATACACAAAAAATTAAACAAAATTAAGTTGTCAGAAAAGTGGGTGAAGAGTTATATTCAAAAAAATTGAAGGGAAAAACAAATTTTTTTGGAAAAACATATATATTTAATTTTTTCACGAATACAAAAAACGAAAAATATTCAAAAAAAAAAAAACCTCCATTTTGGAAAAAGTTGGGAAACAATAATTGGAAACAAAATCATACATCAAAGCAACATTAACAACACATCAACAACTAGGAGCACATTACAATAAAGGACAACACAAACAACTCACAAGTAACACATATAAAAACCAAAAATGTCAGAGTGAGTACGGTACATATATATATACATACATATATATCCCTCCGATCTTAGAATCCGGACCCCTTCATTATAAACATACCCATTATATATCCACATATAATTTTCCCTCCGTCTAAAGTACGGATCCAAATCTAAAATCACCAAATTTATATACCCCTCCGATCTAAAGATCCGGACCCTGGGTATATAACCCACATCAAAAAGCCTAAACGGCAAAATATTTCATTTGCTTACTCACTGTTACCAACAGGTACAGTCCCTTCAAAAACCCATATAAGTTTTTAAACAAATAAATTTGCATTCCCGTACCAACGGAAAATCCATTGCCCGGTTCTATATACCCAAAAAGTTCGTTGCGCTAAATATCGACTTAATTATAAAAATATATACGTATATATGTAATATATGTATATACCCACTTATTTCGGTAATATCACCCGAGCTACAAATATATTTTACCTACTTACATATATACATAAATACATACTATATACCCATATTACTTGTGCTCAGAAGCGCTGAGACAAGTACATATAACGAACCAAAAAGCCAGTACACATTAGGCCGGTCTTAAAAAATAAAAAATAAAAAACCCAGTGAACACAAATATTATAATATTTATATTATTTTATACTCACATTACTTGTACTCAGAAGCGCTGAGACAAGCCCGTATTAAAAACCAAGCGTACATTAGGCTGGTTTCAAAAAAAAAAAAGGTTTTTTTTACGATTTTTTTTTTCACAGCTTAATAAAAGCTCCCCTCTTTGATATACTACATTAAATTATAATGCCGAAATCGTCGGACGAAACCCAAAAATTGACCACTGCAGACTAATGCCTGCAGAAATTCATATATGACGGTAACCAAGTAGAAGTTTACTGCTCAAGATGGTCACCCTCCCAAGCTACCGATTTATCAGAGTGTATGCTTAAGGTCAAATTAGAAGACCTAGATAAAATATGGGCAAAGGTGCTAGAGTCCCATCGAGATGTAAGTTTCTCTGATAATTATACAGATGTCAGCGGCTCGGTTGAGCAAAAATTTGCTAAATGCATGGAAACGTACCAAACATGCAAATCGGAAATTTTAGAAGCCTTACAGCTTTTTAATACTGCTAGTACCAACCAACAACAAATACCCGCCCACCCAATGAACAATTCAAACGCAAACGGTTTTTATTTAAAAGTACCACCATGCGACACCGAAGTATTTTATGGTGGATACGAAGACGGGCCACCCTTTAGAGATATGTTCACGGCAGTCTATAAAAACCACCCTAAATTATCACCCGCTCAAAAATTATACCACCTACGCCTGAAAACTAAAGGGAAAGCAGGACTTATTGAAAAACAATACCCGCTGAGCGATGATAATTTCGAGCTTGCGTGGGAAGCACTTAGATCGAGGTACGAAAATAAAAGGATACTCGTCGACAATCAACTAAAGACGCTGTTAAACCTGCCCACAATATTCACAGAAAACAGAGAACAAATACAGAAGATGCAGACAACAATCAACAACTGCATGTCAACACACCCAAGGAATCCCGACAACGGACTGGGACCCGATCCTCGTATATCTGTGCTCATCAAAGCTGCCAAGTGAAAGCCTTTCACTATGGGAACAATCCCTCAGCTCCCGGAAGGAGCTGCCCATTTGGGAGGACATGAATAAATTCCTCACCAGTAGATGCGAGGTAGCAGAAAGACTAAGTACCTACAGACCAGGCAAGGCGAAGCCCCAATTTTCGAGTTTTACACCACGAATGGTGAATCAAAACTCGACCCAATCCAATAATAATAAAACCCATGCATATCATACGGAGTTCAATAAAACGGCTTCGTGTAGATTATGCAAGCAATACCACGCAGTCAAATCTTGCGTCAGGTTTAGGAACTTATCGGTATCGGACCGAATCAAATTTGTGAGAGAAAATAGTCACTGTGAAAACTGTTTATCAGCGTCACACCCCAAGAACGAATGTAAAAGTAGTTTCACGTGCGTTTATTGCCAAAAGCGTCATCATTCGCTACTGCATTTGCAGCCCAAACTCCAAAAATCACAACCAAACCCCAGAGCTCAAAATGCCCAAGCCGGCACCCCTAGGAGAACGGACGACGAGCGAGCCTCAACATCGAAAGCCGCCGCAAGAGCCACCTCCTCCCAACAGTCTCAAGACAAAAAACCCGGTTTATTCACCCTTCTCGAGTAATCGTGGAACCACCCTACTACACACAGCAATAGTATCAGTAAACTTTGCTGGCGAATTTCATAAAATTCGTGCCCTAATAGACCAAGGTTCACAAAAAACTTGTATCATCCCGTATACAAAAGGTTCTTGGTCTACCCACAAAAGAGTCTCTCCACCAGATATCTGGAATGGGTGGAACGGTTGTGAAAAATGCCAATAAAGTCTGCCAGATAACATTCTGTTCAGCAGACTTAACCCAAATCATAGACGTACAAGCAATAATTTTGCCGAAACTAACTAAGTTCTTGCCCACAGTCAGAGTTTCAAGCATCGATCTCGAAGAACTGTCCCATTTACCGTTAGCCGATCCACAGTATTCGATACTATTCGATTCGATGGTAATCGGCAGCGATATCACCCCGCAAATCCTCACCGAAGGGCTTCTACGAAATGTGAGTGGAACATTACTTGCCCAAAACACAATATTCGGATGGATATTAAGCGGCCCTGTAGCTGAAAAGGTATCAACCTTCAGCACTCATGTCACGGAATACACCGATGACCCCATCAATCAAGTTTCGACACAATTTTGGGAACAGGAAGAAGTTCACCAAACACAACAACGATCAGCAGATGATGAATACTGTGAAGCACTCTACCGGACAACCACAATTCGTGAGGAAGATGGACGCTACAGAGTCAAATTACCATTCAAATCGGAATATCCAGCCAATCTGGCACTCGGTCATTCACGACCCGCAGCACAACAGCAGTACATCAGCATCGAACGCACGCTCGAAAGAAAACCCGAATTAAGAGACAAATATTTTGAAGTCCTTAATGAATATTTAACCATGGATCACATGGAACCCGCCTCCCAACAAGAGATAATTAGAGATGGTAAATATCTATCGTTTTATCTACCCCATCATGCTGTCATAAAACCCGACAGCAAAACCACAAAAGTGCGAGTCGTCTTCAACGCATCAAAAATGTCGCATTCTGGCAACTCGTTGAACGACGTGCTTCATACAGGCCCCATTCTACAAAATGACTTGATGCGCGTCATACTTAAATGGCGACTTTATAAGTTTGTTTTTAACGGCGATATTGAGAAAATGTATCGCCAAATACTCATCCATGAAGAACATAAAGATTTTCATCGAATCGTTTTTCGAAAACACCCAACTCTGCCGATACAAGATTTTCGACTAAAAAAAGTTACCTTTGGTGTAAATTGCGCGCCATATTTGGCGATTCGAACCCTACACCAACTCGCCCACGACTGTCAAGACGAATATCCGCTCGCTAAAAATATTTTATTGAATGAAACTTATGTTGACGATATTTTGTCCGGCGGTCATAATATACAATACACTTTGAACTCTATGACTCAAGTTATCGAAGCCTTAAAATCGGCAGGGTTCCCTTTGAGAAAGATGTCTGCAAATCACCCTGAAATTTTAAAACCCGTTCCCGACCCTGATTTGCTAGACGTCGACTTCCTTAAATTCCACGATTCGAGTTTCACAAAAACCCTTGGAATTCAGTGGAACGCGCTAACCGACACCTTCACCTACACGTATGATCCACCATCAGCAGAAAACACGACTACAAAAGGGCAGATTTTATCAGCAGTTGCAAAACTGTTTGACCCCGTAGGATGGCTTTCGCCAATAATGATTCTTGCAAAAATGTTGCTGCAACAACCCTGGATGGAAGGAACGGATTGAGACGAAGACGTGAAGCCCGGAGCTCTCCAAAAATGGACCTCAATTTATGAAAATTTTCCTCACATCAGAGACATTAAAATCCCTAGGTGGGTATAGTATTCCCCCGATAAGCTAATCCAGCTGCATGGATTATCAGATGCTTCAGAAAAAGCATTTTGTGCCTGTATATACTTACGAGTACAAACCCATGAAAATAGTTTTTCATCCCATTTGCTAGATGCTAAAAGCAAAGTAGCGCCCCTCCAAACCGTGAGTCTTCCACGGTTGGAACTCTGTGGAGCAGTTTTACTATCCAAGTTAGTGAAACAGCTGCGAAGTGAGCTGAATCTACC
Source organism: Eurosta solidaginis (assembly GCF_040869045.1). NCBI lineage: Eukaryota > Metazoa > Arthropoda > Insecta > Diptera > Tephritidae > Eurosta > Eurosta solidaginis. The sequence continues at coordinate 148,277,929 of NC_090319.1, read as the reverse complement.
CCAACACGAACTCATTCTCTGGTACGATTCTGCCATCGTACTGGCCTGGTTAGAAAAACCACCCCATACCTGGAAAACGTATGTCGCCAACAGAACCGCTGAAATTCTTAAGAACGTCGACAACGCCACTTGAAGGCACGTTTCCAGTAAGGAGAGCCGGAGTAAGGGAAACGCGGAGAAGCGGATTTGGGCACTCGAGGCTGCAAGCCTCAGGATTTAGTCCAATGTCCATTATGGTGGGAAGGACCTAATTGGCTTGTCAATCCAGCAACGTCATGGCCAAAGGATATATCTGACCACACAACTCCCCCTGAACAACGAAATGTGGAAGTATTCCACACCCTGAAGGAAGAAAATATAGACATACTCGACCGTTTTTCGTCATTTTCTCGAGCGCTTAGAGTCGTGGCCTATATGTTGCGATTCATCCGAAAAGCAAGAAAACTAGAAGTTCCAGCCACGCTCAACCTCACCCATGCCGAAGTGAATGATGCCAAAATCAAAAACATCACTCAAACTCAACGAAATTATTACGGAGATACGATAGAGCTGCTTCAAACGGCAGGACCCTTACCCAAAAAGAACACCCTTCGGACATTAAACCCTTCGCTAGATGATTCAGGAGTCATGCGAGTTTCCGGAAGATTAGCCTATGCCACAGGTAGCTTTAATGAGCGGTACCCAATCATCCTACCGGGAAACTCTCGATTTTGTTCTCTTCTGTTGGACTTTATCCATTCGAAACTGCTGCACGCCGACAAACAGCGTATGATCCGAATGGTACAGCAACAGTACTACATTCCACGTTTGAAGCAAGATGTCAAAAAGCTCACCCTCCACTGCAAAACCTGCACCATCTACATACAGCAGATGAAAACGCAGATAATGACACCCTTGCCACCCGCGAGGTCAACATATTCTCTACCCTTCCATACAACAGGAGTCGACTTTGCTGGACCTTTTTTGGTAAAAACTTCTTCCCTTCGCCGAGCTTCGTATGTGAAAGCTTACGTTTGTGTGTTCGTCTGTTTTTCCACAAAGGCTGTTCATTTAGAAGTGTGCTATGATCTCAGCACGAATGCCTTCAGCGCAGCCTTTGCCCGATTCACTGGCCGCCGTGGCCTACCCCACCAGATATATTCTGACAACGGAAAGACGTTCGTCGGCGCACAACGCGGATTACAAAGAGATTTCACCACATTCCTCAAGGAAGTCGCTACAGACGTCGCCGAAAAGTATGCAACTCACGGATTCTCATGGAAATTCATCCCACCATACGCTCCCCAAATGGGTGGTCTATGGGAAGCGGCCGTGAAAAGCTTCAAGATACACTTTACGAAAGTAGCAGGAAACCAGAAGTTCTCCTTCGAAGAGCTTACTACCCTCTTAGTACGCATAGAGGCGGTATTCAACTCCCGACCGCTCTCCCCTATGTCCAAAGATCCAATGGATTCCCTAGTCCTAACCCCAGGGCATTTCCTACGTGGCGCGCTGATCTTGTCGTTACCGGAGCCAACTGCAGAGCATCTCACCTTGGTCAACAAATGGCAGTAACTGAAAGTGCTTCACCACCAATTCAGCACATGATGGAAGAGCGAGTATCTCAAGGAGCTGCATAAGTGGTACAAATGGAAATGCCCTCAACGCAATATTCAAGTTGGAGATTTAGTCGTGGTAAAGGATGATTTACTACCCCCGAACGAATGGCGCTTGGGGCGGGTAATCACTTTACACCGTGTTCGAGTTGTGGAACTCAAAACCCAAAACGGACTAATAACCCGAAATATTGCCAAACTGTGCGTGCTACCAACTGCCTAGCAGTGCTGACCCTACCTCTGGTACCCTCATTTTTTGAGAAATACGTATTTTTTCTTTTCTTGTCTTTACAGGACCCGCAGATCCACGGAGACCCAGAAATGCCGGCTATGTGGGCAGCGACACGCGCTAAGGCAGTGCCGAGCGTTCCTCGCAATGAAGCCTGAGGAGCGCTACGATTGCGCGAGGAACCACCGGTATTGCATAAACTTGGCAGTGTCGCACAGCACCGGGGCATGTGACTCCCCGTCCAGCTGCCGCAAATGCTCACTCGGCCACCACACTCTACTACACCGAGCTCGACAACAGGGCACAAATACGCGTCGCACGGACAGCGTACAAAGGCGCGCACCAGCCCAACATCACCAAAGGGCAATCCAAAGCCGTTCGGCTCGACAGCGCGACGAAAGACTGAGGAAATTAGTGAAAGAGGCACGAGCGGCCCTAGACAAGATCGATACTGTCCTCAACCCAGCCACGCGTCGGGCGGGGGGGGGGGGGGGGGGGGGGGGGGGAGCATGTTGAAGACATGATCCGATTTTCGGATTAAGTCCGCCCCTCCGTCTGGCAACACCCGGTCAGTGCGGCCAAACACCATCATGGCAGCTCAGCTGTGTCTGCTGCCGCGCTCACTCTAAATTTTCAGTTTATCATTAACTACCGGCTTTTACGCATCGCCCGAGCTGCAATCGTTATTTTTCTCACCCGCCCGCTGTCGCGCAAATTTAATATTTTTCAATAAATTTTTTTGTACATATATTAATTGTGAAGTTACAAGTGAAATCAAGTAATAATATACATACATTTATATATATTTCAAATAACCCGTGTGACCTCTTTTCTAAATCAGTGTTAGTGATTTTATACAATGGTGAATCCCATACCCGCGTAGTAATGGCATGGAATTGCTACAGCGGTTCGTGCCCGTGGTTCTCGCAGTTCGTTAATATGCAATATAAATGTCTATGGTTACAAGCAACAATCGCCTAAGTCGCATACTCCACGGATAGGTAACACTGTAGCTAGGCCGGGTTTGTTTGGGACTTAGGCTTTTATTGCTTGTGTTCACAAATCTTTACCGATAACTCTGTTATCGATTAGTTTATCGATTTCTCGCAAAGTAATATTGCATTGTCATCGGAGTTATACATGCGAGCAAAATTTCAGCTCAATCGGGCAGTGTATCAAATTTAGCTTGCAAGATTTGATTACAGACAACAGCCAAGTGAAACTAAATAAAATCTTATAAATAGAAAAGAGGTCATCGCGCGAGTGAAAGTCGCAAAAAAGCAAACGCACAGAATGAACAGCAACGTAAGAGCCTCCTGCGATTTACAACCAGATTGACTGAATTTTGTGTGTGTTAGTGCAGTCGGGTGGCTTCGTGACACACGTATTTGTTGTCGGCTACACGTTGATGAAAATCAAAAATTTTTGATTTTTTCATTTGACGCTAGCTTATTTGATAGTCGCGGGGTGTGTTTGACAAAACAGCAGTGTTGTATTTAGTTTGTGTCGACATTCAAAATGAACAAGTGCGCGGAAGAACAGCAATTCATATTAAAATTTATTGAAAATTATCAATTTTTACCAGCTTTATGGAATGTTAAACTTTTATTATTATTTAATAAAATTTTTATTATTTAATAAAACTTCTGTAGTTGCAAGTAAAAAAGTCATCATCCGATGACATATTCACGACCGAACGTTACGGTTTCGCAATGCAAATGTTTATTGATGGCTTTTTATTTGATAGTCGCGGGGCAAACGTCATATATCCGACACGCACACATACAAAAATTCAGTCAATCTGGTTGTAAATCGCAAGAGGCTCTAAGAAAGAAGAACAAGCGCATTGTGTTTTAAATATGTGTGACGTTGAACAAAGTAAAAATAAGTGGTATATTGACAGTGGTGCAACTACACATATGTGCTGCAACAAATTGGCATAGTCATAATAAAAGTAAAAAATGTAGATATTGTTATGCGTGACGTTTTGTATGTGCCTACGCTGCAAATGAATTTAGTGTTAAGTAAAGCAGCTCAAAATCAAAATAATATTGCATTTAGTAATAAGTATGCGCAAATAAAAACAAAAAATGGCAATGTAGTGTCACGCGCAATGCAAGAAGGAAATTAGTATACGGATAATTCAACACAAAGTGCAGTTAATATGGTATGAGGTGGGTTTTGTCTAAGGCTGGGGTAACACTCAGTCAATCCAGAGTCGAGTAAAGGTCCCACAAACCCCTACTGAATAAGTACACGATATTTATGTGTTACGAACGCACGCACACACGGCTGGGGATATTAGGCGGACAGCAGCTTTCCGTGCAAAGATGGAGGCGGTGGCTAATAGGCGTAGTAGTAGCGGAGGGGTCGGTACGGTGGTTTAGCGGCGGTGCAGTAGCGGGCGGGATGGTACGGTTGTCCGGGAGCAGCGGCGGGATAAGCGCGGCGGCCGGACGGCGGACAGTATTAGCGGACGGATTGGTACAGTATTATGAGCGCAGTGGCTGGACGGCGGACAGTATTAGCGGACGGATGGGTGTAGCGGTATAGACGAAGTGACGGCACCAGCGAACTGGATGGACGGTGATGCAGCGGCTTAACGGCGGTAGGATGGCGAGCGGCCAACGGTCGTTGTAGCAGCGACGTGACGGGTGCAGCGGCTTAACGGCGGTAGGATGGCGTGCGGCCAACGGTCGTCGTAGCAGCGGCGTGACGGATGCAGCGGCTCAACGGCGGTAGGATGGCGAACGGCCAACGGTCGTCGTAGCAGCGGCGGGACGGATACAGCGGCTCAACGGCGGTAGGATGGCGAACGGCCAACGGTCGTCGTAGCGGCGGCGGGACGGATACAGCGGCTCAACGGCGGTAGGATGGCAAACAGCCAACGGTCGTCGTAGCAGCGGCGTGACGGATGCAGCGGCTTAACGGCGGTAGGATGGCGAACGGTCAACGGTCGTCGTAGCAGCGGCGGGACGGATACAGCGGCTTAACGGCGGTAGGATGGCGAACGGCCAACGGTCGTCGTAGCAGCGGTGGCACCAGAAGGGCGACGGTGCGACGGCAGCGGCGGTGGGCTACGGAGCGCGTACCAGGGCAGAGAAGAGAGAGAAAATAGGCCGGCGACGGGGTTTACCTGGACAGCGGCTGCGTGTTCCGGGCGGGGTCGGATAGGCGTACCAACGGGCTGGTATTGGTCGGTCGGCTGCAACGGGATCTCTAGTCGCTCTTCTTCGGCAGCTGTGGTAGTCGCGGGGTCAGTCACCTGCGGAAGAGACTGCGAGGGAGTCCTTAGTGCTGGTTTCACCGCTGGACACCCCCGCCTCCCTACTTGCACACTAGTAGAAGGTGCATAAGGGGGGCGGGGTTGTACCAGCCGATACACCGTGGGTCGACCCGTGGGCGGAGGGGAAGTGCACCTTAACGGCACAGCGGTAGCCCCTGTGCGCACGCATCGGCTCACGGCCGAAACCAGAGCTGAGGGGAAGGGGTGAAATGTCATGAAGGCATCGGGCCGCTCAACACCTAGGAGGGCGCGGGGGGCAAAGTAGCACAAGGCATCCTCCCCGTCGTCCTTACCTAAGTGAAGGGTGACCCGCGCCATGACGGCGCCCCTACCACTCAGCCAGCAAAAGCTAGGACTGAGGGGGAGGGGTTGTATGGTCATTAAGGCATCGGGCCACACAATACCTAGGAGGGCGCGGAGGGCAAAGTAGCACAAGGCATCCTCCCCGTCGTCCTTACCTAAGTGAAGGGTGACCCGCGCCATGACAGCGCCCCTTCCACTCAGCCAGCCTGAGCTAGAACTGAGGGGGAGGGGTTAAATGGCCATGAGGGCGTCGGGCCACTCAACACCTAGGAGGGCGCGGGGGGCAAAGTAGCACAAGGCATCCTCCCCGTCGTCCTTACCTAAGTGAAGGGTGACTCGCGCCATGACGGCGCCCCTTCCACTCAGCTAGCTAGCAGGAGGGAAAAATATGTCTTTAAAAAGACATCCACTCCCGCTGGCTCACCTGCGAGGACTGAATTGCGAAAATGCAAATTCAGTGTTTATATGGGTGGTGACGCAAACTGGTTGAGAATTCAACGCACCATTATTGTGATTTTCATTGGTTCGCAATTTAGTTGGTTGTTGAATATGCTATAAAAGAAGTGGTTGTTGGCTATGCTATAGCAAAATAAGTACAGGGAGGTTCAGGTTTAGGTGAATAAGGAAATACAGGGGGAGTTACGTTATTGTAACGTTACGTTACAGTCCCCCTCCCACTTCGGTTGACGGAAAGCTGCGGTGGGGGAAAGGTGGATCTCCAGGCATGGCCTAGGTATTATGCCGGTGTGCGTGTGGGCGAAGCACTTTATTTAAAAAAAAAATATTTTTTCCAAAAATATACAGAGTCATTCTACTTAAGTCTAACAGAGTTAATGTTACTATTTCAGGTCCAATTGCAAAAACATCATTCAAATTAATTAAAAATTTTTTTTTTTTTTTTTTTTTTTTTTTTTTTTTTGTCGGGGGTGGAGTTGTACTGAACTGTATCCGTTGTCATACTTCTCTCGTTCCCTTTTGATGTTATGTAGATGTATATATGAAAATTAAATTTTTTTTTTTTTTTTTTTTTTTGTAATTTGAAAAATAATTCACATTTCATTTTCTCTTAAAATTAACAGAGGGTGCATATATATATAAAAATAGAAAATTTTGATTGGTCTCGTCTTCCTTCTTCAGTGCCTTATTCGATTGGTACGATTCGTTTCGTTCCCATGAGTGACACCTTTGCGTGTTTGTCATTTATCACTTCTACCCTCACCCGCTGTGCTTTCCACCGGAATGTCCAGGTTTTCTTGGATTGGTTGGCCGGGCGTTTTAGCCTTAGTTCTCTAAAAAATTCCTCGGGATCCGGTAATTTTTTTTGCGCTGTTTTTGTTGTTTCGTTGGTTTCGGGGGCGCGCCGTTCTTGCGGCTCTGTCGCCGACTCCTCCCGGATGGCCATTAGGTGGTTTATTGGCGGCCCATGAAAAATTTGTATGCGTTGTATCCTTGGTTTGTTTGCCGGCCATAATGTTGCCTCAAACGGTGGGTGCCACGGCCGTATTGGTTTTGGTGAGTCCGGTGGTATGGGTTGCCGGTGTTTTTGACTCATGTTGGATGGTCTGGTTCCTGGAATGGAGAGATAAACGGGTTGTTTATGATTCGTACGGCTTTAAGTCTTGCAAGTGTGCGTGTGCGTGTTGCCGCTTTGGTTGCTCCGGGTGGCCTAATTTTACCGTGTTACATCACCAAGTACGGGCCGGAAAATTTTGGTGCTAACTTCTGGGCGAATTTGTCTGCCGCGGATGAGAGTGGGTGGTCCCTTTTCATCACCTGCTCACCTATACGTGGCTTCCATTGCCGTCTGCGTAAGTCGTAGTGTTTTTTCTGTTGCTTTGAAGCTTTGGCTAGATGCCCTTTTATCTCGTCCCACAACTTGGTGATGGACGGTGGTACGGTTGGTGGCTCTGCTGGTACTGCTCCCTCCGTGCGCACTTGCTGCGGTGCTGTAAGGTCTCTACCGAAGTTGATTTCTGCTGCTGATGCTGTTGTAGATTCGTGGCTGGCCGTGTTTATCGCGAATGCTATTTGCGGTATCTCCTGGTCCCAGGTGCGGTGGTCGTCCTTGCATCGCTGAGCCATCATGGTTTTCACGACTCGGTTGGTTCGCTCGGTGGGGTTTTCGTGCGGGGCGTAGGCTGCCGTAAACTTGTGATCGATGCGGTGGTCGTTCAAAAACGTTGCTAATGCCTTCCCGACGAATTGTTTGCCATTGTCTGTGAGGAGGGTTTTCGGGCAGCCAAATCGGTATATGACTCTTTCTTGGAGTGCTTTGATTACGCTTGCCGTTGTCGCTTGGCGCACTGGGATCAACTCCACCCACTTGGAGAATTTGTCCACCATTACGAGGAGGCAAGTATTTCCTTGCTTGGAACGGGGTAGTGGCCCTACGAAGTCAGCGGTTACTATTTCCCACGGTCGTGATGATTGCATGGTTGCCATCAATCCTGCTGGGCGTCTTTGCTCGACTTTGTATTCTGCGCATCTGATACACTTCCGTACGTGTTTGAGGACATCGCGGAACATCCCGGGCCAGTAATAGTTCTGTTGTGCTCTCTTAAGCGTCTTCTTCACCCCGAGATGTCCGGCGGCGGCGGCGTCGTGGACTTCCTGTAGTACGTCCTTTCGTCGGTCGGCTGGGATGCACAGCTTCCATTGCGGTGACCGCGAAAGTTGATTTCTCGGGGAAATGTGGCGGAAGAGTCGGTTATCGACGATCTGGTAATCTGGATGTGCTTGGGGTTTTTTCCGCACCTGTCTTGCTTTCCTCTCGTGCCAGTCGTTTGTTCCGTTGGTTATGGTGTACAAAATGTCGTCATCGGCGTGTCGTAGCGGGCAGCGGGAGAGTGCGTCGGCTACCACGTTCTGTGCTCCTTTTCGGTATTCTATCTCGAAATTATATTGTTGCAATTCCAGTGCCCATCTTGCCAGACGTCCAGAGGGGTTTTGGAGTGAGTGCAGCCATTTTAGTGAGTGGTGGTCGGTGATGACGGTGAAGTGATACCCCTCCAGGTACGGTCTCATCTTACGGATACCCCATAGCACGGCGAGGCATTCTTGTTCGGTGGCCGAGTACCGCTTTTCCAGCTGGGTTAGGCTTCGGCTGGCGTAGGCTACTACCTTCTCGTGGTCGGAATGGCGTTGATAGAGCATGACGCCCAGGCCCTCTCCGCTCGCGTCGGTCTGGAGAAAAAACGGTCGAGAGAAGTCCGGACAACAAAGTATTGGCGCGCTGGAGAGCTTATCCTTGAGAGCTTTGAAAGCGTGATTTTGTTGCGCCTCCCATTTCCAGACTTGTCCCTTTTTCAGCAGTTGGTTAAGCGGCGCGGCGAGCGTAGAGAAGTCTGCCACGAAGCGGCGGTACCATGACGCGAGTCCAAGAAAACGGCGGAGCTCTTTGAGCGTTTTCGGTGCGGGCATCTCCTGTACAGCGGATACTTTTGCTGGATCGGTGTGAATTCCTTTCGAACTGATGATATGTCCTAGGTAATGGAGTTGTTGCTGGACGAAGCTGCATTTTTCGAAGTTTACTTGCATCCTGTGTCTTTGTAGGCGCTCGAACACTTCCCTCAAGATCGCCAAGTGTTCTGCGAAGGTATCTCGCAATACGATGATATCGTCCAGGTAGGCGAAAACTTTTGGTTGGAGTTCGGGTCCAAGTATCGAATCCAGAGCGCGTTGAAAGGTAGCCGGAGCAGAGTGTAGGCCAAATGGCATGACTTTCCACTGGAACAACCCTCTGCCAGGAACTGCAAATGCGGTGTATGGTCGGGATGCTCTGGCGAGCGGGATTTGCCAGTAGCCGTTCTTCAAGTCAATGGTCGAGATGAATTTCGCCTCTTTCAGCTGGTCGAGAATGGCTCCAATTTGCGGCAACGGGTAAGCGTCTGGTTCGCTGGCGGCGTTGAGTTGACGGTAATCGATGCACATCCTCCACGTGCCCTGTTTTTTGCGGACTAGCACGATTGGCGAGCTGTACGCGCTTCGCGATGGTTCTATCCTTCCTCCTGCTAATAGCTCGTCTACCTCTTCGTTGATGACTTGTTGCATGGCCGGGTTGCGGGGGTAGTATCGTTGCTTCAGCGGTCGGTTGTGTTTGAGACGAATCGTATGCTCGGCTGCAGTGCTTGGTCCGATGATTTCTCCAAACCGCTTTTGGTGATGCGCCAGGAAGTTTCCCAGTTCCGTGTTTTGTTCGTCGCTCAGGTGTTCTCGGCTCGTCAATGCACATAGCGTATCCAGTTCGGGTGCTCTCTTGGTCACGGTGGCCTCTAGCGGCTGACCATCCAGCGTGAGGATGATTCCCCTCTGTCTTAGGAAGTCCATTCCGAGGATTACCTGTTCGGCCAAGTTTGGGATAACGGATAGCATCGCGTCTGTGGTTCGTCCTTGATACACAATCCTTGCCGGGTAGGAGTTCGAGGTAAAGACACACGTTTGGTCTGCCAGCTGGATGCTTCGCTTGTTGGGGCGCGCCTTGATGTTGTTCTTTTCTAGGTGTTTCCGTACGGTGTCATCTACATAGGACAGGGTGGCGCCGGTGTCCACTAGTGCGCGCACGCTCATGTCCTCGATGAGCACTGGTATATAGAATCGGCCATCTACTTGTGGTTTTGCGGTCGATTTGCTGGCGGGTGGTTCCTTCGGCTTCTCTGGTCGGACGTACGGTGCTTGGCGGCTTCCTTTAATAGCGTTGGACGGCGTTCGGGGTGCGTTCTCGGCAGTTGGGCTAGTCGGAGGGCATGGGCAGTCCCTGGAGAGGATGTTGTCTTGGCCACACCGGGAGCAGAACTTCCTCCAGGGGCCCTTACATTGGAAGCGGTGGTGTCCGCGTTCCTTGCAGCGCCAACAGCACTCTTTGCTGTCGTATTCCATGGGTAGGTGGTATAGGCTGTGGGCCACCATTTTTCCCTGTTTCGCTTCCTTGCCTCTTAACAGCTCATACTCTTCCGTTAGCTCCCGGAGCTCCTCGATCGTCCTAAACTCGCTGCGTTTGACAAAAAGGCGGTATTCCACGCGTAGACCATCATAGATCCGTTCGAGGTGATTCTCTTCGCACATCGTCGGGTGTTGGCGGATCAGCGTTTCCAGTGCGAGAATGTAGTCCTTGGCCTTCTCTCGGCCTTGCTGTTTGCGTTGTCGGATGGCCTCTTCCAAATGTCGTATGTGTCGCTTAGGTAGAAAAAAATTTTGCACCTCCCTCCGCAGATCGCTCCAGCGGTGTATGTGTTGCTTACGGACGCGGTACCATTGCAGTGCTTTCCCACGTAGAAGCTCCGGCAGTGTTGGGAGGAGTCGGTCGACGGGGATGCGGTAGCATTCGGCAAGCTCCTCTATCCTCTCAAGAAATTCGTGCAGTGACTCCTCCCCCGAAAAGTGCAAGTCCCAGCGGCGAACGGTATTCATAAGTTCACCGTCGCTCATTTCGTCTCGTTTTGGTAATGCGTTCTCTCCCTTTCCTCCGTGCGGCTGGGGGCTGTGGATCTGGATTGAAGGGATCGGCTTTGTTGTTGGCTGGGGTAGCGTAGCGAACTTCCCCTCTTCCTCGTCCACTTCTCGTTCCAGCTCTTTCAACAGGTCTTCACTGGATTTCCTGGCGCGTTTCGCTCGCACGTAAGTACTCAGTGCGCGGCGCAGCTCGGCTACGGTTTGGCCTTCCACGTCGATTCGGTGTTCCTTACACTCCTCGATCAGCTTCTCCTTCCTAAGTAGGTAGATCCAATTGAGCGAGTCGGTGTTCAGCAGCGTGCCTTCCGGAGCGTGTGTGTGTGTTGTTTCTAGCGGTGAGTTCGTCGAACCCGCCCCGGCAGTGTTGGTGGTGGTTGTAGTTGTTTTTCCACGGTCATCTGCGGAGGAGGGTCCCTGCTCGGGCGCCATTTATGAGGTGGGTTTTGTCTAAGGCTGGGGTAACACTCAGTCAATCCAGAGTCGAGTAAAGGTCCCACAAACCCCTACTGAATAAGTACACGATATTTATGTGTTACGAACGCACGCACACACGGCTGGGGATATTAGGCGGACAGCAGCTTTCCGTGCAAAGATGGAGGCGGTGGCTAATAGGCGTAGTAGTAGCGGAGGGGTCGGTACGGTGGTTTAGCGGCGGTGCAGTAGCGGGCGGGATGGTACGGTTGTCCGGGAGCAGCGGCGGGATCAGCGCGGCGGCCGGACGGCGGACAGTATTAGCGGACGGATTGGTACAGTAGTATGAGCGCAGTGGCTGGACGGCGGACAGTATTAGCGGACGGATGGGTGTAGCGGTATAGACGAAGTGACGGCACCAGCGAACTGGATGGACGGCGATGCAGCGGCTTAACGGCGGTAGGATGGCGAGCGGCCAACGGTCGTTGTAGCAGCGACGTGACGGGTGCAGCGGCTTAACGGCGGTAGGATGGCGTGCGGCCAACGGTCGTCGTAGCAGCGGCGTGACGGATGCAGCGGCTCAACGGCGGTAGGATGGCGAACGGCCAACGGTCGTCGTAGCAGCGGCTCAACGGCGGTAGGATGGCGAACAGCCAACGGTCGTCGTAGCAGCGGCGTGACGGATGCAGCGGCTTAACGGCGGTAGGATGGCGAACGGCCAACGGTCGTCGTAGCAGCGGTGGCACCAGAGGGGCGACGGTGCGACGGCAGCGGCGGTGGGCTACGGAGCGCGTACCAGGGCAGAGAGAGAGAGAGAAAATAGGCCGGCGACGGGGTTTACCTGGACAGCGGCTGCGTGTTCCGGGCGGGGTCGGATAGGCGTACCAACGGGCTGGTATTGGTCGGTCGGCTGCAACGGGATCTCTAGTCGCTCTTCTTCGGCAGCTGTGGTAGTCGCGGGGTCAGTCACCTGCGGAAGAGACTGCGAGGACTCGTTAGTGCTGGTTTCACCGCTGGATACCCTCGCCTCCCTACTTGCACACTAGTAGAAGGTGCGTAAGGGGGGCGGGGTTGTACCAGCCGATACACCGTGGGTCGACCCGTGGGCGGAGGGGAAGTGCACCTTAACGGCACAGCGGTAGCCCCTGTGCGCACGCATCGGCTCACGGCCGAAACCAGAGCTGAGGGGAAGGGGTGAAATGTCATGAAGGCATCGGGCCGCTCAACACCTAGGAGGGCGCGGGGGGCAAAGTAGCACAAGGCATCCTCCCCGTCGTCCTTACCTAAGTGAAGGGTGACCCGCGCCATGACGGCGCCCCTACCACTCAGCCAGCCAAAGCTAGGACTGAGGGGGAGGGGTTGTATGGTCATTAAGGCATCGGGCCACACAATACCTAGGAGGGCGCGGGGGGCAAAGTAGCTCAAGGCATCCTCCCCGTCGTCCTTACCTAAGTGAAGGGTGACCCGCGCCATGACAGCGCCCCTTCCACTCAGCCAGCCTGAGCTAGAACTGAGGGGGAGGGGTTAAATGGCCATGAGGGCGTCGGGCCACTCAACACCTAGGAGGGCGCGGGGGGCAAAGTAGCACAAGGCATCCTCCCCGTCGTCCTTACCTAAGTGAAGGGTGACTCGCGCCATGACGGCGCCCCTTCCACTCAGCTAGCTAGCAGGAGGGAAAAATATGTCTTTAAAAAGACATCCACTCCCGCTGGCTCACCTGCGAGGACTGAATTGCGAAAATGCAAATTCAGTGTTTATATGGGTTGTGACGCAAACTGGTTGAGAATTCAACGCACCATTATTGTGATTTTCATTGGTTCGCAATTTAGTTGGTTGTTGAATATGCTATAAAAGAAGTGGTTGTTGGCTATGCTATAGCAAAATAAGTACAGGGAGGTTCAGGTTTAGGTGAATAAGGAAATACAGGGGGAGTTACGTTATTGTAACGTTACGTTACAGTCCCCCTCCCACTTCGGTTGACGGAAAGCTGCGGTGGGGGAAAGGTGGATCTCCAGGCATGGCCTAGGTATTATGCCGGTGTGCGTGTGGGCGAAGCACTTTATTTAAAAAAAAAATATTTTTTCCAAAAATATACAGAGTCATTCTACTTAAGTCTAACAGAGTTAATGTTACTATTTCAGATCCAATTGCAAAAACATCATTCAAATTAATTAAAAATTTTTTTTTTTTTTTTTTTTTTTTTTTTTTTTTGTCGGGGGTGGAGTTGTACTGAACTGTATCCGTTGTCATACTTCTCTCGTTCCCTTTTGATGTTATGTAGATGTATATATGAAAATTAAATTTTTTTTTTTTTTTTTTTTTTGTAATTTGAAAAATAATTCACATTTCATTTTCTCTTAAAATTAACAGAGGGTGCATATATATATAAAAATAGAAAATTTTGATTGGTCTCGTCTTCCTTCTTCAGTGCCTTATTCGATTGGTACGATTCGTTTCGTTCCCATGAGTGACACCTTTGCGTGTTTGTCATTTATCACTTCTACCCTCACCCGCTGTGCTTTCCACCGGAATGTCCAGGTTTTCTTGGATTGGTTGGCCGGGCGTTTTAGCCTTAGTTCTCTAAAAAATTCCTCGGGATCCGGTAATTTTTTTTGCGCTGTTTTTGTTGTTTCGTTGGTTTCGGGGGCGCGCCGTTCTTGCGGCTCTGTCGCCGACTCCTCCCGGATGGCCATTAGGTGGTTTATTGGCGGCCCATGAAAAATTTGTATGCGTTGTATCCTTGGTTTGTTTTCCGGCCATAATGTTGCCTCAAACGGTGGGTGCCACGGCCGTATTGGTTTTGGTGAGTCCGGTGGTATGGGTTGCCGGTGTTTTTGACTCATGTTGGATGGTCTGGTTCCTGGAATGGAGAGATAAACGGGTTGTTTATGATTCGTACGGCTTTAAGTCTTGCAAGTGTGCGTGTGCGTGTTGCCGCTTTGGTTGCTCCGGGTGGCCTAATTTTACCGTGTTACATCACCAAGTACGGGCCGGAAAATTTTGGTGCTAACTTCTGGGCGAATTTGTCTGCCGCGGATGAGAGTGGGTGGTCCCTTTTCATCACCTGCTCACCTATACGTGGCTTCCATTGCCGTCTGCGTAAGTCGTAGTGTTTTTTCTGTTGCTTTGAAGCTTTGGCTAGATGCCCTTTTATCTCGTCCCACAACTTGGTGATGGACGGTGGTACGGTTGGTGGCTCTGCTGGTACTGCTCCCTCCGTGCGCACTTGCTGCGGTGCTGTAAGGTCTCTACCGAAGTTGATTTCTGCTGCTGATGCTGTTGTAGATTCGTGGCTGGCCGTGTTTATCGCGAATGCTATTTGCGGTATCTCCTGGTCCCAGGTGCGGTGGTCGTCCTTGCATCGCTGAGCCATCATGGTTTTCACGACTCGGTTGGTTCGCTCGGTGGGGTTTTCGTGCGGGGCGTAGGCTGCCGTAAACTTGTGATCGATGCGGTGGTCGTTCAAAAACGTTGCTAATGCCTTCCCGACGAATTGTTTGCCATTGTCTGTGAGGAGGGTTTTCGGGCAGCCAAATCGGTATATGACTCTTTCTTGGAGTGCTTTGATTACGCTTGCCGTTGTCGCTTGGCGCACTGGGATCAACTCCACCCACTTGGAGAATTTGTCCACCATTACGAGGAGGCAAGTATTTCCTTGCTTGGAACGGGGTAGTGGCCCTACGAAGTCAGCGGTTACTATTTCCCACGGTCGTGATGATTGCATGGTTGCCATCAATCCTGCTGGGCGTCTTTGCTCGACTTTGTATTCTGCGCATCTGATACACTTCCGTACGTGTTTGAGGACATCGCGGAACATCCCGGGCCAGTAATAGTTCTGTTGTGCTCTCTTAAGCGTCTTCTTCACCCCGAGATGTCCGGCGGCGGCGGCGTCGTGGACTTCCTGTAGTACGTCCTTTCGTCGGTCGGCTGGGATGCACAGCTTCCATTGCGGTGACCGCGAAAGTTGATTTCTCGGGGAAATGTGGCGGAAGAGTCGGTTATCGACGATCTGGTAATCTGGATGTGCTTGGGGTTTTTTCCGCACCTGTCTTGCTTTCCTCTCGTGCCAGTCGTTTGTTCCGTTGGTTATGGTGTACAAAATGTCGTCATCGGCGTGTCGTAGCGGGCAGCGGGAGAGTGCGTCGGCTACCACGTTCTGTGCTCCTTTTCGGTATTCTATCTCGAAATTATATTGTTGCAATTCCAGTGCCCATCTTGCCAGACGTCCAGAGGGGTTTTGGAGTGAGTGCAGCCATTTTAGTGAGTGGTGGTCGGTGATGACGGTGAAGTGATACCCCTCCAGGTACGGTCTCATCTTACGGATACCCCATAGCACGGCGAGGCATTCTTGTTCGGTGGCCGAGTACCGCTTTTCCAGCTGGGTTAGGCTTCGGCTGGCGTAGGCTACTACCTTCTCGTGGTCGGAATGGCGTTGATAGAGCATGACGCCCAGGCCCTCTCCGCTCGCGTCGGTCTGGAGAAAAAACGGTCGAGAGAAGTCCGGACAACAAAGTATTGGCGCGCTGGAGAGCTTATCCTTGAGAGCTTTGAAAGCGTGATTTTGTTGCGCCTCCCATTTCCAGACTTGTCCCTTTTTCAGCAGTTGGTTAAGCGGCGCGGCGAGCGTAGAGAAGTCTGCCACGAAGCGGCGGTACCATGACGCGAGTCCAAGAAAACGGCGGAGCTCTTTGAGCGTTTTCGGTGCGGGCATCTCCTGTACAGCGGATACTTTTGCTGGATCGGTGTGAATTCCTTTCGAACTGATGATATGTCCTAGGTAATGGAGTTGTTGCTGGACGAAGCTGCATTTTTCGAAGTTTACTTGCATCCTGTGTCTTTGTAGGCGCTCGAACACTTCCCTCAAGATCGCCAAGTGTTCTGCGAAGGTATCTCGCAATACGATGATATCGTCCAGGTAGGCGAAAACTTTTGGTTGGAGTTCGGGTCCAAGTATCGAATCCAGAGCGCGTTGAAAGGTAGCCGGAGCAGAGTGTAGGCCAAATGGCATGACTTTCCACTGGAACAACCCTCTGCCAGGAACTGCAAATGCGGTGTATGGTCGGGATGCTCTGGCGAGCGGGATTTGCCAGTAGCCGTTCTTCAAGTCAATGGTCGAGATGAATTTCGCCTCTTTCAGCTGGTCGAGAATGGCTCCAATTTGCGGCAACGGGTAAGCGTCTGGTTCGCTGGCGGCGTTGAGTTGACGGTAATCGATGCACATCCTCCACGTGCCCTGTTTTTTGCGGACTAGCACGATTGGCGAGCTGTACGCGCTTCGCGATGGTTCTATCCTTCCTCCTGCTAATAGCTCGTCTACCTCTTCGTTGATGACTTGTTGCATGGCCGGGTTGCGGGGGTAGTATCGTTGCTTCAGCGGTCGGTTGTGTTTGAGACGAATCGTATGCTCGGCTGCAGTGCTTGGTCCGATGATTTCTCCAAACCGCTTTTGGTGATGCGCCAGGAAGTTTCCCAGTTCCGTGTTTTGTTCGTCGCTCAGGTGTTCTCGGCTCGTCAATGCACATAGCGTATCCAGTTCGGGTGCTCTCTTGGTCACGGTGGCCTCTAGCGGCTGACCATCCAGCGTGAGGATGATTCCCCTCTGTCTTAGGAAGTCCATTCCGAGGATTACCTGTTCGGCCAAGTTTGGGATAACGGATAGCATCGCGTCTGTGGTTCGTCCTTGATACACAATCCTTGCCGGGTAGGAGTTCGAGGTAAAGACACACGTTTGGTCTGCCAGCTGGATGCTTCGCTTGTTGGGGCGCGCCTTGATGTTGTTCTTTTCTAGGTGTTTCCGTACGGTGTCATCTACATAGGACAGGGTGGCGCCGGTGTCCACTAGTGCGCGCACGCTCATGTCCTCGATGAGCACTGGTATATAGAATCGGCCATCTACTTGTGGTTTTGCGGTCGATTTGCTGGCGGGTGGTTCCTTCGGCTTCTCTGGTCGGACGTACGGTGCTTGGCGGCTTCCTTTAATAGCGTTGGACGGCGTTCGGGGTGCGTTCTCGGCAGTTGGGCTAGTCGGAGGGCATGGGCAGTCCCTGGAGAGGATGTTGTCTTGGCCACACCGGGAGCAGAACTTCCTCCAGGGGCCCTTACATTGGAAGCGGTGGTGTCCGCGTTCCTTGCAGCGCCAACAGCACTCTTTGCTGTCGTATTCCATGGGTAGGTGGTATAGGCTGTGGGCCACCATTTTTCCCTGTTTCGCTTCCTTGCCTCTTAACAGCTCATACTCTTCCGTTAGCTCCCGGAGCTCCTCGATCGTCCTAAACTCGCTGCGTTTGACAAAAAGGCGGTATTCCACGCGTAGACCATCATAGATCCGTTCGAGGTGATTCTCTTCGCACATCGTCGGGTGTTGGCGGATCAGCGTTTCCAGTGCGAGAATGTAGTCCTTGGCCTTCTCTCGGCCTTGCTGTTTGCGTTGTCGGATGGCCTCTTCCAAATGTCGTATGTGTCGCTTAGGTAGAAAAAAATTTTGCACCTCCCTCCGCAGATCGCTCCAGCGGTGTATGTGTTGCTTACGGACGCGGTACCATTGCAGTGCTTTCCCACGTAGAAGCTCCGGCAGTGTTGGGAGGAGTCGGTCGACGGGGATGCGGTAGCATTCGGCAAGCTCCTCTATCCTCTCAAGAAATTCGTGCAGTGACTCCTCCCCCGAAAAGTGCAAGTCCCAGCGGCGAACGGTATTCATAAGTTCACCGTCGCTCATTTCGTCTCGTTTTGGTAATGCGTTCTCTCCCTTTCCTCCGTGCGGCTGGGGGCTGTGGATCTGGATTGAAGGGATCGGCTTTGTTGTTGGCTGGGGTAGCGTAGCGAACTTCCCCTCTTCCTCGTCCACTTCTCGTTCCAGCTCTTTCAACAGGTCTTCACTGGATTTCCTGGCGCGTTTCGCTCGCACGTAAGTACTCAGTGCGCGGCGCAGCTCGGCTACGGTTTGGCCTTCCACGTCGATTCGGTGTTCCTTACACTCCTCGATCAGCTTCTCCTTCCTAAGTAGGTAGATCCAATTGAGCGAGTCGGTGTTCAGCAGCGTGCCTTCCGGAGCGTGTGTGTGTGTTGTTTCTAGCGGTGAGTTCGTCGAACCCGCCCCGGCAGTGTTGGTGGTGGTTGTAGTTGTTTTTCCACGGTCATCTGCGGAGGAGGGTCCCTGCTCGGGCGCCATTTATGAGGTGGGTTTTGTCTAAGGCTGGGGTAACACTCAGTCAATCCAGAGTCGAGTAAAGGTCCCACAAACCCCTACTGAATAAGTACACGATATTTATGTGTTACGAACGCACGCACACACGGCTGGGGATATTAGGCGGACAGCAGCTTTCCGTGCAAAGATGGAGGCGGTGGCTAATAGGCGTAGTAGTAGCGGAGGGGTCGGTACGGTGGTTTAGCGGCGGTGCAGTAGCGGGCGGGATGGTACGGTTGTCCGGGAGCAGCGGCGGGATCAGCGCGGCGGCCGGACGGCGGACAGTATTAGCGGACGGATTGGTACAGTAGTATGAGCGCAGTGGCTGGACGGCGGACAGTATTAGCGGACGGATGGGTGTAGCGGTATAGACGAAGTGACGGCACCAGCGAACTGGATGGACGGCGATGCAGCGGCTTAACGGCGGTAGGATGGCGAGCGGCCAACGGTCGTTGTAGCAGCGACGTGACGGGTGCAGCGGCTTAACGGCGGTAGGATGGCGTGCGGCCAACGGTCGTCGTAGCAGCGGCGTGACGGATGCAGCGGCTCAACGGCGGTAGGATGGCGAACGGCCAACGGTCGTCGTAGCAGCGGCTCAACGGCGGTAGGATGGCGAACAGCCAACGGTCGTCGTAGCAGCGGCGTGACGGATGCAGCGGCTTAACGGCGGTAGGATGGCGAACGGCCAACGGTCGTCGTAGCAGCGGTGGCACCAGAGGGGCGACGGTGCGACGGCAGCGGCGGTGGGCTACGGAGCGCGTACCAGGGCAGAGAGAGAGAGAGAAAATAGGCCGGCGACGGGGTTTACCTGGACAGCGGCTGCGTGTTCCGGGCGGGGTCGGATAGGCGTACCAACGGGCTGGTATTGGTCGGTCGGCTGCAACGGGATCTCTAGTCGCTCTTCTTCGGCAGCTGTGGTAGTCGCGGGGTCAGTCACCTGCGGAAGAGACTGCGAGGACTCGTTAGTGCTGGTTTCACCGCTGGATACCCTCGCCTCCCTACTTGCACACTAGTAGAAGGTGCGTAAGGGGGGCGGGGTTGTACCAGCCGATACACCGTGGGTCGACCCGTGGGCGGAGGGGAAGTGCACCTTAACGGCACAGCGGTAGCCCCTGTGCGCACGCATCGGCTCACGGCCGAAACCAGAGCTGAGGGGAAGGGGTGAAATGTCATGAAGGCATCGGGCCGCTCAACACCTAGGAGGGCGCGGGGGGCAAAGTAGCACAAGGCATCCTCCCCGTCGTCCTTACCTAAGTGAAGGGTGACCCGCGCCATGACGGCGCCCCTACCACTCAGCCAGCCAAAGCTAGGACTGAGGGGGAGGGGTTGTATGGTCATTAAGGCATCGGGCCACACAATACCTAGGAGGGCGCGGGGGGCAAAGTAGCTCAAGGCATCCTCCCCGTCGTCCTTACCTAAGTGAAGGGTGACCCGCGCCATGACAGCGCCCCTTCCACTCAGCCAGCCTGAGCTAGAACTGAGGGGGAGGGGTTAAATGGCCATGAGGGCGTCGGGCCACTCAACACCTAGGAGGGCGCGGGGGGCAAAGTAGCACAAGGCATCCTCCCCGTCGTCCTTACCTAAGTGAAGGGTGACTCGCGCCATGACGGCGCCCCTTCCACTCAGCTAGCTAGCAGGAGGGAAAAATATGTCTTTAAAAAGACATCCACTCCCGCTGGCTCACCTGCGAGGACTGAATTGCGAAAATGCAAATTCAGTGTTTATATGGGTTGTGACGCAAACTGGTTGAGAATTCAACGCACCATTATTGTGATTTTCATTGGTTCGCAATTTAGTTGGTTGTTGAATATGCTATAAAAGAAGTGGTTGTTGGCTATGCTATAGCAAAATAAGTACAGGGAGGTTCAGGTTTAGGTGAATAAGGAAATACAGGGGGAGTTACGTTATTGTAACGTTACGTTACAATGGTCATCGATTCGAATGCAAATTGTGGCATGAAAGATACGGACACTTAAATTAAAGTTTAAAGTTGCTTAGAGAGAAAAAGCTAGTCAAAGGTATGAACATTAAAAATACACAAGTGAACATAAACTGTGACACGTGCAATCAAGCAAAAATTTGTGCTTTACTATTTCCAAATAAAGCTAAGCGTATGATAAAAAATGTACTTGAACTAGTACACAGTGATGTTTGTGAGCCAATGAATGTTAATTCGATAGGTGGAAATCGTTATGTCGCCACGCTGATTGATGATTAAAGAAAAATAAACATATATTTATTTCATGCGTGCCAAAAATGAAGTTTTCTATAAATTTAAACAGTTTAAAAGTAACGTTGAGTTGCAATTGGGCAAGCAAATAAAATGTCTACATACCGACAATGGTACTGAATATGTAAACAATGATTTAAAAATTTTATTTTAAACAATTGTGGAATTAAGGGACAAAATACTGTTCCGTGTACACCCCAGCAAAATGGTGTTGCTGAACGTACCAATCGCACTATAATGTAAATGGAAAAAAGCTTGCTAATTCATGGCAAATTAGAAGAGTTTTTGTGGGCTGAGGCTATACAAACGGCAATATATTTGCGTAATAGGTGCCTCACAAATGCATTGAATGGGTGCACGCCCTTCGAAATGTGGAAAAATTGTAAAGCATCGGTAAAGTATTTGCGTGTTTTCGGTTCGCGCGCGTTTGCTTTAGGCAAGTTCAGGGTAAAAGGAAAAGCATACATTTTCGTCGGCTACTCTACAACTGCAAAAGCTTATCGCCTGTACGATCGAGAAAAATGTTCAGTTATAGAACGTAGGGATGTAAAATTTGTAAAAGGTTAGTTCGATACAGTAGTTAATACAAAATGCAGCGTATTAGATCGTAACGATGATTTTATGACAAATATTTTTCATCTTGAGTCGCATACGTCTGCAGAAGAAGACAACAAAAGGCAATAGGAGCTGAACATGATGATAATCAGAGTACTGTGCATATACCTGAATGCGTAGAGGTACAGAATGATACTGACAACTCCAACGAAGAGGGGGAGGAGTTTGTTAGCGCAAGCGATGATGAAGAAATACATGTTGAACGTAGAGGTCCAGGTCGATCAAAATTGCAACGTACGGGTCAACCAGGCAGACCCAAAAAAGTATATAACATGCTAAATAATCTAAATTCCATAGACGATATCGAAACACCACAAACAATAACAGAAGCGTTGTAGGGCCAATATGCACAAAATGGGCAAGAATTAATGCATTCAGAGTACAACGCATTAGTAGCCAACGATACTTGGAGCATAGTTGATTTACCTGCTGGTGCAAATGGGTATTTAGAATCAAAAGAAACAAAGATGGTGAAATCGAAAGGTTTAAGTCCAGGTTGGTTGCGAAAGGATGTGCACAACAGTTGGGCGGTAACTACTGGGGAACGTTCTCCCCGTTATACGCTATGAAACTCTTCGTATGTTGTTCACTATAGCTGTAGAAAAACAGTTGTATATGCACTATATCAAATGTATATTTGAACAGTAACCAAGGCGAGGATGTCTACATGAAACAGCCACCAAATTTTCCGCGCACTACACATTCCAACAAGGTTCTTAAGATTAAAAAAGCTATATATGTGGGTTTAAGCAATATGGACGTGTATGGAACAATAAGCTAGATGAAGTTCTGCAAAGCATAGGCTTCAAACGTAGCAAAAACGAGGCGTGCTTATACTTATAACGAAGCTTTTTCCTTCCCCGTTGCTTCCTCAATAAGTACTTGGGGTATACTCGCCGTGCCCAAGGTTCACTTACAATAAATTTGTAATTCGGGACACATTGCAAATCGTTTTCATATAAAATTCACTTTATTTCTTTAACTCTATATATTTTATAATGAAAATAATGTAATAAAAGAAAGATGTAATTGTATTCTTCACTTCGCTTTATGCTTGCTCTATGGTTAGTGGTGGGCTAACGGTCCTCGTGTCCCGTTAGGACGCCTTGCTGGTCGTTGCCTGGGTGTGTGTAAATGTATTTCTGGGACGCCCTGCGTCGGCGTGTCTCTCGTACGGCTAGCGACTGTGCTGTCTCGGCTGCGGCTTATGTCGGTGCGTCTGCGTGCGTGTGTTTAACTCTAGTATGGTTGACGTCGTTTATTTGCGTAACTCTGTTGCGGTCAACGTAGTATGCTTGCGTAGCGCTATTGCGGCTAGCATCGTAAGTTAGCGTAGTGCGGTTGCGTAGCGCTGTTGCGGCCAGCGTCGTAGGTTATCGTGACTCTGCTGTGGCCAACGTAGTATGTTTGCGTAGTGCTTCTGCGGCCAGCTTAGTGTGTTTACGTAGCGCTGTTGTGGCCCGCGTCGTATGTTGGCGTGACTCTGCTGTGGTCAACGTCGTATGCTTGCGTATGGCTGCGGTCATCGTCGGCGCAGGTGGGCGGACGTCGCCTGTTCGCGTTACTGTGGTAGGTCCGTTGCTTACGAAGTCTCAAGCGGTGTTTGGTGGTATAACCGACACATTCACCACTTGAGGCCACGACTCACTCCTATGAAACGATCTCTCCAGATGGTATAACCTATACCTTCGAGGGACGCTCCACTGGTAGCTCCGGTCACGACCACAGCTACGTGCTAGCTAACCACTGTACTGCTGTGTCCCTCCTTTTATAGCTGTTGTGTTTGGTATTGCTAGCTCAAATTGTTGCGTTGCCATGGTTACCGTACGCTCGTTGTGTTGCTGAGACTTGTTAGTTTGTTGTGTTGCTATTAAGTGTTGTGACTGCTCGTCGTGTTGCTGAGACTTGTTGGTTTGTCGTGTTGCTAGGACCTTTTGTGACTGGCTGTTGTGTTAAAGCTGTGTTGAGTATGTTGTGGGGTCGTTTTTTGTGGGCCAAATTAATGGTGTTTTATTTGGTCCTCACACACTCACGAAATTTATTTATTTATAACAATTAATTGCAAATTTGGCCCAACTGTTTCTTGCATTTCCATATTTTATACTCATTTTAGATATAGCACGTCTTATACTGAACAAAAAATAAATAAATTTGCTACAAAGATATTACATTAAAATTTGCATATTGTCTTTTATGCTGATTTATTTTAATATTTCTTATTTTATTTTATTATATTATCTTTTATTTCAACTTAGTTTATTATTATTTAAATGCAACTTGATTGAATCGGATAATTTCACGTTGTATATTAAACGAAAAAAAGACCCAAAAACGTTTTCTGTTTTAGGTCGAATTACTCTGCTATCTATATATTAATACGCTAACAAAATTTCCCGTATATTACTCTACTATCTATATATTAATACGCTAACAAAATTTCCATACAATCAATTGACAGGCTGTTTCGCATAGTTAGCGTACGTAAAATCATATACAAGTTATATGAATCGATTCGTATTGATCAGCCGCAGTGCATAGGCCTATTTTTGTTAACAAATATTAATCTTTTTGTTTATAATAATAGAAAAAGTTTTTTGTAAATTCGAAAATCTGTGCAAATATCGAAATTGCCATCTGTAATACCCATTATGTTCACAAATCCCCCTGAATTCGAAACTCTAAAAGCTGCATTGTCGCGTTGCTCAAATGTTCATCCTACATATGTATATGTGTGTATGCGCCAAACGGTGAGAGAACTACTGGTTCACTCATTTTCAGTTCAAATAAAATATTGTTTCCCATTGTTGCCATTTACCTATATTGGTCCGTACCAAAATGCTTAAAAAATTGTTCTAAAATAATTGTTAGCGCACAAAAAAAATTTAAAGAGATGTCATAACATAACCGGCCTATTTTTTTGGACAAACTTTACTTACACGTAAATGCTTTATTTAACAGATTCTTTGTTTTTTATTTTAGGTGCTTTCAAAAAAACTTGAAATCACAAATAATGAGTTAACTTTTGTTCAAACTCACTAAATTTATTTATTTATAACAATTAATTGCAAATTTGGCCCAACTCTTTCTTGCATTTCCATATTTTATACTCATTTTATACTCATGTTTCATCTCTACATATGTATGTATATATTCGTACGCGCCATACGGTGAGAGAACTATTGCTTCACTCATTTTCAGTTCAAATAAAGTATTGTTTCCCATTGTTGCCACTTACCTATATTGGCCTTACCAAAATCTTTAAAAAATTGTTCTATCATAATTGTTAGTGCACAAAAATATTTTAAGAGAAGTAGTAACATAACCGGCCTATTTTCTTGGACAAATTTTACTCACACGTAAATGCATAAGTCTTTATTTAACAGATTCTTTGTTTTTTATTTTAGGTACTTTCAAAAAAATATGAAGTCTACAAATAATGAGTTCACTTTTCTTCAAACTCACTAAATTTATTTAGTGTTTTTTTTGCATTTCCATATTTTATGCTCATTTTAGATATAGCACGTCTTATACTGAACAAAAAATAAATAAATTTGCTACAAAGATATTACATTAAAATTTGCATATTGTCTTTAATGCTAATTTATTTTAATATTTCTTATTTTATTTTATTATATTATCTTTTATTTCAACTTAGTTTATTATTATTTAAATGCAACTTTATTGAATCGGAAAATTTCACGTTGTATATTAAACGAAAAAAATACACATAAACGTTTTCTATTTTAGGTCGAATTACTCTGCTATCTATATATCAATACGCCAACAAGATTTCCCGTATAGTACTCTACTATCTATATATTAATACGGTAACAAAATTTCCATACAATCAATTGACAGGCTGTTTCGCATAGTTAGCGTAAGTAAAATCATATAAAAGTTATATTAATCGATTCGTATCGATCCGCCGCAGTGCATAGGCCTATTTTTTGTTAAAAAATATTTCTCTATTTGTTTATAATTAATAGAAAACTTTTTTGTAAATTCGAAAATCTGTGCAAATATCGAAATAGCCATCTGTAATACCCATTATGTTCACAAACCCCCCTGTATTTGAAACTCCAAAAGCTGCATTGTCGCGTTGCTCAAATATTTCATCTCTACATATGTATATATTCGTTCGCGCCAAACGGTGAGAGAACTACTGCTTCACTCATTTTCAATTCAAATAAAATATTGTTTCCCATTGTTGCCACTTACCTATGTATATTGGTCTGTACCAAAAAAATTGTTCTAAAAAAATTTATAGCGCACAAAAAAACTTTAAAGAAAAGTAATAACATAACTGGCCTATCTTTTTGGACAAATTTTACTTACATGTAAATGCATAGGTCTTTATTTAACAGATGTCTTGTTTTTTATTTTAGGTGCTTTCAAAAAAATTTGAAATCGCAAATAATGAGCCAACTTTTGTTCAAACTCACCACTAAATTTATTTATTTATAACAACTAATTGCAAATTTGACCCAAAATGTTTTTTGCATTTCCATATTCTATGCTCATTTTAGATATAGCACGTCTTATACTGAACAAAAAATAAATAAATTTGCTAAAAAGATATATATTAATAAGCTAACAAGATTTCCCGTATATTACTCTACTATCTATATATTAATACACTAACAAATTTTCCATACAATCAATTGACAGGCTGTTTCGCATAGTTAGCGTACGTAAAATCATATAAAAGTTATATGAATCGAGTCGTATGGGTCAGCCGCAGTGCATAGGCCTATTTTTGGTAACAAATATTACTCTGTTTATTGATAATTAATAGAAAAAGTTGTTTGTAAATTCGAAAGTCTGTGCATATATCGAAATTTCCATCTGTAATATCCATTATGTTCACAAACCACCCTGAATTCGAAACTCCAAAAGCTGCTTTGTCGCGTTGCTCAAATGTTTCATCTATACATATTTATATTGTTACGAATTTAGTGCAAATCCTCTTATTTGCAATTTTCTGCTAACGTTCGTATCGCTAAACTGTTGAGTAAATAACTCCAATATTTAATAATGGAAAAATAGTCTTTATTAAAGTACTTCACAATAACACTTATACTTTGCAACTAGCTGGCTTAATAACCAAACTGACTGATAGCTTAAATGAAACTGATCTATTGCCCGACAGATAGCGTTCATAGCGCTCCTACCGCTGGTGCTTTTATACTCTGTGATTTCCTCGTGGCATCTTCAAGGCGCTTCCAGAATTTACTTAGTTAGTTATAAATTTCTCAGCTGCAACTACAGATGTATAATTTTTATAGCTTCTCTCATACCCCATGAGCTCGTATGTGTGAGCGACGCTTCCACAATCACAATTGCATACCTTTAGGAGCATTTCAGATAAGATATCTGCATGTGCTTGTGCGTTGCTCTCAGCTGCGTGTACCTAAATATGTGTAGATATAATGATTGAATTATTGATGTGCATTCACGTCACTGCTTAGCATCGGCATAGAGATGGCAGTACCCCTTAGTGTTGCTAACATTCGTAACACTACCCTCCACCTAAGTCTGATCGTCGCGATCAGACAAATCTCTCGATCTAAACGCTACTAGCATCTCCATATGAACCACCCTTCTACTTCGTGGTTTCCCAATTGTTTGTATGCGGTAGATGGTGTCACTGATCTTCACAACTTTGTACGGGCCTTCCCAACTGCACCGAAATTTGGATGGAACACCTTTACGTCGGTGAGGGTTGTATAACAGTACCAAATCTTCCGCCAAGAAACCTTTCGAATTATTGTTCTCATCGTACCTGTGTTTCATCGTACTACCCAATTCCCTGGTTCGTTCCTTCATACTCTGTTGTTTGGTCAATGAACTACTTCGTAGAGCTTGCGCTGGACGGATTTGCTTTAAATGAGGTTTTAAATACACCCTTGAATGCCTTTTAGCTCTCTAAATTTATTTTGTATATAATTTTTGAACATCATAGCTATTACGATGATCAATAGTATGAATACGCAAGATAAAACAACTAGCCAAACATCTGGAATATTTTCAATGTTGTTGTTATATATTAATACGCTAACAAAATTTCCATGCAATCAATTGACAGGCTGTTTCGCATAGTTAGCGTACGTAAAATCATATAAAAGTTATATGAATCAATTCGTATGGATCAGCCGCAGTGCATAGGCCTATTTTTGTTAACAAATATTAATCTTTGTTGTTATATCGGCCTACTGATTTTAAGATCGCGGGTTCGAATCGAGCTCAAGGCCTAACAATAATTTTTTATCATTATTATTGTTATGATAAATTTTTTCTTAATTGAAACAAAATTTTAAATTAGAATAGAAGCAAGAAAAAATTTTAGACAACTGCCAAAGCTCGTTGAATAGATCCATTTCGGGAACTGCTAAATTCCTTCATCGGCAACGTTTAGGCGCCGCTGCTATAACCATTCAGCCACCACAGCGGTTTTTTGTTTGTCTTCATTAATCCTACTTCCATTCTGGTTCGTGCCAATTGATATTCACAACACTGCGACATCTGATAAGCAAGTCCAATTTTCACAGCTATTCTGCAACAACAATTAGTGACCAATTATTTGGCATACGTTTCGATTTGAAAATCCACCGATGGGGTGCTAACATCCGATAACACGATAACATCCGATAACAAAGAAAACTTTAAAAATTAATTGCTCAAATGTTCATCCTACATATGTATATGTGTGTATGCGCCAAACGGTGAGAGAACTACTGCTTCACTCATTTTCAATTCAAATAAAATATTGTTTCCCATTGTTTCCACTTACCTATGTATATTGGTCTGTACAAAAAAAATTGTTCTAAAATAATTTATAGCGCACAAAAAAACCTTAAAGAAAAGTAATAACATAACTGGCCTATTTTTTTGGACAAATTTTACTTACATGTAAATGCATAGGTCTTTATTTAACAGATGTCTTGTTTTTTATTTTAGGTGCTTTCAAAAAAACTTGAAATCACAAATAATGAGTCAACTTTTGTTCAAACTCACTAAATTTATTTATTTATAACAATTAATTGCAAATTTGGCCCAACTGTTTCTTGCATTTCCATATTTTATACTCATTTTAGATATAGCACGTCTTATACTGAACAAAAAATAAATAAATTTGCTACAAAGATATTACATTAAAATTTGCATATTGTCTTTTGTGCTGATTTATGTTAATATTTCTTATTTTATTTTATTATATTATCTTTTATTTCAACTTAGTTTATTATTATTTAAATGCAACTTGATTGAATCGGATAATTTCACGTTGTATATTAAACGAAAAAAAGACCCAAAAACGTTTTCTGTTTTAGGTCGAATTACTCTGCTATCTATATATTAATACGCTAACAAAATTTCCCGTATATTACTCTACTATCTATATATTAATACGCTAACAAAATTTCCATACAATCAATTGACAGGCTGTTTCGCATAGTTAGCGTACGTAAAATCAAAAAAAAAATTACATGAATCGATTCGCATGGATCAGCCGCAGCGCATAGGCCTATTTTTGTTAAAAAATATTACTCTATTTCTTTATAATTAATAGAGAATTTTTTTGTAAATTCGAAAATCTGTGCAAATATCGAAATAGCCATCTGTAATACCCATTATGTTCACAAACCCCCCTGAATTCCAAACTCAAAAAGCAGCATTGTCGCGTTGCTCAAATGTTTCATCTCTACATATGTATGTATATATTCGTACGCGCCATACGGTGAGAGAACTATTGCTTCACTCATTTTCAGTTCAAATAAAGTATTGTTTCCCATTGTTGCCACTTACCTATATTGGCCTTACCAAAATCTTTAAAAAATTGTTCTATCATAATTGTTAGTGCACAAAAATATTTTAAGAGAAGTAGTAACATAACCGGCCTATTTTCTTGGACAAATTTTACTCACACGTAAATGCATAAGTCTTTATTTAACAGATTCTTTGTTTTTTATTTTAGGTACTTTCAAAAAAATATGAAGTCTACAAATAATGAGTTCACTTTTCTTCAAACTCACTAAATTTATTTAGTGTTTTTTTTGCATTTCCATATTTTATGCTCATTTTAGATATAGCACGTCTTATACTGAACAAAAAATAAATAAATTTGCTACAAAGATATTACATTAAAATTTGCATATTGTCTTTAATGCTAATTTATTTTAATATTTCTTATTTTATTTTATTATATTATCTTTTATTTCAACTTAGTTTATTATTATTTAAATGCAACTTTATTGAATCGGAAAATTTGACGTTGTATATTAAACGAAAAAAATACACATAAACGTTTTCTATTTTAGGTCGAATTACTTTGCTATCTATATATCAATACGCCAACAAGATTTCCCGTATAGTACTCTACTATCTATATATTAATACGGTAACAAAATTTCCATACAATCAATTGACAGGCTGTTTCGCATAGTTAGCGTAAGTAAAATCATATAAAAGTTATATTAATCGATTCGTATCGATCCGCCGCAGTGCATAGGCCTATTTTTTGTTAACAAATATTTCTCTATTTGTTTATAATTAATAGAAAACTTTTTTGTAAATTCGAAAATCTGTGCAAATATCGAAATAGCCATCTGTAATACCCATTATGTTCACAAACCCCCCTGTATTTGAAACTCCAAAAGCTGCATTGTCGCGTTGCTCAAATATTTCATCTCTACATATGTATATATTCGTTCGCGCCAAACGGTGAGAGAACTACTGCTTCACTCATTTTCAATTCAAATAAAATATTGTTTCTCATTGTTGCCACTTACCTATGTATATTGGTCTGTACCAAAAAAATTGTTCTAAAAAAATTTATAGCGCACAAAAAAACTTTAAAGAAAAGTAATAACATAACTGGCCTATCTTTTTGGACAAATTTTACTTACATGTAAATGCATAGGTCTTTATTTAACAGATGTCTTGTTTTTTATTTTAGGTGCTTTCAAAAAAATTTGAAATCGCAAATAATGAGCCAACTTTTGTTCAAACTCACCACTAAATTTATTTATTTATAACAACTAATTGCAAATTTGACCCAAAATGTTTTTTGCATTTCCATATTCTATGCTCATTTTAGATATAGCACGTCTTATACTGAACAAAAAATAAATAAATTTGCTAAAAAGATATTACATTAAAATTTGCATATTGTCTTTTATGCTAATTTATTTTAATATTTCTTATATTATTTAATTATATTATCTTTTATTTCAACTTAGTTTATTATTATTTAAATGCAAATTGCTTGAATCGGAAAATTTCACGTTGTATATTAAACGAAAAAAATACCCAAAAACATTTTATATTTTAGGTCGAATTACTCTGCTATCTATATATTAATAAGCTAACAAGATTTCCCGTATATTACTCTACTATCTATATGTTAATACACTAACAAATTTTCCATACAATCAATTGACAGGCTGTTTCGCATAGTTAGCGTACGTAAAATCATATAAAAGTTATATGAATCGAGTCGTATGGGTCAGCCGCAGTGCATAGGCCTATTTTTGGTAACAAATATTACTCGGTTTATTGATAATTAATAGAAAAAGTTGTTTGTAAATTCGAAAGTCTGTGCATATATCGAAATTTCCATCTGTAATATCCATTATGTTCACAAACCACCCTGAATTCGAAACTCCAAAAGCTGCTTTGTCGCGTTGCTCAAATGTTTCATCTATACATATTTATATTGTTACGAATTTAGTGCAAATCCTCTTATTTGCAATCTTCTGCTAACGTTCGTATCGCTAAACTGTTGAGTAAATAACTCCAATATTTAATAATGGAAAAATAGTCTTTATTAAAGTACTTCACAATAACACTTATACTTTGCAACTAGCTGGCTTAATAACCAAACTGACTGATAGCTGAAATGAAACTGATCTATTGCCCGACAGATAGCGTTCATAGCGCTCCTACCGCTGGTGCTTTTATACTCTGTGATTTCCTCGTGGCATCTTCAAGGCGCTTCCAGAATTTACTTAGTTAGTTATAAATTTCTCAGCTGCAACTACAGATGTATAATTTTTATAGCTTCTCTCATACCCCATGAGCTCGTATGTGTGAGCGACGCTTCCACAATCACAATTGCATACCTTTAGGAGCATTTCAGATAAGATATCTGCATGTGCTTGTGCGTTGCTCTCAGCTGCGTGTACCTAAATATGTGTAGATATAATGATTGAATTATTGATGTGCATTCACGTCACTGCTTAGCATCGGCATAGAGATGGCAGTACCCCTTAGTGTTGCTAACATTCGTAACACTACCCTCCACCTAAGTCTGATCGTCGCGATCAGACAAATCTCTCGATCTAAACGCTGCTAGCATCTCCATATGAACCACCCCTCTACTTCGTGGTTTCCCAATTGTTTGTATGCGGTAGATGGTGTCACTGATCTTCACAACTTTGTACGGGCCTTCCCAACTGCACCGAAATTTGGATGGAACACCTTTACGTCGGTGAGGGTTGTATAACAGTACCAAATCTTCCGCCAAGAAACCTTTCGAATTATTGTTCTCATCGTACCTGTGTTTCATCGTACTACCCAATTCCCTGGTTCGTTCCTTCATACTCTGTTGTTTGGTCAATGAACTACTTCGTAGAGCTTGCGCTGGACGGATTTGCTTTAAATGAAGTTTTAAATACACCCTTGAATGCCTTTTAGCTCTCTAAATTTATTTTGTATCTAATTTTTGAACATCATAGCTATTACGATGATCAATAGTATGAATACGCAAGATAAAACAACTAGCCAAACATCTGGAATATTTTCAATGTTGTTGTTATATATTAATACGCTAACAAAATTTCCATGCAATCAATTGACAGGCTGTTTCGCATAGTTAGCGTACGTAAAATCATATAAAAGTTATATGAATCAATTCGTATGGATCAGCCGCAGTGCATAGGCCTATTTTTGTTAACAAATATTAATCTTTGTTGTTATATCGGCCTACTGATTTTAAGATCGCGGGTTCGAATCGAGCTCAAGGCCTAACAATAATTTTTTATCATTATTATTGTTATGATAAATTTTTTCTTAATTGAAAAAAAATTTTAAATTAGAATAGAAGCAAGAAAAAATTTTAGACAACTGCCAAAGCTCGTTGTATAGATCCATTTCGGGAACTGCTAAATTCCTTCATCGGCAACGTTTAGGCGCCGCTGCTATAACCAATCAGCCACCACAGCGGTTTTTTGTTTGTCTTCATTAATCCTACTTCCATTCTGGTTCGTGCCAATTGATATTCACAACACTGCGACATCTGATAAGCAAGTCCAATTTTCACAGCTATTCTGCAACAACAATTAGTGACCAATTATTTGGCATACGTTTCGATTTGAAAATCCACCGATGGGGTGCTAACATCCGATAACACGATAACATCCGATAACAAAGAAAACTTTAAAAATTAATTAAAAAGTTCCTATGGCTGACCAATTAACGAAACCTGCTGACCAATTATGACCAATTAGTGACCAATTAATTGGCATAATTTTTTTTGGAAAATTTATGTATGCAGGGTGTCTAGACAGGAAAATTGGTTTTCCTTGGAAAATTTTAAATGGCCATAAAAAATTTTCGATGGCTGACCAATTAGTGACCAATTATTTGGCATACCTTTCGAATCGAAAATCCACCGATGGGGTGCTAACATCCGATAACAGGGTAACATCCGATAACAAAGAAAACTTTAAAAATTAATTAAAAAGTTCCTATGGCTGACCAATTAACGAAACCTGCTGACCAATTATGTGCAATTAGTGAACATTTAATTGGCATAATTTTTTTTTGGAAAATTTATGTATACAGGGTGTCTAGACAGCAAAATTGATTTTCCTTGGAAAACTTTAAATGGTCATAAAAAATTGTCTATGGCTGACCAATTAGTGGGACCCACTGACCAATTATGACCAATTAGTGACCAATTAATTGGCATAATTTTTTTTGGAAAATTTATGTATACAGGGTGTTTAAACAGGAAAATTGTTTTTCCCTTGGAAAACTTTAAATGGCCATAAAAAATGTTCTATGGCTGACCAATTAGTGGGACCCGCTGACCAATTATGACCAATTAGTGACCAATTATATGGCATACCTTTCGATTTGAAAATCCACCGATGGGGTGCTAACATCCGATAACACGATAACATCCGATAACAAAGAAAACTTTAAAAAATAATTAAAAAGTTCCTATGGCTGACCAATTAACGAAACCTGCTGACCAATTATCACCAATTAGTGACCAATTAATTGGCATAATTTTTTTTGGAAAATTTATGTATACAGGGTGTCTAGACAGGAAAATTGCTTTTCCTTGGAAAACTTTAAATGGTCATAAAAAATTGTCTATGGCTGACCAATTAGTGGGACCCACTGACCAATTATGACCAATTAGTGACCAATTAATTGGCATAATTTTTTTTGGAAAATTTATGTATACAGGGTGTTTAAACAGGAAAATTGTTTTTCCCTTGGAAAACTTTAAATGGCCATAAAAAATTTTCTATGGCTGACCAATCAGTGGGACCCGCTGACCAATTATGACCAATTAGTGACCAATTATTTGGCATACCTTTCGAATCGAAAATTCACCGATGGGGTGCTAACATCCGATAACAGGGTAACATCCGATAACAAAGAAAAATTTAAAAATTAATTAAAAAGTTCCTATGGCTGACCAATTAACGAAACCTGCTGACCAATTATGACCAATTAGTGACCAATTAATTGGCACAATTTTTTTTTGGAAAATTTATGTATACAGGGTGTCTAGACAGCAAAATTGATTTTCCTTGGAAAAATTTAAATGGTCATAAAAAATTGTCTATGGCTGACCAATTAGCGGGACCCACTGACCAATTATGACCAATTAGTGACCAATTAATTGGCATAATTTTTTTTGGAAAATTTATGTATACAGGGTGTTTAAACAGGAAAATTGTTTTTCCCTTGGAAAACTTTAAATGGCCATAAAAAATTTTCTATGGCTGACCAATTAGTGGGACCCACTGACCAATTATGAACAATTAGTGACCAATTATTTGGCATGATTTTCGAATTCAAAATCCACCGATGGGGTGCTAACATCCGATAACAGGGTAACATCCGATAACAAAGAAAATTTTAAAAATTAATTAAAAAGTTCCTATGGCTGACCAATTAACGAAACCTGCTGACCAATTATGACCAATTAGTGACCAATTAATTGGCATAATTTTTTTTTGGAAAATTTATGTATACAGGGTGTCTAGACAGCAAAATTGATTTTCCTTGGAAAATTTTAATTGTCATAAAAAATTGTCTATTGCTGACCAATTAGTGGGACCCACTGACCAATTATGACCAATTAGTGACCAATTAATTGGCATAATTTTTTTTGGAAAATTTATGTATACAGGGTGTTTAAAAAGGAAAATTATTTTTCCCTTGGAAAACTTTAAATGGCCATAAAAAATTTTCTATGGCTGACCAATTAGTGGGACCCGCTGACCAATTATGACCAATTAGTGACCAATTATTTGGCATACCTTTCGAATCGAAAATCCACCGATGGGGTGCTAACATCCGATAACAGGGTAACATCCGATAACAAAGAAAACTTTAAAAATTAATTAAAAAGTTCCTATGGCTGACCAATTAACGAAGCCTGCTGACCAATTACGTGCAATTAGTGACCAATTAATTGGCATAATTTTTTTTGGAAAATTTATGTATACAGAGTGTCTAGACAGCAAAATTGATTTTCCTTGGAAAACTTTAAATGGTCATAAAAAATTGTCTATGGCTGTCCAATTAGTGGGACCCACTGGCCCATTATGACCAATTATTGACCAATTAATTGGCATAATTTTTTTTGGAAAATTTATGTATACAGGGTGTTTAAACAGGAAAATTGTTTTTCCCTTGGAAAACTTTAAATGGCCATAAAAAATTTTCTATGGCTGACCAATTAGTGGGACCCGCTGAGCAATTATGACCAATTAGTGACCAATTATTTGGCATACCTTTCGAATCGAAAATCCACCGATGGGGTGCTAACATCCGATAACAGTGTAACATCCGATAACAAAGAAAACTTTAAAAATTAATTAAAAAGTTCCTATGGCTGACCAATTAACGAAACCTGCTGACCAATTATGTGCAATTAGTGACCAATTAATTGGCATAATTTTTTTTGGAAAATGTATGTATACAGGGTGTCTAGACAGCAAAATTGATTTTCCTTGGAAAAATTTAAATGGTCATAAAAAATTGTCTATGGCTGACCAATTAGTGGGACCCACTGACCAATTAACACCAATTAGTGACCAATTAATTGGCATAATTTTTTTTGGAAAATTTATGTATACAGGGTGTTTAAACAGGAAAATTGTTTTTCCCTTGGAAAACTTTAAATGGCCATAAAAAATTTTCTATGGCTGACCAATTAGTGGGACCCGCTGACCAATTATGACCAATTAGTGACCAATTATTTGGCATACCTTTCGAATCGAAAATCCACCGATGGGGTGCTAACATCCGATAACAGGGTAACATCCGATAACAAAGAAAATTTTAAAAATTAATTAAAAAGTTCCTATGGCTGACCAATTAACGAAACCTGCTGACCAATTATGACCAATTAGTGACCAATTAATTGGCATAATTTTTTTTGGAAAATTTATGTATACAGGGTGTCTAGACAGCAAAATTGATTTTCCTTGGAAAATTTTAAATGGTCGTAAAAAATTGTCTATGGCTGACCAATTAGTGGGACCCACTGACCAATTATGACTAATTAGTGACCAATTAATTGGCATAATTTTTTTTGGAAAATTTATGTATACAGGGTGTTTAAACAGGAAAATTGTTTTTCCCTTGGAAAACTTTAAATGGCCATAAAAAATTTTCTATGGCTGACCAATTAGTGGGACCCGCTGACCAATTATGACCAATTAGTGACCAATTATTTGGCATACGTTTCGATTTGAAAATCCACCGATGGGGTGCTAACATCCGATAACACGATAACATCAGATAACAAAGAAAACTTTAAAAATTGATTAAAAAGTTCCTATGGCTGACCAATTAACGAAACCTGCTGACCAATTATGACCAATTAGTGACCAATTAATTGGCATAATTTTTTTTCGAAAATTTATGTATACAGGGTGTCTAGACAGCAAAATTGATTTTCCT
The DNA here is from genome assembly GCF_040869045.1 of Eurosta solidaginis. Lineage (NCBI taxonomy): Eukaryota > Metazoa > Arthropoda > Insecta > Diptera > Tephritidae > Eurosta > Eurosta solidaginis. Next base: position 148,241,419 of record NC_090319.1, on the reverse strand, counting down.
TGGAAAATTTTAAATGGTCGTAAAAAATTGTCTATGGCTGACCAATTAGTGGGACCCACTGACCAATTATGACTAATTAGTGACCAATTAATTGGCATAATTTTTTTTGGAAAATGTATGTATACAGGGTGTTTAAACAGGAAAATTGTTTTTCCCTTGGAAAACTTTAAATGGCCATAAAAAATTTTCTATAGCTGACCAATTAGTGGGACCCGCTGACCAATTATGACCAATTAGTGACCAATTATTTGGCATACCTTTCGAATCGAAAATCCACCGATGGGGTGCTAACATCCGATAACAGGGTAACATCCGATAACAAAGAAAACTTTAAAAATTAATTAAAAAGTTCCTATGGCTGACCAATTAACGAAACCTGCTGACCAATTATGACCAATTAGTGACCAATTAATTGGCATAATTTTTTTTGGAAAATTTATGTATACAGGGTGTCTAGACAGCAAAATTGATTTTCCTTGGAAAACTTTAAATGGTCATAAAAAATTGTCTATGGCTGACCAATTAGTGGGACCCACTGACCAATTATGACCAATTAGTGACCAATTAATTGGCATAATTTTTTTTGGAAAATTTATGTATACAGGGTGTTTAAACAGGAAAATTGTTTTTCCCTTGGAAAACTTTAAATGGCCATAAAAAATTGTCTATGGCTGACCAATTATGACCAATTAGTGACCAATTATTTGGCATACGTTTCGATTTGAAAATCCACCGATGGGGTGCTAACATCCGATAACACGATAACATCCGATAACAAAGAAAACTTTAAAAATTAATTAAAAAGTTCCTATGGCTGACCAATTAACGAAACCTGCTGACCAATTATGACCAATTAGTGACCAATTAATTGGCATATTGTTTTTTGGAAAATTTATTTATACAGGGTGTCTAGACAGGAAAATTGGTTTTCCTTGGAAAACTTTAAATGGCCATAAAAAATTGTCTATGGGTGACCAATTAGTGGGACCCACTGACCAATTATGACCAATTAGTGACCAATTATTTGGCATGCTTTTCGAATTCAAAATCCACCGATGGGGTGCTAACATCCGATAACAGGGTAACATCCGATAACAAAGAAAACTTTAAAAATTAATTAAAAAGTTCCTATGGCTGACCAATTAACGAAACCTGGTGACCAATTATGACCAATTAGTGACCAATTAATTGGCATAATTTTTTTTGGAAAATTTATGTATACAGGGTGTTTAAACAGGAAAATTGTTTTTCCCTTGGAAAACTTTAAATGGCCATAAAAAATTGTCTATGGCTGACCAATTAGTGGGACCCGCTGACCAATTATGACCAATTAGTGACCAATTATTTGGCATATGTTTTGTTATAAAATTCCAGAAATAGGGTGCTAACATCCCACACCCGACCATGAAAATTTTAAAATTTCCATAAAATTTTTTCTAATGCTGACCAATTACTGAAACCTGCTGACCAATTATGACCAATTATGACCAATTATTTGGCATATGTTTTGTTATAAAATTCCAGAAATGGGGTGCTAACATCCCAGAGCCCAGCATTGGTCCATCTGCGTCTCTGGCCTTGATCGTTACCACTTGGTGGCCTTCTGTTGTCGATTGTGGTTTCGTTTTGGTGTCTGGTACTAGGGAGTGAGTGTTGTCTTCGGTGCTTGGTTGTGGAATTGTGTGAGGGTGGTATGTGGTGGTAGTGTTTTGTATGATCTCCTGGGGTTTTCGACCGTCTCGTAGGAACCGTGTCAGCATTTCTGTGCGCTTCTTGATCGCCATTTCCTCCGTGAACGGCTGTCTACACATTACGATCCCTAAGGACAACTGTGTTTTTATTTTACAAGTCCTAGATTGCCGGCATTTTTCAGCCTGGTCGAATATTGTCCTAAGTCAATAACTTCCTCAACAATCCGGTTGCTTATATTTATTATGCTACAAATTTTCTATCTTTTTGGATCAAAACGAGTGCGACATGTCTAATTTCAAGTTTATTTATTTATTAAGCACAGTGTTTATAATAAGGTTCTCTTTGTGACTCTTTGTTTCTTCATTACTCTTGGTAATAGTGTTATTGGCTGGTTTTTTTCAGAGTTTTTGCATCCCATCCTAAATTTAGGCTTCATTACATATATTTGAGTTGTGAAGAGATGCATGAGTATCCAAAAAGATTATGCAAATTCTTGGTTTGCTATTGAACTTAGGCAGCGCTGATAAAGCTGTCCCGAGAAAACTTATTGTTGATTGAGGCATTTTGAAGATTTTATGCTTGGAACAGGATTTTAAATAATGGGGTTTTAAAGCTGAAATTTCAATTTTGTTCGTTTTGCTTAAAATGAGGTTTTAAATACACCCTTGAATGCCTTTTAGCTGTCTAAATTTATTTTGTATATAATTTTTGAGCATCATAGCTATTACGATGATCAATAGTATGAATACGCAAGATAAAACAACTAGCCAAACATCTGGAATATTTTGAATGTTGTTGGTACTATGAATTCTATATCATATCTTGCTAGCGAGGACACCAATTTGTCTCTAACGCTTTCAAAAATTTGATATGCTTGTGGTTTGCGACTGCTATTACGTTCACCATTTAATTTTTGTATCGTTTTTCCTATCTTATTTAATACTTCAACTATTATTGTGAGATGGTTTACTACCGTTTCTGCCTTTATTTTATTTTATTAATACACTTGTAGGATTTTTTTCCTATCCTCATTTATGAGTAGCTTAACGATATCTTCCCATTTGTCTATTGGGGATGGTAAATAAGGTAAATTTGTTAAACCTTATCTAAACCGTCGGCGCCGCTGGCATATCGCTTTTTTAGGAATTTTTTATGGGTTGAATAGAGTTTCAAAAACAAATTAATGCAACTAACTACACAGATGATTAAAAGCATGACCTTAATGGTATCCAGTGCCTCAGTATGGTCTACTACTTGCACTGAGTTTACAACGTTTGCCGGTGGTTTTTCTATTTTTGATTCTTGGCCTCCCATACTTAAAAATATGAATGCAAAAAATATTTTTTTTGTTGTCTTTATTTTTCATTTATTTATTTATTGTCATTTTATTATTCAGTTCTTCCTAAATATTTGACTTCGAACCTATATATTTCTTCAGCTGTTGTTGCTATTGGGTTCCTTACATTCCATATTGTTGGTTCCCTAGGCATATCAATATCCTTCCACAATTTTTTCAACCATATTAATGTGTTTTCATCATCTTCGATTTCTATTTCATTTTTAAGGTCCTCAAGTGGGCCTTTATATATGTCCTAGCTTTCCTAACTCTTTCCATGTTATTTAAGATCAAAAAAAAAGATTTTTGACACCGTAATTATATTTTTTATTTTGATAATTATTATTTCTTAATTCCTTAATTTCTTGCTTTAGTTTAATTTTTTCTTCCTCATTTGTACTTAAATTTATTCTCTCGTAAAGCTTACCTATTGATTTCCTAACGTTAAATTGTTTTCCTCTTCTTTTCCTTTTTTAACTTTATTGGCTTTGGAATTTTTGGTTCTTCAGTTTTTTGGACCCTATTTCTTTTTTTATATTCTTCAATTGTCAACAGCTTAGGGCCTTGACTGATCTCTACGGCTACTTTAATTTTCTTTGTCAATTCCAAGGTCAATGCAGTTAAATTATTGTAATGAATTTAGGGAAATTCCGCTTATTCCAAATCCTCTGCTAATTTTCGAATCGCTAAACTGTTGAATAAATAACTGCAATCTATATATTAATACGCTAACAAAATTTCCATGCAATCAATTGACAGGCTGTTTCGCATAGTTAGCGTACGTAAAATCATATACAAGTTATATGAATCGATTCGTATTGGTCAGCCGCAGTGCATAGGCCTATTTTTGTTAACAAATATTAAAATTTTGGTTTATAATAATAGAAAAAGTTTTTTGTAAATTCGAAAATCTGTGCAAATATCGAAATTGCCATCTGTAATACCCATTATGTTCACAAATCCCCCTGAATTCGAAACGCTAAAAGCTGCATTGTCGCGTTGCTCAAATGTTCATCCTACATATGTATATGTTCGTATGCGCCAAACGGTGAGAGAACTACTGGTTCACTCATTTTCAGTTCAAATAAAATATTGTTTCTCATTGTTGCCATTTACCTATATTGGTCCGTACCAAAATGCTTAAAAAATTGTTCTAAAATAATTGTTAGCGCACAAAAAAAATTTAAAGAGATGTCATAACATAACCGGCCTATTTTTTTGGACAAACTTTACTTACACGTAAATGCTTTATTTAACAGATTCTTTGTTTTTTATTTTAGGTGCTTTCAAAAAAACTTGAAATCACAAATAATGAGTCAACTTTTGTTCAAACTCACTAAATTTATTTATTTATAACAATTAATTGCAAATTTGGCCCAACTGTTTCTTGCATTTCCATATTTTATACTCATTTTAGATATAGCACGTCTTATACTGAACAAAAAATAAATAAATTTGCTAAAAAGATATTACATTAAAATTTGCATATTGTCTTTTATGCTAATTTATTTTAATATTTATTATTTTATTTTATTATATTATCTTTTATTTCAACTTAGTTTATTACTATTTAAATGCAACTGGATTGAATCGGAAAATTTCACGTTGTATATTAAACGAAAAAAATACCCAAAAACGTTTTCTATTTTAGGTCGAATTACTCTGCTATCTATATATTAATACGCTAACAAGATTTCCCGTATATTACTCTACTATCTATATATTAATACGCTAACAAAATTTCCATACAATCAGTTGACAGGCTGTTTCGCATAGTTAGCGTACGTAAAATCATATAAAAGTTATATAAATCAATTCGTATGGATCAGCCGCAGTGCATAGGCCTATTTTTGTTAACAAATATTACTATATTTGTTTATAATTAATAGAAAAATTTTTTGTAAATTCGGAAATCTGGCAAATATCGAAATTGCCATCTGTAATACCTATTATGTTCACAAACCTCCCTGAATTCGAAACTCCAAAAGCTGCATTGTCGCGCTGCTCAAATGTTTCATCTCTAAATATGTATATGTTCGTAGCGACAAACGGTGAGAGAACTAATGCTTCACTCATTTTCAGTCCAAATAACATATTGTTTCCCATTGCTGCCACTTACCTATATTGGTCTGTACCAAAATCCTTAAAAAATTGTTCTAAAATAATTGTTAGCGCACAAAAAAATTTAAATAGAAGTGGTAACATAAGCGGCCTATTTTCTTGGACAAATTTTACTTACACCTAAATGCATAGGTCTTTATTTAATAGTCTTTGATTTTTATTTTAGGTACTTTCAAAAAAATATGAAATCTACAAATAATGAGTTCACTTTTGTTCAAACTTACTAAATTTATTTACTGTTTTTTGCATTTCCATATTTTATGCTCATTTTAGATATAGCACGTCTTATACTGAAGAAAAAATAAATAAATTTGCTACAAAGATATTACATAAACATTTGCATATTGTCTTTTATGTTAATTTATTTTAATATTTCTTATTTTATTTTATTATATTATATTTTATTTCAACTTAGTTTATTATTATTTAAATGCAACTTGATTGAATCGGAAAATTTCACGTTGTATATTAAACGAAAAAAATACCCAAAAACGTTTTCTATTTTAGGTCGAATTACTCTGCTATCTATATATTAATACGCTAACAATATTTCCTGTATATTACTCTAATATCTATATATAAATACGCTAACAAAATTTCCATACAATCAATTGACAGGCTGCTTCGCATATTTAGCGTACGTAAAATCATATAAAAGTTATATGAATCGTTTCGTATGGATCCGCCGCAGTGCATAGGGCTATTTTTGTTAACAAATATTTCTCTATTTGTTTATACTTAATAGACAATTTTTTTTGTAAATTCGAAAATCTGTGCAAATATCGACTTTCATGGTCTTTGTCGAGTCTTCTGCACCAGTACTCGATTACTACTGAACTCTTTCTGCAAACTGAGGTTAAGTGGTATATTCTGGTTCTTATAACGCATCACCCTTCTCTGCATATCGATCTTGATATCATGGTTAACCAAGAAGTTCACTCCCAATATGAATTCATCAACGTTCTCCGCCACAACGAATTTGTTTAGAACTGTGACTTTTCCAATCAAGACTTCACATACCACTTCTCCCTGGACTTGGTTATACACGCCAGTAACCGTACGCAACCTTGCTCCAGGTAACGGTTTTACTCTCCTGTTGACCAAGTCAAATCGGATTAAGGAATCAGATGCGCCCGTATCTACAGTCAGAACACGTTCTTTGCCATCCACATTTCCTCTGACGGTAAGACTGCTCGATTTTCTACCAATTTGCGACACAGATATCACAGGACAATCATTCGATCTCTACATCTTACTCTCTCTTGCTCATCGCCTCCAGCTTTGTTATTAAGACCCCCCATGCTGTTGAAACCACTAGGATCAAGATCGCAATGACGTGCAATGTGACCGGGCTTCCCGCATTTGAAGCATTTGATAACTTGTTCACTCCGCTTTTGCGATCCACCTCCACACGGCGTGCTTTGAACGCAGGCATACACAGAAGCGATGCCGTTTCCTGAATCAGAGCATGTGATACCGTTTCGGTGAATGTAGGTTTTGGGTTTGCATATGCAGCTCGCTTTGTTTCGACGTGTCGTATGCCATTTATAAAGCTCTCAATCTTTACCCTTTCAGTGTATTCCACGGGTTCGTCCGTATTTGCAAGATGAGCCAATTTTTCAATATCTGAAGCAAACTCCTGCAATGTCTCATTTGCTTTTTAGTAGCGGTTTTGCAACTCAATTTGGAATATCTGTTTTCTATGCTCGCTTCCATAACGTCTCTCGACAGCGGCCATTAGTGCTTCACAGTTGTTCCGCTCTCCTTCGCGAATCATCTGTAGGATTACGGCTGCTGGCCCTTTCAATGCCACGAACAGAGCTGCAACTTTATCTTCAGCATTCCAGTTGTTCGCTGCCGACATCTTCTCAAAATGAAGCTTAAATACCTGGAAAGGAACAGCACCATCAAACGTTGGAGATTTTACCTTCAGAGTAGACGTTGACGTTATTGGACCGTTCAATTGTAACTCCTGAATACGATCTTTTAAGGCATCTATCTCGGCCTCCAACTTATCTTGTCGACCACTGAACCCTTCCTGAAACTGCGTTAGTAGTCGATGTTTGAGCAGATATTGCAGCCAAAATCATGTTCAAGTCTTTGCTCGTAACTGTCTGCGATGTTTAATTTTTCTCTTAAATTTTTGATGTCTCCTCGCCATCGAGAGGAAAGACATACTCTTCCACGTTAATTCCTTCTGCTTCCATTGCATCTCGTAGTCGTGCCTGAAGTTTCAGTTTAATGCCGGTTGTATTCAATCCACGGCTCTCCAACTCCTTCTTCAGTTGCTGGATCTTCAATTCACTTAACTTTGCCATGTCCTTGTTGTCCTCTGGAATTTATTCAACAATTCCTCTTCTGACACCAATTGTTACGAATTTACTGCAAATTCTCTTATTTGCAATCTTCTGCTAACGTTCGTCTAAACTGTTGAATAAATAACTCCAATATTTAATAATGTAAAAATGGCCTTTATTAAAGTACTTCACAATAACACTTATACTTTGCAACTAGCTGGCTTAGTAACCAAACTGACTGATAGCTTAAATGAAATTGATCTATTGCACGACAGATAGCGTGCTTAACTGAAACTGCTCATAGCGCCTCTACCGCTGGTGCTTTTATACTCTGTGATTTCCTCGTGGCATCTAATAGGCGCCTCCAGAATTTACTTAGTTATAAATTTCTCAGCTACAACTACAGATGTTTAATTTTTATAGCTTCTCTCATACCCCATGCGCTTGTATGTGTGAGCGACACTTCCTCAATAACAATTGCATAACTTTAGGAGCATTTCAGATAAGATATCTGCATGTGCTTGTGCGTTGCTCTCAGCTGCGTGTACCTACATATGTGTAGACATAATGATTGAATTATTGATGTGCATTCACGTCACTGCTTAGCATCGGCATAGTAAAGGCAGTACCCCTTAGTGTTGCTAACATTCGTAACAATATATTCGTTCGCGCCAAACAGTGAGAGAACTACTGCTTGACTCATTTTCAGTTCAAATAAAATATTGTTTCCCATTGTTGCCACTTACCTATATTGGTCTGTACCAAAATCCTTAAAAAATTGTTCTAAAATAATTGTTAGGTCTTTATTTAGGTCTTTATTTAACAGATTCTTTGTTTTTTTTGGGTACTTTCAAAAAAATATGAAATCACAAATAATGAGTCAAATTTTCTTCAAACTCACTAAATTTATTTATTTATAACAATTAATTGCAAATTTGACCCAAACTGTTTTTTGCATTTCCATATTTTATGCTCATTTTAGATATAGCACGTCTTATACTGAACAAAAAATAAATAAATTTGCTACAAAGATATTACATTAAAATTTGCATATTGTCTTTTATGCTAATTTATTTTAATATTTCTTATTTTATTTTATTATATTATCTTTTATTTCCACTTAGTTTATTATTATTTAAATGCAACTTGATTGAATCGGAAGATTTCACGTTGTATATTAAACTTAAAAAAAGACCAAAAACGTTTTCTATTTTAGGTCGCATTACTCTGCTATCTATATATTAATAAGCTAACCAAAAATCGGCGGCCACCGTGGTGTGATGGTAGCGTGCTCCGCCTATCACACCGTATGCCCTGGGTTCAACTCCCGGGCAAAGCAACATCAAAATTTTCGAAATAAGATTTTTCAATTAGAAGAAAATTTTTCTAAGCGGGGTCGCCCCTCGGCAGTGTCTGGCAAGCGCTCCGATTGTATTTCTGCCATGAAAAGCTCTCAGTGAAAACTCATCTGCCTTGCAGATGCCGTTCGGAGTCGGCATAAAACATGTAGGTCCCGTCCGGCCAATTTGTAGGGAAAAATCAAGAGGAGCACGACGCAAATTGGAAGAGAAGCTCGGCCTTAGATCTCTTCGGAGGTTATCGCGCCTTACATTTTTTTTTTTTTTTAACCAAATTTCACGTATATTACTCTGCTATCTATATGTTAATACGCTAACCAAATTTCCATACAATCAGCTTACAGGCTGTTTCGCATAGTTAGCGTACGTAAAATCATATAAAAGTTATATGAATCAATTCGTATGGATCAGCCGCAGTGCATAGGCCTTTTTTTTGTTAACAGATATTTCTATATTTGTTTATAATTATAAGAAAATGTTTTTTGTAAATTCGAAAATCTGTGCAAATATCTAAATTGCCATCTGTACTACCCATTATGTTCACAAACCTCCCTGAATTCGAAACTCCAAAAGCTGCATTGTCGCGTTGCTCAAATGTTTCATCTCTACATATGTATATGTTCGTACGCGCCAAGCGGTGAGAGAACTACTGCTTCACTCATTTTCAATTCAAATAAAATATTGTTTCCCATTGTTACCACTTACCTATATTGGTCTGTACCAAAATCCTTAAAAAATTGTTTTAAAATAATTGTTAGCGCACAAAAAAACTTTAAAGAGAAGTAGTAACATAACCGGCCTATTTTCTTGGACAAATTTTACTTACACGTAAATGCATAGGTCTTTATTTAACAGATTCTTTGTTTTTTTATTTTAGGTATTTTCAAAAAAATGAAATCGTACAAATAATGAGTTCACTTTTGTTCAAACTCACTCAATTTATTTAGTGTTTTTTGCATTTCAATATTTTATGCTCATTTTAGATATATCACGTCTTATACTGATCAAAAAATAAATAAATTTGCTACAAAGATATTACATTAAAATTTGCATATTGTCTTTTATGCTAATTTATTTTAATATTTCTTATTTTATTTTATTATATTATATTTTATTTCAACTTAGTTTATTATTATTTAAATGCAACTTGATTGAATCGGAAAATTTCACTTTGTATATTAAACGAAAAAAATACCCAAAAACGTTTTCTATGTTAGGTCGAATTACTCTGCTATCTATATATTAATACGCTAACAAGATTTCCCGTATATTACTCTACTATCTATATGTTAATACGCTAACAAAATTTCCATACAATCAATTGACAGGCTGTTTCGCATAGTTAGCGTAGGTAAAATCATATAAAAGTTATATGAATCGATTCGTAGGGCTCCGCCGCAGTACATAGGCCTATTTTTGTTAACAAATATTACTCTACTTGCTTATAATTAATAGAAAAAGTTTTTTGTAAATTCCAAAATCTGTGCAAATATCGAAATTTCCATCTGTAATACCCATTATGTTCACAAACCCCCCTGAATTCGAAACTCCAAAAGCTGCATTGTCGCGTTGCTCAAATGTTTCATCTCTATATATGTATATATTCGTACGCGCCAAACCGTGAGAGAACTACTGCTTCACTCATTTTTAGTTCAAATAAAATATTGTTTCCCATTGTTGCCACTTACCTATATTGGTCTGTACCAAAATCCTTAAAAAATTGTTCTAAAATAATTGTTAGCGCACAAAAAAAATTTAAAGAGAAGTAATAACATAACCGGCCTATTTTCTTGGAAAAATTTTATTTACACTTAAATGCATAGGTCTTTATTTAACAGATTCTTTGTTTTTTATTTTAGGTGCTTTCAAAAAAACATGAAATCACAAATAATAAGTAAACTTTTGTTCAAACTCACTAAATTTATTTATTTATAACAATTAATTGCAAATTTAACCCAAAATGTTTTTTGCATTTCCATATTTTATGCTCATTTTAGATATAGCACGTTTTATACTGAACAAAAAATAAATAAATTTGCTACAAAGATACTACATTAAAATTTGTATATTGTATTTTATGCGAATTTGTTTTGATATTTCTTATTTTATTTTATTATATTATCTTTTTTTCAATTTAGTTTATTATTATTTAAATGCAACTTGATTGAATCGCAAAATTTCACGTTGTATATTAAACGAAAAAAAAAAACGACCCAAAAACGTTTTAGATTTTAGGTCGAAATATTGCATAGGCCGTATATTACTCTACTATCTATATATTAATACGCTAACAAAATTTCCTTGCAATTAATTAACAGGCTGTTTCGCATAGTTAGCCTACGTAAAATCATATAAAAGTTATATAAGTCGATTCGTATGGGTCAGCCGCAGTGCATAGGCCTATTTTTGGTAACAAATATTACTCTATTTATTTATAATTAATAGAAAAATTTGTTTTTAAATTTGAAAGTCTGTGCAAATATCGAAATGCCATCTGTAATACCCATTATGTTCACAAACCACACTGAATTCGAAACTCCAAAAGCTGCTTTGTAGCGTTGCTCAAATGTTTCATCTATACATATTTATGTTGTTACGAATTTACTGCAAATCCTCTTATTTGCAATATTCTGCTAACCTTCGTATCGCTAAACTGTTGAATAAATAACTCCAATATTTAATAATGGAAAAATGGTCTTTATTAATGTACTTCACAATAACACTTATACTTTGCAACTAGCTGGCTTAATAACCAAACTGACTGATAGCTTAAATGAAACTGATCTATTGCCCGACAGATAGCGTACTTAACTGAAACTGCTCATAGCGCCCCTACCGCTGGTGCTTTTTTACTCTGTGATTTCCTCGTGGCATCTTCTACGCGCTTCCAGAATTTACTTAGTTAGTTATAAATTTCTCAGCTACAACTACAGATGTATAATTTTTGTAGCTTCTCTCATACCCCATGCGCTTGTATGTGTGAGCGACACTTCCACAATCACAATTGCATACCTTTAGTAGCATTTCAGATAAGATATCTGCATGTGCTTGTGCGTTGCTCTCAGCTGCGTGTACCTACATATGTGTAGACATAATGATTGAATTATTGATGTGCATTCACGTCACTACTTAGCATCGGAATAGAGATGGCAGTACCCTTAGTGTTGCTAACATTCGTAACACTGCCCTCCACCTAAGTCTGATCGTCCCGATTAGACAAATCTCTCGATCTAAACGTTGCTAGCTTCTCCATATGAATCACCCTACTACTTGGTAGTTTCCCAATTGTTTGTATGCGGTAGATTGTGTCACTGATCTTCTTCACAACTTTGTACGGGCGTTCCCAACTGCACCGAAATTTGGATGGAACACCTTTCCGCCGGTGAGGGTTCTATAACAGTACCAAATCTTCCGCCAAGAAACCTTTCGAATTATTGTTCTAATCGTACCTGTGTTTCATCGTACTAATCAATACCCTGGTTCGTTCCTTCACACTCTGTTGTTTGGCCAATGAACTACTTCGTAGAGCTTGTGCTGGACGGATTTGCTTTGCATAATCGTTCCGACGATTCACGACAGTAGTGTGTCCTGGCGTGAAACCACCCTTGCATTCTTTCTGCGAAATTCTTTCCTTCGTTTTAGTATGTCCGTTAGGGCTTTCCAATGCCAGTGTTTCTCTCACAGGTAGCTTCGGTTTTGATTTGTTTGGCCCATTCGTCCTTTGATTTTCGTGGTCTTTGTCGAGTCTTCTCCACCAATACTCGATTACTACTGAACTCTTTCTGCAAACTGAAGGTAAGTGGTATAACCTGGTTCTTATAACGCATCACCCTTCTCTGCATAACGATCTTGATGTCATGGTTAACCAAGAAGTCCACTCCCAATATGACTTCATCAACGTTCTCCGCCACAACGAATTTGTGTAAAACTGTGACTTTTCCAATCAAGACTTCACATACCACTTCTCCCTGGACTTGGTTATACACGCCAGTAACCGTACGCAACCTTGCTCCAGGTAACGGTTTTACTCTCCTGTTGACCAAGTCAGATCGGATTAAGGAATGAGATGCGCCCGTATCTACAGTCAGAACACGTTTTTTGCCATCCACATTTCCTCTGATGGTAAAACTGCTCGATTTTCTACCAATTTACGACACAGATATCACAGGATATTCAATAGCTGGAGCTAGCTCTCGATCTCTACATCTTACTCGCCCTTGTCATCGCCTTCAGCTTAGTTACTAAGACCATCCATGCTGTTGAAACCACTATGATCAAGATCGCAATGACGTGCAATGTGACCGGACTTCCCGCATTTGAAGCCTTTGATAACTTGTTCACTCCACTTTTGCGATCCTTTCAGCGCCTCCAATATTGCGTCTACCCAGTCTGGCCTTTCCACCTCCACTCGGCGTACTTTGAACGCTGGCTTACACAGAAGCGATGCTGTTTCCTGAAACAGAGCATGTGATACCATTTCTGTGAATGTAGGTTTTGGGTTTGCATATGCAGTTCGCTTTGTTTCGACGTCCCGTATGCCATTTATAAAGCTCTCAATCTTTACCCTTTCAGTGTATTCCACGGGTGCGTCCGTATTTGCAAGATGAGCCAATCTTTCAATATCTGAAGCAAACTCCTGAAATGTCTCATTTGCTTTTTGGTAGCGGTTTTGCAACTCAATTTGGAATATCTGTTTTCTATGCTCGCTTCCATAACGTCTCTCGACAGTGGCCATCACTGCTTCATATTTGCTCCGCTCTCCTTCGGGAATCGTCTGTAGGATTTCGGCTGCTGGCCCTTTCAAAGCCACGAACAGAGCTGCAACTTTATCTTCAGTATTCCAGTTGTTCGCTGCCGACGTCTTCTCAAATTGGAGCTTAAATAACTGGAAAGGAACAGAACCATCAAAAGTTGGAAATTTTACTTTCAGAGTAGACGTTGACGTTATTGGACGGTCCAATTGTAACTCCTGAATACGATCCTTTAAATCATCTATCTCGGCCTCCATTTTATCTGGTCGACCACTGAACCCTTCCTGAAATTGCGTTAGTTTCTCTTCCATACGCGATTCTAGTTGTGCAGAGATCTGCGATGATACCTGTGCTGAAATTTGTGTCGACATTTCTGATATACGCGCCCCTTGTGCTTCAATTTTAGATGTTATTTCTGACGACATTTCTGAGATACGTGTCTCCTGTGTTTCTAATTGTGGTGCCATATATGTCTCCCGTTCAGCCAGTTGAGATTACAATGTCGATGTTTGAGCAGATATTGCAGCCAAAATCATGTTCAAGTCTGTGCTCGTAACTGTCTGCGATATTTCATTTTTCTCTTCAATTTTTGTTGTCTCCTCGCCATCAAGAGGAAAGACATACTCTTCCACGTTAATTCCTTCTGCTTCCATTGCCTCTCGTAGTCGTGCCTGAAGTTCCAGTTTAATGCCGGTTGTATTCAATCCACGGCTCTCCAACTCCTTCTTCAGTTGCTGGATCTTCAAATCACTGAACTTTTCCATGTCCTTGTTGTCCTCTGGAATTTATTCAAAAATTCCTCTTCTGACGCCAATTGTTACAAATTTACTGCAAATCCTCTTATTTGCAATCTTCTGCTAACGTTCGTATCGCTAAACTGTTGAATAAATAACTCCAATATTTAATAATGGAAAAATGGCCTTTATTAAAGTACTTCACAATAGCACTTATACTTTGCAACTAGCTGGCTTAATAACCAAACTGACTGATAGCTTAAATGAAACTGATCTTTTGCCCGACAGATAGCGTGCTTACCTGAAACTGCTCATAGCGCCTCTACCGCTGGTGCTTTTTTTCTCTGTGATTTCCTCGTGGCATCTTCTAGGCGCGTCCAGAATTTACTTAGTTAGTTATAAATTTCTCAGTTACAACTACAGATGTATAATTTTTATAGCTTCTCTCATACCCCATGCACTTGTATGTGTGAGCGACACTTCCACAATTACAATTCCATACCTTTAGGAGCATTTCAGATAAGATATCTGCATGTGCTTGTGCGTTGCTCTCATCTGCGTGTACCTACATATGTGTAGACATAATGATTGAATTATTGATGTGCATTCACGTCACTGCTTAGTATCGGCATAGAGATGGCAGTTCCCCTTAGTGTTGCTAATATTCGTAACAATATATTCGTACGCGCCAAACGGTGAGAGAGCTACTGCTTAACTCATTTTCAGTTCAAATAAAATATTTTTTCCACTTTTGCCACTTACCTATATTGGTCTGTACCAAAAAATTGTTCTAAAATAATTGTTAGCGCACAAAAAAACTTTAAAGAGCAGTAATAACATAACCGGCCAATTTTTTTGGACACATTTTACTTACACGTAAATGCATAGGTCTTTATTTAACAGATGTTTTGTTTTTTATTTTAGGTGTTTTCAAAAAAATTTTAAATCACAAATAATGAGTCAGCTTTTGTTCAAACCCGCTAAATTTATTCATTTATAACAACTAAATGCAAATTTGACCTAAAATGTTTTTTGCATTTCCATATTCTATGCTCATTTTAGATATAGCACGTCTCATACTGAACAAAAAATAAATAAACTTGCTACAAAGATCTTACATTAAAATTTGTATATTGTCTTTCATGCTAATTTATTTTTTTATATTTCTTATTTTATTTTATTATTATCTTTTATTTCAACTAAGTTTATTATTATTTAAATGCAACTTGATTGAATCGGAAAATTTCGCGTTGTATATTAAACTTAAAAAAAGACCAAACACGTTTTCTATTTTAGGTCGAATTACTCTGCTATCTATATAATAATAAGCTAACCAAATTGCCCGTATATTACTCTGCTATCTATATGTTAATACGCTAAAAAATTTCCATACAATCAGTTGACAGGCTGTTTCGCATAGTTAGCGTACGTAAAATCATATAAAAGTTATACGAATCAATTCGTATGGATCAGCCGCAGTGCATAGGCCTATTTTTGTTAACAAATATTACTATATTTGTTTATAATTACTAGAAAAAGTTTTTTTGTAAATTCGAAAATCTGGGCAAATATCGAAATTGCCATCTGTAATACCCATTATGTTCACAAACCTGCCTGAATTTGAAACTCCAAAAGCTGGATTATCGCGTTGCTCAAATGTTTCATCTCTACATATGTATATGTTCGTACGCGACACACTGTGAGAGAAATACTGCTTCACTCATTTTCAGTTCAAATAAAATATTGTTTCCCATTGTTGCCACTTACCTATATTGGTCTGTACCAAAATCCTTAAAAAGTTGGTCTAAAATACTTGTAAGCGCACAAAAAAAATTTAAAGAGAAGTAATAACATAACCGGCCTATTTTCTTGGACAAATTTTACTTATACGTAAATACATAGGTCTTTATTTAACAGATTCTTTGTTTTTTTATTTTAGGTACTTTCAAAAAATATGAAATCTACAAATAATGAGTTCACTTTTGTTCAAGCTTACTAAATTTATTTAGTGTTTTTTGCATTTCTATATTTTATGCTCATTTTAGATATAGCACGTCTTATACTGAAAAAAAAATAAATAAATTTGCTACAAAGATATTACATTAAAATTTGCATATTGTCTTTTATGCTAATTTATTTTAATATTTCTTATTTTATTTTATTATATTATCTTTTATTTCAACTTAGTTTATTATTATTTAAATGCAACTTAATTGAATCGAAAAATTTCACGTTATATATTAAACGAAAAAAATACCCAAAAACGTTTTCTATTTTAGGTCGAATTACTCTGCTATCTATATATCAATACGCTAACAATATTTCCCGCATATTACTCTACTATCTATATATTAATACGCTAACAAAATTTCCATACAATCAATTAACAGGCTGTTTCGCATAGTTAGCGTACGTAAAATCATATAAAAGTTATACGAATCGATTCGTATGGATCCGCCGCAGTACATAGGCCTATTTTTGTTAACAAATATTTCTCTATTTGTTTATAATTAATAGAAAATTTTTTTGTAAATTCGAAAATCTGTGCAAATATCGAAATAGCCATCTGTAATACCCATTATGTTCACAAACCCCCCTGTATTCGAAACTCCAAAAGCTGCATTGTCGCATTGCTCAAATGTTTCATATCTACATATGTATATATTGGTACGTGCCAAACGGTGAGAGAACTACTGCTTCACTCATTTTCAGTTCAAATAAAATATTGTTTCCCATTGTTGCCACTTACCTATTTTGGTCTGTACTAAAAAAATTGTTCTAAAATAATTGTTAGCGCACAAAAAAACTTTAAAGAGAAGTAATAACATAACCGGCCTATTTTTTTGGACAAATTTTACTTACACGTAAATGCATAGGTCTTTATTTAACAGATTCATTGCTTTTTTTTTAGGTACTTTCAAGAAAATATGAAATTACAAATAATGAGTCAACTTTTGTTCAAACTCACTAAATTTATTTATTTATAACAATTAGTTGCAAATTTGACCCAAACTGTTTTTTGCATTTCCATATTTTATGCTCATTTTAGATATAGCACGTCTTATACTGAACAAAAAATAAATAAATTTGCTACAAACGCTTACATTAAAATTTGTATATTGTCTTTGATGCTAATTTATTTTAATATTTCTTATTTTATTTTATTATATTATCTTTTATTTCAACTAAGTTTATTATTATTTAAATGCAACTTGATTGAATCGGAAAATTTCACGTTGTATATTAAACAAAAAAAAAAACGACCCAAAAACGTTTTCGATTTTAGGTCGATATATTGCATAGGCCGTATATCACTCTACTATCTATATATTAATACGCTAACAAAATTTCCATACAATCAATTGACAGGCTGGTTCGCATAGTTAGCGTACGTAAAATCATATAAAAGTTATATGAATCAATTCGTATGGATCAGCCGAAGTTCATGGCCTATTTTTGTTAGCAAATATTACTCTACTTGTTTATAATTAATAGAAAAAGTTTTTTGTAAATTAAAAAAATCTGTGCAAATATCGAAATTGCCATCTGTAATACCCATTATGTTCACAAACCCCCTGAATTCGAAACTCCAAAAGCTGCATTGTCGCGTTGCTCAAATGTTTCATCTCTACATATGTATATGTTCGTACGCGACAAACGGTGAGAGAACTACTGCTTCACTCATTTTCAGTTCAAATAAAATATTGCTTCCCATTGTTCCCACTTACCTATATTGGTCTCTACCAAAATCCTTAAAAAAATGTTCCAAAATAATTGTTAGCGCACAAAAAAATTTTAAGAGAAGTAATAACATAACCGGCCTATTTTTTTTGACAAATTTTACTTACACGTAAATGCATAGGTCTTTATTTAACAGATTCTTTGTTTTTTATTTTGGGTGCTTTCAAAAAAACATGAAATCACAAATAATGAGCCAACTTTTGTTCAAACTCACTAAATTTATTTATTTATAACAATTAATTGCAAAATTGACCCAAAATGTTTTTTGCATTTCCATATTGTATGCTCATTTTAGATATAGCACGTCTTATACTGAACAAAAAATAAATAAATTTGCTACAAAGTTATTGCATTAAAATTTGTATATTGTGTTTTATGCTAATTTATTTTGATATTTCTTATTTTATTTTATTATATTATCTTTTATTTCAACTTAGTTTATTATTATTTAAATGGAACTTGATTGAATCGGAAAATTTCAAGTTGTATATTAAACGAAAAATAAAAGCGACCCAAAAACGTTTTCGATTTTAGGTCGAAATATTGCATAGGCGTATATTAACCTACTATCTATATACTAATAGGCATATGTACATATTCGTACGCGCCAAATGGTGAGAGAGCTACTGCCTCACTCATTTTCAGTTCAAATAAAATAGTGTTTCCCATTGTTGCCACTTAACTATATTAGTCTATACCAAAATCTTTAAAAAATTGTTCTAAAATAATTGTTAGCGCACAAAAAAAATTTTAAGAGAAGTAGTAACTTAACCGGCCTATTTTTTTGACAAATTTTACTTACAAGTAAATGCATAGGTCTTTATTTAACAGATTCTTGGTTTTTTATACTCAGTTGAGCAGAGCTCACAGAGTATATTAAGTTTGATTTGATATCGGTTGGTTGTACATATATAAAGGAATCGAGATAGATATAGACTTCCATATATCAAAATAATCAGGATCGAAACAAAATTTGATTGAGCCATGTCCGTCCGTCCGTCCGTCCGTTAATACGATAACTTGAGTAAATTTTGAGTATCTCGATGAAGTTGTGACACCTACCATATTAAGTAGAAGAAAATGGAAAAGTTCTGCAGGGCGAAATAAAAAACCCTTAAAATTTTGGCAGGTATTATATATATAAATAAATTAGCGGTATCCAACAGATGATGTTCTGGGTCACCCTGGTCCACATTTTGGTCGATATCTGGAAAACGCCTTCACATACACAACTACCACCACTCTCTTTTAAAACTCTCTGTTTCCGTAGGACTAAGTAGTTTCTTAATCCTGTTGCGAAGTTATAACGACAGTAAAAAAGAACAGACCGATGAGCGTTCAGTATAATTGCTTTATTATCAAATGCCAAAGTAGAAGTGTTTTAACATTGTTTGCCAGTATCCAATTGCAGTCAAAAAGCAGACAGAAACCCCTACTTCGACAGTTAGGTTAGATAAAGTAAATAACAACAAATGCAAGGCGCAGAAGGCACATTAAAGAAAATACATATTTGTAGAGTATCAACAATTGAGATTTTACAGTAAGCAATTGGCATGTACAAGTAAACAAAAATCGTATGATTCTACTCTTACATTTTAAAGTGGAGTCCCAGTAGGAGAAATGAGTGTTACTATAAATGTTTATATGGTTCCATTTCGTAGTTAAACTGATTGCTACTGCGAACATACTCCCCCCGTTGGAAGACCTTGGCTTTCAACCGGATCGGTCTCAACCAGAAGCACAGCAATCTTTGTTATTGCTCTTTTTACCAGTCCATTTGCTGTTCGAATTATTGCCGCTCTAACATGTCCGTCATTACCGTTGAACGTTCGTTCGACTCGGCCCAATTTCCATTTTAAGGGCGGCAAGTTGTCTTCCTTTAAAATTACCATAGCGCCTTGTTGTAAATTAGGAGTGGATGTCTGCCACTTAAACCTTTCTTGTAGTAACGATAAATAAGAGGTACTCAATTTTTTTCAAAAGATTTGCTGCATTTGACAAATTCGCTGCCATCGGCTCAAACGACTTATGTCCAAATGCGTAACCAAAGGCTCGTTGATAGCTATAAATGGACCACCGATTAGAAAGTGCGCTGGTGTGAGAACATCCAGATCGTCGGGGCTTTCTGTAATTGGACAAATAGGACGGGAATTTAGTATAGAAGAAATTTCACATACCAATGTGCGAAGCTCATCGAAGGTCAAAATGTAAGTGCCAACGGTGCGATAGAAATGTAGTTTTGCTGACTTGACGGCAGACTCCCACAAACCGCCAAAATGTGGCGAGCGAGGTGGTATGAATTTTCAATCTATTTCATTTTCTGTGCAAGTCACTGCCACGGTATTTATGTGGGCTTGATTCAGAAACAATCTTCGTAGCTCTTCCAGGCCGTTTTTTGCACCAACAAAATGTGTAGCGTTGTCAGACCAAATTGTCCTCGGCTTGCCTCTGATGCTAATGAAACGTTTGAGAGCAGCGATGAACGATGGCGATGAAAGATCTTGTACCACTTCAAGGTGTGTGGCCTTCGTCGCAAAACAGACGAAGATACATATGTAGCATTTGACAGGCTGACGATTTCGCACAAAGTTTTTGTAATGGAATGGTCCACAGTAATCGATTCCGGTTGTATAGAATGTTCTCGATGGCCTCACGCGATCTTCCGGAAGGTTACCCATGACTTGTTGTTGTACAATAGGTTTAAGACGGTAGCACTTTAAGCATTTGTTTACGACCTTAGCTACTGTTTTGCGTCCGCCAATAGGCCAAAATTGTTGACGGATTGCTGCTAATAAGCTTTGGGGTCCAGCGTGAAGCAGCTTGTGATGAAAATCTTCTATGATGGCATTAGTTACTGGATGCTGCTTGGGTAGCAGAAGCGGATGCTTGGCCTCGAAATCCAAATTTGAGTTGTGAAGTCGTCCTCCAACGCGAAGTGAACCAAAATCATCAATGAATGGGTTAAGTGACAGCAGCTTACTAGACGAAGGCAACTGCTTATCTTCTTTCAGGGCTTTATATTCTGAGGCAAAGTGCACTTGCTGAATATGCCTTATCAGCAACCATGTACCAGCTTTTATGTCTTGGACAGTAAGCAAACTAGTTGGCAATGAAGTACGATTTCTTCTGAAATGACAGAATTTATATATATATGCAAATACTCGCTTTAACTTGCCGAATGAATTTTGGAACTTGCAACCGAATGTTTCATCAACTTGACTGGCCGAAACTAGGGTGCAGCGTCTTCTTTCCGGAAGATTAGACAAAAATTCCTTACTTTCGGGCCACAGCGAAGAATCAAGTTGAAGAAATGGAGGCCCGTTTGTCCAAAGGTCGTTGAATAACAGCTCCTGTGGAGCGCAACTACGAGAAAGTATATCTGCCGGATTGATGTCAGTAGGAACATGATGCCACGTCATGCCAGATGTTAGTGATTGTATTTGTGCCACTCTATTTGCTACAAAAACATTAAAGTTACCAGCTGTGGACTGAATCCAGGACAAAACAATCATTGAGTCTGACCAACAATGACAATCGCATGTTAGCTGCCCGTTTTCCAAAATACTTGCAACCAGTTCTGCTAACAACAATGCGGCTGACAATTCAAGTTTCGGGATGGTAAGTGATTTCAAGAGTGCTACTCTGGACTTGGAGCATAATAACTGTGTTTTAATGTAGCCTTGATAATCAACGCGAGTATAGATGCAAGCACCGTAAGCGGCTAAACTAGCATCACAAAATGCATGAATTTGTATGTGGGCCTTTGGAGCGAGCACGTAGCGTGGAAATTGCAGGCTACTAACGACCGATATTTGACCACACAATGTCATCCAAGTTATATGCAACAACTGCGGCAAGCTTTCGTCCCATGCCAACTTTTCTTTCCACAATGTTTGCATAAAAATCTTCAACCTTGTGATAACTGGTGAAATTAACCCAAGTGGGTCGTAAAAACGGGCTATGACTGAAAGAACAGAACGCTTTGTAGTTTTACCGGAGTTGAAGGTTGGAGTGAAGTTAAAAAGAAAATTGTCAGAGGTGGGGTCCCACACGATACCAAGTGCCTTTGTGACGTCAGTACCATCATGAAATTTTAAAAGTTGCTCGCAGTCACGTTTGTCTTCATCTTGTAGAATGCAAGATTCATTCGAACACCATTTACGAATTGGAAAGTTTCCTCGTCGGAGCAGTTGTTTTACTTCTTGCTTCATTTGTATGACCTCTTCTATTGTTTCGCCGACCGATATCAAATCGTCCACGTAAAAATCTCGTCGCACAATTTTTGCACCGATAGGGTACGATTGCTCTTCGTCATAAGTGAGTTGGTGCATGGCTCGAACAGCTAAAAATGCAGCTGGTCTTGTTCCGTATGTGACAGTATCCAACTTATAAATTTCGATTTCTTTTGAAGGGTCGTCCCGCCAAAGAATACATTGCAACTGGTTGTCAGGGCTGCCTACCTTGACACAACGGTACATCTTGCATATATCGCCACATAATGCAACTTTCGATAACCTGAAACGAAGAAGCGTATTAAAAAGTGTCGGTTGAATGGTTGGCCCTGGCAGCAACAAGTCATTCAAAGAGTTCCCTAAGGTTGTTTTAGCGGAACCATCGAAGACTACACGAAGTTTAGTTGTGGTACTATCATATTTACGGACGCAATGGTGTGGTAAAAAATAGGTTGGTTTCTCTGCTTCTAATATTGCCAACGACATGTGCCCGCGATCCTTATATTCCTTCATAAAAGCCGAATATAAGCGCTTTGTAGGCTCATCCTTTTCAAGCTTTCTCTCCAATGCCTTAAATGTACGTAGAGCCAAGTCATATGACTCTCCAAGAGCATCGAAACTTGATTTTGGTGGCAACTTAACTGAGTAAGCTCCTGATGGCAGACGAACGAAGTTTTCGACGAAATGTTGCTCACAAAAATCGTTATCATTAGCTGGAACTGGAGTGGAGTCGAAACAACATTCGACTTCCCAAAAGCGTTGGACAATGTTTGCAAGTTCGTCGTTATTGTATTCCTGGGGTATTGAATTCCGGAAAGCCGAAAGAGTTGTCGATCGATTGTTAGAGTGCGATATGCCTCCAGAGACCACCCAGCCTAACTTGGTTTTTTGTAACGTTGGCAAATGTTCAGCAACCCTAACTTGGCCGACGCAAATTAGGTCATAGAACAATTCAGCACCAATCAAAAGGTCAATACGACTTGCCTTGAAGAACATCGGGTCAGCTAAAGTAATGTTTTTGGGTATATTCCAACCCTCGGTTCGGTTGATAGTCAGTTATGCTAGCGGTAACTATTGCTGCGAAGGAGGCTGAAAACTGGCCATGTTGTGCTTTGGCAAAAATATCAACACATTTGTTGGCAACGATACTCGTTTCTCCTATGCCGGAGACTGCAACAGGTGAATAGCGAGAACGAAGTTGAAGTTGATTTGCCAGCCGTGTTGTGACGAAATTTAGCTGCGACGCAGAGTCTAAAATCGCTCGACAAAGAACTAGTGTACCAGCACGATTTTTTACTAAAATGATGGCCGTTGCTAATAGCACAGAATTGCTAGGCACAATTTTCGTGGAATAAGGTGAGAGGCTTGCAGCTAGTGAAGTTACTGCTGCTGACTGTGACGACGATAGTGGACGACTGGTTGTGTCTGGTGCAACCGAAGCGGCCGCTGGCTCAATGCTATTTAAATGTAATAAAGAGTTATGCTTTCCTTGGCAATGTCTACAGTTGCCAGATCTACATTGCTTTACCTTTACGAAGGCAATTTAAGCACAGATTAATTTTCTTAGCTTCCTTATAGCGCAACTTCGGGGAAAGATTTAAGAATCGAATACAGCCAGTGATAAAATGGTTTTTCGATTCGCAAAAATTACAAAGTGATGTGGATTTTCCACTAGCGGCCGTGACAAGTACACTTGCTTTAGATTTGGATTGAATAATATTTTTTCCCACCTGTTTACTAGGCCCTTGACTGACCGCAGCATTTTCCACATTCTCCGCCATGCGACATCGTTTTTCCAGAAACATAGACATCTCGGCCCAAGTCGGAAGTTTTTGTGCGGATAAATTTTCCTCCCATTTTTCGTGCTTTTGTGGCGGTAACTTGCTGGTAATGATATGAATAAGAAGTCCATTATAGATTTCCTCGTTACTTGCCAGTGTTTGTAGCGCTCGAAGGTGCGAATTCACTTGATCGCTTAACTTTCGCAGTCCACTTGGTTTGCCTATTTCTACACCTTCTAGCCCGAAAATAGCTTTAATGTGTGCCTGAAAAAGGATCAATTTGTTATCGAATCGAGATTTCAACAAACATAACGCTTTATCATAATTTTCTTCGCTTGGCTCCTTCGAGCGAATGGTGTCTAAGGCTGCTCCTTCGAGACTTGTGATCAAGTACTGCATTTTTTCCAATTTAGACATTTCCATGTCCTTGTCAATTGCTGAAGAAAAGGTGCTGTAGAACGATGGCCAATCAAGATAAGCGCCATTAAAAACTGGAATTTTAAGCTCAGGTAATCTGGATCGGCGTGGTACATGTTGCGTTGCAGCCTCATCCCAGGGAGGTTGTCTCATAGTTGATGAGTGAGCACTACTGGCCTTGCGTGTTAAATTCAAACTGCGACTCAATTTTGCTTCAACTTCAAGGTAAGTTTTTGAAAAGTTTTCGTCGGCGTCGGAGTCAAATTCTATCCTGTCCATACGCTTGAGTGCCGAACGCGCTTTCTCAAAATTTGCCAGTACTCGTTCTGCATATTTTAGCCGTGCGGACAGATCTGCTTCATCTAACTGTTTCAGCTCCTCTATTGTGGGAAAGTTGTTGAGTGCATCCAGCTGACGTTGAAATGATAAACTTTCCCTTTTATAAAATGAGATCTCACTCTCTAAGCTGACGCTGTCGTCGGCGGATTTGCCCTTTTTTGGCATTTTTCGAGGTCGAAGTAATTATTTGTTGATAGTAGTAAGCCTTTTCTATCACTGCGGACAAAATGCGCTTTTGTATATTTGCGTGTACCGAATGCACATATGCAAGAATGAATGTGTGGTCTATGGTGTACTGCGCGATTATTGTGATGAACCAAGCCGCGAAAAAGATATATAAAATCAAATAATTAAACTCGCTTCTACTTGGCATGCGAGAACGAAACACGAGAATTTATTTTTTTTGATCACGTCGGGGTCACCAAATGTTTCCGTAGGACTAAGTAGTTTCTTAATCCTGTTGCGAAGTTATAACGACAGTAAAAAAGAACAGACCGATGAGCGTTCAGTATAATTGCTTTATTATCAAATGCCAAAGTAGAAGTGTTTTAACATTGTTTGCCAGTATCCAATTGCAGTCAAAAAGCAGACAGAAACCCCTACTTCGACAGTTAGGTTAGATAAAGTAAATAACAACAAATGCAAGGCGCAGAAGGCACATTAAAGAAAATACATATTTGTAGAGTATCAACAATTGAGATTTTACAGTAAGCCATTGACATGTACAAGTAAACAAAAATCGTATGATTCTACTGTTACATTTTAAAGTGGAGTCCCAGTAGGAGAAATGAGTGTTACTATAAATGTTTATATGGTTCCATTTCGTAGTTAAACTGATTGCTACTGCGAACACTCTCATTAATACCTTTAATTTGATACCCATATCGTACAAACTCATTCTAGAGTCACCCCTGGTTCACCTTTATGTCGATATCTCGAAAAGGCGCCCACCTATAGAACTAAGGCTCACTCCCTTTTAAAATACTCATTAACTCCTTTCGTTTGATACCCATATTGCACAAACGAATTCTAGAGTCACCCCTGGCCCACCTTTATGGCGATATCTCGAAACGGCGTCCACCTATGGAACTAAGGATTACTCCCTTTTAAAATACTCATTAACACCTTTCTTTTGATACCCATATTGTACAAACAAATTCTAGAGTCACCGCTGGTCCACCTTTATGGCGATATTTCGAAAATGCGAACACCTATACAACAACCACCACTCCCTTTTAAAACCCTCATTAATACCTTTAATTTGATACCCATATCGTACAAACACATTCTAGAGTCACCCCTGGCCACCTTTATGGCGATATTTCGAAACGGCGTCCACCTATAGAATTAAGGCCCACTCCCTTTTAAAATACTCATTAACACCTTTCATTTGATACCCATATCGTACAAACATATTCTAAAGTCACCCCTGGTCCACCTTTACTCATTAACTATTTCGTTTAAACCCATATTGCACAAACGAATTCTAGAGTCACCCCTGGCCCACCTTTATGGCGATATCACGAAACGGCGTCCACCTATGGAACTAAGGATTACTTCCTTTTAAAATACTCATTAACACCTTTCTTTTGCTACCCATATTGTACAAACAAATTCTAGAGTCACCCCTGGTCCACCTTTATGGCGATATTTCGAAAATGCGATCACCTATACAACAACCACCACTCCCTTTTAAAACCCTCATTAATACCTTTAATTTGATACCCATACCGTACAAACACATTCTAGAGTCACCCCTGGTCCACCTTTATGGCGATATAAAATTCTAGAAAATGCGATCACCTATACAACAACCACCACTCCCTTTTAAAACCCTCATTAATACCTTTAATTTGATACCCATATCGTACAAACACATTCTAGAGTCACCCCTGGCCACCTTTATGGCGATATTTCGAAACGGCGTCCACCTATAGAACGAAGGCCCACTCCCTTTTAAAAATACTCATTAACACCTTTCATTTGATACCCATATCGTACAAACATATTCTAGAGTCACCCCTGGCCCACCTTTATGGCGATATTTCGAAAATTCGACCACCTATACAACAACCACCACTCCCTTTTAAAACCCTCATTAATACCTTTAATTTGATACCCATATCGTACAAACACATTCTAGAGTCACCCCTGGTCCACCTATATAGCGATATTTCGAAACGGCGCCCACCTATAAAACTAAGGCCCACTCCCTTTTAAAATACACATTAACACCTTTCGTTTGATGCCCATATTGTACAAACAAATTCTAGGGTCACCCCTGGTCCACCTTTATGGCGATATCTCGAAACGGCGTCCACCTATGGAACTAAAGATTACTCCCTTTTAAAATACTCATTAACACCTTTAATTTGATACCCATATCGTACAAACGCATTCTAGAGTCAACCCTCATCCACCTTTATGGCTATATCCCTAAATGGCGTCCACCTATAAAACTATGTCCCACTCCCTCATAAAATACTCTTTAATGCCTTTCATTTGATACTCCCTTTTAAAATGCTTATTAACACCTTTCTTTTGATACCCATATTGAACAAACAAATTCTAGGGTCATCCCTGGTCCACCTTTATGACGATATCTCGAAACGGCGTCCACCTATGGAACTAAGGATTACTCCCTTTTAAAATACTCATTAACACCTTTCATTTGATACCCATATCGTACAAACGCATTCTAGAGTCACCCCTGGTCCACCTTTATGGCGATATCTCGAAAAGGCGACCGCCTATACAACTACCACCACTTCCTTTTAAAACCCTCATTAATACCTTTAATAAGATACCCATATCGTACAAACAAATTCTAAGGTCACACCTGGTCCCCTTTATGGCGATATCTCGAAACGGCGTCCACCTGTGGAACTAAGCATCACTCCCTTTTAAAATACTCATTAACACCTTTCTTTTGATACCCATATTGTACAAACAAATTCTAGGGTCAACCCTGGTCCACCTTTATGGCGATATCTCGAAACGGCGTCCACCTATAGAACTAAGGATTACTCCCTTTTAAAATACTCATTAACACCTTTCTTTTGATACCCATATTATACAAACAAATTCTAGGGTCACGCCTGGTCCACCTTTATGGCGATATCTCGAAACGGCGTCCACCTATGGAACTAAGGATTACTCCCTTTTAAAACAATCATTAACACCTTTCATTTGATACCCATATCGTACAAACGCATTCTAGAGTCAACCCTGATCCACCTTTATGGCTATATCCCTAAATGGCGTCCACCTATAGAACTATGGCCCACTCCCTCATAAAATACTCTTTAACACCTTTCATTTGATACCCATATTGTACAAAAAAATTGTAGAGTCAACCCTGATCTACCTTTATGGCGATATCCCTATATGGCGTCCACCTATAGAACTATGTCCCACTCCCTCATAAAATACTCTTTAATGCCTTTCATTTGATACTCCCTTTTAAAATGCTTATTAACACCTTTCTTTTGATACCCATATTGAACAAACAAATTCTAGGGTCATCCCTGGTCCACCTTTATGACGATATCTCGAAACGGCGTCCACCTATGGAACTAAGGATTACTCCCTTTTAAAATACTCATTAACACCTTTCATTTGATACCCATATCGTACAAACGCATTCTAGAGTCACCCCTGGTCCACCTTTATGGCGATATCTCGAAAAGGCGACCGCCTATACAACTACCACCACTTCCTTTTAAAACCCTCATTAATACCTTTAATAAGATACCCATATCGTACAAACAAATTCTAAGGTCACACCTGGTCCCCTTTATGGCGATATCTCGAAACGGCGTCCACCTGTGGAACTAAGCATCACTCCCTTTTAAAATACTCATTAACACCTTTCTTTTGATACCCATATTGTACAAACAAATTCTAGGGTCAACCCTGGTCCACCTTTATGGCGATATCTCGAAACGGCGTCCACCTATGGAACTAAGGATTACTCCCTTTTAAAATACTCATTAACACCTTTCTTTTGATACCCATATTGTACAAACAAATTCTAGGGTCAACCCTGGTCCACCTTTATGGCGATATCTCGAAACGGCGTCCACCTATGGAACTAAGGATTACTCCCTTTTAAAATACTCATTAACACCTTTCTTTTGATACCCATATTGAACAAACAAATTCTAGGGTCATCCCTGGTCCACCTTTATGACGATATCTCGAAACGGCGTCCACCTATGGAACTAAAGATTACTCCCTTTTAAAATACTCATTAACACCTTTAATTTGATACCCATATCGTACAAACGCATTCTAGAGTCAACCCTCATCCACCTTTATGGCTATATCCCTAAATGGCGTCCACCTATAAAACTATGTCCCACACCCTCATAAAATACTCTTTAATGCCTTTCATTTGATACTCCCTTTTAAAATGCTTATTAACACCTTTCTTTTGATACCCATATTGAACAAACAAATTCTAGGGTCATCCCTGGTCCACCTTTATGACGATATCTCGAAACGGCGTCCACCTATGGAACTAAGGATTACTCCCTTTTAAAATACTCATTAACACCTTTCTTTTGATACCCATATTGTACAAACAAATTCTAGGGTCAACCCTGGTCCACCTTTATGGCGATATCTCGAAACGGCGTCCACCTATGGAACTAAGGATTACTCCCTTTTAAAATACTCATTAACACCTTTCTTTTGATACCCATATTATACAAACGCATTCTAGAGTCACCCCTGGTCCACCTTTATGGCGATATCTCGAAAAGGCGACCGCCTATACAACTACCACCACTTCCTTTTAAAACCCTCATTAATACCTTTAATAAGATACCCATATCGTACAAACAAATTCTAAGGTCACACCTGGTCCCCTTTATGGCGATATCTCGAAACGGCGTCCACCTATGGAACTAAAGATTACTCCCTTTTAAAATACTCATTAACACCTTTAATTTGATACCCATATCGTACAAACGCATTCTAGAGTCAACCCTGATCCACCTTTATGGCTATATCCCTAAATGGCGTCCACCTATAAAACTATGGCCCACTCCCTCATAAAATACTCTTTAATGCCTTTCATTTGATACACATGTCATACAAACACATTCCAGGGTTTCCCTCGGTTCATTTTCCTATATGGTTATTTTCCCTTATGTTGTCACCATAGCTCTCAACTGAGTATGTAATATTCGGTTACACCCGAACTTAACCTTCCTTACTTGTTATTTTAGGTGCTTTCAAAAAAAAACATGAAATCGCAAATAATGAGTCAACTTTTGTTCAAACTCACTAAATTTATTTATTTATAACAATTAATTGCAAATTTTACCCAAAATGTTTTTTGCATTTCCATATTGTATGCTCATTTTAGATATAGCACGCCTTATACTGAAGAAAAAATAAATAAATTTGCTACAAATTTATTGTATTAAAATTTGTATACTGTCTTTTATGCTAATTTATTTTGATATTTCTTATTTTATTTTATTATATTATCTTTTATTTCAACTTAGTTTATTATTATTTAAATGCAACTTGATTGAATCGGAAAGTTTCACATTGTATATTAAACTTAAAGAAAGACCAAAAACGTTTTCTATTTTAGGTCGAATTACTCTGCTATTTATATATTAATAAGCTAACCAAATTTGCCGTATATTACTCTGCTATCTATATGTTAATACGCTAACAAAATTTCCATGCAATCAATTGACAGGCTGTTTCGCATAGTTAGCGTACGTAAAATCATATACAAGTTATATGAATCGATTCGTATTGGTCAGCCGCAGTGCATAGGCCTATTTTTGTTAACAAATATTAAAATTTTGGTTTATAATAATAGAAAAAGTTTTTTGTAAATTCGAAAATCTGTGCAAATATCGAAATTGCCATCTGTAATACCCATTATGTTCACAAACCTGCCTGAATTCGAAACTCCAAAAGCTGCATTGTCGCGTTGCTCAAATGTTTCATCTCTACATATGTATATGTTCGTACGCGACAAACAGTGAGAGAAATACTGCTTCACTCATTTTCAGTTCAAATAAAATATTGTTTCCCATTGTTGCCCCTTACCTATATTGGTCTGTACCAAAATCCTTAAAAAATTGTTTTAAAATAATTGTTAGCGCACAAAAAAATTTAAAGAGAAGTAATAACATAACTTGCCTATTTTCTTGGACAAATTTTACTTATACGTAAATACATAGGTCTTTATTTAACAGATTCTTTGTTTTTTTTTTATTTTGGGTACTTTCAAAAAATATGAAATCTACAAATAATGAGTTCACTTTTGTTCAAACTCACTAAATTTATTTAGTGTTTTTTGCATTTCCATATTTTATGCTCATTTTAGATATAGCACGTCTTATACTGAACAAAAAATTTGCTAGAAAGATATTACATTAAAATTTGCATATTGTCTTTTATGCTAATTTATTTTAATATTTCTTATTTTATTTTATTTTATTTTATTTTATTTTATTTCAACTTAGTTTATTATTATTTAAATGCAACTTGATTGAATCGGAAAATTTCACGTTGTATATTAAACGAAAAAAATACCCAAAAACGGTTTCCATTTTAGGTCGAATTACTCTGCTATCTATATATTAATACGCTAACAAGATTTCCCGTATATTACTCTACTATCTATATATTAATACGCTAACAAAATTTCCATACAATCAATTGACAGGCTGTTTAGCATAGTTAGCGTACGTAAAATCATATAAAAGTTATATGAATCGATTCGTATGGATCCGACGCAGTACATAGGCCTATTTTTGTTAACAAATATTTCTCTATTTGTTTATAATTAATAGACAATTTTTTTGTAAATTCGAAAATCTGTGCAAATATCGAAATAGCCACCTGTAATACCCATTATTTTCACAAACCCCCCTGTATTCGAAACTCTAAAAGCTGCATTGTCGCATTGCTCAAATGTTTCATCTCTACATATGTATATATTGGTACGCGCCAAACGGTGAGGAAACTACTGCTTCACTCATTTTCAGTTCAAATAAAGTATTGTTTCCCATTGTTGCCACTTACCTATATTGATCTGTACCAAAAAATTGTTCTAAAATAATTGTTAGCGTACAAAAAAATTTAAAGAGAAGTAATAACATAACCGGCGAATTTTTTTGGACAAATTTTACTTACACGTAAATGCATAGGTCTTTATTTAACAGATTTTTTGTTTTTTATTTTAGTCGCTTTCATAAAAACATTACAAATAATGAGTCAACTTTTGTTCAAACTCACTAAATTTATTTATTTATAACAATTAATTGCAAATTTGCACCAAAATGCTTTTTGCATTCCCAGATGTTATGCTCCTTTTAGATATAGCGCGTCTTATACTGAACAAAAAATAAATAAATTTGCTAAAAAGGTACTGCATTAAAATCTGTATATTGTCTTTTATGCTAATTTATTTAGATATTTCTTATTTTATTTTATTATATTATCTTTCATTTCAACTTAGTTTATTATTATTTAAATAGAACTTGATTGAATCGGAAAATTTACGTTGTATATTAAACGAAAAAGACGACCCAAAAACGTTTTCGATTTTAGGTCGAAATATTGTATAGACAGTATATTACCCACTATATTTATTATTAGGCTAACTTTGTTGGATTATATCCCCATTAATCGGATGCTTAGATCCCATAATCCTAATTTGTTTATGTCGCTTAAAGTTATGAAATCAATTTTATTTTAGTAAATATTTTTGCGTGAATAATTTCAATGTTTTTTTTTTTTTGTTTTTCTTTTCTTTCTAATTTAATATGCTTTGTTATATCTTTGTATTATATCATTCACAGACGATATTTTGTGGTAGATATGGTCATATATATTCATGAAATGGAGTGTTTACAAATTTAATACAAATTAATTACGTACATAGATCTCAATGGGAATCCCAATATTAAATATCCGAATATAAGACTCTTCATATTTCCACAGTGATTACATTAAAACCCGGAAAAAAGTCTAAGTGCACTTATTGCGTTTTTATATGGAACGGTTTATTAACTTCACTTAATTTTTTCGCGCTTTAAGTACTTTATTTTTTTTTTCTTTCATTTAAATTTTTTTAGTAAACTCTGCCTTCTTTCTCATTATCTAATTTTTTTATATTTTTATTTTTTATGAAGGTATCCTCTATTCTATTCGAAATTTTCGTTTTGTATCACACTTATGTATGTACATACTACTTATGTATTTATACAAAATTAAACACGGTAAAGCGCCAATTGCATACCTAACGGGTCGCGTGAAATAGGTTAAGCTCCTTTAGCACATTTCTTCGTTTTTAACTAAAAGGTCGTATTTTTTGTATTATGACACTATTGTAGTAAATGGGCGATATATGTATATGGGTGATATAGGCCTACTGGGGAACCGAGCACACCAAACTAACTTCGGTAGAGCCCCAACCGGGACCTCCCGGGTGGTGTGGAAAACGCTATTTTTCAATTTAATTTCAAGTAATTTCACCATAATTCTATTTCAATTTCTTTTGATTTTACATATGTTTTATATTTTCGTTTAAGGAGCTCCATACAAAAACGTTATAATTACATTTGAAAATTGTGTAGAAAATTTAAGAAAATACAATCAAAAATTACAACGTCTTAATGAAAATTTAAGTAAGTTAGACCAGTTTGCTATATTTCCACTCATTGCTTAACTATTAACGCATTATTGCACTACTCCCAACACTGGATGCATAGACTGAGTTGAAAAAAATACAAGTTGGTCGAATTTCGACCACAGGCGATACTAGTATTCAGTAATGCAAAACTGGTCTTTATTGGACTACTTGAAAGTACTTCACAATAAAACTTAACTTCACAACCAATAGCGTGCTTAAATCAAAGTGATTGCTCATGCCTCAGCTGGTGCTGCTTTTACACTCTTCGGTTTCCTCGTTCGCATATTTCTAGGCGATTCTCCTTCTAGAATTTACTAGTTCGCTGATGATTGCATACTTTTATGATTATCTCAGAAATAAGCATGTTTATGTGTGAGAACTACTTTGCTGATGATTGCAAACTTTTGTGAGTATCTCTCCGCTGCTGTATGTACATATGTGTAGACATAATGATTGATTTGTTTATGTAGATACAAGTGACTGCTTAGTATCGGCTTAGAGATGATAGTATCCCTTAGTTTTGCTAATATTCGTCACACTATCAAACATTTGGTCAAACTGGTATTGGTCCTTTATGCCCTCTTCTGGGAACATAATTTAGAGGGAAAAAATATATGTATTTTACAGCAAAAATATAAAATTTTTGCTCGTAAATAGGCAGATTTTAGGCTGCCCAAAACCCCTATAAACTTATTGTAGAGTGCTTCTTGTGCGCGCTGTTGATTTGCAGTTGCATGGGATGTGGTTCATTTGCGATGATTTATCGATCCCGGAAAATCCTTTTTTTTGCTATTTCAGATTATTCCACTTCTTGAGAGCCCTGTTGATTTGCAGTTGCATGGGATGTGGTTCATAGGCGATGATTTGTCGATGCGGGAAAATTCCTTTTTTTTGCTATTTTATTTAATAGTGACTTTCCCTATAGGGCTTAGGCTTGATTATTCAGTATTATCCTTGCCAGTAATGAATCTTAGGCAGGATCGCCATATAAAAGGATTGTAAATAACTTTACTCGCAAAAGTACAACCAGTGTTTGAAGTTTAAGTATAAATTAATTTTATTCAAATATTGTCGGCTTATTTATACTTAATTGTTCGAAACATATTCTTATATGCAAATTTAGATTAGTCGCACGGTGCACATACGTCTGTATGAAATCGTAGGAGTTGCGCTATCAGCAACAATTAAAAATGCGCTGCTTTGTGTTGATTAAAGGTTAGACTCATTTTGTCACAGGGTGGCACATTAAGTGGTTTACACGTATTGGCATTGCAATTGTTGGCTGTTTACACTACAGCGCATCCCTTGAAGCTTGCTCCGTAGACGTCCCAATTAAACTGGGCGAGATTAAGCGAAGGCGAGAGGTGCATGATCGACCTAGCAGGAAAGGCGTGGGTTCTAAGCTGTAAAGTGTCGAAGATTATGTGTAGGTTTTACAACCTTAGACTAATAAAGTTGCTTCTATCATTAAAAGGAGAGGACTGTAGACTCATGACGGGTGTTCTGACTGGATACTGCCCTCTGGCGTCACATGCCTTTAAATTAGGCTTGGTCAGTGATAGCAGATGTAGGAAGTGTGGGCTGGGAAATGATCGAGCAGGTTCTGTGCTCGTGCTTTGCGCTTACCAAGCTAAGACTGCAGCTATTAGGAGTGATACAGCCGTCAGATCTAGAAGCAGCAAGTGGCTTAAGACCTAGGAAGTTTCTAGTATTTTCCAAGACGACGGAGTTATTTTATAGCATAGGTCCTGGTTTTTGATAGGGTTTTTCAGTTTGGTCATTAAAATAAACTTCTGGTAACACTACGGACTCATTCAGTCTATGTGAAGTCCTCATGGAACAGCCAGTTCAACCTAACCTAACCTACGAAGACTGGCCAACATTTACGGATATATCTACGGTAGTCTATGGCAATCATCCCTGATTTACCCAATCACAAAACTTTATCACATGCGACAAAAGACGAGAGGTCAAGCAGCCCAACTCGTTAAACGATACCTCCTTACAGATGACAGTTTCCAGCCAGCAAGGGACGCCCTTAAAGCTCGGTATTAAAACCGAGGAATATTGGTCAATAAAAAACTGAATGCCCTCTTCAATCTTCAGCAAATATAATCTAAAAATGGTGTGTAGATTCAAAAGCTACAAACTAAGGCTATCAAAAACCCTCCTCTCCTTCACCCATCTTATGACGCTGTTCTAAAGCCCGACAGCAAAACGACAAAGGTTCGAGCCGTATTCAATGCATCTCTGAATGACGCATTATATACAGGGCCAATTCTCCAAAACGACCTGACGTCTATAATTCTCAACTGGCGCCTCTACAAGCTTGTTTTCAATGGCGACATCAAGAAAATATATCGCCAAATTTTAGAAAGAAAATCAAGGGTTCTTTGAAACCCTCTTTAGACAAGCCCCTCACCAACCGATTGAAGATTTTAAATTAAAAACTGTAACTTCGGAGTTAGCTGCACTCTATACCTTGCAATCCGCACATTCCACCAACTCGCTCAGGATTGCAAAGGAAAATACCCACTCGCTACTAATATCATACTACGGGAAAATTATATAGATGAAGTCCTCTCTGGCGGGCACGATGTCCACTCTAAATTCTATGCACCTAACTATCGTAGCTCTAAAATCCGCAGGCTTGCCTCTACGAGAAATAACCGAAAATCAGGAAAAATCACTAGAAAAATCAAGGTTCTGATGTCTTAAGTACAGAATTTCTCAAATTCTATAACACGAGTTCTATTAAAGCTCTATGAATACGATGGGTAGCATTAACTTACTCGTTTTTGTACCCAATTCTCGATCGTAAGTCAAGTTTTGTGGCAATCACTCTCAGCCGTAGGGAAACTTTTTGACCCGGCAGGATGGCCATCGCCAATAATGATCTTTGCCAAAATCCTTCTTCAATAGCTCTGGTTAAAAGGAACCGACTGGGAAGAACAAGTCAAACCGGAATCCTTTTGCAAGTGGAACACCATCCGTGAAAGTCTCCCAGATATAAACAGCATGAACATCCGTCGATGGGTGCTGCGTCCGCTGATAATTGCATCAGAAACTACGGCTTCTCTGATATCTCCGAAAAAGCATTTGCTGGATCTCTGTACATTAGAGTGAAACACGATGAGAATTCTGTCTCAACTCACCTATTTGTGGCAAAAATCAAATTCGCACCCCTGCAAACGATTAGCTTGCCACGACTAGAACTCTGCGAAGCTGTGTTGTTGTCGAAATTAATTGCCCAAACTCAATCTCAATTGAAGTTGCCAACACAAGAACTGACACT
Organism: Eurosta solidaginis; assembly: GCF_040869045.1. Taxonomy (NCBI): domain Eukaryota; kingdom Metazoa; phylum Arthropoda; class Insecta; order Diptera; family Tephritidae; genus Eurosta; species Eurosta solidaginis. Next base: position 148,204,654 of record NC_090319.1, on the reverse strand, counting down.
ATGGTTTGATTCCTTCATCGTGTTGACCTGGCTAGAAAAATACATGGAAAACTTATGTGGAAAATAGAATCACCCAAATTCTGCAGAACGTCAGCAACACCAGTTGGTGCCACGTACCCAGTGATGACAGCCTCGCCGATATAGGAATTCGAGGATGCAAACCACAAGATTTAGTTGACTGCTCGTTATAGTGGAATGGCTCTCTAAGCCGAAGACATTCTGGCCCAAATGTGCCCCTTCTAATCCAACTCCTCCTGAGAAAAAACAAATCAAGGCCTTTCATGCCATCAATAACGTCGGAATACTTGAATGCTATTCATCATACACCGCGTGTGTTAAAAGTTGTGGCCTATATATAGCGGTTTATTCGTCACACACAAAAACACCTTATTTCCAATTCAATAGACCTCACTCACGGCGAGTTTTACGACTCTAAAATGAAATTCATAATCTTAATGCAACGCCATCATTTCCACGCAGTTGGAATGGTCAAACCACATCGGAAAGGAAAGCTCCTTGCTGACCCTAAAGCCCATGTTACGCTCAAGTGTTACGCGTCACCAGTTTGGTCGCCTGGTCTTAAAAATATATACCGGAAAAAGTTACAGGCGTGTCAAAATACTGCAATCACAACTTCCACGAGATGTTTCTTCATGACCCCTGAACGTCACCTACATAGTGAGGCCAAAGAGTAAAATATTAAAGAGCACAATGAAAGTCAGAATTTGCTAAATTGTCACAAATCGGGACACCCGGTGATGAGATCCGGCTCCTGGAAACGCAGCCTTTTGATTCAGACAAGCATCGGGAGAGCTTGGGCAACATCCACACTGAATTGGTAAACGCCTTTGCCAGAACGTACACAGTGAGCCATGTTATCAATATACAATGTCCTACTTTTGCAGAAGAAGACAGCACACTACCAAGGGAGACACGAGTCAGCCTGGCCCATCTTCGTTCTTTATAGGCTAAACTTTCACTTCTCCAGAATCATCCCCGACATACGTAGTGTATGTCCTATATGCGATGTGTCCCCACATGACCCCAAATCATCCTATCAATTGGAATGTGGAACCTACGTCTCTACCACCAATCTCCATATGGTCCGCTCTTGTTGAAACTGCCTGTTTCCTCGGACTTCCGTTAGAGGACTTTGATGACAATTTGTTAGTGGTCGCGCCCATTGGGTGGGGCGAAGCACTGGTAGACCAACAACAACAAGGCCCCCTTACGACGATCTTGTTACTCAAAAGCTTATGTCTGCATATTCGTACGCATTTCCACAAAAACGACTTATCTCGAGTCCAAGCTTGACAACCTTTTTTGACCAATCGTTTTTAATTGCAAATAAAGATATTTATTTCAAGTTTTCCACATAACGTTTCGCTAGACTTCCTAGCATCTTCAGAGGTGATCTAATTTATTAACAACAATAAAGATAAAAATATTACATTAAATTGTGGTATAAAGATTACATTAATTTTATATATAAATTTACTTTATATATGTAAAAAAACAACACTAACATTGATTTACATACGTACAAACATAGAGAACACTTACGTAATGTATTTGTTATTTAACTATTAAAACTAAAAGCATTAGTACCATTTAACACTGGTATCATTGTCATACTGATTCCTAACTATAAATATAAGAGGTAAACAGCTGCTATATTTTGTGTATCCTCTTTCTTGTTTATCGTATTTGCCCTTTTTTCCAATATTCTCAGACTTTCCAATGTATACCTGGCTCTCCCGTGTTTGTTCCTATCTATTATTTTTGTATTTGCAAATCAGCTGAGTGTCCACTTGTTGTGATATGCTGCGCTAAGGCGGTGGTGGTTTTTTATTTTGTATATCAGCTTCGTGTTCTTTCAGTCGGATTCCCAGTGCACGTTTGGTAGTCCCTATATATACCTTACTGCAGCTTTCATTTTCTTTACGTTTACAATTTATTTCATATATCATATTGTTTTGTTCTAATATTTCGGTGGGGCTTTTTGTGTTCGTAAATATACTTCCAAGTGTGTAGTTTGATTTATATCATAAAAATATGTTTTGTTTGTCATGGAATATAGTTTTGCTGAGGTTTTGGGTAAGTTTAGGTACATAGGTTACACTGAAATATTGTTTTGACTTATTTTCCTTATTTGCCGTTGTGTTGTTTTGTGCGTTATTTATTTCCCTTATTATTTGTTCTATTAGATTTTTAGTTAGGGTGTGTAGGTAGCTATTTCTTTTAAGCATTTTATCAATTTTTTGCAAGTTTTTGTTCCAATATTGCTTGTCACTTATAGCTAGTACTTTCTTTATCAAATTTTTCGCCGTGTTTATTTTGTAGTTCATTGGCTGGGACGAATGAAAATTTATCAATCTGCCGGAAGATAAAGGTTTTGCGTACCACTCGAATGAGAGGATTCCATTATTTATATTTTTATATATTCTTACGTCCAGGTATGGTATGATGTCATCTCTCTCCATTTCAATCGTAAACTGATTTTGTTGTGATATTTGTTAAGTGTTTCTAATATTAAATCCACGTCCTTACGTTTTACAATCGCCAGAATGTCGTCCACATATTTTACTGAAAATTTTATGTCGATGTCATGTTTTTGTTTTAGCTCATTCAGAGTTTTATCAATAAGGTCGTCTAGAATTATATCCGCTATTGTAGGTGAGAGCGGATTGCCCATTGGCATACCAAAAGTTTGAGCGTATATGTCGTTGTCATAAATAAAATAATTATTATCGAGTAAACAAAATCTAAAATTTCTTGGAATTTGCATTTGGGTATATTTGTTAAAGAGTTGATTTTATCAAATTTTTTCATTATTATCCGCATGGCGAGATTGGTAGGAATGTTCGTGAAGAGTGACACGACGTCGAAAGATACAAGAGCTTCTTCTTTGTCGATTTTCATATTTTGTAGTCTCTCTTTCAGCCTAAATATATTTTTAATGTTGTACTCTTCTGGGGTTATCTATATATTAATACGCTAACAAAATTTCCATACAATCAACTGACAGGCTGTTTCGCATACTTACCATACGTAAAATCATATAAAATTATATGAACCGATTCGTATTGATCAGCCGCTGTGCATAAGCCTATTTTTGTTAACAAATATTACTCTATTTGTTTATAATTAATAGAAAAAGTTTTTTGTAAATTCGAACAATCACTCCAAATATCGAATTTTACTGTCGTGCACAAAAGCGCGCCATCTGTAGGACCAAGTATGTAAGTGATCTAAAACACACACCAACATATCGTGTAACCCCACCGAATTCGAAATTCGAAAAGCGACTACGCAGTGTGCTCAAATGTTTTACCTACACACATATGCGTACGTGCCAGACGGTGAAAGAATTAAACATGGTTTCCCATTGTTGCCGCCTACCAAAATCCTAAAAAATTGTTCCAAAATAATTTGTAGCGTACAAAAAAATCTTAAATAGAATTAATTTTTGACCGGCCCAATTTTTGTGGTAAATTTCACTAACACGTAAATACGTAGGTCTTTATTTAACAGATTCTTTGTTTTTTATTATAGTTGCTTTCAAAAAAACATGAAATCACAAATATTGAGTTAACTTTTGTTGAAACTAATTAAATTTAACAATTTTTGTTGTTATATCGGTCTACTGATTTTAAGATCGCGGGTTCGAATCGAGCTCAAGGCCTAACAATAATTTTTTATCATTATTATTGTTATGATAAATTTTTTCTTAATTGAAAAAATTTTTAAATTAGAATAGAAGAAAGAAAAAATTTAGACAACTGCCAAAGCTCGTTGTATAGATCCATTTCGGGAACTGCTAAATTCCTTCATCGGCAACGTTTAGGCGCCGCTGCTATAACCATTCAGCCATCACAGCGGTTTTTTGTTTGTCTTCATTAATCCTACTTCTATTCTGGTTCGTGCCAATTGATATTCACAACACTGCGACATCTGTTGCAGAATGGATGTGAAAATTGGACTTGTTTGATGGCAATGCCGCCATAGTGTCATATTTTATTGACACTTTTTCCCCGTGCTCTGGGATATATTAACAATTTTTGTTGTTATATCGGCCTACTGATTTTAAGATCGCGGGTTCGAATCGAGCTCAAGGCCTAACAATAATTTTTTATCATTATTATTGTTATGATAATTTTTTTCTTAATTGAAAAAATTTTTAAATTAGAATAGAAGAAAAAAAAAATTTAGACAACTGCCAAAGCTCGTTGTATAGATCCATTTCGGGAACTGCTAAATTCCTTCATCGGCAACGTTTAGGCGCCGCTGCTATAACCATTCAGCCATCACAGCGGTTTTTTGTTTGTCTTCATTAATCCTACTTCTATTCTGGTTCGTGCCAATTGATATTCACAACACTGCGACATCTGTTGCAGAATGGATGTGAAAATTGGACTTGTTTGATGGCAATGCCGCCATAGTGTCATATTTTATTGACACTTTTTCCCCGTGCTCTGGGATATATTAACAATTTTTGTTGTTATATCGGCCTACTGATTTTAAGATCGCGGGTTCGAATCGAGCTCAAGGCCTAACAATAATTTTTTATCATTATTATTGTTATGATAAATTTTTTCTTAATTGAAAAAATTTTTAAATTAGAATAGAAGAAAGAAAAAATTTAGACAACTGCCAAAGCTCGTTGTATAGATCCATTTCGGGAACTGCTAAATTCCTTCATCGGCAATGTTTAGGCGCCGCTGCTATAACCATTCAGCCATCACAGCGGTTTTTTGTTTGTCTTCATTAATCCTACTTCTATTCTGGTTCGTGCCAATTGATATTCACAACACTGCGACATCTGTTGCAGAATGGATGTGAAAATTGGACTTGTTTGATGGCAATGCCGCCATAGTGTCATATTTTATTGACACTTTTTCCCCGTGCTCTGGGATATATTAACAATTTTTGTTGTTATATCGGCCTACTGATTTTAAGATCGCGGGTTCGAATCGAGCTCAAGGCTTAACAATAATTTTTTATCATTATTATTGTTATGGTAAATTTTTTCTTAATTGAAAAAATATGACACTATGGCGGCATTGCCATCAAACAAGTCCAATTTTCACATCCATTCTGCAACAGATGTCGCAGTGTTGTGAATATCAATTGGCACGAACCAGAATAGAAGTGGGATTAATGAAGACAAACAAAAAACCGCTGTGATGGCTGAATGGTTATAGCAGCGGCGCCTAAACGTTGCCGATGAAGGAATTTAGCAGTTCCCGAAATGGATCTATACAACGAGCTTTGGCAGTTGTCTAAATTTTTTCTTTCTTCTATTCTAATTTAAAAATTTTTTCAATTAAGAAAAAATTTATCATAACAATAATAATGATAAAAAATTATTGTTAGGCCTTGAGCTCGATTCGAACCCGCGATCTTAAAATCAGTAGGCCGATATAACAACAAAAATTGTTAATATATCCCAGAGCACGGGAAAAAGTGTCAATAAAATATGACACTATGGCGGCATTGCCATCAAACAAGTCCAATTTTCACATCCATTCTGCAACAGATGTCGCAGTGTTGTGAATATCAATTGGCACGAACCAGAATAGAAGTAGGATTAATGAAGACAAACAAAAAACCGCTGTGATGGCTGAATGGTTATAGCAGCGGCGCCTAAACGTTGCCGATGAAGGAATTTAGCAGTTCCCGAAATGGATCTATACAACGAGCTTTGGCAGTTGTCTAAATTTTTCTTTCTTCTATTCTAATTTAAAAATTTTTTCAATTAAGAAAAAATTTATCATAACAATAATAATGATAAAAAATTATTGTTAGGCCTTGAGCTCGATTCGAACCCGCGATCTTAAAATCAGTAGGCCGATATAACAACAAAAATTGTTAATATATCCCAGAGCACGGGGAAAAAGTGTGAATAAAATATGACACTATGGCGGCATTGCCATCAAACAAGTCCAATTTTCACATCCATTCTGCAACAGATGTCGCAGTGTTGTGAATATCAATTGGCACGAACCAGAATAGAAGTAGGATTAATGAAGACAAACAAAAAACCGCTGTGATGGCTGAATGGTTATAGCAGCGGCGCCTAAACGTTGCCGATGAAGGAATTTAGCAGTTCCCGAAATGGATCTATACAACGAGCTTTGGCAGTTGTCTAAATTTTTTCTTTCTTCTATTCTAATTTAAAAATTTTTTCAATTAAGAAAAAATTTATCATAACAATAATAATGATAAAAAATTATTGTTAGGCCTTGAGCTCGATTCGAACCCGCGATCTAATTAAATTTATTTATAACAATTAATGGCAAATTTGCCCGAAAATGTTTTTGCATTTGCAGGTTTAATCCTCATTTTAGATAAAGTACGTCTTATAATGAACAAAAAATAAATTTGCTACAAAAGTATAATATTAATTTTTTTATATTGTCTTTTATGCTAATTTATTTTATTTTATAATCCTTTATATCAACTTAGTTTATTATTATTTAAATGCAATTTGACTGAATCGGAAAATTTCACGTTGTATATTAAACGAAAAAAACGTCCCAAAAACGTTTTTGATTTTAGGTCAAATCGGCAACCGGCATCATAGCGGCCGTATTGCATAGGCAGTATATTACCCACTATCTATATCTTAATACGCTAACAAAATTTCCATACAATCAATTGACAGGCTGTTTCGCATGTTTACCACACGTAAAATCATATAAAAGTTATATGAATCGATTCGTATGGATCAGCCGCTGTGCATAAGCCTATTTTTGTAAACAAATATTACTCTATTTGTTTATAATTAATAGAAAAAGTTTTTTGTAAATTCGAACAATCACTCCAAATATCTAATTTTACTGTCGTGCACAAAAGCGCGCCATCTGTAGGACCAAGTATTTAAGTGCTCTAAAACACACACGAACATATCATGTAACCCCACCGAATTTGAAATTCGAAAAGCGATTACGAAATGTTTCACCTACACACATATGCGTACGTGCCAGACGGTTAAAGAATTAAACATGGTGTTGCCACTTACCTATAGTGGCCTCTATCAAAATCCTAAAAAATTGTTCCGAAAAAATTTGCAGCGTACAAAAAAATCTTAAATAGAATTAATTTTTGACCGGCCCAATTTTTGGGGTAAATTTCGCCTACACGCAAATACATAGGTCTTTATTTAACAGATTCTTTGTTTTTTATTTTAGTTGCTTTCAAGAAAACATGAAATCACAAATATTGAGTTAACTTTTGTTGAAACTAAATTTATTTATAACAATTAATGGCAAATTTGCCTGAAAATGTTTTTGCATTTGCAGATTTAATCCTTATTTTAGATAAAGTACGTCTTATAATGAACAAAAAAAAAAAATTTGCTACAAAATTACAATAAATTTTTTATATTGTCTTTTATGCTAATTTATTTTATATTCTTTTATTTCAACTTAGTTTATTATTATAAAATGCAACTTGACTGAATCGGAAAATTTCACGTTGTATATAAACGAAAAAAAACGTCCCAAAAACGTTTCTGATCAAAACGGCAACCGGCATCGTAGCGGCCGTATTGAATAGGCAGTATATTACCCACTATATTTATTATTAGGCTAACTTTGTTGGATTATATGACCATTAATTGGATGCTTAGATACCATAACCCTAATTTGTTTATGTAGCTTAAAGTTATGAAATCAATGTTATTTTAGTAAATATGTTTGCGTGGATAACTTCAACGTTTTTTTTTTTTTTTTTTCTTTCTAATTTATTCTGCTTTGTTATATCTTAATATTATATCGTTCACAGGCGATATTTTATGGTAGATATGGTCATATATATTCATAAAATGGAGTGTTTACAAATTTAATACAAATTAATTACGTACATAGTTCTCAATGGGAATCCCAACGTTAAATATCCGGACATTAGACTCTTCATGTTTCCACAATGATAACATTAAAACCCGAAAAAAGTATAAGTGCACTTATTGCGATTTTATATGGAACTGTTTATTCACTTCACTTAATTTTTTCGCACTTTAAGTATTTTATTTTTTTCTATCATTTAAATTTTTTTAGTAAACTCTGCTTTCTTTCTCATTACCTATTTTTTTATATTTTTATTTTATTTTTTATGAAGCTATCCTCTATTCTATTCGAAATTTTCGTTTTGTGTCACACTTACATATGTATTTATACAAAATTAAACTCGGTAAAGCGCCAATTGCATACCTAGCGGGTGGTGTGAAAAAGGCTAAATTTCTTTAGCACATTTCTTCGTTTTGAACTAAAAGATGAAGTAAATGGGCGATATATGTATAAGGGTTGATATAGGCCTACTGGGGAACCGAGCATCCAAAACTAACTTCGGTAGCGCGCCAACGGGGACCTCCCGGGTGGTGTGGAAAAAGCTATTTTTCAATTCAGTTTCAAGTAATTTCACCATAACTCTATGTAAATTTCATTTGATTTTACATATTTTTATATTTTTGTTTAAGGAGCTCCATACCAACAAGTTTTAATTACATTTGCAAAGTTTGTAGAAAATTTAAGAAAATACAATCAAAAAGTTCAACGTCTTAGATCAAATTCAAAATTTGAATGAAAAATTGAAGTAAGATAGACCAGTTTGCTATATTTCCACTCACTGCTTAACTATTAACGCAATATTGCACTTCCCCCAACACTGGATGCATAGACTGAGTTGAAAAAAATACAAGTTGGTCGAATTTCGACCACAGGCGATACTAGTATTCTTTATTATGTCTCATACATGTTTCGATAGCTGGTAGCGTGGTATATTCACGGATGATGCAATTGGGCGTAAAGGTTTATTGGGCTTGAGTATTTTTGGTAACCCTTAAAGTTTTGGTGCAATTGCTGCCGAGCAAGTTAAGTTGTGTTTTTCTTTAATGTTTATGTATTTTTATTTGTATAGATCGTTAATTATTCTGTTGTTGTTTTTCTTTTGTAGTGTATTTGTTGGGTCTGTTCTCAATTTTCTGTAAGTGTTTTTGTGTTCTAGTAACTCTTCCATTTTCTCTTTGTAGTCTTTTTTTTTTATAACCACAGTTTTGGTTCCCTTGTCTGCGTCTGTTATAACTATGTTGTTTTGTGTAGGTTTAGAAATGCTTTGCTTTTGTTTTATGTTTCTAATATAAATTTTTCCAATGAATTGTTTTTTATATTTCGTTTAAATTGGAGAATTCTGTTGCTCACCTTGTTTTTCGCCATTTCTTTCGTATTTTCATAGCCTAATGCTTGGATTGCTTGCTCAATTTCTGATATTGTATGTATTGCGCAGAAGTTTTTTCTTGTCGTCGGAAGAGTAAATTTTTTCCCTAACGATAGGAGCCTTTTAACTTCTTCAGGAAAGCTTATATCGGTTTTGTTCACAAACCAGTTATTGTTTGTACATATCCCCATGTTTCGTAGTTTTTGGGCTATCAGATTTTTCATTTTTGTTGTATGTACTTCATTTACTTCTTTCGCCACTCTCTGGCCATAAAAATTTTGCTTTTTGTGAAAGTTTTTAAATCACCTTCGTTGAGATTGCGTTCTAGTTGCTTTTCTGCGTGGTAAATGTAATCCTTGGTAATTTTTATGTCTAAATTAGTTTGGCTTATTTCCATGTTCATTACTTTATGCAAAAAGTGTAATTTAGTTTTATAAAATTGTTGTTGTAATTTTTGGGATGTTGTGGTTATTTTAACTTTTTCAACTGAGTTTATTAAATGATTTGGGATAATGTCATACATTTGCATTCTAATAAGAATTTTAGATGTTCCATTTGCTTGGATAATTTTTGCGTTAAAAGTGTTTTAGTGTTATGCACGTATTTTCGTCGTATTTGTACCGCATGTGTTTGTAAAAATCCTTCATTTTCCTTTATTGTTATTGTTGGGTGATATTTCGGCAGGCCTTCCGAGATGATTAATTTTATGATTTTTCCGGTCAATTTATTTTTGTAGATTTTTGTTGGTAATAGGCTTTTTTGGCCAATCGTTTTTAAATTGCAAATAAAGATATTTATTTCAATTTTTCCGCCTAACGTTTCGCTAGACTTCAGAGGTGATCTAATTTATTAACAACAATAAAGATAAAAATATTATATTAATTTGTGGTATAACGATTACATTAATTTATATATATAAATTTACTTTATATATGTAACAAGAACAACACTAACATTGATTTACATACTTACAAACATGGACAACACTTACGTAATGTATTTGTTATTTAACTATTAAAACTAATAGCATAAGTACCATTTAACACTGGTATCATTGTCATACTGAATGTTAACTATAAACATAAAAGGTAAACAGCTTCTATATTTTGTGTGTATGGTATGCTGTCATCGATTGAAATGGAGAGACGTAAGAATATATAAAAATATAAATAATGGAAGCCTCTTATTTGAGTGGTACGCAAAACCTTTATCCTCTAGCAAATTGATTAATTTTCATTCGTCCCAGCCAATGAAATACAAAATAAACACGGCGTAAAATTTGATAAAGAAAGTATTAACTATAAGTGACAAGCAATACTGGAATACAAACTTGCAAAAAATTGATGAAATGCTTAAAAGCAATAGCTACCCACACACCCTAATTAAAAATCTAATAGAAATAAATTACGCACAAAACAACACAACGGCACATAAGGAAAATAAGTCAAAACAATAATTCAGTGTAACCTATGTACCTAAATTTACCCAAAACCTCAGCAAGACTATATTCCACGACAAACAAAACATATATTTATCATATAAATCAAACTACACACTAGCAAGTATATTTACTAACACAAAAAGCCCCACCGAAAAATTAGAACAAAACAATGTGGTATATGAAATAACGTGTAAAGGTAAAGAAATTGAAAGCTGCAGCAGGGTATATATAGGGAATACCAAACGTGTACTGGGAATCCGACTGAAAGAACACCAAGCTGATATACAAAATAAAAAAACCACCACCGCCTTAGCGCAGCATATCACAACAAGTGGACACTCAGCTGATCTGGCAAATACAAAAATAATAGATAGGAACAAACACGGGAGAGCCAGATATACATTGGAAAGTATGAGAATATTGGGAAAAAGGGCAAATACGATAAACAAGAAAGAGGACACACAAAATATAGCAGCTGTTTACTGTTTATGTTTATAGTTAAGAATCAGTATGACGATGATTCCAGTGTTAAATGGTACTAATGCTTTTAGTTTTAATAGTTAAATAACAAGTTTTGTCAAAGTTTGTACGTATGTAAATCAATGTTAGCCAAGTTTCTCTGATAACCGCCTTACAAACATGCATGACTTCAACACATAACTACATACGAAGTATGTGATGTGTAGAAGATAATATATGCGAAAGAAAGCAATTGGGAAAACTTTACAACAACTAAGGCATGACGTAGCTGAATGCGTTTGTAACCATTTCCACTATCGTAAGTGTTCGAGGGAGCAGGAGACCTTGGGCTCGTCCGACGAGATAAATAAAAAAATCAAATGGTATTAGCTTTCACGTTATAATATTATTTATTTAATTAATTAAATATGCAAAATTGTTTAATTAATTACAATATGATATTGTAATGTGTTTGCGTGTATATGTATATGCATATGTGTATATTAATAAGTATATAATTTTATTGTTACTTACGTGAATCGTGGTGGCTGGAGTTTGCTGCTTATCCTTTCTGTGATCGCAAAAGGAGTGAAAGAGCCTTCTTTTGCATAAAATCCTCTAACTCGCGAAACGGTAAGATGGAACGATTGTTGTAGTTAACTGTTTGACATAAGTAGTCAAACAGTTGCTGTTAACATAAGATTAACAGAATACATACCAAGGCTGCCGAAAACATTTATGTTCATAGGGCTGCCGCAAATATTTACGTTTTAACCCGTAGGCATAAACAGTAGGAGTGCGGGTTCGACTCCCACTCCCGCGAGAAAAGGCTTTGAAGAGATTTACAAGGTATAATTGAAACAGCTCTCGCCTTGTCCGCCCTGATGTCACGTTGCTTAAATTTTTCCCAAATTATTAAATCAATGTTAGTGTTGTTCTTGTTACATATAAAAAGTAAATTTATATATATAAATTAATGTAATCTTTATACCACAGATTAATGTAATATTTTTATCTTTATTGTTGTTAATAAATTAGATCACCTCTGGAGATGCTAGGAAGTCTAGCGAAACGTTAGGTGGAAAATTTAAATAAATATCTTTATTTGCAATTAAAAAACGATTTTTCAAAATCTTACTTTAATTCCTTTGCTAAGTTTTACAGCATATATGTGGCAGCACTTCGATACCAACGAGTTTAATGCAACCCCGCAAAAATTTACCGGTGGAAAATAAAAAATTCCGATCTGGCATCCCTATCAATTTTCATCGCCCTCTTTTCTTGATACAAAATTAGAACATTTAAAGAAAGCAATTGATCTCTCTAAAGTTTAAACTTGTATAGTTAAATAAAGTTAGTAAAAACTCTACTTTTTAAACCTTTCATTTTTACCGAGTTTTGTGAGGTAAACTCATCAAAACCTCTAAACTGGTGACCCCGACGTGATCGGCAAGCACGTGCAGCGCAAGAATACATCTTTAACTACATATTAACGTGAGTAATACAAAATGGTGGGAAATGGTGTGCCAGCGGTGATTGCACCAACTCCAACACAAAATGCTTCAGAAACAACAGCTCCGGTGAATTCCGTTGCAGTAGTATACGCGCGCCTGCACAACCATAGAGGCATCGTTTACCTCTATGGAATTTTGGTTCACCGCTGATAAGGAAAAAACTGCAACAGTACTAGCAGCTCTGGATCCAAATGTTTTAAGGCAATTGGGTGACGTCATCACAGCGCTACCACAAAACGACAGATTCGACTTTGTTAAGCAAAAAATCATCGAACATTTCGGGGACAGTGAGCAGCGGCGGCTTAATCGTGTCTTATCTGAACTACCACTTGGCGATAAAAAGCCTTCCGGGCTTTTCTTCGAGATGAGGCGCGTCGCAGGCAACACTCTTGGAGATGCCGCTCTCAAAAGTCTATGGATCAAGCGATTACCTGAGTTTGCACAGCCAGTAATTGCAGCCTCCTCCGGCTCAGCCTCCGAATTCACAAAAATAGCAGACACCATCGTAGATGCGATCGCTCCGCATCAGCTAAATCGTATAAAATCAGTACCATCCAGCGAAATTGATGAATTGCGTGCTGGCGTCATGGAGCTGGCAAGAAATTCGACAAATTTACAATGCGGTCACGATCCCGTAGCCGCAAGCGAACACACTCTCGACACAATTCAAAGGCTCGCGACCATACTGATACCTCACGAAAATCATCGACTTTCCAAGACTGTTGGTACCACCAAAAATATGGAAGCAATGCAAAAAAATTTCGTAGTCCTTGTCGTCATGGCAAGCACACCATTAGTCACCATTAACGTCAGAATCTTCTTGACTATCAAAGCGCGTGGCAGGTTGCAACGAAGGTCCTGTCATCGAACGCAACGTCCTTCGTCTACAGGAACACGAACGATGAACCGGAAAAAAGTTTCTCGTAGACACTAGTGCTGATGTATCTGTGCTTCCTATAACCTCAAAATTATACGATATCCGACCAACAGCCACAAAATTGTACGCAGCAAATGGTTCTGCCATCAAGGTTTTTGGAGAAAGGCGAATTAGTCTGTAACTTGGGCTGAGTCGAAATTTTTCCTGGTCCTTTATTATCGCTGATGTAACAACGCCGATAATCCGTGCTGACTTTATTTGATTTTATGAGTTGCTAATCGACATGCGCCGCAACAGGCTTGTCGACAATGTCGCCAAATTAAAATCATTTTTAACTGCTCCAACGTTGTGTAAGGCTACTGAGATTAAGACTTTCGACACAACAGGCCCATTCGCTGATCTTCTCTCCGAATTTTGTCAAATTACGAAGCTGGTATCTCACGGTTCTTTAACAAAATCAACAGTCGTCCATCGTATTTTGACTACAGGTAAGCCAGTATTTTCTAGACCACGAGGTCTTGCTCCCGAAAAATTCGCAGCCGCACGTAACGATGTCAACTTCCTGCTAAAGGCATGCATTTGTCAAACCTCCAGTAGCAACTCGTCTAGCCCGCCACATATGGTGCGAAAGTATGATGGCACCTGGAGGCCTTGCGGTGACTATCGCGTGCTAAATGCTCAAACGTTACCCGACAGGTACCCATTACCATTTCTAACCGATTTTACCTGCAATTTACGAGGCAAGACAGTTTTCTCGAGGATCGACCTACAACGTGCGTTCCATCAAGTTCCGATTCACGAGGATGATATACCGAAGACCGCTATCACCACGCCATTCGGGATGTTCGAATTTAAATTTATGACCTTCGGACACTTCAACGCCGTACAAACCTTCCAAAGGTTGATAAACGAAGTCTTGCGTGGCCCCGACTACGTATTCCCTTACATCGATGACATCTGTATCGTTTCTTCGTCGCTCGAACAGCATACAAAATATTTACTTGAAGTATTCAAACGTCTTCGGGATAATAATTTGGCAATAAACGTTTCAAAGTGCGAATTTGGTATAAAAGAACTCAAATTTTTGGGACATCTCGTTCATCTGAAAAATATTTAATTACCCTTAAAAAGGTATGTCCTACCAGATGGTCTTCAAGGAACGACGCTTTATTAGCGGTAAAGAAAAATTATTTATTAATCATGAAAACCTTGTACCAACTAAATTTAATTTCGGATAAAAAATATGAACATGAAGAATGAAAATATAATAAATATTTTAGAAATTTGTGGTTTCTTAGTGCTTGTCACATTTTTTTTACTATTTGAAATCATTAACCCTGTTTCTAAGCTCTACAGCATGAAAATAATGACTTACAAAAAACTAGTATTCTACTAAATAATCTTTGAGTAGACTGTGCGATTTAAGGAATGAAAATTCTTTCAATACTTTACTTAAGGAGACTAAAGATTTATCAAAATTGTGGAATGTGTCAACTGTTTTTATAAATAAAGGTAGAAAAATAACGAAGCGGTTTTTTGACGAGTTGTCACAAGATGAGAGAATTTCAGACCCGGAATTTTATTTCGAAGTCAATGCTTACTATTGCTGTTTAGATATATTAATTTCACAAACTAAACAAAGATTTCAGAGCCTTCACAACCTGAGTAGTATGTTCGAAATATTACAACCGCAGAAATTCCTATCTTCCTGAAACGAAGAGTTATTAAACGCTTCCGGAAAAATGTCTGCTTCTTATTTATGACCCTTCCGGTTACAACAGCAACTGCTGAAAGAAGTATTTCTAAATTAAAACTTATAATAAATTACTAAAGGACTTCAATGGGATAGGAACGCCTCTCAGACCAGTCACTATTGTCTATAGAGGCAGAAACTTTAGAAAAACTTAAGCCATCATCAAATATATATGATTTAATAAATCAGTTTGCTGAAAAAAGGCAAGCAGAGTGAACATTTAATTTTAATTGTTTCTTATATTTTTGTTAAATAATGATACATGGGTATAATAGGCTAAATGACTACTGTTTTTATTACCAAAATTTAAAGCTATTTTGCATTAATAAAATGAGACAGTATTTTTTTAATATCTTTAAAGATAACGAAGATGTGGAGGTTTTAAATCACTGTTAGAAAGAGGCAGCTATTATTAGAGTGACGACGTCACTATCATAAAAATCCATATAAATCTTGTGCACTTTTCAATTGTATTCGTTTAGATATATATGATCGTAACGTCACAATCCGTTTTTCCAGAAAGGGATAGAAAATCACTAAAAGTAAACTTTGTAAGGCTATAAGTAACTTTGTTGTTTTACACTCGATTTCAATAAAATTAAATGATTTTGAAAAATTATGAAAGATATTTTCACATATAATTTAGTATTTTATTAAAGTCAAGGTAAGGTATTATGTATGATGAATTTTTTGTAATTTAATGATTTTTTTTTTTTTGGGAAATCTGTACCCTTTCACAGGGCCCCCAAATAAATTTTTATACGGTGCCTCGCCAAGGCACGCTACGCCACTGAACATAGGCCCTGGGTATGCAAGCAAATCATCATTCCTAGCTCATAAGGAACAGTTTAGTTTCATTGCTAATTTATTTCTTCAAGACCTAAGCCACACAAACTTGCTATTAATACATTTTTTTGGACGTTTAGTATACCTTTATCTACACATTTTTCTATCTACTATTGCTATGCTATTTTTACCAATTATTACTATATTACTTATATATATTTACTACAAATAGGTTATTCTACCATGTTAATAACTGTTTACTTATACATATATGCTAATATATATAAAATTAATGTATCTAATTATTACGAAATTCTAATAAGAAGTACGGAATTTGGATTTCATTTATATCGAAAAATTCGCACTTCTGGTTTTGTTCTCGGCTAAGTCAGTACATTTTTATTTTATGTATCCAATAATATTGTTTGCACAATACTATTGCTTGCCCTGACATTTATCTTTACGTGTTTTTGAATTTCCATGAAAATCACGCCACTCGCGATGATTAAGCATAAGAATTAAGACATTGGAAAAATTCCGCAAATAGCGGCTTAGCTGAGGCTATCATTGCGGTAGTTCAATATCTTTGGTTTTGGACAAACAGACAGTGAACATCATTTTTTCTAACGTTTCGAAAAATTATAAAGGCTAAAGTGTGACTCACGTGTTCAAACTTTTATTAAAATTTTAAAGTCATTTTAATTCGCTGAAAATGTTTGCGATAATCGCGACTAAAAAAATTTAATGAACGCGCATATTTAATAAAGTTCTAAACCTACGAAATCCATTTTATATCTTTAATGGGAAAATGTTCCCGAAACCAGGATGCAATCATCATCACTATCATCATTTCAGAGGACGAGCTTTGGCAGCGTTTTCTACCTACCGTCGAGCATTTGGATGCCGGAAAATTTTTTTTAGTTGTGCATAAGACGGTGAAGTTAAATGTGAGAATTTTATATAGTTTTTGGACTTTTCTTAAATTTTTCTAAGATACAAGCTATCTGAAATTTACCTCAGTTTTCTGAAATTCCTTTGTCTGTTTCTGATAGAATTGAGAAATTCTTCTTAGAAATTTGTATAAAGAAGAAAATTTTAAAAATATCATAAAACGTGTACATATATTTAATCATATTCATATATATGTATATAAAGAGTTAGTGCCTATAGCTTTTCTAGCTTGAAACAGAAGAAGCAGAAATAGTAGATGTATACCTAAATAAAATATGTATACCTAAATTGTAAATTAGTATACGCATACTTGCATATACATATTTTAGTGTTTTTGTTTTGCTCCAATAGAGAAAGAATCAAAATAATTTTGTATTTCGATTTCAGTCATCATTTTAGTTCCAGATCCTCTCCTGAAAGATCTTTCAACGTTGGAGCGTAAGCGGTGAGTTTGTATTGTTTTTGTTATTTCTCCCAATTTTTTTTGTTGATGAGCGACTGGATATTAAAATATTAATTTCTCTTTCGGTGAGGTTTCTAACTATGATAATAGTGGTGTTGCCATATTCGTACATTAAAATTTGTACCAAAATTTATTTAACTTTTATTCGGGATTTTTAATGATGCAAAGTAAGACTTAATTAAATCATTAGAGAAAAAAATCGAAACTCTTTTTATTTTCTTAAACTTAAAATTTAATGTCAAAATAACCTAAAACATTTAAAAATTCTTGTTGATTGTTCATCTCAGAAATATTTACCTTTGTACTCGAAATTATAAAATTAAACTTGATGAAATCTTTTGGAAAAACAAACTGAAATGTATAAATTTAAGCAAATCAAAATTCGTTCTGGTTAAAATGCTAATGTAGCAAAAAAAATATATTTATTATTACGACTAGTGGCTAGTTAAATACTTTTCTTAAACGAAAAATTCTGATTTTTAAAAACGCTCTTAAATATTTGTAAATTAAAATTTTTTTTTTGAGATAACATTAATTATTATGACTATTTCCAAAAGCATGTTGGATAATTTTCGTATTAAGAAAATTCAGTTTCGGTGAAGGGTTTGGTTTATGAATAAGTTTAAGCTTATGGTTTATCTAATAAATTTTGTAAAATTTAACATGACTCTTTAAACTTTTTATTTTTGATTCCCTAGCCTGATGGTAGCTGGGTGTGGTAAGTTTTAGGGATTTCCATGTTTTTTTTTTGTTTTTTTGGTTACCATGTGGAAATCATGGTTAATAAAACTCCGATATGTGGCGCATGGATCGAAATATTTCATAAAATCGTATTTGTGGTCCGATTTGGTTCATATTTGGAACACATAATACATACATGAATATAAAGCGACCTATGAAAAAATCAGCGCCAGGTGGCGCAGGGATCGAGATATTAAAAATACTCGTATTTGTGGTTCGATTTGGCTCATATTTGGAACAAATATTAGATACAGTCCTATCTAATTATTTTCTAGCTTTTAGTAATATTATTACTTAATGTAAGTATTGTTTTCAGTAAAACCGTTTAACTTAAAAACTTTTTTTTTTTAATTATTTATTATCTATATAATTTGTAGATACGGCAACAGCTGGATTTTGTACACCCAGCAAACATGGACAAAAATTCACCAGCGAGATATATACATATCTAGTTTCGGAAGAGATATCCACCATCATTAGCCGTGTTTTTTTTACACGTATATACCTCTACATTTGCGAGTAAAAAAAAAGCCTATCCTCACTTAGATAATGTTTATGAGTCCCATCTAGCGGCAGTGGTTAAATAACTAGCTACAGAAGGGGTTGTGCCGAAAAGCGGAGACACATACCTCTGTTGGCCATAGCGTATAACCTATAGCTGAATCGGATGAGGTAAATAGTGGACACGCACCATTTGTAGAGGTAATACATAGAGCTACTGTAGAGGTAAAACATCGACACACATTTCAGTTGTATCTGAGTACAATGCGTATTGAAATTTAGGAGTACTAATTTTCTGCGCAGCAATTTCATAAGTGTAATAAAGTTTACCGCTTAGCCATATAAACGTCCATATAAACTTTAAGTGTATATGTATATAGATGTAAAAAAACACAGTTATTATTTAATTATTCTTAACCCACAAAGTTCTCGAGTTGATATCCAACTTCATTCTCCAATCACTATGCAACCTTTGAGAAATTTTGTAAAATTAAAAGTTTTCGAGTTTATCTCCAACTTCATTAATATTTTCCAATTAGAGAGATTTTGAGAAAAGTACAATTATCAAAGGAATATTCAACACATTTTTCCAGTTGATATCCTATATTGCATATCGAGTTGAGGTGGAGATGAAAAAAATCTCCAACAGTTTATTGTGGGAAATAAACACTTGGTTGATAGCAGTAATGAAGCGTAATTAATAAAAAATAAATTATATAGGCGGCCGCCGTGGTGTTATAGTAGCGTGATCCGCCTACCACACCGAAGATCCTGGGTTCACGCCCCGGGCAAAGCAACATCAAAATTTTTTCAATTAGTACAGTATTTCCCAGATATTAGCACCGTAGAAACTTCAAGAGTGCTTATATAGAAAGCCCGCTTATATCCAAAACCCGCTTATAAGCACTAACTGTGCTTATATTTAAATCCCCAATTACCAGTGCCTCTAACACAAACAATTTAAAAAGGAACAACTGAGAATTCATTTATTTAAAACAAATAATTTCAAGTGTACAAAGAGCTATACATTAACAGTTATACTAAATTTTGTATCATTCATTGGGTTTTAAATATGTACTTACATACAAGTACTGCATATGATGCATGTACGAATTCGTTAATTATTTTTGAAAAAGTCTGTAATTTTCGACTGAATGTTAAATTTAGCGAGTTCGAAATAGTATTGCTCAATTTGGTCGATCTCGAGCATAAATTTATTTGAAAGCATAACTGCTCTACGGATAGTATCAATGACTTCATTATGGCTTGGAATACTATCTGCAACACTATTAGGAGGTTTATCATCGGACAATTTCTCTATTATTAAATTTTCTCCTGGGAAGGCTTCTGCGATTATATGTTCGTCAGTAGATTCTCCGTAGCAGGCATATAATCGATAAATGAGTAGTATTTTGGTGAATACAGTAAATTTTGTCAGAAGCCAAATAACTTCGTGTAAAATAGAAATATTTTTATTCAGTGCTTATAAGCGGGAAAATTACAAAACTTTAGGAAAAAAATCGGTGCTGTGGTGGCGGGAAATGCTTATAGGCGGGGTGCTTATATCGTGATTTTTTTTGTGTAAATTGAAATAGGGGAACTTGTTTTTTACAATTTTTGAAGTGCTTATAACCGGAAAATGCTTATAAACACGGGGTGCATATAAGCGGGAGATACTGTAGAACATGTTTCTAAGCGGGGTCGCCCCTTGGCAGTGTTTGGCAAGCATTCCGAGTGTATTTCTGCCATGAAAAGCGTCTCAGTGAAAACTCGTCTGCCTTGCAGATGCCGTGCGGAGTCGAAATAAGACGGGACCTACCTGCCCCACCAATCTGTAGGAAAGATTAAAAGGAGCACGACGCAAATTGGAAGAGAAGCTCGGCCTAAAAGGTTACAGCGCGTCACATTCATTTATTTTTTTTTTTAATTATATATATTTCATTTTATTTTCGAGAAATACTGTAGTTGTAGTTGTTAATTGAATTTTTTCAACTTAAGTAATAGCATTTTTTGCTTTACAAAAAATTCCCTCTTTTGCTAAGTACGCTATCGAGTTTCTCAAGTTGAGCCACTGTTTCGAAACAACTCTTAAAATTTTAGAAGTATGCCTAGTTATGAGCGGTTGGCACAAATCCCCAACTGAACCCTCTAAGAGGGTGCTGACTGGAAATGGACACTGCAGTATTGAGCCTGTGCGATGTCAGGACGGTGTCCAGCTAAGACCAGGAATCAGGGCTGTGTGCCTGACCTTTTAATAGCCTGGTTATACGGAAATGATTCTTGACCATGGTTTCTAGGGTATCTTTCTCTCTTCTTATTACTTTTTCTTTCTCTTTTCTTTCTATCCTGTTTCCTTTCCTCCTCGGGGGCTGGATCAAGGCGCTATGCGTTTCCGTGCCGAGGATCAGCCAGGCTGGGCCCCTAAATACCATGTCGCACCAGATTGTACGAAAACCTTACCCGGGTATTGCGGATCTCTGCCCGGGTGGACATTCCTTTTTCCGCCACTATTGGGAACATGACCAAAAACAACAACAAAAAGAGACCGGTGCTCTTCAAAGGCCGGGAGGGCTTCTGCCCAATATAACGGTGACTAGTTCGATGCAGGGTCATTCTAACCGCCAGACAATGGCTAAAAAGGGGATGGTTCATGACCAGTGGCGATGCCGGGTCACAACCCTCTCCCCAACAAAACTTTGGGCAGTGAGACATGGCAAAGGGGAGTTCTCCGGGATACTCCTGGAACTAGAGGAGACGCAGCAGGTATGCAGAATGCAGCCTCTGTTGAAGCTGGTACGCAGACCCCGCGTGGTCCACCCCCGACACCCACGGCCCTCACGAAGCATACTGAGGGGCAAAACCCCTGTGAATTTGGATACAAGCACTGCAAGAATCCTATCCAGATCCGCACGTATGCCAGACCCCGAGAGTAGAGCGGAAAGCGACAACGTGTGAGAAATACTGTCGGAGAAATGGGCGAAAGAGGTTATGCCGGACTTTCGTCTGGCAGAAGAAAGGGAGCTACAAGTGGCAACCAAAAGGGTAAGGTCGGCGGAAGTATTGCCTACCAAACCAAAGAGGCCGAAGGGAAAAATCCTGCTGGGGTCCTTGACGACAATCAGGAAGACGACGCAATAAATAAAGAAAAATGGAAATGGGTGAAGAGCGAGCTGTCGAATATCACCCTCGACGTTCTTATGCGCAATCCTGGACCGCCATCGGTATGCAAGGACGACGGGTGGTTCCAGGGCAGCATCAAGGTCGTGGCATGCGGAGATGAGAGGTCCGCAGCCATGTACAAAAAGGCGATAGAATCCGTACGTGAAGTCTACCCTGGAGCGAAGCTCAGGGCGGTTGATTTCAGAGATATACCATCACGCCTACGAGCAAGGGTGTGGCTACCGGTAAAACCAGCCGAACCAGAAAGGATACTCAGCATGATAAGGATCCTCAACTCGACGTTGCCAGCCGCCAATTGGAGAGTTGTCAGCGTGGAGAAAGGGGACAGACCCGCACGTCAGGCTGTCCTCCTACTGAATGAGGAATCGGTGACAGTATTGAAGAAAACTGGATGCGAGATCAATTATGGCTAAGACACCGTGACTGTAAGGGTTGTTGTTGTAGCGATAAGGTTTCTCCCCGAAGGATTTGGGGAGTGTTATCGATGTGATGGTCCTTTGCCGGATACAGATCCGGTACGCTCCGGTAACACAGCACTATTAAGGTGCTAGCCCGACCATCTCGGGAACGATTTATATGGTCACATTAAACCTTCAGGCCATACCTCTCTCCCCACCCCCAAGTTCCATGCAGAGTTTGGGGTCGCCAGAGCCTCGTCTGTTAGTAAAACAGGATTCGCCGCGGATAGATGAGGTTGACAATTGGGTTTGGAGAAGCTATATATTGCGCTGGCAACCTGAAAGGGTTGCGCTACACAGCCCCTTGAATCTGGTATTTTAGTCGCCTCTTACGACAGGCATACCTACCGCCGGTATATTCTCACCCCCTAACCCGCTGGGGGTTGACTGTAAGGGCCTACAGTAACGATGTCAACTCCGCTAGGAATTTGGCAGCTGTGGTGGATCCAGAGGAAGAGGAGGGCGACGAGGACGTGGATATAAAGGCTGATGGGGTGAGCCGGATACGCTGGGCGGTTACAACTCGTTTACCTCATCCATGGGAATAGTTGGGTTACACATACAATACACGGAGAAGGAGCTGATGATGGAAGATGCGGCTAACTCCACGCTCAAGGAGGGAGCAAAAGTATGCGATATTGGTGCAGGTCCTCCAAATAAACCTGCATCACAGTAAAGCAGTCTCTGCTGCTCCGACTGACATCTAAAGGGGCAGCTGATATGTCCTCATACAGAAGCCGTGGGTGGTAGGACAAAATATTGGCGGACTCAAGTCCAACGTCTACACATTGGTAAGTTGTGGCACCCCGGGAAAGCCTAGATCATATATACTTGTTAGTACCAAACTTAATGTTTTGTTTCTTCCTCAATTTTCCCACGAAGACACAACAACGATCAGCCTGAGCTTAAGTATGGGTCAAATAAAGCTATCATCAATTTATCTAGCCCATGACAAGACGGTGCTAACATCGACCGTTAGGAAGCTGGTGGAAGCTACATCAGGTGCATTGATATTGGGAGGAGACGTATATGCGCACCTCTGCACCTAGTGAAGTAATGACGAAAACGAAAGGGGTGAGTTACTATTTGATTTCATCCTGAACTCTAGACTAATCATAAGCAATAGGGGAACTGAACCAGAAAACAAGAAAGGAAGTTCTCGATGTCGCCCTAGTCTCAGAAGATGCGGAAGAGTTGGTCAGAAATTTCAGGGTCCTTAAAGACCACTCATTCTCTGACCATCGTTACATCCAATTCGACTTAGACTTGGTGGAGAAGTAGAGCGCTGCCACCAGAAGTATTAAAAATACAAACTTTATTTATTTATTTACAGTCTTGTAGACTTAATTACTTAAATTTCTTAAATTACATCTATGAGATCTCTTTATGTTATTGCTAATTGATTTTTGTTTTTACATCATTAAATTATCTAAATGGCATTGTTTTGCAGTAGTTGGTCAATAATTTCTTAAATTGATTGATATTTCGACATTGTTTTATATCATTTGATAGCTCGTTGTACTCTCTTATTCCATCGCAAATGAAAATTGTTTCAATTATCGTTTGATAAGCATGGACCTAATTATTATATAACACGCGGTCGTTCAAATATGTATGTCGGCAGATTACCTAGTCTCAAATTAGGTATACATTTTAAAGTGTAGTACACAGTGATTTGTTTCACACTCAGCCAATTTATTCTATTAAGCATTTCGTGTATTGGAGTGTCATATCGTTTTTTGAGGATGAACCGCATAGCTTTATTTTGCTTCACCTGTAGTTTTGTAATGCTCGAGTCCGCTAATGTAAATAAAATTGTAGGGCAATATATGAAGTGATGAAAGACGATGAGGTGAAAGACACTTTTTATGAACAATTAGAACGCACATACGAGCGCTGCCCCCGTCATGATATAAAAGTCGTGCTTGGCGACTTTAACGCCAGGGTGGGCAAAGAAGGTGTTTTTGGCCCTACAGTCGGGAAGTTCAGCCTACACAATGAAACTTCTCCTAACGGACTGAGGCTGATTGACTTTGCCGGTGCTCGAAACATGGTCATATCAAGCACGAGGTTCATGCATAAAAAGATACATCAGGCTACATGGCTGTCTCCTGATCGAAATACTCGCAATCAGATCGATCACGTTGTGATAGACGGACGGCATGCCTCCAGTGTTTTAGATGTGCGAACGATCCGAGGACCTAACATCGATTCGGACCATTATCTCGTTGCAGCCAAAATACGCACCCGCCTCAACGCGGCTAAAAACAAGGAACAAAAAACACAAGGAAAGCTAGACGTCGAAAAGCTTCAATCACAACATACTGCCAATGATTTCGCAACTCGACTCTCACACCTGCTCTCTGAGGGCACAACTCATCCTGAAGAAATACAGGAGCAGTGGGAGCATATCTCCAAAGCACTTCATACTGCCGCCGAGGAAAAAATTGGTTACCGGCGGCCACGAAAAAACAACTGGTATGATGAAGAATGCCGCGTTGCAACCGAAAGAAAAGACGCTGCCTACAGGGCTACGTTAAAAGCGAGCGCGACAAGAGGAGTGTGTGAACGCTATCGTGAGTCAGGAAGAAGAAGAGTTCAGGAAGAAAAAAGCAGAAGCAGAAAGGCGTGAGTGCGAGGAGCTTGAGCTGCTAGCCACCAGGAATAACGCCCGAAAATTCTACCAAAAAATACGGCGACAGACGGAAGGTTTTAAGACCGGGGCAAACTCCTGTAGGAATGAAAACGGCGACCTTGTAACTGATGTCCAGAGAGTGCTTAGATTATGGAGGGAACACTTCTCTGCTCTCCTAAATGGAGGCAGCAATTCACCGCGCAGAGATGAAGAACCCGATCCCACAATCGATGATGATGGAATATATGTCCCCCCGCCCGATTATGACGAAGTTAGAATAGCAATAACCAGATTGAAAAACAACAAGGCCGTGGGCGCTGATGGATTGCCTGCAGAGCTATTCAAGTTCGGCGGCGAGGAGTTGGTAAGGCGCATGCAGCAGCTTCTTAGCAAAATATGGGCGGACGAAAGCATGCCCGACGGTTGGAATCTAAGTGTTCTTTGCCCAGTCCACAAGAAGGGGGATACTGCAAAATGCACCAACTATCGTGGAATCAGCCTTCTTAATATCGCATATAAGGTCCTTTCAAGTGTATTGTGCGAAAGATTGAAGCCCACCGTGAACCGGCTGATTGGACCTTATCAGTGCGGCTTCAGACCTGGTAAATCTACCATCGACCAGATTTTCACAATGCGCCAAATCTTGGAAAAAACCCGTGAAAAGAGAATCGACACACATCACCTCTTCGTCGACTTTAAAGCCGCCTTCGACAGCACGAAAAGGAGCTGCCTATATGCCGCTATGTCTGAATTTGGTTTCCCCGCAAAACTTATACGGCTGTGCAAAATGACGTTGAGCAACACCATCAGCTCAGTCAGAATTGGGAAGGACCTCTCCGAGCCGTTCGAAACTAAACGAGGTTTCAGACAGGGTGACCCCCTATCGTGCGATTTCTTTAATTTGATGCTGGAGAAAATTATACTAGCTGCAGAACTTAACCGCACTGGGAGAATATACTATAAAAGCGTGCAATTACTGGCATATGCTGATGACATTGATATCATCGGCCTAAACACCCGCGCTGTTAGTTCTGCTTACTCCAAGCTGGAAAAAGAAGCGGTAAAGATAGGTTTGATGGTGAATGAGGACAAAACGAAGTACCTGCTGTCATCGAGCAAAGAGTCAGCGCATATGCGCCTTGGCAACCACGCTACTGTTGGCAGCCATAGTTTCGAAATAGTAAAAGACTTCGTTTATTTGGTCACCAGCATCAACATTAGCAACAACATCAGCACTGAAATCCAGCGAAGAATCAATCTTGCCAATAAATGCTACTTTGGACTAGGTAGGCAATTGAAAAGTAAAGTCCTCTCTCGGCGAACGAAAATCATACTCTACAAGTCACTTATCGTACCCGTCCTGCTATATGGGGCAGAAGCATGGACCATGACAACAGCAGATGAAGCGGCTTTGGGAGTGTTCGAGAGAAAAGTTCTTCGAAAGATTTATGGACCTCTACGCGTTGGCGATGGCGAGTACCGAAGAATATTTAATGATGAGCTGTACGAGCTATACGCAGACATCAACATAGTCCAGCGAATTAAAACGCAGCGGCTGCGCTGGCTAGGCCATGTTATGCGAATGAAAGATGATGCTCCGGCCAAGAAAATGTTTCTATCGGAACCCGCCTATGGAAGCAGAGGTAGAGGGCGGCCCCCACTCCGTTGGAAGTACCAGGTGGAAAACGATTTAAACTCCCTTGGTGTGACCAATTGGCGCCGGTTGGCGGAGCTAAGGAGCGACTGGCGCGCCTTGTTGGACGGCCATAACCGTTTAGACGGTTAAGCGCCAATTAAGTAAGTAAGTAAGTAATATATGAAGTGCGGTTCTACAATAGACCTATAGACCATAATTTTGTAATATTTGCTCACGTGCTTGCACGTTCGGAACATAAATGCAATTTTTATTTTTTTTATTTTTGCCCCTATATATTTCAGATGCCCATCGAACTTGAGTTTCTCATCAATTATTACTCCTAGGTATTTCATTTCTTCAACCCTTTGTATAGTACTATTTGCCGTTTTTAGGATAATATTGTCTTCTGTTATTTTTCTCCTCATGATCATCCATTTTGGTTTTTCAATATTTAGTTTTAACTTATTTTGGCACAAACACTTACATATATATAGCATCCAAATCCGCATGCATTTTGGATACAGCTTCTATCTCTGTTGGACAGCTTATTGTCAATAATGCATCATCTGCGAAAAGTCGTATGTTGCAATGGCTAAGACAGTTTTTAATATCGTATATTAAAATAATGAATACAATTGCTGCAAGTACAGATCCCTGCGGTAGACCTATTTCAACATAAATTTCCGGCGACTGTGCACTTCTGATTACTATTTTTTTGTTTTCTTCCAGTAAGGTAGCTTTTAAACCAATCTAGAGCCGTATTTCGTATTCTTTTTAGCTTTCTCAAAAGGATAACCCTGTCAATTGTTTCAAATGCTCTTTTTAGGTCTAGGAAGACCGAAACTGTCATTAGTTTTTTTGACATGGCTTCTTTCCATTCCGCTATTACCAAGTTTAGGGCAGTTTCACAAGAGTGCCTAGAAGCTGGTCCTTCACGATTTTCTCTATAATGTTTTCATCGCTAGGCAACGTATTAATGGGCCGTATTTGCTCCGGTTTTGCCGTCCCTTTGACTTTTTCAACTGGGATAACTGTTGAGATTTTCCAACTTGCCGGAAAGACACTTTTGTTAAAGCTTTCATTGATAATAGCCGTGTTTTTTTTACCCGCGTATACGTTTCGTTTGCATCTAGCG
This sequence comes from Eurosta solidaginis, assembly GCF_040869045.1. Classification (NCBI taxonomy): domain Eukaryota; kingdom Metazoa; phylum Arthropoda; class Insecta; order Diptera; family Tephritidae; genus Eurosta; species Eurosta solidaginis. The sequence continues at coordinate 148,176,908 of NC_090319.1, read as the reverse complement.
GATGTAGTTAAACAACTAGCTACAGCATCAGGGTGTACCGAAAAGCGGAGACACAACCCTCTGTTGTATTTCTGTGTATAATATATAGCTGAATCAGTTGTGATAAATAGCGGACGCGCATAGAATACGTAAAATTAGTGCAGAGGGTGAAATATAGACACATATTTAAGTTACATCTGAGTATAATGCGTATTGAAATTTAGTAGTGCTAATTTTATGCGTAGCAATTTCAGAGGTGTATTTAAAGTTTGTCGCTTAGCAGTCCATATAAAGTATATAGATGAGAAAAAAACACAGCTAATGCACGTATATGCGTATCCTTAGTATTCCATACCTTCTTTTAATACACCTTCATATACAAGCTTTTTTCCTCTATAATTATTTTTTAAAGTCGCAGTTGTTCTCATGAGCTGTTCCACGTTTATTTGTTAAAATTTAAATACACTTCTAATATTATCCTCTGGGATTTCATCTGGTGTAGTTGATTCAATATTATTGCAAATTGTTCTTATGTTATCAACGAAGTAAAGGTTCAGTTGGCTTGCAATTTCATAGTCTTGTTCAATGATCACATTATTTATAACGACGCGTTTTATTTGCGATACGTCAATGTTTATGGCATCTTTGAGACATTTCCACATTAGTCTTTGATTATTCTAATTTGCCGCTATTTTATTTTCCATGAAATGTTTCTTTTGTATTTTGATTAATTGCTTATAGTGCCGTTTTGTTATATTATAATTGTCCCATTCATTTTGTATTTTTCCCTAGCTTGTAAAGCTCATATTTTAATTTGCTAAGTTTAGTTAGTTCGCGGTCATACCACTTATTTACTAATTTTATTTGTACCCGTTTCTCGTAGGTACTCATTCCCATTATATCACACAAGGTAGAATTTATTGTTTGAACTTTAAGTCCTATATCACAATCATTAGCTTCCATGAAGTTGTAATTTCTAAGTAGAACTTCTAGATTTTCCTTTGTATAGTTATTTCAACACACGCGAAATTCGAATATTCTCATTTTATGCCTTTCTTGAACAGACAGATTGAAGCAGATAGTTTCGTGATCCGATATTCTTTGGTTTTCCAGATTTTTTATTTCTATTTCACCACTCTTACTATAAAGTAACTCTATTTTGGTTTGCGACGTTTCAGTTACTCTTGTATTGAAATTAATTAGTTGGTGCATTGACGTTATCGCGAATGTATGGGCTAGCTGGTTTGTGTATGTTGACTGAAGATTTACATTTATGTTAAAGTCGCCAATTACGACATTATTTTCATTTTCACTAAAATATTCTTCCAGTATCTCACCGATATATTTTATAAATTCAGCAGCACTTGTATTTGGAGATTGGTAAACTAACCCAATTTGCCATTTAATCGTGTTATTGAGCGTTTTTATCACAAAACACCATAAGTTGTTATTTATACTGTTATTGTAAACTACCTTACATTCGATAGCTTTGTGAGTATATATTAGGATACCACCTGTATGTCGACTATGTGAATCACATCTAATATGTCGGCGGCTTTTATATTTACACACTTGCAATGAAAGAAATTCATGCAATCTGAACAATCAATTTTATTTGAACTATTACGTTCGATTTTTTCTTTGCACACCAAGCAGTTCATTTTAGAGACATAACAATTTAGAAATTCTTATTAATTAAATTTAAAAGTGAGCGCCCCACGATCACATGTTTGTGTTTGTTGATAAGTGTGAATGCGTAGAGAAACTTCTTCGTTTCTTTGTAAAAAGTTAATCTTTCTGCCATCTAACACAGCAAATTATATGATACACCTAGAATCAGGTTTATGCTCCCTACTCATACATACTTTGCGTACACACATGCTTTATATTTCACGCTGTTTAAGTTTGCTCCATACAGACTCCCTCGCGTTGTAGCAGAGGAAGCAGTAAGGCAAGGTTCCTACTGGGTCAGAAAGTGGAAAAACATTTACGAAAGTGTTAACATGATTCCCAAGTCGGACTTCTCCCACGCATCGCTCAAGCTTAGTATTGCAATAGTACTAGAAAAATTGATTCAAAAAGAGTTTGATAACTACACCGAAAGTGCACGCCAGTCTAGGTCACATTACCTCTACTCCGGCTTTATTCCTACGGACTCCACCTATTTTAATGATACGTATTCTGCGTGTTCGGCCGGGGTGCGTGTGCTCCTGGAGGTAGGTGGGCGCACCGGGGTCGATCTCAGTGGGAATAAGTGTATGGAATAGAAAATAAGCAAATAGACGAGATTTCTCGTTATAATATATATGATTTATTGGGTAAATGTAAAAATAGCAATGGTTACAATATTACCTGAATAAACGCAAACAATTACGGCAGAGATCGCTGGCAGCAGATGTGAGCTGTACGGCTGTTGAAAATCAAGAGGCCGGTTGTATAGCAAGCTACAACCGTTGACCCGCAAAATCCTCCGTTTTGGAGGGTAAAGGCACCCACACATCAACCCCGACATGCATATGCATGAGTGCTGACAAAAAGCACACATACACGTGCATGTACATGCATGCACATGCATGAGGGTGATGGTGTGGGTGGTTATAAGTTAAGTCGAGTATCGAGTATCGATTTGCAGAGTTGCATTGGGGGGATCGCAATCAGATGCGGAAAAGTTAGGCATCCTGCCTAAACATGCCGGCCCCCCTTGCGATACGCAACATCGTTTTCCGCCAATGACCTCCGCTGAAACGAGAAAATGAATATAAGACTTACACACTAAACTTAATCTAAATGAGGAGTTCGTCTGCGACGCAAAATGGCCGGGAATCCTTTCCGACTTGCTTAGCCTGCCACCTGAGCTAAGATGAAAAAATTAGCGGTTATGAACAGTTAGAAGTGAATATTTCTTGCCATTGGTTTATACGTAACTCTAATATATAAAAGTTCAGAACGTGATATATGTATAATCGGTGGCCAGTAAGGCTGGACGAAGAGGCCGAGGTTTCCGTTCCAGAATGGCACCATTTTTTATTATTCATTGTTTTTTTTGTTTGTTCCGGATGGAGAGGCCGAGGTCTCCGTTCCAGGCTTGTGTTTTTTTTTTTCTTTTTTTGGTTGGAAGAAGAGGCAGAGGTCGCCGTTCCAGACTCGAGGGTTTGACGTTTTTCTGGGCTGGACGAAGAGGCCGAGGTCTCCGTTCCAGCGTCTAACGTGTCGTGTCGCTCTCAGGGCGACTGTGGCATTTTATGGATGTGCCAGGGCGAGTGGCCGTGAGGTTGGTTGGGTGATGCGCGTTTTCGCTGCAGCGCATGTATTTCTTCAGTTGTGTATTATATTATTAGTTAGTGCTGTGATTTCGAGCAGCTTATGCATTTTAACAAAACCAGTAAGATTGCGGTGTGTGGGAGGTTGGAACGGACGTGATTCCAAGCCACCCGCCCAAAATTACTTGTTTTCGTGATACGCGTGTTGTTTTATTAACAAACGTATGTTAAAATATATGAATAAAGCGAGTTTAAAACGAAGCGTAGAGGTCGACGAAGGTAGGGATGTAATTTTGTGCGACAGCTCATGACGAATAGCGAAAATCGTAATTAAATTCGAAAGTGTACCAACTGCCGGTGCTTACATGCAGATTGGCAATGCGTTCTCCACGACGCGTTATATCTGCACGTATCTTTCTGAGATTGCATGCAACCCTGTCGTGTATTTATTGGTTAGCTGACAGCTGGTATGGTGTGTTTGTGGCGTGCGAATATATATTGCTTGCCTTTGAAAAAAACTAGGTCACTGGGGCAGTGGCACACTAAGCCAGTAGAAACAGTTGACTTTTTCCAATTTCGGGACTTTGTCGTGTCGGAATTCTTTAATTTCGGGACTCGGATTGTTTTTGTACCGAGCCCTTATAGCGACTGTTTGTGATGTTTGTTGTTGAAAACGACAAGTCCTGCCCCCAGCCAAAAAAAACCCCAAGCAGTACCGAAGGCAAAAAAGACAAAAAATCAAAAAAATTTTTTTTTTGTTTTTTGTGAATGAGAGCATAATTATTTTTTAAATGAGGGTTTTGCCTTTATTTGTGTGCATAAGTATGTTTTCGGACTGCCCGAGGTGTCAGTATGGGTCAAAAAAACGCGATCCCGATTTTGTTGCTCTTGCGGGTTTTCGGTACCCGCGTGCGTCATTTGGCGCAGCACTAAAAAATAGGCAAATATATGTAAATACGTTGGGATAAGTATAATGAGGGCCAGTGAAAGGACTTTAACACTTAATTTACTTTTTGACCCGTTTTCAATTCTTAGCACTTCTAGTATCTTTTACAACCAAAGCCTAAAATCTGCCAACATTGCAATATATTTCGCATTGAAAACACTTGCTGCGATCATTTGGTACACGTATTCAATTGCCGAGCCCAACCAATTAATACTTAGCGGTGACACTAACCAATTTTGAAAAAATTTGTGTAGAAATTATGAGATAAATATAGCAAATGAGTACGCAAATATTTTCCTACGCTATTTTCGTCATTTTATGTGAATAAATTTGAGCGCAAAATGACCGTTTTAAGTAAATGGAGTTCCAAAAAGGGTATTTTATAGGCATGCGCTATTTATATACGAATTTACATGTATTTCTTGTCTTGTTTACATGTTTGTAAAAGGGTTATTTCCGTGAAATGTGCGTTGTTTGTTTTTCATTAAATCATGAATTGTTTTGTACAAATATTGACTCTCGCTACTGTTTTCCAAAAAAAATCTACCAACATTCTTGTTAACATTAAAGGTCCGCGCACTGGCATAATATACCAGACAAAAAAAAAATTAACATTCATACGCACAAATGTACATTTCTCTGAATTGAAGCAAACGGTAAATGGGTCGTTCGATTCCTGGCGCCGTTGCTTCATTCTTTCGTTTTTACGCGTGGTTGAATACGGTGCTGGATATGGAGACGTAAAAAAAAAGGTAAGTAAATTGCAATATTTTCTGCTATCTATTATTAGAAATCACTTTTCTTGTATTTTGTTCCTATTAATTAATTTTATTTTATTTTTCAGGTGGATGGTGTGGATATCCCGGAGTTGGAGCGATGTACCTACATATTTGTTTTTGATGGTGTGTACCGGCACGGACTCATCTACAAATGGGCCAAATACTAATGGCATACACGCTTAACACGGATCTAGCATGCCATCATTTGGAAACGGTATGGAAACTGTCTGAAACATTAGTACACTTCGATGATGTTAAATTTGACACTGCTTCATTATTGGCACAACTTCATCTGCAATTAGGTTAAAATTCTCAAGCTAAAGCTATGCTTCGCCGAGCTGTTGAAATATCACAAAATAATGTCTTTTGGCATTGTAAATTATTGCTGCAATTGGCGCAGGTACATGCATCGGATCGAGAGTATTCATTGGCATCCGAACTATTAGCTGTAGGTGTAGAGTCAGCTTAGAAAACTGGTGCCACGTATTTGAAAATCTGGTTTTATGATCACGCGCCATGATCTTAATGATTGAACGTAAAACGAATGATGTATTGGCTTTGTTGAATTCAGCTGGTGCAATTATTGATAATAATATAACAAATGCGCATCAAAAGGAATACCTTAAAGTATTTTTCCTTGTGCTGCAAGTCTGCTATTACCTTGTATTGGGCCAAGTAAAAACGGTGAAGCCAAGTTTGAAGCAATTACAAATGTCCATACAAACTATGACTTTTAACAAAGAAACCAAGGGTATTTGTGCCAATTTATAGCAGTTTTTTGTTTATCAGCTCAATAAACTTTAATTGCAATAGAAAAATAAAAAACTATATATCACGCAATTAAAATGCGTGATCAACCAAAAACGCTCCATGTAGCGATGTCTATGACAGGCAGTTCAGCGGCATCGGGAGCGCCTTCTTTCAGCGGAAGACAAGCCAGTCTTGAGGATATTAATTTAGATCAGTTCCTGAAAACTTCAAACTATGAGGACACAGTAAAGCAATTGGATGTTTATTATGGCGTTGTCAAAAGACAACTGCTTCGCTTCCAAAGCCCCATAACAGGCCTATTTCCCGTAATGAGCACCGATCATGAGGTTGGTTCTGTACGTGATAGCGTTTATTGTGCAGCAGCTATTTGGAGTTTATATCAGGCTTATCGACGCGTTGATAATGATCGCGGCAAATCCTATGAATTAGGTCAATCTTCGGTAAAATGTATGCGTGGCATTCTACAGTGTTGGATAAAACAGGCACATCGTGTAGAAATTTTCAAGCAACGACAATCGAATCAATATGCCTGACATGGCAAATTTCATTTACATACTGGCGAGGAAATATGTATACTCTGACGATGTTTACAATCATTTACAAATCGATTGGGTATCCTTGTATATAATTTTCTTAGTACAAATGATAACATGGGGGTTGCAAATTAGTTATACGCATGACGAAGTAGCTTTTGTTCAAAATTTGGTTTATTATGTGGAACGCGCCTATCGTATACCAGATTTTGGCATGTGGGAACGTGGTTCCAAATATAATAATGGTACACCTGAAATATATGCATCGTCAATTGGCATGGCCAAATCTGCTCTAGAAGCCATTAACGGTTGTAATTTGTTTGGAGAGAAGGGTGCCTCCTGGAGTTTAGTTTATGTTGACATTGATGCGCACAATCGTAATGCTGTAACTATGCTGAAAAGAGAATCAAGCTCGAAAGGCGTTGATTCTTCGCTGTTGCTAACGCTATCCTTTCCCGCCTTTGCCTCGCATGAAGAACATTTGGTGGAGCAAACAAAACATAATGTTATCACGCGTTTACGTGGCAAGCGTGGTTTTAAACGTTTTATACGTGATGGGTTTTTAAGTAAATTGGAAGAAAAGAATAGACGTTATTACCACATAGGCGAAATGAAAGATTTTGAAGGACACGAATGTGAATGGCCTTTATTCTATATACAAATGATAATTGATGGTGTTTTCAAGAGCAATCCCGAACAAGTTGAGGAATACCAAAATGAATTACGTCATTGTTTGTACGCTGACGCCAATGGTGATCCCGTTGTTACCATGTACTATGCGCCAGATGGTGAGGGGTCGTATATATGTACGTTCACCCTCACAAACGCTTTATCTTTGGGGTCAATCGATGTTTATTATAGCACAATTACTTACAGCCTGGTTTATTGCATATTAATGAATTAGATCCCATTCGTCGCTATTTGCCTAGCTATAATCGTCCGCGACGTGCTGGACGTTAGATTTTCAGGGCACTGCAACGGATTTGGTGGTTCGTCGCCAAATCGAAACGCTTACAAGCAACGATGGCCACTTATGGTATACAAACTCAAACACCGCATGAGGTCCAACCAGTGCAAATATGGTCTTCCACCGAATTAATAAAAGGTTACCAACACTTGGGTGTAAATAATAAGTATGGCGTCACCATTGCTTCGGCGCCATTCAGCGCTATTACATTGTCTACTTGGATTATACTCGATGTCTACAAACTTTTATGAGCATGCAGAAAGGCAATTTGTTGCTTGTGTAATGGAAACAACCGAACGAGATCTGAAATGATTTGCTAATTTAGCCATTATTTTTTACGCACCAAACGGGAACAAGATCTTAAACAAATTTTTGACACTGTCTCAACTGAAAATACACATACTCATGCAGCCAAGCATTAATGGATGGTTTTTATTATGTGCAGGGACTTCATGCGTTTCATAAAAACAGCTTTCATGAGGCCAAACGCTTCCTGCGCGAAACATTAAAAATGGCCAATGCTGAAGATTTGAATAGGTTGATATCTTGTTCATTGGTTTTACTATCACATGTCTTTCTCAGTATTGGTAATTCGAAAGAGAGCATGAATATGGTAACGCCAGCCATGCAGTTAGCATTCAAAATACCTGATATTCATGTGCAAGGGGGGGGGGGGGGGGGGGGGGGGGTTCAGCCATTCTCAAATATCTGCATGGTATGTCTAAAGATGTTCTCCATGAAAAGGAAGCTTTTGCCAATCATGTAAAATACTCGGAAAATTTGATTGCCGAACAGCGTAAATGTGTTCAAAGCATACACCATGCATTAATTAATTGGTTTAATGCTGATCCACCCACCACTAATAGTACTGCGGCCGCCAGTACAACGAACAGTTTTGATGAAAGTACTAGTGGTTTTGCTGGTGGACAAATGACGCTAGTCAAACAAATTATAATGTAAAGTTTGTACGTTGCACTCAAAAACATACAAAGAATGTGGACTAAAATTGTTTAATGAATCGCAATACAAGACAATATAATAATACTACACAAACACACACCAAATTGGCAATTTATACTATTTGGGCAATTTATTACGCAATTTATCATATAATAAATTGTAATAACAAATTGCCAATTTAAAAAAAATTGCGTAATAAATTGTTTCAAACTGCAAATGCAACCTTGTATAGTATGTTTATTGAGTAGATTTCAACGTCAGTTGTGAATGGCTGAACTATATGGTTGGCTCATCTCATCAGCTGATTTTATGTCTTTCATTTCACTGGAGTAGGGATTATCAAAAGAAGATAGCAAACTCAAAATGAAACCAAAACATTGAACACATTTTCTTACAACACACAAAAATTTCAAAGTTTTATGTTTTCATTCCATTTCATTCACCTAATACCAACACGCACATTTTGACAGTCTGAACAAAGGTATGTTCTTGCTGTAGAGATGAGCCAACCAGCTATCAAATTACTATTGTGTAAGCTAAATCGAGTTGTATGAACAGCACTCAATTCAAATCGAAATTTCCTCAATTTATTTTTCTGTTTGAACATAGTATAACAAAAAAATCTTAAAAGGAAAGCAGTTAGATCGATGCTAGTTTTAGTTTAGATAATACATAAAATAATTTTAATGGGGTAAAAAGTGTACAAAACAGATTCCAATTGGAAAAGCAGACGAACGAAGAACCAATATTTATAGAAAATCGATAAAAATATAATTCAATAGCAGAGAGTTTAGAAGCATACGTCGGTGTTCAACATTCTCGAAAGTGGGCAGTTGTTAATACGCAGTGAACAGGTGTAATTTGTGTTTTAAATGGTAATTAATAACCTTCAAATGCTTGCGTGCAGGTCGCCGTCGCAGCCGTAAGAGTGGAGATGCTGGACGAAATGGAATTCCAAATCTTACTGAGGCCGAAGGACTTTCTCGGGAACGAAGCACCTTCAAAAACCTACTACTACTACTGCACCCGCTACATATTCGAGGTAACGTTTTTTAGACACAAAAAAAATATATATAGCTCTCTGACAACTAAATTTGTACATCAAAATTGTGATCTAACGAGTGAAAAAAAATGTTTGCAGTGGAAACTAACGAATTTTGAGAACCGGCATAGGCTGCCTTTATGAAGTAAAGAAAACGGGGCATACTTCAATCCCTTTTAGCGAAAAAATGCAGCAGAAAAACACCTTTAGTGGTGCATTAGTAGTGATCATAATTTTGTAAATGCCAACATGTTTGCATGGAAATGATTCATTTTCTACTAAAATATTTCGTGAATTGATAGGGATTTATATTCTTTCAGAATTTGTTTGAAAAGCGCCGTACGTTAGAATTTTGTTCCAAATACCCCAACCGAAAGTTCGTCTCAAAAAACCTCCCCATGTGAGCTAATGAAAAGCATTCCGAGATAAGGCGCTCTTTAATACGATTTCACGATAGCGCTTTTTGTAACAAATCCTGAAATGGGAAATTTTTCCTCCCTTTTTTTTTTTAAGATTTTAAAATAGGACCGTTTTGAACAGGCAGCCGACATGGGGTGATACTCTACTCAGCAGCCGCACTGAATGGAAAAAAATAAGGGAAATGGCTTATTGTCTTAGACTTTGTCAAAGTCAAGGACAGAAGAGTTGAACTTTTGTGCGGTCCGGGTAAGCAGGGAGTATTCACCTTTTTATTCTGAAATTTCAGAAAGCTCTTTTCCGTTAAGTATCCATGGAGGCGTTCCGGATAAACCGTTAATTTAGAATATTCAGAATACATTTTTTGATACTACCTCACGAGGTCCGAATATGCATAATATTCCACTACAACCCGATTCTCCAAATTCTCAAATGGAGACGAATGTTGCGAACATACGGAATTAATAGAACAGAAGGTTGACTTTTAATACGCGCCAAAAATATTTCTTAAATTTATTCAAAAAACAATGTTTCGACGCTGCATGCAGTCGGATAGCATTTATGCATGCATGCATTTCCTTGCACGCAAAATTAATGCGCTATTAAGCTGAATGCTTAAAATTTTAAAAAATTATTTGAAAGTTTTGGGGGGTTTTCATTCGAAGTTTGGAATAGTCAGGTGCTTTTTTTAAATATTCGGACTGGCTTAATTCGGATTTCTAAAATTATAAACCACTGCCAATATCTGGGGCGATGAGTTTTCTCATCAGCGTTAGGCTTGCGATGGGCCTCGTTGGGTGCCAACGAGTGCAGCTGTTTTCTGTGGCAGATTGGTTCGCCCTTCTGCGGTAGGCTTTTCTGTTGTCCTCGTTATGGGATAACGAGTGAATTGGGGTTGCTTCTTGAAAATTGTAAATAAAATAGGCCGAAGGCTTTATGTTCTGTGGCAGATAGCGTTAGGGCTATTCTCGTATCCTCGTTATGGGATAACGAGTGAGTGGTATGGTATCCTCGTTCGGGGGAGCGAGTCGATTGTGGGATATTTTCTGGTGTCCTCGCTCTGGGTAAGCGAGTGAATTTGGGTTTGTTTTGGGTCTCGATAGGAAGGTGGAGTTCGGAAGGGAGTGAGGGAGAGGAGCTATTTGCCTTCTCTCATTCCATCTCCTCCGTTGGAAGAAGGGTCAGTTTGACCAAAGGTCGTCTGACTTGACCCTTCTCTGTTATGAAGTCGACAACGCGAACTCGGTTATCTTCGCCGGGGTGTACGTTGACGACTCGACCTAACCTCCATTCGTTGGGAGATAAGTTGTCCTCTTTGAGGACTGCGAGATCTCCCACTTGTATGTTTTGTTTGGGATGCTTCCACTTCACTCGTTTTTGAAGCTCGGATAGATATTCGGTTTTCCATCGCTTGCAGAAAGTGTGATGGAGGGCTTTGAGTTTCTGCCACCGATTGATCATCGAGGCAGGGCTCTCACTAGCATCGGGCTCTGGCGGAGCCAGTAGGTGGCTGCCAGTGAGGAATTGCCCTGGGGTGAGCGGCTCTAGGTCCGTCGGGTCATTGGATGCCGAGCTGAGCGGCCGCGAGTTCAGGCATGCCTCGGTGCGGCACAATAGTGTATGGAATTCCTCGAAGGTGAATTTGTGTGGTGAGGCTATCTTTTTGAAGTGGCTTTTGAAGCTTTTCACTCCAGCCTCCCACAGCCCTCCCATGTGGGGCGCGCCCGCAGGGATGAAATGCCACGTTAGTGACTGGTGGCTGTATTCTGAGACAGCGTTCTCTCGCGCTTGTGAGATGAAAATCTTGAATTCTGATAGTAAGGATCGTGACGCTCCAACAAAGTTCGTACCATTGTCGGAGTATATATTTTTTGGGCATCCGCGCCTAGATATGAAACGGGCAAATGCCGCAAGAAATGATGGTGTGCTGAGGTCAGTAGTGGCCTCCAGATGAATTGCTCGTGTGGAAAAACACACGAAAAGGCAAACATAGCCTTTGGATAGGCGACACCCCCTGCCGCGGTAACTTTTGATGTCAAAGGGTCCGGCGAAGTCGACTCCAGTATTCGTGAATGCACGGCTAAATGTCGTGAGTTCGCGAGGGAGAATACCCATAAGTTGGGTCTGAGCACGCTTTCGGTGTATAGTGCAAACTTTGCAATTATGAATGGTTGCCCTAATCATGGTTTTGATGTTAGGTATCCAGTATTGGGTGCGTATCACACGTAACATGAGTTGGTTTTCCCCATGCAGACTTTGTTGATCAAACATGAGGACTGTCAGACGGGATAACCTGCAGTTGTATGGGAGGAGGATTGGGTGGCGTTCAGCTAAGTCCTGTGATGCCCCGAGTCACCCTCCTACCCGTATAATGCCATCTTGGTCTAAGTAGGGATTAAGTGAGAGTATTGCACTTTTCCCTGCAATTGGTTTTCCGGCCTTTAGATCATTATATTCTGAACTATAATGTTGTTTCTGATAGATTTTAATTAAAAACCGTGTAGTGGCCTTGATTTCGTCAGGGGAGATTAGGTGCGACATGGCATGGAATGAATTTTTTGTTTCGGGGTGAGTTCTTCGGTAGAACCTCATAACGTATGAGAGCACCCGTAAAGCTCTAGGTAGGTCTGAAAAGCGTTAGAGAACATCGGTAGTATTTACTGTTGTTGTTGCGCAGGTCTTCGCCCTCTTTTCCTCTACGGAAGTGATGTAGTCACTTTCTTGTGCTGGCCATTGGGAAGTGTCTTCTTGCAGCCAGGAAGGTCCCTGCCACCACAACGAATTGTTGACCAATTCAGACGCAAGTAATCCTCTGCTACCTAAATCTGCTGGGTTTGATTTACGTGCAACCAGTCCTTATTTCCGACCATGTCGATGATCTTGGTGATCCGATGTGCGACGAAAGTGGACCAGGAACAAGGTGGTTTCCTTATCCATGCGAGGACGATAGTTGAATCCGTCCAAAGGTGCACTTTCACTGGTCCCAACTTGAGGTTCCTGAAAATTGATTCGGTGAATTCCGCTAACAGCATGGCTCCGCAAAGTTCCAACCGTGAAAGAGAAAGAGTTTTCACTGGGGCTACTCGGGTTTTGGCTAGAAGCAGGTTTGTCCAGATGTCATTATCCGTTTTCGCGCGCATGTAAACGGCTGCTGCATAAGCCTTCTCGGATGCGTCACAAAATCCATGGATCTCGATGTCGGTTCCTGGTGAAAAGTTGACCCATCTAGGTATCCTGATTTTGTCGATTTCATGGTATTGGTCGGTGAAGTTTCCATCGTTCCAGCGTACTGGTAGATACTGGTTCGTCCCAAGCGGTGCCTTCCAACCAAATACTCTGCATGAGTATTTTTGCCACAATGACCATTGGTGCCAGCCATCCCAAGGGATCGAAAAGTTCGGCGATTGCTGATAGTATCGCTCTCTTCGTAATGTTCTCCAGGTTGTCCAGCGTCCCTGCTTTAAAATAAAATAAATCGAAGTGGGCATTCCATCGAATGCCTAATGCTTTAACTAAACTGGTATCTTGCCAGGAAGTTTTCACTGAGAATGCCCTCTGAATTGGATGGACTTGACGAATTTCATCTCTGGCTTTAATGGTCGATTTGATCGTACGCCCACCCGCTAACACGTCATCTACATACATGTATTCTCGCAGTATGTTAGCCGCTGTAGGGTGTGAATTCGACACGTCGTCTGCCAGTTGTAGGAGCGTTCTTATCGCGAGATATGGAGCGCAATTCACTCCGAAGGTAACCGTCTTTAATTCGTAAAGACTAATAGGGTCATTCGGGGAAGTGCGATGCACAATACGTTGAAATTTGGAGTGATTTTCGTTCACCCAAATTTGTCGATTCATCTTTTCGATGTCGCTATTGAATACGAAGCGGTATAGTCTCCATCGTAAGATAAGTATGGGTAAATCGGCTTGAAGAACTAGGCTTGGGAGGAGAATATCGTTTAAGCTATTACCGTTGGCCGTAGGGCTCGAGGCATTAAATACTACCCGTACCTTTGTAGTGGTACTTTCTGCTTTAATAACGACGTGGTGGGGCAGGAACTAATGATCCGAATCGTCGGATGGGATAGTCTTTTTTAATTTTCTCATATGTCCGATCGTATCATATTCTGACAACACTCGAACATATTCTTTACCTAAATCTGGGTTTTTTATTAGCCGCCCCTCATTCCGGAAGAATTGAGAGCATGCGCGTTTCAGGGACGGTTCTAAATTAATGTTATTAGGGTAATCCTGCCTGAATGGTAATGATACGGTGTATCTTCCATATTCATTTCGTTTCGTTTTTTCCTTAAATAATTGTTCGCAGTACCTTTCCTCTTCATTTTATATTTTATTTTTGGGTAGATTTTCTACCTCCCAGAAAGCTTTTAATTGATTGTCTAACGCAACTTCGTTGTAGAAAGACATGATGCTCTTCGTTGGATTCGGTGCTTCTATTCGACCGGTTAGTATCCAACCGAACACTGTCTCTTGTGCCAAGAGTGTGTTTAGTACATTCTTTTTTATACCGTTCATTATAATTTGGGGATATATGTCTCCTCCAAGTATGATGTCTACGTCTTCGTTGACGTAGAACCTCTTGTCTGCCAAAACCAAGTCTGGGAATGCCTGCATAGACATTGCGTTGATATGGCAGGATGGAAGATTCCCAGTGAGTTTAGCTAGGACGAGAACGGGTGAATTAACCAAGGGATATAAAACTTGAAAACCTGAGCGAATCACCCAACCAACAACTATTAAAATTACGCAAAATTGATTTCCTACTTTTCATTTGTTTATTTTTTCTGTCACTGCAGCTATTTCCTACCGAAAAAGCAGGGAGAAGGGGAAAACAATAACAGTGTCTTTGACGGAAATAAAGGGGGCCACTCGCCACTCAAACGTTCAACTTTATTATAACTAAGTGCGCGCGCTGATATAACAACTCGACGAAAAGTGTAAAAACTCAGTGAAAACTGTTGTAAAAAACTGTGTCGATTAAATTAGTGAAAATTAAAGTGCTTGAAAAAAATGAAAATTGCCACAGCCGTATGGCGTGAAATTTTAATATGAATGTGAGGTTATGCGCACCTCTTCCTTGTGCTGTGTCCGGAGAGCCTTACCGCTGGTGGGGGACAGGCCAGATAGTCACAAGGAATCTTAACAACGTTAATGATCCGCGTTTGCACTTATTTTCTTTTTGGCACTACACAGTTTTTTCACACTCTTCGCGGTTAATTACAATCACGTATGGCACTTTAAATCAATTTTCCGCACTTTTTATTTATTATTTTAACCAAAAAAAAATGTGGCAAGAAATATTGCACTTACTTTGAACTTTTTAGTGATGTGCTGGTTTGGCGTGGCGCTGATCGAGATTCCTCGTTATAATGATATGTTTTATTGGGTAAATAAGAAATATACAGGAAAATATATTACCTTGTGAATATGTGACTACGGCAGAGATCGCTGGCGGCAGATGCGTATGGTACGGCTGTTGAAATCCAAGAGGCCGGTTGTATTGAAAGCTATAACCGTTGACCCGAAAAATCCTCCGTTTTGGAGGGAAAGGCACCCACACATCAACCCCGACATGCATATGCATGAGTGCTGACAAAAAGCACACATACACGTGCATGTACATGCATGCACATGCATGTGGCGGTGATGGTGTGGGTGGTTATCAATTAAGTCGAGTATCGATTATCGATTTGCAAAGTTGCATTAGGGGGATCGCAATCAGATGCGGAAACGTTAGGTATCCTGCCTAAACACAGCTGTCTTAATAAATTCTTCTATTGACTGAGGCATTTTGCAGTGATTCATTTGTAATTGTTTACTGTTCTTATTGAAATTGGGTTCAGTTTAGAGGGCTTAAGGGTGCTAAATTTGAATATTATATCAATAGCACAATTACGCAGGTTAAAACTGGTAGCCAAACATTTGAAATGTTTTGGTTAATTTTTGGCTCTGGTTCAGCTGGTGGTTCATGAAGAAAATTTAAAGAGAATGATACGATTGAAAGAGAAAATTAAAGGGAAAATAAAAATGTATTCCTGTTTCTTTGGGGGTGGGAAAAATGCTAATCTATGCTTAGTTCTTTGTTTTTTATGTTTATTATATTAAGCATTCCATTTTACTTTTATTATTATTATTTTTTCTTATTTAGTTAGCATTATAAAAATTATTATTTAAAAGGTTTGTTTTTAAAAATTTGTTTAGTTTAACATTTTTGACATTTCTAATTTTTCTTACACAATTTTCTGAAAAAAAAATTTTTTTTTTTCAAATGATGAATAGTTAAATACAGTTTATTTTTTCTTGTTTAATTATTAAAAATTAATTTCAATGCTATTTTATTTTTTTTCGTTTTGTTTGCTATGCCATTTTGGGATTAAAAAAATTGTTTCTATTTTGGTAAAACATCAGTAAACATTTCTAAATTTTTTTTCACATTTAAGCCGTTTTATGAAAACGACCTAAGCGCTTGATTTTGATTTTGTATGTTCTCTTCTGGGAACATGATTCAATTAAAAAAAATTTTTTTTACAGCAAAAATATAATTTTTGCTTGTCAATAGGCAGCCGTTAGGTTGCCCGAATATTTTCCTACTTAAAAATAATGTCTAAATTGTCAAGCCGACTTCATAATTAAGCTAATTATACTTATATTTATTATGCTGCCAGTCCTGTTGTTTATACCATCTTATCACCATTGGACATTAAAAATGTGGAACGCTTCACTATTTTGCGTATCATCCTTGCGCAGGGGCCATGCTAATCTTCTCTGTATCGTTCCAATTTTAGTATATGTTCTGTCGAAGTTTTTCAAATGCCGCAATTTTCATGTGATATTTATCGTTGGTGCCCAAATTTAATTCATCAAAAACAAAAAGCGAATTTGTGTTTGTCCCGCGATAAAAATTGGATTCGGAAAAACACGTTCTATACCTTCTCTTTTTCTTTTTTTTCTTTTACAAGGCTTTACCAATGAATTAGGCTGAATAATCAGCCAGTATAATCAAGGCAGGATCGCCATATATAATATTAAAAACAAATAATCGGTTTTGTGAGGTGTAAACATCAATGAGCGAATGTTTCTTTATTCAAATATTGTCATCTTATTTATACTAAATTATTCGAAACATATTATTACCTACATATTTACTTAAGCATACATACTTACATACATATTTAACTTAAGCATACATACTTACATACCTACATACAACTCGACACAAAATATGTACCTACACATCTGTGTTGAGCTGTGAATTATGTGGGAAATGCAATGTCCGCAAATTTGCCGGAATGCAAATTTGGTTTGGTCGTGCGTTGTACACACACATTTATTAAATCGTGTGAATTGCTACGTCAGCACCAATTAGCAGATGCCTTTTTTTGTGTTGATGAAAATTTTGACTCTTTCTGTTACAGGGTAGCATATTAACTGATTTACTTATTTGGCATTGAAATTGTTGGCTGTTTACACTACAATGACACTTGCTTTTCATTATTGTTGCTTATTTTTTTATTTCTCTATGAACTTTTTCACTGCCTTTACCAACCATCTCTGCCTGTTTTTTTACTTCTTCAACTATAGTTTACACTTTTTCACGGTCTTTGCCAACCACAACCATACTATATAAATTCTTCATTTCCCCAATCTTCTTTTCAAATTGTTTTTGTGACTTTTCTATCATCGCAGCGCGTTGAGTGTACCGACTCTTTAATGCTTCTAATAATGCTTTTATTTCATTTTGACTTTTTTTCATCACATTTTCAATTTCAAGCTTATACTCATTCAGTATTGAGTTATTTTTTTCACATTCATCTGTATATCTTGTAGCACTAAATCGACGTTTTGTATATATGTCATGCATTCATCGCACAAATATTGTATCCTATTGTCGTTTTGACCAATAATTCTCATGCTGTATTTGTCCATTCCAGAGCAATTCATGTTGTCATGGTATACTTTGCCGCACACACCCTCGCACATTATACCACTTTCCCCTCTAATTCTTCCATTATATTTTGCACATACACTAATTTTTTGGGGGGATTGAGCTTTTTGCTCCTTTCCGTTTGTTTATCCGCGTATGTCTCTGTATTTGTTTATATTGAACACTTCGAACTTTTTTATAATTAACATTCAATATATTAGTTAAATTTAATATTTATTCACTTTATATCAAGTAACAATATCTCAATCTGATTGATATGTCTTTATCTGACAATTTTCGCGTTATTTAACAATTGTTTTTGCCCGTTTAACTATTTTTTTAAATAAATTTTTTATACGTCCATGTAGTTAAACTATACATTCACACTGGCAAGATCCCTGCAAAAACCGTTGGACCATGTGGCCGAGTTGTGTCATACTGGAGTACTTACTATTATACTCAACTGCAATGCAGCAATGGACCAACTCATGTTTCTACACGAACATCCCTGCAAAAATCGCGAGTACTCCATGCAAGCATGTATGGAGTACTCGCTATGGACCAAGGGAGTGCTCCAAAATTAACCAAAATTCATACAAAAAATATGGTCCAATTAACATTGCGATGTCCTAGGACTGGACCACATACTACAGCTCAGCATTACATCAGAGTAATCCATTGAGTACCCACAGTCCAATAAGCATCGTGTAGTGATTACAATCGTTAAAAACGATCAATGATCGGCTTACAATATGTTTGTGTAGAAACATGAGTTGGTCCATTGCTGCATTACAGTGGAGTATAATGGTAAGTACTCCAGTATGACATAAGTGGACCATATGATTCAACAATTTTTGCAGGGATATTGTAAGCCGATCATTGATCATTTTTATCGATTGTGATCACTACACGATGCTTATTGGACTGTGTTGCCATGTGGGAAAAATCAAATAATTATCTACAAAATAATATTAATAATCAAAGAAAACTGTTAGCAGTATATATACTTTTGATAACTAATAAAACCAGCTATTTTAAATTTGGGTTTTTTACACTCGGCCCTTATATATATTCCATGCGGGTACTCCATGGATTACTCTGATGTAATGCTGAGCTGGAGTATATTGCACAGTCCTAGGATATCGCAATGTTAATTGGACCATATTTTTTGTATGAATTTTGTTAGTTTTGGAGCACTCGCTTGGTTCATAGCGAGTGCTCCATACATGCATGCATGGAGTACTCGCAATTTTTGCAGGGATATTGCCACTTGAAAGCGTTCCCCAAACGCCAGGCAGCTTACCAGTACTGAAAAGACTGGTAAATAACTTCAAGGGGCATGCCGTAAGGCACTAGATAAAGTCTGTCCCAAGAGAATTCAGAGGGGTAAAAAGAAGCCACCATGGTGGAATTCACAAATCGAAGACCTTCCTAGGTTAAGTAGGATGGATTTCAATGCAGCCTCTGGCGATGAGCACCATTTGGAGATGTACAAACAACACCTTAGAAGTTTTAAGTTTGAGCTAAGGAAAGCCAAAAGATCCTATTGGCGAAATTTCTGTAGCCGCATGGAAACAGTGTCTGAAGGGAGGAGAATCCGGAATGTACGGCCCATGATGCTTGCAAAGGCCTGATGGTTCGTGGACCGAAACTCGCGAGGAAACCCTGGACCTACTGCTGAATACATATTTTCAAGGTGCAACTAGGAACGAAACAGGGGATTGACAAAGCTCGACACAAGTAACGGTGCAAGCCTAATTACAAGAGATAAGATATCTTGGCCATTCCATCGATTTAACCATTCAAGGCTCCAGGGACGGACGGAGTTACACCTATACAACTGCAACAATCACTGGAATGCAGCACTAACTACGCTATATTAGGAGGTGTCGTGGCACTAACCACATCCCATGTACATGGAAAAGACCTGGGGTGGTATTTATTCCCAAGGCAGGCAAAGCGTGCCACGCGAAACCAAAATACTTCAGACCCATCAGTCTATCTTCGTTTCAACTAAAGGTGTTGGAGAGGTTGACGGAAACATATATCAGGGAGGCAGTGAATGAACAACTCTTTGAAGCACAACATGCCTATATGAAAGGAAAATCAACGGAAACCGCATTCCACGAAATTACATCGCGCATAGAGAGATCGTTCTCCTTAAAGGAATACTGCCTGTGTTTCTCAGGGGGTCCGCGATTTAGAGATACTAAGGCATTTTTTTTAATTCAGGAGAGTCTTTAGTTGTTCCATTTGCAAATTTAAAGCCGAATTTCAAAAGCAACGAATATTGATATTAATTTTTTGCCTGGGCCTGAGGAGGGAACAAAAATGTATGTTTACATGAATCCGAAATCGTAAAGTTTTCGTGGCGACACTGATGAAAGCTCATCTTCAAAAAGTCTTCCAACAATACCACCAACTCTGTATCAAAGTCCAGATTACGATATCGGTGCCGTGAATAATGAGTTTTTGCGATCTGAAGAAGTCAACGAAATAATTCGTCGAAGTCATCAAAAGTGTCATGACGAGACATTTCCTACCTCGTTGTTAAACACAATCTTGCCAAATGGAAAGAAAGTGGAGCGTGACTTGTTAGTGTGGAGTGCCAGTAGCAATGTTTTCATTGCCTGCCATGTCGTCTGTTAAGCACCAGTACTTTAAATCGACCTAAAATTTGTTGTGCGGATGTTCGAAATTCCAGGTATGGAAGAAACTATACGATAAACTGCCATCACACGGAAATACTCAAGATCACATTAAATGATATGTGACCCGACTCAAAAAAATTAATTGAGAGAAACAGCTGTTAAGGATAAACAATGAATTTCTTCAGTTTCATAGTAGTAGTAGTTTTTTTTTAGTCATAAGCCACCTTTTCATAGGCCGGGTCACATATATTCAATGGCGATCTTTACAAAATCTAATTCAAAAGGAGGCTACAATTGATACACTTATCAATGAACAGCTCATCACTGAAACTCAAAAGTGGAAAGAAATTTTATATAGAATTCTGGTCACTATTTTATTTTTGGGTGAAAGAAGTCTAGCTTTCAAAAGCGAAAGTATATATCTTGGTGAACGAAACAATGGAATTTTTTTGGGCATCTTTGAACTCATAAGCCATTATGATCCGATACTTACGTCCCGATTCTAGTGTGGTAACAACATTCTTCACCACGGTAACGAAATCATGTGGCAACTTTTACACACTTTTGGTATTCTACCCGCGAAAGTAGCCGGATAATTTTTTACCCACAAAAGTAGGTGGTTACATCGAAATAACCACACAACAGCTGTTGTTTAGAAAAAGGCAAAACTGAAAAATAAAGAATTGTAAGCGCAAATAAGTAAAGATAATAGTAAAAAAGTGTTGCCTCTTGCTATACATATTTGTTTAGATAATGTACTTTCACAGAATAAATTACAATATACCTATGTAGAAACTTATCATGCATAATATGCATATACACATCGTCCCGTTTATTCGTTAGCCTCGTATCTACAAGTGAGACATTTTCGGTAAAGCGAACACGGTTGCGACACCATGTTTTCATTTGGGACCAAAATTCATCGAAAAAAGGAAAAAATTTTAGGATGTTTCCATATTAAATTTTACATTGTGCAGATTTTCCTTTAATTCAAGCTGAACAAACAAATATATGTGCATGCAACCAAAAATGGTACTACATTTTGACATAGGATAAGTCTATGTCTTTCACCAACCAAACGTTTTAAACCTAGTTTTGGTCACAAAGCTCTTGGTTCTAGCATTATGTTGTTGATTGCTATGAAATAAAATGTATAGTGCAGTTAAGTTTTAGTAAGAAACGGTTCAAAATTTGCGTTCTGGTGTTGCCGAACTATGTATGTGGACAACTCAGTAAATCATAAATGAAGCTAGGCAATTTTGTTAGTGCTGTTTTTATAGATGCTTACTTTTTCCCTTAACGTTTAAACTGCATATCAGAGCCTAGATTCAGTAAGTGTGAGTTTTGAACCCAGGCCTCAGGGGTTCTGCTAGCACTTACGGGAATAATTTTATACAAAACATTTCTTCCGAAATCAAATCTCTTTTGCATTTGCTCCCTTCTGTCTTCGAGTTAAAATATTTCTTGTGCCAAGATACTTAGTTTTCAATTACTTTGCGTAGCTTAACACCACAGTAGTTCTGGTATTCCTTGAATTCATTGAGCTGGGTGAGAAAGATTTAAATATCAACGTGCCAAACGAGAAGTAATGCATATAATTTCTTTGTATAAGTTTTGAAAGTGTTAGGCTCACGGCAGAGTGCTCGCTATAAGCTACGCTAGGCGAGAAGCATTTTTTATATTCATATGCTTTACATAGTGTTGTATAACCGATCGAAATATCTAGCCGTTATTAATGCTATTATAAAACAAGAGTTTTTTTTTTTGATTAATCGGTTATTTCACCCATCATTAACGACAATGTGTTTGTCAACACTTTTCTTTTTAATGCCTGGCATACCTTATACCCTAGGTGAAATGTTATTATTCTTGTAGATTTTATTGACTGAGCAATTTTTTATGGTGAGAGTTCCATTGAAGTAAATTCAAAATTATATGGGGGCTAACGAAAGTGTGGCGAATTTTTGGGAAATATTGTGAATTTTTACCTGAGTCAAAAAGAAAGAAAAGTAAGAATTTGGCAGAGTAGACCTCTTGAACCATTATATCCTATAGCATATTTTGATTGTTTAATAGTTATGGTAAGGCAAGATAAACAGATAATTAATAAATCAGTATCCAAACGTGGCTACAGCCTAAAAATACCCAAAATTGAAGAAAAGGGACCAGCGGACCAAATGGGGTTGGAATGGACCATTTTTGGTCCAAATGGACCAAAGTGGCAACCGTGAAAGCGAAGAAAACTACCTTTCAAATTTCTCCACAGACAATGGTGAGTTTTTCGGTGATGATAGCGTTACCACTTGGGCCAGAATCGCCGATAAAAGAAATGGTAACGATATTCGGTTACATAATGTTCTGGGTACTATTTTACCGGTAACGCTCAGAATCTGGGCATTTGGGATCATTTGGAGAAAGTTAGGATTTCACAACAGCAGCACAAATGCTTACAAGTTCACTATTTTCTCCAGATATTCAGAACGAGTTTATAGAAATTTGTGCAAAGGAAATAAAGCCAAGTATTTTGCTATTATCGTTGATGCTATGCCTGATGCTAGTCACGTTGACTACGTTCATTTTGCGCTAACCCCATTTCAATTCGAAAGCAACAAATTTTACAATTCATGAACGGTTTTTGGCTTTCGTGAATTGTAACCAAAAAACTGGACAGAAAATTGCTGATTTAATTTGCCATACTCTAGGTAAACATGAAACCCCATTAAAAGATTGTCGTGCACAAGGGTACGATAACGGCACCAATATGAAAGGAGCTTACAACGGAGCACTACGTCACATTCTTGACAAAAACTCGAATGCTGATTACTCGCCTTGTGCAACCCATAGCCTCAATTTATGTGGTGTTGATGCTGCAGAATGTTGTACGACTGCAATTACTTTTTTCGGAGATGTACAAGAATGTGTTAAAATTTCAGCAGCACTCCACAACGAAGGGACATCCTCAAAAATAAGTACCGAGCTCTCTTCATTGTCTTTCAGCAAAAAGCCAAATTTGACTGCGCAATCATACGGCGATGTTACCGGCATTCTCAAGTATATCAACAAGTTCGAATGTATCTTGCTGTCCTCAATTTGGTTCAAAATACTGACTACCATTAATGAAAGAAACGTGGTCCTCCAAGCTAGAGATGTCACCATAGATGATGAGGTCCGACATATAGATACCTTATTAACTGAGTTGAAGTCGATCAGGAACCAATGGGAAACAATTTTATACGAATGCAAAACAGTTGCTATTCAACTGAACATCTCGCCAAAGTTTCCGCACATTCGAAAGAGAAAACCCAAAAGACGTTCTGAAGATAATTTAAATGAGATGATTACAGATGATTCAGAGTCTGGGTTTAAGCACAATACATTCCTGGTGATCGTTGATTCGGTAATCGCTGGCATTATGGTTCGTGGACCGAAACTCGCGAGGAAACCCTGGACTTACTGCTGAATACATATTTTCAAGGTGCAACTAGGAACGAAACAGGGGATTGACAAAGCTCGACACAAGTAACGGTGCAAGCCTAATTACAAGAGATAAGATATCTTGGCCATTCCATCGATTTAACCATTCAAGGCTCCAGGGACGGACGGAGTTACACCTATACAACTGCAACAATCACTGGAATGCAGCACTAACTACGCTATATTAGGAGGTGTCGTGGCACTAACCACATCCCAGTACATGGAAAAGACCTGGGGTGGTATTTATTCCCAAGGCAGGCAAAGCGTGCCACGCGAAACCAAAATACTTCAGACCCATCAGTCTATCTTCGTTTCAACTAAAGGTGTTGGAGAGGTTGACGGAAACATATATCAGGGAGGCAGTGAATGAACAACTCTTTGAAGCACAACATGCCTATATGAAAGGAAAATCAACGGAAACCGCATTCCACGAAATTACATCGCGCATAGAGAGATCGTTCTCCTTAAAGGAATACTGCCTGTGTTTCTCAGGGGGTCCGCGATTTAGAGATACTAAGGCATTTTTTTTAATTCAGGAGAGTCTTTAGTTGTTCCATTTGCAAATTTAAAGCCGAATTTCAAAAGCAACGAATATTGATAATAATTTTTTGCCTGGGCCTGAGGAGGGAACAAAAATGTATGTTTACATGAATCCGAAATCGTAAAGTTTTCGTGGCGACACTGATGAAAGCTCATCTTCAAAAAGTCTTCCAACAATACCACCAACTCTGTATCAAAGTCCAGATTACGATATCGGTGCCGTGAATAATGAGTTTTTGCGATCTGAAGAAGTCAACGAAATAATTCGTCGAGGTCATCAAAAGTGTCATGACGAGACATTTCCTACCTCGTTGTTAAACAGAATCTTGCCAAATGGAAAGAAAGTGGAGCGTGACTTGTTAGTGTGGAGTGCCAGTAGCAATGTTTTCATTGCCTGCCATGTCGTCTGTTAAACACCAGTACTTTAAATCGACCTAAAATTTGTTGTGCGGATGTTCGAAATTCCAGGTATGGAAGAAACTATACGATAAACTGCCATCACACGGAAATACTCAAGATCACATTAAATGATATGTGACCCGACTCAAAAAAATTAATTGAGAGAAACAGCTGTTAAGGATAAACAATGAATTTCTTCAGTTTCATAGTAGTAGTAGTTTTTTTTGAGTCATAAGCCACCTTTTCATAGGCCGGGTCACATATATTCAATCGCGATCTTTACAAAATCTAATTCAAAAGGAGGCTACAATTGATACACTTATCAATGAACAGCTCATCACTGAAACTCAAAAGTGGAAAGAAATTTTATATAGAATTCTGGACACTATTTTATTTTTGGGTGAAAGAAGTCTAGCTTTCAAAAGCGAAAGTATATATCTTGGTGAACGAAACAATGGAATTTTTTTGGGCATCTTTTAACTCATTAGCCATTATGATCCGATACTTACGCCCCGATTCTAGTGTGGTAACAACATTCTTCACCACGGTAACGAAATCATGTGGCAACTTTTACACACTTTTGGTATTCTACCCGCGAAAGTAGCCGGATAATTTTTTACCCACAAAAGTAGGTGGTTACATCGAAATAACCACACAACAGCTGTTGTTTAGAAAAAGGCAAAACTGAAAAATAAAGAATTGTAAGCGCAAATAAGTAAAGATAATAGTAAAAAAGTGTTGCCTCTTGCTATACATATTTGTTTAGATAATGTACTTTCACAGAATAAATTACAATATACCTATGTAGAAACTTATCATGCATAATATGCATATACACATCGTCCCGTTTATTCGTTAGCCTCGTATCTACAAGTGAGACATTTTCGGTAAAGCGAACACGGTTGCCACACCATGTTTTCATTTGGGACCAAAATTCATCGAAAAAAGGACAAAATTTTAGGATGTTTCCATATTAAATTTTACATTGTGAAGATGTTCCTTTAATTCAAGCTGAACAAACAAATATATGTGCATGCACCCAAAAATGGTACTACATTTTGACATAGGATAAGTCTATGTCTTTCACCAACCAAACGTTTTAAACCTAGTTTTGGTCACAAAGCTCTTGGTTCTAGCATTATGTTGTTGATTGCTATGAAATAAAATGTATAGTGCAGTTAAGTTTTAGTAAGAAACGGTTCAAAATTTGCGTTCTGGTGTTGCCGAACTATGTATGTGGACAACTCAGTAAATCATAAATGAAGCTAGGCAATTTTGTTAGTGCTGTTTTTATAGATGCTTACTTTTTCCCTTAACGTTTAAACTGCATATCAGAGCCTAGATTCAGTAAGTGTGAGTTTTGAACCCAGGCCTCAGGGGTTGTGCTAGCACTTACGGGAATAATTTTATACAAAACATTTCTTCCGAAATCAAATCTCTTTTGCATTTGCTCCCTTCTGTCTTCGAGTTAAAATATTTCTTGTGCCAAGATACTTAGTTTTCAATTACTTTGCGTAGCTTAACACCACAGTAGTTCTGGTATTCCTTGAATTCATTGAGCTGGGTGAGAAAGATTTAAATATCAACGTGCCAAACGAGAAGTAATGCATATAATTTCTTTGTATAAGTTTTGAAAGTGTTAGGCTCACGGCAGAGTGCTCGCTATAAGCTACGCTAGGCGAGAAGCATTTTTTATATTCATATGCTTTACATAGTGTTGTATAAACGATCGAAATATCTAGCCGTTATTAATGCTATTATAAAACAAGAGTTTTTTTTTGATTAATCGGTTATTTCATCCACCATTAACGACAATGTGTTTGTCAACACTTTTCTTTTTAATGCCTGGCATACCTTATACCCTAGGTGAAATGTTATTATTCTTGTAGATTTTATTGACTGAGCAATTTTTTATGGTGAGAGTTCCATTGAAGTAAATTCAAAATTATATGGGGGCTAACGAAAGTGTGGCGAATTTTTGGGAAATATTGTGAATTTTTACCTGAGTCAAAAAGAAAGAAAAGTAAGAATTTGGCAGAGTAGACCTATTGAACCATTATATCCTATAGCATATTTTGATTGTTTAATAGTTATGGTAAGGCAAGATAAACAGATAATTAATAAATCAGTATCCAATCGTGGCTGCAGCCTAAAAAGACCCAAAATTGAAGAAAAGGGACCAGCGGACCAAATGGGGTTGGAATGGACCATTTTTGGTCCAAATGGAACAAAGTGGCAACCGTGAAAGCGAAGAAAACTACCTTTCAAATTTCTCCACAGACAATGGTGAGTTTTTCGGTGATGATAGCGTTACCACTTGGGCCAGAATCGCCGATAAAAGAAATGGTAACGATATTCGGTTACATAATGTTCTGGGTACTATTTTACCGGTAACGCTCAGAATCTGGGCATTAGGGATCATTTGGAGAAAGTTAGGATTTCACAACAGCAGCACAAATGCTTAGATTATGGAGGGAACACTTCTCTGCTCTCCTAAATGGAGGAGGCAATTCACCGCGCAGAGATGAAGAACCCGATCCCACAATCGATGATGATGGAATATATGTCCCCCCGCCCGATTATGACGAAGTTAGAATAGCAATAACCAGATTGAAAAACAACAAGGCCGTGGGCGCTGATGGATTGCCTGCGGAGCTATTCAAGTTCGGCGGCGAGGAGTTGGTAAGGCGCATGCAGCAGCTTCTTAGCAAAATATGGGCGGACGAAAGCATGCCCGACGGTTGGAATCTAAGTGTTCTTTGCCCAGTCCACAAGAAGGGGGATACTGCAAAATGCACCAACTATCGTGGAATCAGCCTTCTTAATATCGCATATAAGGTCCTTTCAAGTGTATTGTGCGAAAGATTGAAGCCCACCGTGAACCGGCTGATTGGACCTTATCAGTGCGGCTTCAGACCTGGTAAATCTACCATCGACCAGATTTTCACAATGCGCCAAATCTTGGAAAAAACCCGTGAAAAGAGAATCGACACACATCACCTCTTCGTCGACTTTAAAGCCGCCTTCGACAGCACGAAAAGGAGCTGCCTATATGCCGCTATGTCTGAATTTGGTTTCCCCGCAAAACTTATACGGCTGTGCAAAATGACGTTGAGCAACACCATCAGCTCAGTCAGAATTGGGAAGGACCTCTCCGAGCCGTTCGAAACTAAACGAGGTTTCAGACAGGGTGACCCCCTATCGTGCGATTTCTTTAATTTAATGCTGGAGAAAATTATACTAGCTGCAGAACTTAACCGCACTGGAACAATATACTATAAAAGCGTGCAATTACTGGCATATGCTGATGACATTGATATCATCGGCCTAAACACCCGCGCTGTTAGTTCTGCTTACTCCAAGCTGGAAAAAGAAGCGGTAAAGATGGGTTTGATGGTGAATGAGGACAAAACGAAGTACCTGCTGTCATCGAGCAAAGAGTCAGCGCATATGCGCCTTGGCAACCACGCTACTGTTGGCAGCCATAATTTCGAAATAGTAAAAGACTTCGTTTATTTGGGAACCAGCATCAACATTAGCAACAACATCAGCACTGAAATCCAGCGAAGAATCAATCTTGCCAATAAATGCTACTTTGGACTAGGTAGGCAATTGAAAAGTAAAGTCCTCTCTCGGCGAACGAAAATCATACTCTACAAGTCACTTATCGTACCCGTCCTGCTATATGGGGCAGAAGCATGGACCATGACAACAGCAGATGAAGCGGCTTTGGGAGTGTTCGAGAGAAAAGTTCTTCGAAAGATTTATGGACCTCTACGCGTTGGCGATGGCGAGTACCGAAGAAGATTTAATGATGAGCTGTACGAGCTATACGCAGACATCAACATAGTCCAGCGAATTAAAACGCAGCGGCTGCGCTGGCTAGGCCATGTTATGCGAATGAAAGATGATGCTCCGGCCAAGAAAGTGTTTCTATCGGAACCTGCCTATGGAAGCAGAGGTAGAGGGCGGCCCCCACTCCGTTGGAAGGACCAGGTGGAAAACGATTTAAACTCCCTTGGTGTGACCAATTGGCGCCGGTTGGCGGAGCGAAGGAGCGACTGGCGCGCCTTGTTGGACGGCCATAACCGTTTAGACGGTTAAGCGCCAATTAAGTAAGTAAGTAAGCACAAATGCTTACAAGTTCACTATTTTCTCCAGATATTCAGAACGAGTTTATAGAAATTTGTGCAAAGGAAATAAAGCCAAGTATTTTGCTATTATCGTTGATGCTATGCCTGATGCTAGTCACGTTGACTACGATCATTTTGCGCTAACCCCATTTCAATTCGAAAGCAACAAATTTTACAATTCATGAACGGTTTTTGGCTTTCGTGAATTGTAACCAAAAAACTGGACAGAAAATTGCTGATTTAATTTGCCATACTATAGGTAAACATGAAACCCCATTAAAAGATTGTCGTGCACAAGGGTACGATAACGGCACCAATATGAAAGGAGCTTACAACAGAGCACTACGTCACATTCTTGACAAAAACTCGAATGCTGATTACTCGCCTTGTGCAACCCATAGCCTCAATTTATGTGGTGTTGATGCTGCAGAATGTTGTACGACTGCAATTACTTTTTTCGGAGATGTACAAGAATGTGTTAAAATTTCAGCAGCACTCCACAACGATGGGACATCCTCAAAAATAAGTACCGAACTCTCTTCATTGTCTTTCAGCAAAAAGCCAAATTTGACTGCGCAATCATACGGCGATGTTACCGGCATTCTCAAGTATATCAACAAGTTCGGATGTATCTTGCTGTCCTCAATTTGGTTCAAAATACTGACTACCATTAATGAAAGAAACGTGGTCCTCCAAGCTAGAGATGCCACCATAGATGATGAGGTCCGACATATAGATGCCTTATTAACTGATTTGAAGTCGATCAGGAACCAATGGGAAACAATTTTATACGAATGCAAAACAGTTGCTATTCAACTGAACATCTCGCCAAAGTTTCCGCACATTCGAAAGAGAAAACCCAAAAGACGTTCTGAAGATAATTTAAATGAGATGATTACAGATGATTCAGAGTCTGGGTTTAAGCACAATACATTACTGGTGATCGTTGATTCGGTAATCGCTGGCATTACTGAACGATTTGCAGTTATGAGATATGAGCGAGACGATTTCCTTTTTGTGGCAATTTGAAGACATGGATGAAACTACGGACATTTCTCAAAGCTTAGAATGCGAAATAACTCACTTGGAACATATTTACGAAGCAAATTTTGATAAAGGTCTGTCATCATTGGTATTGCTAAATGCCATCTACATATGTTAAAAATCTGTATACGATTTTCCCCAATATTTGTGTTGCTTTACGTATTGTTACGAATATTAGCAACACTAAGGGGTACTGCCATCTCCAGGCCGATGCTAAGCATTGACGTGAATTCACATCAATAATTCAATCATTATGTATCTACATAAACGAATCAATAATTGCGTCTACACATATGTACGTATACGAGCAGCGGAGAACCAATGCACAAACACATGCATATATCTTATCTGAGTTGTCACAAAAGAGGGCAATAA
This sequence comes from Eurosta solidaginis, assembly GCF_040869045.1. Taxonomy (NCBI): domain Eukaryota; kingdom Metazoa; phylum Arthropoda; class Insecta; order Diptera; family Tephritidae; genus Eurosta; species Eurosta solidaginis. The sequence goes on along the minus strand of NC_090319.1, from coordinate 148,146,693 downwards.
TTTGTGCAAGTATTACTCAAATGAGAAGTTATAAACGTAGTTGTGGCTGGCGATTTTGTAGCTGAAACTAACTAGTAAGTTCTGGAATGGAAAAGCCTGGAAGTATGCAATGAGAAATCAAAAAGTATAAAAGGCGAGACAGTAGAGGCGAAGGGAGAGTTTCATTTAAGCTATCTGTCAGTTTGGTTGTTAAGCCAGCTAGTTGCAAAGTATAAGTGTTATTTGAAGTACTTTAATAAAGGCCATTTTTTCATTATTCAATATTGGAGTTATTTATTCAACAGTTTAGTGATTCGAACTTAGCAGAAGGTTGCAAATAGGGGATTTGCAAGTAAATTCGTAACAGTATCTTTTGCACTATACCTCACTGTAGCTAGTGCAGAACGTTCCTTCAGCGTCCTTTCAAGTATCAAAAAATTTCACAGATCGTGTTCATCTCAAGAGCGAGTTTCAGGACTTGCCACGCTTTGTGTTGAATCCGTTTTGGCAAGACAGTTAAATTTTGATATTATTATAAAAACTTTTGCGGCGAAAAAATCAAGTAAAGCCACTCTTTGATATCCGAACTTTCTATATTGAATAATTAAAATTTATAATCATCATTAAATTTATCAGAAATGTACTAAAATGTTACCAAATAACTAGAAAAGATTATTTGAAACAATATGTGGCTGCTAAAAGATAATTTTATTTCTACGTTACAATAAAATAGTATTCTGTGTTAATTTTATTGTCAGCTCTTAGTCCAAAAATCATTTAGCTGATGTGGCAAACATTTTTTTTGATGTAATCCATCAATAAAGATTGATGAATGAGGCGTCATTAATTCAAGTTAATCAAATGTTTAGTGCCGGGCTCGGATTTTCCCTCTACGGCCCTTAGTACATGGCGTTGTATGAAAATAATGAAGAAAAATCAGCTGTTGGGATAACAACACCTGGGAGCCTACTCTGTAGGTATTGCGATGCGAAAGAAAAAATACGCGAAATCGGTACTTTGTATCTTAGCATTCACATTCATATTTTGACATTCGCATTCACATTATGGTTGTTCGCAATTTTTCTCCATTTTCGCATTTCCAGCACTCTGTATTGGGAAAGCGAACGTCAAACAGCCTTGACTTTCAAATTTTTCTTGCTAAAACTAATAGGCATTCACATTGTTCAAATATGTAAGTATTAATTGATGATTTTATAAATTGATATCTTTCTATTCATTGTAACAATTTGAAATCCTAGTGGACTTCATGGCAACACATCCAGATTTGGCCAAAGGGTTACTTAAAACGCCCAACGCAAAAACAACGGCCAATAATTTATGGAAGAGAGTCACTTCCCAACTAAATGCAGCTGGACCACCGATGCGTGATAGGACCGGCTGGAAAAAGGTAGGTTGGGTGATATATGTGTAGTTTTTAATTCTATAACGGGATTAATATAATTTATAGGTTTGGGCTGACTACAAAGTCCGTTTGAAGGCCAAAATGCGTCGCAACAAAACCAATATTGCTAGTACGGGGGGCGGTCCATCTGTTTACTCCTCACTTACCCGATTGGAAGGGCAAGCTAGCGAGTTGCTATGGATGAACCAAGCTGTGGACGGGATAGGTGGAACGCGGGAGTTTGGTGGATGTCAGGCTATAACGCAAGCACCAAGTGAAGTTTTAGAAGAGGCTTTTAATGACGACATCGATTCAGTCGAAATGAACGAACAGGATAACGAGGGACCTTCCTGAAGCTGTTCGGTAATTACTCCACGCCAAAAGCAGAGCCTATTGGAAAAGCAAGTGGAGAACCAAATTGTATACCAGAGCAACTCAATAAAAGTCCTAAACTAGATGAATAACAATTTGAAAAAAACTTCCAAAACCATGAGAATTACATTAAAAATAGAAAAAAAGCTAAATTTTGGTAAAGAACAATTTTTCCATAATCAAAGAATGTACCGTGATAATTTAAGAATAAAATTAAACAAATTAGAAATTAACAAGTAAGGAAGGTTAAGTTCGGGTGTAACCGAACATTACATACTCAGTTGAGAGCTATGGTGACAACATAAGGGAAAATAACCATGTAGGAAAATGAACCGAGGGAACCCCTGGAATGTGTTTGTATGGCATGTGTATCAAATGAAAGGCATTAAAGAGTATTTTATGAGGGAGTGGGCCATAGTTTTATAGGTGGACGCCATTTAGGGATATAGCCATAAAGGTGGATCAGGGTTGACTCTAGAATGCGTTTGTACGATATGGGTATCAAATTAAAGGTGTTAATGAGTATTTTAAAAGGGAGTAATCCTTAGTTTCATAGGTGGACGCCATTTCGAGATATCGCCACAAAGGTGGAACAGGGGTGACCCTAGAATTTGTTTGTACAATATGGGCATCAAACGAATGGTGTTAATGAGTATTTTAAAAGGGAGTGGGCCTTAGTTCTATAGGTGGATGCCGTTTCGAAATATCGCCATAAAGGTGGACCAGGGTTGACTCTAGAATGTGTTTGTACGATATGGGTATCAAATTAAAGGTATTAATGAGGGTTTTAAAACGGGAGTCGTGGTTGTTGTATACGTGGTCGCCTTTTCGAGATATCGCCATAAAAGTGGACCAGGGGTGACTCTAGAATGCGTTTGTACAATATGGGCATCAAACGAAAGGTGTTAATGAGTATTTTAAAAGGGAGTGGGCCTTAGTTCTATAGGTGGACGCCGTTTCGAAATATCGCCATAAAGGTGGACCAGGGGTGACTCTAGAATGTGTTTGTAAGGTAGGTAGGTAGGTTGAACTGGCCGGTCCATGAGGACCTCACATAGACTGATTGAGTCCGTAGTGTTACCAGAAGTTTGTTTTAACGACCAAACTGTAAAACCCTATCAAAAACCAGGACCTATGTTATAAAATAACTCCGTCCTCTTGGCAAATACTAGAAGCTTCCTAGGACTTAAGCCACTTGCTGCTTCTAGATCTGACAGCTGTATCACACCTAATAGCTGGAGTCTTAGCCTGGCAAGTGCAGGGCACGAGCACAGAACGTGCTCGATCGTTTCCTCCTCCAACCCGCACTTCCTACACCTGCTATCACTGACCAAGCCTAATTTAAAGGCATGTGACGCCAGAAGGCAGTGTCCAGTCAGAATACCCGTCATGAGTCTACAGTCCTCTCTTTTTAATGATAGAAGCAACTGTGTTAGTCTAAAGTTGTAAGACCTACACATAATCTTCGACACTTTACAGCCCCGCGCTTGAACCCACGCCTTTTCTGCTTGGTGGATCATGTGCACCTCTCGCCTTCGCTTAATCTCGCCCAATCTAATTGGGACGTCTACGGAGCAAGCTTCAAGGGATGCGCCCTTTTTAGCTAATTCGTCCGCTTTTTCATTCCCATCTATTCCCATATGCCCTGGGACCCAATATAGATGTATGCTTCTCCCTGTCCCGATTCTCTCCAGAGACTGCTTACACTCTAACACGCATTTAGATGCTGTGCTATGCGAGATTATTGCCTTAATTGCTGCTTGACTGTCAATATAAAAGTTAACACGGTTGCAGCTTAAGCTATTCTCTTCCAGGGTTTCTACTGCTTTGTTTACGGCTAATATTTCCGCTTGGAAAACGCTACAGTAATCCGGCAGCCTGTAGGATCTGCTTAATTCCGGATCAGCGCAGTATACCGCAGACCCTACTCCTTCCACTATTTTTGAACCATCGGTGTACACATGTATCGCCTCGTCCGCCATTTGCGCACCCTTGCGCCAACCGTCCACCTCTATTGTGGCCTTGAGATCTCCCTCAAAGAGCAGGTAGGGAATCATGTAGTCGTGTTTGTAAGATATGGGTATCAAATTAAAGGTATTAATAAGGGTTTTAAAAGGGAGTGGTGGTTGTTGTATAGGTGGTCGAATTTTCGAAATATCGCCATAAAGGAGGACCAGGGGTGACTCTAGAATTTGTTTGTACAATATGGGTATCAAAAGAAAGGTGTTAATGAGTATTTTAAAACGGAGCAATCCTTAGTTCCATAGGTGGACGCCGTTTCGAGATATCGCCATAAAGGTGGGCCAGGGGTGACTCTAGAATTCGTTTGTGCAATATGGGTATAAAACGAAAGGAGTTAATGAGTATTTTAGAAGGGAGTGGGCCTTAGTTCTATAGGTGGACGCCTTTTCGAGGTATCGCAATAAAGGTGGACCAGGGGTGACTCTAGACTTTGTTAGTACGATATGGGTATCAAATGAAATGTGTTAATGATTATTTTTAAAAGGGAGTGGGCCTTCGTTCTATAGGTGTTCGGCTTTTCGAGATATCGCCATAAAGGTGGACCAGGGGTGACTTTAGAATATGTTTGTGCGATATGGGTATCAAACGAAAGGTGTTAATGAGTATTTTAAAAGGGAGTGGGCCTTAGTTCTATAGGTGGACGCCGTTTCGAAATATCGCCAGAAAGGTGGACCAGGGGTGACCCTAGAATGTGTTTGTACGATATGGGTATCAAATTATAGGTATTAATGAGGGTTTTAAAAGGGAGTGGTGGTTGTTGTATAGGTGGTCGCATTTTCGAAATATCGACATAAAGGTGGACCAGGGGTGACTCTAGAATTTGTTTGTACAATATGGGTATCAAAAGAAAGGTGTTAATGAGTATTTTAAAAGGGAGTAATCCTTAGTTTCATAGGTGGACGCCGTTTCGAGATATCGCCTTAAAGGTGGACCAGGGGTGACTCTAGAATGTGTTTGTACGATATGGGTAGCAAATTAAAGGTATTAATGAGGGTTTTAAAAGGGAGTGGTGGTTGTTGTATAGGTGGTCGCATTTTCGAAATATCGCCATAAAGGTGGACCAGGGGTGACTCTAGAATTTGTTTGTACAATATGGGTATCAAAAGAAAGGTGTTAATGAGTATTTTAAAAGGGAGTAATCCTTAGCGGCCACCGTGGTGTGATGGTAGCGTGCTCCGCCTATCACACCGTATGCCCTGGGTTCAACTCCCGGGCAAAGCAACATCAAAATTTTAGAAATAAGATTTTTCAATTAGAAGAAAATTTTTCTAAGCGGGGTCGCCCCTCGGCAGTGTTTGGCAAGCACTCCGGGTGTATTTCTGCCATGAAAAGCTTTCAGTGAAAACTCATCTGCTTTGCAGATGCCGTTCGGAGTCGGCATAAAACATGTAGGTCCCGTCCGGCCAATTTGTAGGGAAAATCAAGAGGAGCACGACGCAAATTGGAAGAGAAGCTCGGCCTTAGATCTCTTCGGAGGTTATCGCGCCTTACATTTATTTTTTTTTTATTTTTATTTTAAATCCTTAGTTTCATAGGTGGACGCCGTTTCGAGATATCGCCATAAAGGTGGGCCAGTGGTGACTCTAGAATTCGTTTGTGCAATATGGGTATAAAACAAAAGGAGTTAATGAGTAAAGGTGGACCAGGGGTGACTTTAGAATATATTTGTACGATATGGGTATCAAATGAAAGGTGTTAATGATTATTTTAAAAGGGAGTGGGCCTTAGTTCTATAGGTGGACGCCGTTTCGAAATATCGCCATAAAGGTGGACCAGGGGTGACTCTAGAATGTGTTTGTACGATATGGGTATCAAATTAGAGGTATTAATGATGGTTTTAAAAGGGAGTGGTGGTTGTTGTATAGGTGGTCGCATTTTCGAAATATCGCCATAAAGGTGGACCAGGGGTGACTCTAGAATTTGTTTGTACAATATGGGTATCAAAAGAAAGGTGTTAATGAGTATTTTTAAAGGGAGTAATCCTTAGTTTCATAGGTGGACGCCGTTTCGAGATATCGCCATAAAGGTGGGCCGGGGTGACTCTAGAATTTGTTTGTGCAATATGGGTATCAAACGAAAGGAGTTAATGAGTAGTTTAAAAGGGAGTGAGACTTAGTTCTATAGGTGGACGCCTTTTCGAGATATCGACATAAATGTGGACCACGGGTGACTCTAGAATGAGTTTGTACGATATGGGTATCAAATTAAAGGTATTAATGAGAGTTTTAAAAGGGAGTGGTGGTAGTTGTATATGTGAAGGCGTTTTCCAGATATCAACCAAAATGTGGACCAGGGTGACACAGAACATCATCTGTTGGATACCGCTAATTTATTTATATATATTATACCTGCCAAAAATTTAAGGGTTTTTTATTTCGCCCTGCAGAACTTTTTCATTTTCTTCTACTTAATATGGTAGGTGTCACAACCATTTTATAAAGTTTTTTCTAAAGTTATATTTCGCTTCAATAAAACAATCCAATTACCTTACCATGTTTCATCCCTTTTTTCGTATTTGGTATAGAATTATGGCATTTTTTTCATTTTTCGTAATTTTCGATATTGAAAAAGTGGGCGTGGTCATAGTCGGATTTCGTTCATTTTTCATACCAAGACAAAGTGAGTTCAAGTAAGCACGTGAACTAAGTTCATTAAAGATATGTCGATTTTTGCTCAAGTTATCGTGTTAACGGCCATGCGGAAGGAAAGACGGACGACTGTGTATAAAAACTGGGCGTGGCATCAACCGATTTCGCCCATTTTCACAGAAAAGAGTTAACGTCATAAAATCTATGCCCCTACCAAATTTCAAAAGGATTGGTAAATTTTTGTTCGACTTATGGCATTAAAAGTATCCTAGATAAATTAAATGAAAAAGGGCGGAGCCACGCCCATTTTGAAATTTTCTTTTATTTTTGTATTTTGTTGCACTATATCATTACTGGAGTTGAATGTTGACATAATTTACTTATATACTGTAAAGATATTAAATTTTTTGTTAAAATTTTACTTTAAAAAAATTTTTCCTCCGATTTTGCTAATTTTCATTAAGCATACATATAGTAACAGAAGTAACGTTTCTGCCAAATTTCATCATGATATCTTCAACGACTGCCAAATTACAGCTTACAAAACTTCTAAATTACCTTCTTTTAAAAGTGGGCGGTGCCACGCCCATTGTCCAAAATTTTACTAATTTTCTATTCTGCGTGCATATAATTACTGGAACTGAATGGTGACATAAGTTACTTATATACTGTAAAGATATTAAATTTTTTGTTAAAATTTTACTTTAAAAAAAAATTTTTTTTAAAAAAGGGCGTGGTCCTTCTCCGATTTTGTTAATTTTTATTTAGCGTACATATGGTAATAGGAGTAACGTTCCTGCCAAATTTCATCATGATATCTTCAACGAGTGCCAAATTACAGCTTGCAAAATTTTAAATTACCTTCTTTTAAAAGTGGGCGGTGCCACGCCCATTGTCCAACATTTTAATAATTTTCTATTCTGCGTCATAAGTTAAACCCACCTACCAAGTTTCATCGCTTTATCTGTCTTTGGTAATGTATTATCGCACTTTATCGGTTTTTCGAAGTTTTCGATATCGAAAAAGTGGGCGTGGTTATAGTCCGATATCGTTCATTTTAAATACCGATCTGAGATGAGTACTCAGGAACCTACATACCAAATTTCATCAATATACCTCAAAATTTACTCAAGTTATTGTGTTAACGGACGGACGGACGGACGGACGGACGGACATGGCTCAATCAAATTTTTTTTCGTTCCTGATGATTTTGCCCACTTTTTCGATATCGAAAATTTCGAAAAACCGAAAAATTGCGATAATTCATTACAAAAGAGAGATAAAGCGACGAAACTTGGTAGATGAGTTGAACTTATGACGCAGAATAGAAAATTAGTAAAATTTTGGACAATGGGCGTGGCACCGCCCACTTTTAAAAGAAGGTAATTTAGAAGTTTTGCATGCTGTAATTTGGCAGTCGTTGAAGATATCATGATGAAATTTGGCAGGAACGTTACTTTTGTTACTATATGTATGCTTAATAAAAATTAGCAAAATCGGAGAAGGACCACGCCCACTTTAAAAAAAAATTTTTTTTAAGTAAAATTTTAACATAAAATTTGATATCTTTACAGTATATAAGTAAATTATGTCAACATTCAACTCCAGTAATGATATAGTGCAACAAAATACAAAAATAAAAGAAAATTTTAAAATGGGCGTGGCTCCGCCCTTTTTCATTTAATTTGTCTAGGATACTTTTAACGCCATAAGTCGAACAAAAATTAACCACTCCTTTTGAAATTTGGTAGGGGCATAGATTTTATGACGTTAACTCTTTTCTGTGAAAATGGGCGAAATCGGTTGATGCCACGCCCATTCTTTATACACAGTCGTCCGTCTGTCCTTCCGCATGGCCTTTAACACGATAACTTGAGCAAAAATCGACATATCTTTAATGAACTTAGTTCACGTGCTTACTTGAACTCACTTTATCTTGTACGAAAAATGAACGAAATCCGACTATGACCACGCCCAATTTTTCGATATCGAAATTACGAAAAATGAAAAAATGCCATAATTCTATACCAAATTAGAAAAAAGGGATGAAACATGGTAAGGTAATTGGATTGTTTTATTGAAGCGAAATATAACCTTAGAAAAAAACTTATAAAATGGATGTGACACCTACCATATTAAGTAGAAGAAAATGAAAAAGTTCTGCAGGGCGAAATAAAAAACCCTTAAAATCTTGGCAGGTATTATATATATAAATAAAATAGCGGTATCCAACAGATGATGTTCTGGGTCACCCTGGTCCACATTTTGGTCGATATCTGGAAAACGCCTTCACATATACAACTACCACCACTCCCTTTTAAAACTCTCATTAATACCTTTAATTTGATACCCATATTGTACAAACTCATTCTAGAGTCACCCCTGGTCCACCTTTATGTCGACATCTCGAAAAGGCGTCCACCTATAGAACTAAGGCTCACTCCCTTTTAAAATACTCATTAACTCCTTTCGTTTGATACCCATATTGCACAAACGAATTCTAGAGTCACCCCTGGCTCACCTTTATGGCGATATCTCGAAACGACGTCCACCTATGGAACTAAGGATTACTCCCTTTTAAAATACTCATTAACACCTTTCTTTTGATACCCATATTGTACAAACAAATTCTAGAGTCACCCCTGGTCCACCTTTATGGCGATATTTCGAAGATGCGACCACCTATACAACACCCACCACTCCCTTTTAAAACCATCATTAATACCTTTAATTTGATACCCATATCGTACAAACACATTCTAGAGTCACCCTTGGTCCACCTTTATGGCGATATTTTGAAACGGCGTCCACCTATAGAACTAAGGCCCACTCCCTTTTAAAATACTCATTAACACCTTTCATTTGATACCCATATCGTACAAACATATTCTAAAGTCACCCCTGGTCCACCTTTACTCATTAACTCCTTTCGTTTAATACCCATATTGCACAAACGAATTCTAGAGTCACCCCTGGCCCACCTTTATGGCGATATCTCGAAACGGCGTCCACCTATAGAACTAAGGATTACTCCCTTTTAAAATACTCATTAACACCTTTCTTTTGATACCCATATTGTACAAACAAATTCTAGAGTCACCCCTGATCTACCTTTATGGCGATATTTCGAAAATGCGACCACCTATACAACAACCACGACTCCCTTTTAAAACCCTCATTAATACCTTTAATTTGATACCCATATCGTACAAACACATTCTAGAGTCACTCCTGGTCCACCTTTATGGCGATATTTCGAAACAGCATCCACCTATAGAACTAAGGCCCACTCCCTTTTAAAATACTCATTAACACCATTCGTTTGATGCCCATGTTGTACAAAAGAATTCTAGGGTCACCCCTGGCCCACCTTTGTGGCGATATCTCGAAACGGCGTGCACCTATGGAACTAGGGATTACTCTCTTTTAAAATACTCATTAACACCTTTAATTTGATACCCATATCGTACAAACGCATTCTAGAGTCAACCCTGATCCACCTATATGGCTATATCCCTAAATGGCGTCCACCTATAAAACTATGGCCCACTCCCTCATAAAATACTCTTTAATGCCTTTCATTTGATACACATGTCATACAAACACATTCCAGGGTTTCCCTCGGTTCATTTTCCTACATGGTTATTTTCCCTTATGTTGTCATCATAGCTCTCAACTGAGTACTTAATGTTCGGTTACACCCGAACTTAACCTTCCTTACTTGTTATTTTTTATTTATGTACGTACGTATGTACCTGCACATACACCTTGCTTTACCGTAGTTTGGAGCATTTTTCACAATGCTTCTGAAACAATGAGTATGTATGTTATTTATATACAATTAGTATTAGTTTTTATACTCAGTTGAGCAGAGCTCACAGAGTATATTAACTTTGATTGGATAACGGTTGGTTGTACAGGTATAAAGGAATCGATATAGATATAGACTTCCATATATCAAAATGATCAGTATCGAAAAAAAATTCGATTGAGCCATGTCCGTCCGTCCGTCCGTCCGTCTGTCCGTTAACACGATAACTTGAGTAAATTTTGAGGTATCTTGATGAAATTTGGTATGCAGGTTCCTGGGCACTCATCTCAGATCGCTATTTAAAATGAAAGATATCGGACAATAACCACGCCCACTTTTTCGATATCGAAAATTTCGAAAAATCGAAAAAGTGCGATAATTCATTACCAAATACGGATTAAGCGATGAAACTTGATATGTGAGTTGAACTTATGACGCAGAATAGAAAACTAGTAAAATTTTGGACAATGGGCGTGGCACCGCCCACTTTTAAAAGAAGGTAATTTAGAAGTTTTGCAAGCTGTAATTTGGCAGTCGTTGAAGATATCATGATGAAATTTGGCAGGAACGTTACTCTTATTACTATATGTCGGCTTAATAAAAATTAGCAAAATCGGAGAACGACCACACCCACTTTTTAAAAATTTTTTTTTTTTAATTCAAATTTTAAAAGAAAAGTTAATATCATTACAGTATATAAGTAAATTATGTCAACATTCAACTCCAGTAATGATATGTTGCAACAAAATACAAAAATAAAAGAAAATTTTAAAATGGGCGTGGCTCCGCCCTTTTTCTTTAATTTGTCTAGGATACTTTTAATGCCATAAGTCGAACAAAAATTTACCAATACTTGTGAAATTTGGTAGAGGCCCAGTTTTTATACTCAGTTGACCGTCTGTCCTTCCGCTCGGCCCTTAACACGATAATTTGAGCAAAAATCGATATATCTTTACTAAACTCAGTTCACGTACTTATCTGAACTCACTTTATCTTGGTATAAAAAATGACCGAAATCCGACTATGACCACGCCCACTTTTTCGATATCGAAAATTACGAAAAATGAAAAAAATGCCATAATTATATACCAAATACGAAAAAGGGATGAAACATGGTAATTGTATTGGTCTATTGACGCAAAATATAACTTTAGAAAAAAACTTGGTAAAATGGGTGTGACACCTACCATATTAAGTAGAAGAAAATGAAAAAGTTTTGCAGGGCGAAATCAAAAGCCCTTGGAATCTTGGAAGGAATACTGTTCGTGGTATTACATATATAAATAAATTTGCGGTACCCGACAGATGGTGTTCTGGATCACCCTGGTCCACATTTTGGTCGATATCTCGAAAACGCCTTCATATATACAACTAAGGGCTACTCCCTTTTAAAACCCTCATTAATACCTTTAATTTGATACCCATATCGTAAAAACACATTCTAGAGTCACCCCTGGTCCACGTTTATGGCGATATCTCGAAAAGGCGTCCACATATAGAACTAAGGCCCACTCCTTTTTAAAATACTCATTAACACCTTTCATTTGATACCCATATCGTACAAAAAAATTCTAGAGTCACCCCTGGCCCACCTTTATGGCGATATCTCGAAAAGGCATCCACCCATATAACTAAGGCCCACTCCCTTTTAAAATACTCATTAACACCTTTCATTTGATACCCATATCGTACAAACAAATTCTAGAGTCACCCCTGGTCCACCTTTATGGCGATATCTTGAAAAGGCGTCCACCTATAGAACTAAGGGCCACGCCCTTTTAAAATACTCATTAACACCTTTCATTTGATACCCATATCGTACAAAAAAACTCTAGAGTCACCCCTGGTCCACCTTTATGGCGATATCTTGAAAAGGCGTCCACCTATAGAACTAAGGCCCACGCCCTTTTAAAATACTCATTAACACCTTTCATTTGATACCCATATCGTACAAACAAATTCTAGAGTCACCCCTGGTCCACCTTTATGGCGATGTCTTGAAAAGGCGTCCACCTATAGAACTAAGGCCCACGCCCTTTTCAAATACTCTTTAATACCTTTCATTTGATACCCATATCGTACAAAATAAATTCTAGAGTCACCCCTGGTCCACCTTTATGGCGATATCTCGAAAAGGCGTCCACCTATAGAACTTAGGCCCAATCCCTTTTAAAATTATCATTAACACATTTCATTTGATACCCATATCGTACAAACAAATTCTAGAGTCAGGCCTGGTCCACCTTTATGGCGATATCCCTAAATGGCGTCCATCTATAGATCTATGGCCCACTTCCATTTTATACAACTGTCATTCAAACACATTCCAGGGTTACCCTAGGTTCTTTTTACAAAATGGTGATTTTCCCTTTCTTTGTCTTCACAGCTCTCAACTGAGTATGTAATGTTCGGTTACACCCGAACTTAACCTTCCTTACTTGTTATATATATATACACACTTTGTAAACCTTACATCAACAAAAGACTGAAATCGTAAATTTAAATGATAATGAATTATGAATAAATTCACTTGGTCTCTCTTCGCTACACTCCACTTCACTAAATAAAAAGATGGTTGTTTTTCTTTAAAACGTTATAATTTTCCAAATTCAATTTACACAGTTTATATTACTTTAATTACTATACTTTAATTTCAAACTTCAAAAACAAACGCATATGTTTAAAAGAATTGAATATGGATGTTGTTGGATGGCGATGTCCCTTCGTGGGTGTTGGCACCTTCCAATTCGCCGCGCACGGCCTCGCGTAAGGATGGCGCGTTCCGCCGTCTAATTGGGGATGTAGGCGGCTTAAACATCCTGCCCGCCCTGCAGGGAGGTGCTAGTGAGTTCCTTCTGCAGTTCCTGCAGGGCGCGGATGGTCGTATCTAAGGCGCGACTGGTGTTGCGCCGTTTGTAGGCCTTGTGAAGTGCGCGCGATCGTGCGCCTGGCCGTCCGCTCCGTTTTGGGGGTTGCCGCGGATTTGGTTGCCGGGTGCGCCTTTTGTGCCCTACAGGCGCAGGTGGACTTCTTCTCTCTCTTCTTCTTCGGTGATGCCGGTTTTCGTGGTACTCCCCCTTTTTTAATGTTGGGGCTTTGTGCTGCCCTCGTCGTCCTTTCGGCCCCTCGTGTAGGAGGGTGTGATGCGCTCGGGAGTCGCATTCACCCGTTGTATGTGTGAGGGCTAGGCAATTGTAACAATAACCCTGGGCCCTGGCCACTGTTACACGCTGCGGTGGCCGCATTGCCTTAAAAGCCGGGCAGGTCCGCAGAGCGTGGTAGCGGTGGCAGATCCGACACTGAAGGCAGTTGTCGGTCTCTGCTGTGGGAGCCAGTGGACATGCTGGTCGAGATGCCATGATGGTGTCGTCCTGAAAGTACAAGAGCAGAGAGAGAAACGAGAAGTAGTTGGATACAGCGGATGATATGGAAATTTAATTATACAGGGGAAACGTATATAAGTTAGAGCGCTGTGCTCGAAGAGTGCTCCATTGGAAGAAAGCACAGTTTAACTAAGAGGCGCATGACAAGCCCATTTTGGGTGCGAACCTCTACAACCCGAACATGGTTGTCAGGTCCAAGGCGAACGTTCTCGATTCGTCCCAGACGCCACTCGGTGGGTGGGAGTGAATCTTCTCTAATTACGACGAGGTCGCCTGGTTGAGGATTTCGCTGTGGCGTTTGCCATATATAGCGTTTCTGAAGGTCCTTCAGATAATCTTCTTTCCAGCGTCGACTGAATTGGTGATGAAGCGATTTGAGCTTTTCCCATCGATTTATCCAGGAGAGGTCTTCCGCGTTTGGCTCAGGAATGGCTAATAGCGGTGCACCTCGCAGGAAGTGGCCCGGAGTGAGCGCTGTGAAGTCAGCTGGGCCCTGGGATAGTGAGGTTAGAGGCCTCGAATTGAGAACTGCTTCAATACGCACCAACAGCGTCGTGAATTCTTCGAATGTAAACTTGTGGGATGCAGCGGTTTTATTTCTTCACACTGTCTGCGGAGCATTCGTTAAGAAATTTAACGAAGTCGCGTTCGAGTGCGCGCTGAGCGCCAATGAACGTTTTACCATTGTCGCTCATCATTTTTGAGGGATAACCTCTTCTTAAAAAAAATCACAAACACTTTTCACTTATATATACGTGTAAATATACGTGTGGAAATAAACGTGTATTTGTAAATTTTTGGTATATATAGGTATGTATATATTAGAAAATAATAATACTTTGAGGTTTGTAGGGATATTTTTTGAAAAGTTCCTATAGGGACGAAAATATCTCAAACTTAGTTTTGTACGACAGAATAAGTACAGATGTACATGCTCAATATACAAACGTATGTATATATGTTTGTTTGTGCGAACGTATGCACGTGAATAAAGGAGCTTCTCTGTTTATGTTTACAAACAGAAGAGTTTGTTTTGATTCGCTTCTTGGTCGCTTTAATGTCGCGCTTCTTTGTGAAGCTGAGTGCGCTTGATTGCACTGTTGGGAGAGTGCAGCAAAGAACGATGAAAAACTTGCAAGTATGAGAGAGGTTGAGAACTTTGATCAGCAGTACACAGCTCTCGTTGCTAATGTAGCTATATGTGCTGGGAGAATGTCGCTGGAAGAGCGACTCGAACGTGTGAGTAAACACGTATGATGTTCTTTGAGTGGAGAAATAGGAATGTTGGAAAAGCAACTTGAAATTATTTGTACATGTATGTAAGTATGTACATACGCATGAATATTAAACTTTTCTATATGCTGCGAAGCAGAAAAAAATGATTTGGAAGTTGAACTGTATCGACAAGTTCAACGCTCTGTGCGAACAACGGGGTTAACTCAGCTGTAGAAGAAGTTTTTGCTGATGTTGTTCTTGCACAGTGGGTTTGAGTAGGCAAGTAAACTGCAATTTTTTGTTGGTTAAATACCACTAGAAGAATGTATACATATATATATATATATATATATATATATAATTGGCGGATTTTGCCTATTGGTATAGCGGAATATTTTCTACCAATTTTTGGTTGCAAAAAAGTTGCAGTAAAACCAACGGTAAGAAAATTTCGGCAATATTCATGTATATATGTGGAAATATATATATGTTTTTGAAGTTTACAAAAATAATATAACTTTGCGGAAAAAAGTTGTATTATTTTCTGGTATTTTTTTTTTTTTGGAAAAAAAAAACTGCCTACTCACCAATTCTTGTATGTACTGCTTCTTATTGTGTTGTTGTTGATTGTTGCTGATGATTAGCTGGCTGCTTGCTGCTGATTGGCTGCTGGGTGGGTAAAGGTGATTTTGGTGATTGCAAACCTTTCCTTCTTTTGTTTTTTAAAACTTTAAATTTTTCCGCAATTTTTTGAATTTGTATTTTTTTTCTCTCAAAATTTTCAGAAAATTATTATTTTTTTTCTTTAAAAAGGGGTGTGCACCAAAACACGATTTTTTTTTTGTAAATATTAGTGTATATTTATTGCTTTTTAGCCAAGCACTTTGAAATTCCTTTTTATTTTGTCACTTTTTCGACTGAAGATTTTCGAACTCAATTCAGTTAGTCCAAAATTTTTTCTCTTTTTTGAAAACGTTCAATTGTTGTTTGTGCTGTGTTTTTTTTTCAAAAAATTGTTTATTCCAAATTTTTTTGCAATGTTCTTGTTTTTTTTCTGAACTCAATTTACTCAATTTTTTTGCAATATGTATGTAGCTATGTACATATGTGTATATTTTGAACACCCTGTCACTTTTATTTTACACTTTTGTGTAGTTTTGTTTTAAATTTTTTATTTTAGTTTTTTACACGATGGCCCTTCGTGGGTGTTGGCACCTTCCAATTCGCGCGCACGGCCTCGCGTAAGAATGGCGCGTGCCGCCGTCTAATTGGGGATGTAGGCGGCTTAAACAAATTATATTTAGTAGTTTAGGTTTTAGGCCTTAACAGCCGTAATAATAAATAAATAAAAAACGATTAATTTTAAACCAATTTTTATAAAGCATTTCTATTATTTTTGATTTGGTCTCTTATATAACTAGCAATATTTCCTATTCTGTGATTTTCCACGTTTTCTACATTTATCACGTTCACTTCTTCCGGTTCAATTTCTGAACTGGGAGGATTTTCAACATTGAATATTAAACAAGTATTGTGCAGAGCAGAACAAACATTAAGTATTTGCACCACTTTTGTTGGAGCATAATGCAACCCTCCTCTGAATCCAAAACGCAGCGAAATCTACCTTTCAATACACCAAAAACTCTCTCAATTAGCGATCTTCCCTTTCAATGTTTTTGATTGAAAAAATTGTCTCCGAAATCCTCCGTAGAATTCCTATATGGGGTAAGAAGCCATGGTTCCAATGGTTATCCTGAGTCAGATAACAAAAACATAAAGGTATTTTTAGCTGAATAGAATTCATTACCATTTATTATTGTATAATGTTATATATATATACCTAACTAACATAACATAACTAACTATGTTAATGCGTGTATGCTACCACTACATTAAAGTTATATATAAAAAAGCTTACCGAGAATTCGTTGGCTTCCCAAGGCAGTCGGTTCTATGTACCGGAGCGACTCGGGATTTTTCCCGACCAAGGACTGTCATTTCAGTGTAACCCCATTTAATTTGTTCCGTCCCCCCCACAAATCGTCATCCTCCCAGCAGCTTCTTGAAGCGGGACTGCTCCATATTCTCTTGCCCCGGAAAGGTATGGAATTCAATCCGGGCCCGTCTCCTAACCCCGGTCCTGAGAAATGGTTTTGCTGCGTCTGTCGGAAAAAAAATCTTTTTAGAACGGTCATACTCTTGTCAGTGTTTCTCGTGCAAGGGATGGTTGCTTCGGACAGGTCTTTCTGGGCTAGATCCCAAAACCCGAAGTCCACGTAACTTTTATAATTCTTTTGTGGCTCCTTGCTGTTCACGCCCAAGGACGTCCCGTAGTCTACGCCTTAGCGCCCCCCACTACCTTCCAGCAGCCCTGCTGCTCAGCAAGCCACAACTAGTACCCACTGCTGCTCGCGCCCCACGGCACCACCAACTCATAGGGCCACTCCAACTCATAGCTACAACATCCGTAGTAGAGTCGGGAGCAATGCCGAGCATCAGCCCCTGCCCCCGTCTTCTTGCCCTCTCTGTTCCGGCAGCCAACGTGTAGGTCAGGGAAACAGACCCTTAGTCCCTACCTCCTTTTGCACCGTTTGCCAGCACAAAATATATATGTTTTCGACATCCGCCCAATGCAGCTCCTGCCTTGGACGGTGCTTCCTAGATGTTCTGGTCTACGCGACGGCAACCCCCGACGGATTTCATAGCGCCATGTTGCCAGCCCGCAAACCCAAACACACCGGGTACCCCAATGCTTAGCCAAGGATGAGAGTCCCAGGGCCATACAGCAGTTTCGTACTAGCCTTTCACAACCCAGGCGTAGTCACCCGTCACTTACTCCCAGAGTGACGACGTTTCCCCCGTTGCACTTCAGAATTCTGCAGTTAAACTGTAATGGATTAACGGGGAAGATCACGGAGATAGTCGATTTCATGAAGCGGCACAACAGCCGCATTGCTGCGATTCAAGAGACTAAACTCACAGCAAGATCTGCTCTGCAGACTTGTTCTGGGTATAATGTCCACAGAAAAGATCGCGAGAGCGGAAATGGAGGTGGCCTCGCCGTTTCTTAGACCGTCAAGGCTTCTCTGTCTTGTCAGGCGATGCAAACCCAGAAATCAAAAAACATCTACTACCTCCTGCGACCTGCTGCCACAGTGGATACCACCCTAATATCAGCGCCTTACTCACTGGCAATAATTGCATTATCTTAGGCGATTTCAATGCCCATCACGATCTATGGCATTCAAACTTGCAGGCAAACAGTAGGGGTGAGATGTTGGCGGATCAAATAGAAGAAACGAGTTTCTGCACGATTAACGGATACGCCCCCACACGTATGGTAGGAAGCTGTCACACTTCGCCGGATATATCAATCGTGAGCGCAGGAGTCTTAAACTGCGTCAACTGGCAGTCGATGGTAACATTGGCATCCGACCACCTGCCTATACTTATTTCGCTCGAGCGTCACATAAAAACGCACTTTCATAAACTTTAAAAAAGGAAAGTTGGATGAATACAAATCCTTTACAGACAACAGCTTTGCTGCCCTCCCTATCCCGACTGATGCTCGCCAAGGGGAGCGTGCTTTCCGCAAGGTCATTGAATCCGCCTCGGCTCGCTTTTTCCCGCCGGTAGAAATTCCGAAATTCGGCCTCGTTTTCCGGCGGAGGCCGCGAATTTAGCGAGAGAACGTGACCTTATAAGAGAGCTCGATCCCGCGACGCCCAAATAAGGGATATAAAACAACGCATCAGACTGCTTGTGGATGAACACAAGCGGGCGAAATGGAAGAAGCACCTACGCGGTTGTAACCTCTCTGCCGGTGTAGGTAAGCTTTCGTCCACCGTAAGAATCCGTCTAAGCACAATGACAAAATTTCCATCGCCATTGGCAATAAAGTGCTGTCGGGATGCGAAAAAATGCGCGAACGCTTTCTGCCGACAATATATAACACATTCTACGGTCGACAAAGGTACACGGAGGGCCAACAGACACGCATATTACATAAATTCAGCGCGTCTCCAATTACCATCACCGCCAAAGAGGTTGAGGATGCCATCGGTCATGCTAAACCATCAAAAGCAGTGTGCCAGACGGCATAGCCATGCCGATGCTTCAAATCCTAGGGAAAGAGGGTTTCAAATATTTAGCGCAGGTCTTCAACCTCTCTCTTTCCACCTTCATCATTCCCGAAAAATGGAAACTGGCCAAGGTGGTTGCGCTACTAAACCCTGGGAAACCAGCTAACATAGGAGAATCATATCGCCCGATATCTCTCCTATCGCCAGTAGCCAAGACGCTTGAAGCCATTTTGCTCCCCTACTTCAAAGCAAATTTGCAACTAGCCTGTCATCAGCATGGCTTTAGAAAACTCCATAGCACTACCACCGCACTAAATGCCATTAGCACCCAGAAAAATTGCGGTTTAAATCAAAAACCCCACCATAGAACAGTATTCGTTGCGCTAGACTTATCAAAAGCTTTTTATACGGTCAACCTTGGCACGTTACTGCAAGCCCTGGAAGGGTCTACCCTTCCCCCATGTCTTAAAAGGTGGACCGCAAATTATTTGGGTGGTCGGCAGGCATCGGTGCATTTAGAAACGAAACATCAAAACCCAGAAGAATTAAACAAGGAGTGCCACAGGGTGGTGTCCTATCCCCAATTTTTTGCAACTTCTACATATAGAAACTACCTTCGCCACCAGAAGGAGTAACTATCGTTTCCTACGCCGATGACTGCACAATAATGGCCACAGGCACAGGCCCACAGATCGGTGAGCTTTGTAAAAGAATAAACGGCTATCTCCCTGATCTGTCCAGTTTTTTCGCCTCGCGAAACCTGGCATTATCACTGACTAAATCCTTCGCGACCTTATTTACAACATGGACGTCCCAAATGTCGACCATTCTGAACATCCACGTCGATGGCACTACGCTACCGACTGTCCCACACCCCAAAATTTTGGGTGTGACGTTTGATCAGGATCTACATTTTGGTGAGCATGTATCCCCAATTGTACCGAAAATCCAGATCCGTAACAGCATCCTCAAATCTCTTGCTGGCAGTACTTGGGGAAAAGACAAAAAAACGCTCATTACCACTTACAAAGCAATTGGCCAGCCGATTGCATGCTACGCGTCCCCTATATGGTCGCCAAGCCTAAAAATTACCCACTGGAAGAAGCTACAGGCCTGCCAAAATACTGTTCTCAGAACCGCCACGGGCTGTCTTCTTATGTCCCCAGAACACCATCTGCATAATGAGGCGAAAATACTCCCCATCAGGGAGAGAAAAGGGATGCTAACTAAACAGTTCCTGTTGAATACCCAGAAACCTGGGCATCCTGGGAACCTGGGAACGCACACTCCCCAGGGAAACGCGAGTCACTCTAGCTCAACTTCGATCTGGATACTGTAACAGGTTAAACTTACCTGTCCAGAATCAACCCCGACATACAAAATGTATGCCCTGCTTGCAATGTGTCCCCACTGTTGGCAACTCAAGTATATGATATTGACATTTGAAGATACATGGCAAGCATACATGTGAAGCTATGTTAGTTAACATAGATAATATTCTAGAATGTTCTACATTGCATGACCAAAGGAAATTGCAATATTCATTATAGCAATGTTAAGTTTATATGCTATGTAAAAACTCAACATTGAACGTTTTATTTAGTTATTTTGTAACGCCGGTGTGACAAGATTGCGCAAAGTGAATAAAATAAGAAAAGCTAAAATAAATTGATAAACAAAATCAATAAGTTTAATTAAATAACTAATGTACTGATGTGTTGTTGTCTCTGTACGATAGTGTACAAAGTGTTTGTTTAATTGGATTATTGAAAAGAAAATTGGTTGCTAGAAAAGAAATCTTGGCTGCTGTTGTTGTTTCTGCTGCATAGGATTGCGGTGTCCTGGTTTTGTGCTGAAAAGAAAGATTTTAATAGGTTATGGGCCCAGTCCATGCCTAGGAACTGCAGATAAATATCAATACAATTTATAAATAGAAATGGAGAAAGGTAAGCGCAATATTAAACCATTTGATTGGGAAAAATATTCCATATGGAAATTTCGCGTCAGAGCACTTTTAAGTGAAAATGACGCACTCCAAGTTGTTGATCGAAATGGTGAAAAAACGGATGAGTGGGAGAAACTAAATAGATGAGCTAAAAGTGTGATTATAGAGTATCTATGTGATTCCTTTCTTGGTTTTGGTAAAAGCGAAAGCAGTGCTAGAAAAATTTTCAAAAATTTGGATGCAATATATGAAAGGGAAAGCTTAGCTTCACAGCTCTCTATACGTAAACAGTTATTATCATTAAAACTAAAGGGTGAAACAACATTGCTAAATCATTTTAATACATTTGATAATTTAGTAACAGAATTGCTGGTATAGCTCAAGTGGATGAAATGGATAAAATATCCCATTTGTTTTTAACCCTACCTTCCCCATATGATGGGATTATTACCGCGATTGAAACTTTGTCTGAAAGCAATTTGACTTTAGCGTTCATGAAGAACAGATTATTAGATCAGGAAATTAAATTAAAGCAATCTTGCAAGGACACTAGTCTTAAAGTTTTGCAAGCGACTAGAAACGAAAATAAACATGCAATAACAAAACACAGAAATCAAAATTGTTAAAAGAACAAATACAAATTTAATAAAACTAAATTTAATAGTAAACTAAAATGTTTTCACTGTGGCCAAGCAGGACATATAAAAAGGAATTGCTTTATATATAAAAAAGAAAAAGGTGGAGAAGTTAGTCAGGCAAGCCACAAACAAGTGCAAATGGTGTCTATTCAACCAGAGTCAGGCCAGTCAGGCTTTGTGTTTATGCTAAAACGTGCGTGTTATGCAAACGACAATACTTCTTTTCTCTTGGACTCCGGAGCGTCAGATCATATAATTAATGACGAAAATCTTTTTACCATTTTTACGTATTTGGATTCACCTATCAAAATCTCTGTGGCAAAATGTGGTGAATTTATATATGCATCAAAGAAAGGAGAAATTGAGCTATGTAGTAGTACTCAAGCTAAAATATGTTTAAAGGAGGTATTGTTCTGCCCTGAGGTTCCTCACAATCTAATATCTGTTAAAAAGATGCAGGATGCTGGTTTGACAGTTATGTTTCATCCAGGAGGTGTAATGATCAATAAAGGTCATACAACTATTATGGAGGGTAAATATAGTAACAATGTTCTTATTGTTAATTTTAATTTACCAAATAGGGCATACGTATCGACTGCAAATAAGAATAATTATAGTTTGTGGCATGAGAGGTTAGGTCATATGAGTAAAGGTAAATTTATAGAAATGAAATCAAAGAAAATGGTTGATAACATTGAGTTAATTGAAAATATACAACCTAATGACGATTTATGTGAGGTATGTATAAAAGGAATACAGGCTAGGCTAAGTTTTGAAAAATACAAGAACAAAGAACACATAAATAGACCGTTGTTCGTAGTTCATTCGGATGTATGTGGACCGATATCACCTTCAACTATGAATAAAAGAAATTACTATGTAATTTTTGTTGACGAATATACCCATTACTGTGTTACATATTTACTAACTTATAAGTCTGATGTTTTTGCTACCTTTAAAGACTTCCTTGCGAAAAGTGAAGCACATTTTAACCTTAAAGTTGTAAATTTATATACTGATAACGGAGGAGAATATTTGTCGAATGAAATGAGGGAGTTCTGTGTTCAAAAAGGCATTAGTTACCATTTAACAGTTCCGCATACCCCGCAATTGAATGGTGTATCCGAAAGGATGATTAGATCTATAACCGAAAAAGCTCGTTCTTTGGTTATAGGAGCTAAATTACCAAAATTTTTCTGGGGCGAAGCTGTATTGACAGCTACATATTTAACTTATAGAAGCCGAAGTAATGCATTGAGAGAACGCAATAAAACACCATATGAAATGTGGCATAATAAAAAGCCGAGTCTGAAATATTTAAAAGTTTTTGGTTCAACAGTATACGTTCATAAAAAAATAAGAAAAGGAAAGTTTGATGAAAAATCATGGAAAGCTATACTGGTAGGATATGAACCAAATGGTTATAAGGTGTGGGATACGAAAACTGGAAAATTTGAGCTTGCTAGAGATAACATTGTTGATGAAGCAAATATGATTAATTCTAGAGCTGTGTTTGACCATAAGAATGCTGAATTAAATAATGAAGAAAGCATGGTTGATATTGGAAACGAGATTACACTCCCGGATATGGGTACTTCCTCAGGTATCTGTGAGAATAAAACTGAAAATAAGAAAAATAATAAACAGTTAGATGAACAGCCTAGAAATATGGTAACGGAAGAATTAAATGCCGATCCAGTTTCGACTGGTGATACTATATGTGAAGATATAGGTGAACCAGGTAATGATAAACTGTTGACAAATATAAGAAAAAGTGATAGGTCAAAAGATAAACCACAGATTTCATATAAAGATCTTTTGGAAAATTGTATTATGAATGCTCAGTCTTCTATAGAGAATACCCCTCTTTCTTTTGATGAGATAAAATATAGAAGTGATAAGAAAAGTTGGGAAGAAGCAATTAGGGATGAGCTAGACTCCCATTTGATTAACGAAACGTGGTCATTGGTTAAGATACCAGATAACAAAAATATAGTAGATTGTAGATGGGTATTTACAATTAAGCAAAATGAAGTCGGCGAACCAATTAAGTATAAAGCAAGGCTTGTTGCGCGTGGATTTACGCAAGAATACTTGATTGATTATGATGAAACATTTGCGCCAGTTGCTCCAATTTCGAGTTTTAGGCTTATGATGTCTTTTTCAAATCAATATGGATTGAAAGAACATCATATGGATGTAAAAACTGCATTTTTGAATGGCGTTTTAAAAGAAGAAATATACATGACAGTTCCTCAAGGAGTAGATTGTGAAAAAGATAAAGTATGTAAGTTGAATAAAGCTATTTATGGGCTAAAGCAAGCTGCTAGATGTTGGTTCGAGGTATTTGAACAAGCTTTAAAAGAAATTGGTTTCATAAATTCGCCTGTGGATCGATGTATTCATTTTTTTATTTATTTATTTAATTATTTAAAGTCAACTAACAAGAGTGGTCGACTAACAAAATACAAAGGAAAGTAACATAAAAAAAAGATAGCGTAAAAATATATACAAGTATAGAATTAAAAATGGAATAAATTAAAAATTTACAATTTCTTTTAACATTGAACAAGAACTAAAATTAAACTATCATTACAAAAAAACAAATAAACTTTAAGATATCAGTTGAGACTGAAAAGTATACCATTGCGTAAGGCAACAAACGAACATTCGATACTAATTCAATTATACAAGTCGTTATAGTACGAGCACCAAACACGTATAGGATCATTTTTGCCAAAATTTCTACGACACAGGGGTAAATGGAAGGGCACGTAGTGTCTGGACGTTCTAGCAGGAACTGCAAAGCTCAATCGACTTAGCAGCTCAGAGGAGTCAACCTCACCTAGAATTAGCTTATGCAGGAATATTACCCCGAGTAATATTCTACGATTTTCCAGAGTTGGCAAATTAATGAGAAGAAGTCTACTTCTATAAGACGGAAGATGAAGATTTGAGTCCCAGTTAAAGGCCCGTAGAGCAAAAATTAAAAATTGTTTCTGCACAGACTCAATACGCTTTATATGAGTAATATATAATGGACACCAAACACACGAGCAATACTCAAGTATTGGGCGGACCAGCGAAGTGTAGAGGACTTTGGTCAGATACGGATCCTTGAACTCCTTAGCCCAGCGTTTCACAAAACCAAGGGTACCCATTGCTTTATTAGTAATAGCTGAAATATGTGAGTTGAAGCTCAGTTTCGAGTCAAACAGAACCCCTAAATCGTTAATCGAAGATATACGCTCCATAAGAGTGCCATAAAGTGCATAAGACGACAGTACAGGCTTCACGCGATGAAATGTCATGAACTTACATTTGGAACAGTTTAGAACTAATGCATTTATTGTACACCAGCGTTGAAATGAGTCCAAATCAACCTGAAGTAGATTTGAGCGAGTTAACTCCGAAGGCAAGCATGTATAGCAAATTTTTACATCATCGGCATACATTAGAGCTCGTGAATGATTCAAAATTTGTGGCAGATCATTTATAGAAAGAGTAAAAAGCAATGGGCCTAAATGACTGCCCTGAGGTACACCAGAGGTAACATGAATTGATTTTGAAATAATATTTTTATAAAGCACCTTTTGGGTTCTATTAGAAAGATAGCTTGAGAGCCATGAAGTCAGACTCTTCGGAAAGCCCAGTAAATCAAGCTTCAGAATCAGAAGTTCGTGATTCACTGAATCAAAAGCTTTACTAAAATCCGTATAAATCACATCAGTTTGCTTGCAAGCCAAAAAACCATCCCGAACTAAAGAGGTAAACTCAAGTAGGTTTGTGGTGGTTGACCTACATCTCACAAACCCATGCTGAAAGGGTGATAATATGGAAGTACACGAATGTTGAAGCTGACAGGTAATTATTTGTTCAAAGGTTTTAGGAATAGCTGAAAGCTTAGCAATTCCCCTATAATTCTCAATATTAGATCTACTACCCTTCTTGTGCAGAGGTATGATAAATGACTGTTTCCAAATTGATGGAAATGACGCCGATTGCAAAGATAAATTGAACAATTTTACGATCGGTTCTGTTAAGTTCACAGCACAGAACTTAAGCATACAGCCAGGAATACCATCGGGCCCTGGAGAAAAAATCGGTTTCAGAGCTAAAAAACTCTGAAGTACAGTGGCACTATCAATGACTGGATTGAGAATACAGTTAGAACTAACTATCTCGAACGGATAACTACCGGTTTGGGTACAGGTTGACGAATAGGTCGATTTGAAAAAGTCTGCGAATAAGTCGGCAATATCATGGTCAAGGCTAGCATTCTCGCCACCCAAAGACAAAGATGATGGAAATCCCGAAGATCTGCGCTTTGAATTAACAAACCCGTAAAATTTTTTAGGATTGTTAAAAAACTCGATTTTGCATCTTGTTAAATACGACTTGTAGCAGTTTTGATTCAGGCGTTGGAAATTGGAACGGGCAACTAAATATTTAGAGAAATCTTCAGAAGAACCAGATCTTTTAAAACGCTTATAGAGCCTCGATTTAATATTGTTCAGGTTAGCAAGTTGCCTCGAGAACCAAGGTGGTTTACTACTCTTAGCCTTAACAAAATGAACCGGAACGCAACGATTAATAAAGTCACTTAGGTAACTATAAAAAATAGACGTGGCAGCCTCAACATCAGTACAAGCATAAAGGTCAGACCAATCGTGGGAAGCTAACAGTTGATTAAGCAAATCAAAGTTAGCCTTTTTAAAACATCTCGAACGAGAACGACATAACACTTCCATGAAATTAATCGTAGGCAGTAAATTGTCCAGTGTAACCTCAAGTGTAGGGTGCAAGGGATCTTCAGGCAGGGATAAGGCAGGGATTCGACTGAGACCAGTACCTATTGAACTATCACCAAAAACTAAATCTAACAACTTATTTTTAGAGTTCACCACGTTATTAATCTGAACTAGCGGCAATTCCATAAGCGATCCAATGAAATCATGCTGAGTAACACGAGTCAAAAAGTTTGAATCATCGTTGCCAATCCAACTAACGTATGGTAAATTAAAGTCCCCAAGAACCACTAGGCGATCGTTATCACGCACACGAGAATGTAGGCTGTGGATAACTGCTTTATGGCAATCATAAACGTACCTATCTGACCGAGGCGGTATGTAGGAACAAGAAATATATAAGAAAAAATTCGGGAAAAAGAGCTTTACAGCTATGAATTCAATGTCAAGCGCGTCCTCAAAGCTCAACAATTCAGTAGAAATACTGGACAATACAGCTATCAGGACACCGCCTGCTCTCGATTGACGATCACACCGAAAAACAAAGTAGTCATTTGAAAATAACTCTGAATTTAAATTATCAGGTTTTAGCCAAGTCTCTGTGAAAGCAATCACTTCCGCAGTAAAAGTAAAACTGTTAAGGTAAAATGCATTTAATTTAGAACGTAAACCACGAACATTCTGATATTGAATAGTTACTTTTGAATCGTATTTGCAGGGCTGGTAATCAAGTTTTTTGAAACTATACGGGCGCGAGGCTCAACCTTCGACTTTGTGGTGTACAAATGTACCACCGAATGTATAGGCCAAAAAGATTTGTCAAGAACCATATCAAAATATACATCTGGAACTGATATTTTAAATGAAGAAAAATCCCTCACATACTTAAAAACAAATTTATGTGCACTAATGTTAATAGAACCTGTACTATTAATCTTAGCTAAGATATAATTAATGACATCAGACTCCGTCAGAGATGAATGCAATCTTGATAAGAAAATTGCCCGTCGGGGCGGCACGGCAGTAACCGACCTAGGACCAGCCGGATCTAAATTAGTATCACCCAAATTTCCAGCAACATCAACAATGTTATCGTCATTCGATACAGCGTCATTACCATTTAAAGTACGCGCAGTGTTGCTATCATTTACAATATTTTGGTTATTAACAGCATTAGAAGAGGCAGTGTTCATAGAAATGTTAGTAAAAGGGAATATTCAAAAGAATATATAGATATGTTTTATTGTATGTTGATGGTTTAGTTATATCAACAGAAAATGTTCATACAATGAACAATTTTAAATATTATTTGAAGAATAAATTTCGGATGACTGATCTTTTAGAAATTAAATTTTTTTCGGAATAAAAATTGATAGAGATGATAATCAAATAAGATTGAGTCAATCAGCTTATATTAATAAGGTTTTAAATAAATTTGGAATGGTTGAATTTAACCCAGTAAATTCTCCACTTCCAAGCAAACTAAATCAGGAAGCATTGAATTCTGATAATAAGTATGATGCACCGTGTCGTAGTTTGATAGGATGCTTAATGTATTTTATGATATGTACAAGACCGGACTTAAGTATATCTGTTAACTTGTTAAGTCGATATTGTCAGAAAAATAACCAAGAACTATTGCAATGTTTAAAAAGAGTTTTAAGATATTTAAAAGGAACAATTGATTCAAAATTAGTATATAGAAAGAATATTAACTATGAAATTCTCTTAATTGGATACGTAGACTCAGATTGGGGTGGTAGTGAGAGTGATAGAAAGAACACAACAGGGTACTTATTTAAAATGTTTGAATCGAATGTGATCTGTTGGAATACACGAAAACAAAATTCTGTAGCTGCTTCATCTACTGAAGCGGAGTATATGGCTTTGTTCGAGGCAGTTAGGGAAGCACTGTTTTGGAAAATTGTATTATGAATGCTCAGTCTTCTATAGAGAATACCCCTCTTTCTTTTGATGAGATAAAATATAGAAGTGATAAGAAAAGTTGGGAAGAAGCAATTAGGGATGAGCTAGACTCCCATTTGATTAACGAAACGTGGTCATTGGTTAAGATACCAGATAACAAAAATATAGTAGATTGTAGATGGGTATTTACAATTAAGCAAAATGAAGTCGGCGAACCAATTAAGTATAAAGCAAGGCTTGTTGCGCGTGGATTTACGCAAGAATACTTGATTGATTATGATGAAACATTTGCGCCAGTTGCTCGAATTTCGAGTTTTAGGCTTATGATGTCTTTTTCAAATCAATATGGATTGAAAGTACATCATATGGATGTAAAAACTGCATTTTTGAATGGCGTTTTAAAAGAAGAAATATACATGACAGTTCCTCAAGGAGTAGATTGTGAAAAAGATAAAGTATGTAAGTTGAATAAAGCCATTTATGGGCTAAAGCAAGCTGCTAGATGTTGGTTCGAGGTATTTGAACAAGCTTTAAAAGAAATTGGTTTCATAAATTCGCCTGTGGATCGATGTATTTATATATTAGTAAAAGGGAATATTCTAAAGAATATATATGTTTTATTGTATGTTGATGGTTTAGTTATATCAACAGAAAATGTTCATACAATGAACAATTTTAAATATTATTTGAAGAATAAATTTCGGATGACTGATCTTTTAGAAATTAAATATTTTTTCGGAATAAAAATTGATAGAGATGATAATCAAATAAGATTGAGTCAATCAGCTTATATTAATAAGGTTTTAAATAAATTTGGAATGGTTGAATGTAACCCAGTAAATTCTCCACTTCCAAGCAAACTAAATCAGGAAGCATTGAGTTCTGATAATAAGTATGATGCACCGTGTCGTAGTTTGATAGGATGCTTAATGTATTTTATGATATGTACAAGACCGGACTTAAGTATATCTGTTAACTTGTTAAGTCGATATTGTCAGAAAAATAACCAAGAACTATTGCAATGTTTAAAAAGAGTTTTAAGATATTTAAAAGGAACAATTGATTCAAAATTAGTATATAGAAAGAATATTAACTATGAAATTCTCTTAATTGGATACGTAGACTCAGATTTGGGTGGTAGTGAGAGTGATAGAAAGAACACAACAGGGTACTTATTTAAAATGTTTGAATCGAATGTGATCTGTTGGAATACACGAAAACAAAATTCTGTAGCTGCTTCATCTACTGAAGCGGAGTATATCGCATTGTTCGAGGCAGTTAGGGAAGCACTGTGGCTTAAATCATTATTAAAAAGTTTGAAAATAGAATTTACAAAATCAATTAAATTGTTTGAAGATAACCAGGGTTGTATAAGTATTGCAAATAACCCCTCTAGTCACAAACGGTCTAAACATATAGATATAAAATATCATTTTACTAGAGAACAAATTGAAAATAAACAAATACAAGTTTTTTATAATTCCACAGAGAGCAGATTGCAGATATATTAACTAAACCACTTCCAGCTCCACGTTTTAATGAACTAAGATGCCAAATGGGTTTAACTGACTAATGGATATTACTGAAGAAAACTATGAGACTGAACCTGGCATAAACAGTATTCGATTAATATTTTTATTATACTCAGTTGAGCAGAGCTCAGCAGAGGTATCATTTAATTCGTCTAGAATACTTTTAAGGCCATAAGTCGAACAAAAATTTACCAATCCTTGTGAAATTTGGTAGGTGCATAGATTCTACGACGATAACTGTTTTCTGTGAAAACGGGCGAAATCGGTTAATGCCACGCCCAGTTTTTATATACAGTCGTTCGTAACTCCTTCCGCATGGCCGTTAACACGATAACTTGAGCAAAAATCGACATATCTTTAATGAACTCAGTTCACGTACTTACTTGAACTCACTTTATCTTGGTATGAAAAATGAACGAAATCCGACAATGACCACGCCCACTTTTTCGATATCGAAAATTACGAAAAATGAAAAAATGCCATAATTCTATACCAAATACCAAAAAAGGGATGAAACATGGTGAGGTAATTGGATTGGTTTATTGACGCGAAATATAACTTTAGAAAAAACTTTATACAATGGTTGTGACACCTACCATATTAAGTAGAAGAAAATGAAAAAGTTCTGCAGGGCGAAATAAGAAACCCTTAAAATCTTGGCAGGTATTACATATATAAATAAATTAGCGGTATCCAACAGATGTTGTTCTGGGTCACCCTGGTCCACATTTTGGTCGATATCTGGAAAACGCCTTCACATATACAACTACCACCACTCCCTTTTAAAACTCTCATTAATACCTTTAATTTGATACCCATATCGTACGAACACATTCTAGAGTCACCCCTGGTCCACCTTTATGGCGATATTTCGAAACGGCGTCCACCTATAGAACTAAGGCCCACTCCCTTTTAAAATACCCATTAACACCTTTCGTTTGATGCCCATATTGTACAAACAAATTCTAGGGTCACCCCTGGTCCACCTTTATGGCGATATCTCGAAACGGCGTCAACCTATGGAACTAAGGATTACTGCCTTTTAAAATACTCATTAACACCTTTCTTTTGATACCCATATTGTACAAACAAATTCTAGGGTCACCCCTGGTCCACCTTTATGGCGATATCTCGAAACGGCGTCCACCTATGGAACTAAGGATTACTCGCTTTTAAAATACTCATTAACACCTTTCATTTGATACCCATATCGTACAAACGCATTCTAGAGTCACTCCTGGTCCACCTTTATGGCGATATCTCGAAAAGGCGACCGCCTATACAACAACCACCACTCCCTTTTAAAACCCTCATTAATACCTTGAATTTGATACCCGTATCGTACAAACACATTCTAGAGTCACCCCTGGTCCACCTTTATGGCGATATTTCGAAACGGCGTCCACCTATAGAACTAAGGCCCACTCCCTTTTAAAATACTCATTAACACCATTCGTTTGATGCCCATATTGTACAAACAAATTCTAGGGTCACCCCTGGTACACCTTTGTGGCGATATCTTGAAACGGCGTCCACCTATGGAACTATGGATTACTCCCTTTTAAAATACTCATTAACACCTTTCTTTTGATACCCATATTGTACAAACAAATTCTAGGGTCACACCTGGTCCACCTTTATGGCGATATCTCGAAACGGCGTCCACCTGTGGAACTAAGCATCACTCCCTTTTAAAATACTCATTAACACCTTTCTTTTGATACCCATATTGTACAAACAAATTCTAGGGTCACCCCTGGTCCACCTTTATGGCGATATCTCGAAACTACGTCCACCTATGGAACTAAGGATTACTCCCTTTTAAAATACTCATTAACGCCTTTCATTTGATACCCATATCGTACAAACGCATTCTAGAGTCACCCCTGGTCCACCTTTATGGCGATATCTCGAAAAGGCGACCGCCTATACAACTACCACCACTTCCTTTTAAAACCCTCATTAATACCTTTAATAAGATACCCATATCGTACAAACAAATTCTAAGGTCACACCTGGTCCCCTTTATGGCGATATCTCGAAACGGCGTCCACCTGTGGAACTAAGCATCACTCCCTTTTAAAATACTCATTAACACCTTTCTTTTGATACCCATATTGTACAAACAAATTCTAGGGTCAACCCTGGTCCACCTTTATGGCGATATCTCGAAACGGCGTCCACCTATGGAACTAAGGATTACTCCCTTTTAAAATACTCATTAACACCTTTCTTTTGATACCCATATTATACAAACAAATTCTAGAGTCACGCCTGGTCCACCTTTATGGCGATATCTCGAAACGGCGTCCACCTATGGAACTAAGGATTACTCCCTTTTAAAACAATCATTAACACCTTTCATTTGATACCCATATCGTACAAACGCATTCTAGAGTCAACCCTGATCCACCTTTATGGCTATATCCCTAAATGGCGTCCACCTATAGAACTATGGCCCACTCCCTCATAAAATACTCTTTAACACCTTTCATTTGATACCCATATTGTACAAAAAGATTGTAGAGTCAACCCTGATCTACCTTTATGGCGATATCCCTATATGGCGTCCACCTATAGAACTATGTCCCACTCCCTCATAAAATACTCTTTAATGTCTTTCATTTGATACACATATCATACAAACACATTCCAGGGTTTCCCTCGGTTCATTTTCCTACATGGTTATTTTCCCATATGTTGTCACCATAGCTCTCAACTGAGTATGTAATGTTCGGTTACACCCGAACTTAACCTTCCTTACTTGTTTTATATAATATATGTAATTTTTTTATTTTGGTCTGATTAGGTTTTTCTGGGTTTTTCCTTAATCCTTGCAACAAATGTTGGACTATTATTATTACTCCCAGATAATATCAGGCTTGTCACATCTATATTTTAATTATAAGATTAAAAACAATGAATTTGGACTGATAGTATATGTAATTTAACTCATAGATATATATTTATCTAAAACTTTAATATATCTAAACTTTAATATGATTATTGCAATTTGAGGAGGTGTGTTGGCAACTCATGTATTTGATATTGACATTTGAAGATACATGGCAAACATACATGTGAAGCTATGTTAGTTAACATATATAATATTCTAGAATGTTCTACATTGCATGACCAAAGCAAATTTCAATATTCATTATAGCAATGTTAAGTTTATATGCTATGTAAAAACTCAACATTGAACGTTTTGTTTAGTTATTTTGTAACGCCGGTTTGACAAGATTGCTGAAAGTGAATAAAATAAGAAAAGCTAAAATAAATTGATAAATAAAACCAATAAGTTTAATTAAATAACTAATGTACTGAAGTTTTGTTGTCTCTGTACGATAGTGTACGAAGTTTTTGTTTAATTGGATTATTGAAAAGAAAATTGGTTGCTAGAAAAGAAATCTTGGTTGCTGTTGTTGTTTCTGCTGCATAGGAGTTGCTGGCTGTGGTGGTCTGGTTATTGTGGAGGATTGGTCAATTTGGATTGCGGTGTCCTGGTTTGGTGTTGACAAGTAGATTTTAATACTCACATGACACCAACCATCTCTTTAATTGTAATGTGGAACCAACGCCTCTAACACCCCTCACATTATGGTCCACTCCTGTTGAAACAGCAAGTTTCCTTGGACTGCCGTTAGAGGATATTGATGACAATTTGTGATCGGTCGCACTTATTGGATGGGGCGAAGCACTGCTACAACAACAACAACAAGAATTCGTTGACCAATATCTCCATTTTCATAGGCAGCCTTTAAGTATTCGCACTCACCGAACAAGTTCCATATGTGCGAGTCATGCGATGCACTTCCAAATTTACCATTGACGGCTCTTATTTGCATTTTGTTATCACATACATATCTAAAATAGAAAAAAACATATAGGTACAATAAAAGCAATCTTATTTAATCGAAACACAATCTTACGATCAATGCATTTATGCTGTGCTTAAGCTTTCGGTTAAAAAATAAATGTTCGTCTTCTCATGGCCGTATCATCTTGATGTGCGTTCCGTCCACAGCTCCGATCACACCCAGAACAATACCTTTTCAATTGCACTGCAAACTTCCAATAGACAAATCGACACGGTTTACTGTGCTAGTCCCGCGTGACGGTCTTGGCCAATTTTTTTTTATTTATTTATTTAACAATTTTTGTTGTTATATCGGCCTACTGATTTGTAAGATCACGGGTTCGAATCGAGCTCAAGGCCTAACAATAAATTTAGACAACTGCCAAAACTCGTTGTATAGATCCATTTCGGGAACTGCTAAATTCCTTCATCGGCAACGTTTAGGCGCCGCTGCTATAACCATTCAGCCATCACAGCGGTTTTTTGTTTGTCTTCATTAATCCTACTTCTATTCTGGTTCTTGCCAATTGATATTCACAACACTGCGACATCTGTTGCAGAATGAATGTGAAAATTGGACTTGTTTGATGGCAATGCTGCCATAGTGTCATATTTTATTAAAAATTTTTCCCCGTGCTCTGGGATGTATTAACAATTTTTGTTGTTATATCGGCCTATTGATTTGTAAGATCGCGGGTTCGAATCGAGCTCAAGGCCCAACAATAATTATTTTATCATTATTATTGTTATGATAAATTTTTTCTTAACTGAAAAATTTTTTAAATTAGAATAGAAGAAAGAAAAAAGAAAAAAATGTGATGGTTGAATGGTTATAACAGCGGCGCCTAAACGTTGCCGATGAAGGAATTTAGCAGTTCCCGAAATGGATCTATACAACGAGCTTTGGCAGTTGTCTAAATTTTTTCTTTCTTCTATTCTAATTTAAAAAAATTTTCAATTAAGAAAAAATTTATCATAACAATAATAATGATAAAATAATTATTGTTAGGCCTTGAGCTCGATTCGAACCCGCGATCTTACAAATCAGTAAGCCGATATAACAACAAAAATTGTTAATACATCCCAGAGCACGCGGAAAAAGTGTCAATAAAATATGACACTATGGCAGCATTGCCATCAAACAAGTCCAATTTTCACATTCATTCTGCAACAGATGTCGCAGTGTTGTGAATATCAATTGGCAAGAACCAGGGGCCCTATTCGCTAACTGTGAGTTTTAAGGTGTACACAATAAATTGTGTAAACTTTGAAATTCTGATTCTGTAAAGCAAAACTGTGAACAAAAAAACTCACTGATAAAAACTTCGTGAGTTTTCTTGGCAGCCAGTGTACACTATTCTGACATTCAAAACTCATACGCACTGTTGCAGAATGAATTTTTTGTTTTCATGGCGTTTGATGAATATTTTCTCACTGACATAAGACTTTTACATTCAGCGCTCATTCAGCAAAACAATGTACACAATAATTTACAGAATCGCATGAAAATTTAAAGTTTAAATTGTGTGTACAAATGAGTTTTCAATGAGTGTACATTTTTCAGTTTTTCACAGTTACGGAATTGACCCCCAGAATAGAAGTAGGATTAATGAAGACAAACAAGAAACCGCTGTGATGGCTGAATGGTTATAGCAGCGGCGCCTAAACGTTGCCGATGAAGGAATTTAGCAGTTCCCGAAATGTATCTATACAAAGAGCTTTGGCAGTTGTCTAAATTTTTTCTTTCTTCTATTCTAATTTAAAAAATTTTTCAATTAAGAAAAAATGTATCATAACAATAATAATGATAAAATAATTATTGTTAGGCCTTGAGCTCGATTCGAACCCGCGATCTTTATTTATTTTATTTATTTATTACGACTCGAAGAGCCTAGCTTATACAATTGAAAAAAAAATTATTGCATTAATTAACAATAGGTACAGTAGTTTAACAATAGGTATATCAGTTTAAATAGATATATGTACATATATATATAAACGAGGAAATATGTAATTTTAGAATAAGATATATAAATTAGGAATACGTATCACAAACCAGCTCAGATCCTAGTATTTATTTTATCCTCATAGATTTGACGTAAGTGCATAACCTTTTTTTAAACAAGTTATCTATATATATAAAAATGGTGTGAAAAATGTATAGTAATTCATCAATTGAGAACGGCAGGACCGATTTGGCTCAAATTTTTTTCAGTTCTTCGTAATTGCTAGGAGAAGGTTTTTACGAAAGAAAGTTTTGGGAAAACCCTGTGGAAAAGTCGGAAAATTGGAGAAATCGAAAATTGAGAACGGCAGGACCGATTTGGCTCAAATTTTTTTTCAGTTCTTCGTAATTGCTAGAGGAAGGTTTTTACGAAAGAAAATTTTGGGAAAACCTTGCGGAAAAGTCGGAAAATTGGAGAAATCGAAAATTGAGTATTAATATAACGAGATAAATAACAGATGGTGCTGTGTTTCTGTAAGTTTCGGATAATTGTGAAATTCATTGTGATAAAATTGCATTTTGAGTGGAGAAATTAACGGGATAAATAATAGATGGCGCTGTGCTTAGGTTGAGCGTAATTTGACAGATGCACTTTTCTCATTGTCATTTTTTATTAAACAAATGTGCTATTTTTCTTGCTGCAATTGATTCGAGTTTTTCTGATTTTCGTGTTCATCGATTTATTTTTCTGATTTCGGATAGTCATATATCGCGTAACACATCCACAAACGGTACAAGCAATACGAGCAATTGAAATTCTTTTGCGATATTTATCAATTCGATCATTTTTTAAGAAAATAAGTTTGCGTGTAAAAAGTGAGGTTATCTTCTAGAACTGCGGGCATATATTGCGATGCATTCATTCCGCAAGTATTTTTTTTTTTTAAGAATTTTCTTTTTATTAGGATTAGTCAAAAATAACTTAATGCATTTTAGCTGGAGTTATTTGCTTGACTAATGCCTCCTATTAGACGATCAAACCTTGGACGACGTACACGCCGTGCAATAATTAGTCAGAATGTCCGTGATAATCAAACGCAAGGGGAACGTGCAGAAGAAAATGAATGGAGACGTGCCCATATTGCACAAGTTCGCGCTGCACAATCATCACCACAAATTCAACAAAATGTTGTTAGAACACCAGCCATAAATGCAGGCTTGAATCGCGCTGCTTTCGAATACGATTCCGCAATAGCCTACAAAGATCTTCGCTGCGTTGATATCGGCTCATTGTCTGTCGTATGCCAGCATTGCAATGCTTTGAAGTTTCAATCAGAAACCCCCGGCTTATGCTGTGCTGGTGGCAAAGTGAAATTGCCCGTTTTATCCCACCCGCCAGAGCCATTGTATTCGTTACTCTATGGAAATACAATACAATAAAAACATTTTCTAGAGAATACACAAAAATATAACGGATGCTTTCAAATGACATCATTTGGAGCCCAAGTTGTTGATGTACCCGGCTACAATCCCACTTTTAAAGTAATGATGTCCCATTATTATCAAAATGAACAATTATTGTTATATTTTTTTGAAATTGCTTCCAAACATTCAGATTCAAGGCCAAATTCACCATCGAGCGGGCGCTTTGTTACCACTACCGAACGAAGATCATAAGTTCCTTCAGATCTATTTCGTTGGTGATTCAACAATTGAACTAGATCAGCGTTGTGCAATTTTTACTGCGACTAAACGTGAAATGATTGAACAAGTACAAAATCTTCTGCATGAGCATAATGAATTGGTCAGATTGTTCAAAACAGCGTTGGATATGATGCCTTCGGACGACTACAAAATCATTATTAGAGCAGACAAAATACTCGCTGGAGGCCATGCAAGACAATTCAATGCTCCCACTATAAATGAAGTCGCAGTGGTGATTGTTGGCGAGAATAAGGAATCACGCGATATTGTTCTTTACCGTCGGGATGGTGGAAAATTGAAGCGCGTTTACGAGACGCATCGGTCATATGATGCACTTCAATACCCGTTGATGTTCTGTCGTAGAGAGGATGGATATCACTGCAATATAAAGATGGTTAGCCGAACGACAGGTTTGTTTATAAGTCATCACTTCTATTTTATTTTGCAACCGAGTTCGAATTCATATTTCAGGAGAAGAAACGAATAATATGGTCAGCTCAATGAATTTTTATGTGCATCGTTTGATGATTCGGCGTGATGTTGACAATCATCTGTTGAGATATCGCCGGTTGTTTCAACAGTACTGCGTTGACATGTACGTCAAGGTCGAAACGGAGCGCCTCAATTTCATTCGTTTCAATCAGTCCAAGTTACGATCAGATGAATACATACACTTGCGTGATGCGATGGCTACTGAAGGAGACGCAACCAAAATCGGTTGGTTGACCATTCTTCCAGCTACTTACGTTGGAAGCCCGCTCCACATGCATGAGTACGCTCAGAATGCGATGACGTATGTGCGGAATTACGGACGGCCGGATTTATTCATCACGTTCACTTGCAATCCGAATTGGCCTGAAATTACGAATCTCTTGCTGACAGGACAAACATCCAGCGATCGACATGACATCATTGCACGAGTGTTCAGACAAAAGATCAAAGTACTCATGGATTACATCGTTAAGCATAAGGTTTTTGGCACGATCCGTTGTTGGATGTACTCGGTTGAATGGCAGAAGCGTGGCTTACCACATGCACATATTTTGCTTTGGATGCTCGACACGATCCGTCCAGATAATATTGATTCGATAATTTCGGCCGAAATACCAAATCCAGAAACTGATCCGGAGCTGTATTCCGTTGTGACAACGAACATGATCCATGGGCCTTGCGGAGTCCACAACCCAGACTCGCCGTGCATGGAAAACGGAAATTGCACAAAGCGTTTCCCCCGTCCGTTGGTGGCTGACACAATCTCTGGAATCGACGGATATCCATTGTATCGGCGTCGTTCTCCAGATGACAATGGCAAATCGATCGTGATGAAAGTGAAAGGAAACAATGTCATCGTCGATAACCGCTGGATGGTTCCATATTGTCCGCTTTTGTCGAAAACGTTCTCAACTCACTGCAATGTTGAGTACTGCAATTCCATTAAATCCATCAAATACGTTTGTAAATATGTGAACAAAGGGAGCGACATGGCGGTATTTGGCATTGTTGAACCGAATGCAAACGACAAGGTAACGCAATTTCAACTTGGACGTTACGTGAGTTGTAAAGAGGCACTTTGGCGGCTATTTTCGTTTCCGATGCATGAACGTCACTCGACTGTGGTACATTTGGCAGTACACTTGGTGAACGGCTAGCGTGTCTACTTTACGGACGCAAATGCAGCGCAAAGAGCAGAACAGCCGCCAGCTACAACGTTGAAAAATTTCTTTTCAACATGCCAAAGCGATCCGTTCGTAAGGACTTTACTATATTCGGAAATGCCACGCTATTACACATTTAACGCAAAGAGGTTTCAACGCCGGAAAAAAGGTAATGTTGGTACTGGCTTTACTGATGTCTATTCCACCGATGCTCTCGGACGAATATACACAGTTCATCCACGCCAAGACGAATGCTTCTATCTTCGCTTGCTTTTGGTTAACATCAGAGGCCCTACATCCTTCGATTCCCTGCGTACTGTGGATGGTGAGCTATGCGCCACTTTTCGAGAGGCTTGCCAAGGTTTTAATTTGCTTGAAAACGATACACATTGGGACTCCACTCTCGCCGATGCAACTGTTTCTTCGCCAGCGAATCAAATACGTACATTGTTTGCGATCATCATAGCCGCATGTTATCCATCGGACCCGACCGCATTGTTGGACAAATATAAGGACGAGATGGCTGACGAAATTTTACGCAGATTTCGCATGACAACTTTGAATTTCGGTCTTCAAATTAATGACGACATGCGCAACGAAGCGTTAGTTCTGATCGAAGACTTGTGCATCCTCATATGCGGCATTCTGGTGTCAACATTGGGAATGCCAGCGCCAAATCGTTCGATAAACGATCCATTCAATCGGGAGCTGCAACGGGAGCAAGACTATGATCGAGATGAGCTGGCCTAAAGAGTCCGAACAAATGTGCAGCTGTTGAATGCAGAGCAGAAGAACGTGTACGATTCCCTGATGAAGGCTGTTGACGATGGAACGGGAGGCATTTACTTTCTCCATGCTCCCGGTGGGACAGGAAAAACATTCGTCGTTTCTTTGCTTCTGGCTACAATTCGGGCAAGATCTTATTGCGTTGGCTGTTGCTTCCTCTGGCATTGCTGCCACATTGTTGGAAGGCGGTCGAACTGCACATTCAGCTTTAAAACTGCCGATGAATATACTCACGGTAGACAAGCCAACGTCCACCAAGAACTCAGCGACAGCGAAATTGATGCGAGAATGCAAAATCATCATTTGGGATGAATGCACGATGTCGCATAAACGAGCTTTTGAGGCAGTTGACCGAACGATGAAGGATTTACGAGGTGATTCGAGGCAATTTGGTGGGGCTATGATATTGCTCTCCGGAGATTTTCGCCGAAATCTACTGCTTCCGATGAACTTAATGCATGCCTGAAATCGTCGTTTTTGTGGCGGCATGTCAAGAAGTTGAAATTGACCACGAACATGAGAGTTGCGTTGCAGAACGACTCATCGGCTCTTGAATTCTCGAGACAACTGCTGGCGCTTGGCAATGGCCAAATACCCGTTGATGTTACCACTGGATTAATATCGTTCCCGGCAAATTTTTGCGAGTTCACATCGAGTCGAAAGAAGAACGCATCACCAAAGTGTTCCCCGGCATTGCACAAATTTATAAAAATCTCGATTGGATTAGTGAACGGGCAATACTTGCAGTGAAGAATAAGGACGTCGATAGCTTGAATTTGATTATTCAAAGTCAAATAGCTGAAGAACTGCATTCGTAAAAATCCGTCCCGACGAGGATGAAGCGACAAACTATCCGACAGAATTTTTGAACTCGCTTGATGTGCCAGGAACTCCGCCGCATAATT
Source organism: Eurosta solidaginis (assembly GCF_040869045.1). Taxonomy (NCBI): domain Eukaryota; kingdom Metazoa; phylum Arthropoda; class Insecta; order Diptera; family Tephritidae; genus Eurosta; species Eurosta solidaginis. The sequence continues at coordinate 148,106,196 of NC_090319.1, read as the reverse complement.
TACAATTGAAATAGGGATCGATCATAATCATGTTGCGGAATCTGAATCATCCAAAATTGTGCAACGGTACGGGGTTGTCCGTCAAGAAACTGATGAAAAATGTGATTCAAGCTACGATCATCAATGGCAAATTCAAGGGAGAGGAAGTCCTTATCCCACGAATTCCGAGTATTCCATCTGATCTTCCCTTCCAATTCAAGCGGATTCAGTTTCCCGTTCGATTGGCTTTTGCGATGGCAATCAATAAATCGCAAGGCCATTCGTTGGAAGTCTGTGTGATTGATCTCGAATTTCCCTGTTTTTGGCACCGTCAGCTGTACGTTGCCTGTTCGCGTGTTGGGAAACCGTCTTCGTTGTTTGTTTTTACGCCGGAGAACAAAACAAAAAACATTGTTCATCATATGGCTCTCTACTGATTTCGATTCCGTTCAAATAAATAACATTTTAATTTGAACTATTTGTGTTTTATTATCCTTAAAGTTTATCTGAAGGCGTTAAATTGGGGAGTGCCACACCTCTTTTCTAAATGAAAGGAAAAGGGGAAAAAAGGGAAAGAGAAAGGGAAATGGAAAAGGGAAATGAATAGGAAGGGGAAAGAAAAAGGAAAAATAAAGAAATATTTAAAAGAGAAAAGAGGGAGAGAGCGAACGGAGAGGTAAAGCTTGAGATAGGAAGCGAGGTGCGGAATTTTTTATAGGGGCTTCTAAATGACAGATGCTTCAGTTTCCAGGAAAAGTTTGTAAAGCACTGGCAGGAATATTACCGGGCAGAATAACATCTGCCGGGCCAGCTAGTTATCATTATTTTTTATGTATTCAGGTAGTTCATTGAAGCATTTTAACCCTTTGTAAAAAAGACTATTCTGTTCAGATTCTGTTTTATAATTAGGTAATTTGAAATCATTTCTTTGTCTTGTATTTCTTCCATGGACATCATAATTAACTCTAATATTTGTTCTTAAGTATTCAGGTAAATTTCCGGTTTTTATATTGTATATAAACTTCATCGTAAAGAAAAATATTTGTTGCTTCACGCTCATCTAATTTAAACTAAGTAGCATATCTTTTATTGGGGTATCATAACGTTTGTTTAAGATGAATCGCATAGCTTTATTCTGCATTTTTTGCAATTTATCGATTTGCGAATCTTTCATAACAAATAAAATTGTAGAGCAATATAAAGAGTAAGGTTCAACAACAGATCGATTTACTTAAGTTTTATAGTAATTACTTAGGTTTTTGCAGGTTCTTTGCATAAACCATATTTTAGTTGCTATTTTATTTGTTATATAAGCGACATGGGAGTTGAATTTTAATTTACAATACATTACGAAACCAAGGTATTTAATAGTATCTACGTTTTCAATTTCTGAATTGTTTATTTTGAGAGTACCAATATCGGAAACATTCTTTCTAGTTATTAACATGTATTTAGTTTTTTCGATATTAAGTTAAAGTTTGTTAGCACACAACCAAATATAAAGGGCATTTAAGTCACTTTGTAATTTATTTCTTAAATCATTTTCGTTATTGAACTATATTTCAAAATTGAATTAATATCATTAATGTAAATGTTGAACAAAATTGGAGCGAGGACAGAGCCTTGTGGAAGCCCAACCTTAACATCCACTTCATCTGACAACGATGAGCCAATGATTGTTCTTTGCTTACGGTTGCTTAAAAAACTTTTAAACCAGTCTAGTTCTAAACCTTGAATGCCTATGTCTGATAATTTTTCCATTAGTATTTTTATATCTATGGTTTCAAAAGCTCTTTTAAGATCAACAAAAACTGCTAAAATCGATTAAGTGTTGGTACGCACCAGAGAGCTGCAATTATTCATCTTTTAAGGATATTAGTGGACTAAGCAAAAAATGAGTATTAGTGCGTATGCAAATAAAGAACATCAAGCACTTATATCCACTAACACACATTTACATAGTCATGCTTCGTAAAATGAATAACCGCTCATAAGCCACGAAACTCTTCAGTACTTAATTGACCTATTGAGCAAGAAAAACAACTGTGTTATACGAAAACACTAATTGGAATAAGTAAGACTAATAGTGCAATAAAATGAATATAGTCATATCAGTCTTCTGACGCTAGCAACACAACGATGTGCACGGAACTGAACTGAATACAGCACCAAAGTAAAACCGATGATAAACGAAGTATACAGTATATTACACACGAAATAAAAGCGCTACTGAGTTAAAGCGACTATGACATCAGTTTATACTCAACAATGTCATATATGTATGAGACATATGTGTTTCGGGGCACTCGTATGTATTTTCCATTTTATGTGCTAATCACTCATAATATTTGTCTGTACTTGACTAACACACATTTAGAAATTTTTTGGCTCATAACTAAGTGCACAAATTTTATTAGTACACAAAGCAGATCTCTAGTACGCACCCTGAGCAAGTAACTCTAGTATTGTTGAAACTTTTATAATGTCAGGGACTGCCGTTGCTGTCTGTGGAGTATTCATCTCACTGCTAATTGTAATCGCCTTGTTTCTTTTGTTCTCTTTCTTGGACGTTTTGTCAGTGATGCATACTCAAGCAAAAAATAAGCGAATAATGACAAGTAAGGAAGTCTAAGTTCTGGTGAAACCGAACATTACATACCCAGCTGTATACTTGAAATGCTGTTGTTGTTTGTTTTGTGTGCTTAATAGTGTTACAAGGCTGCGCAATAATACATATACATATGGTTCTATTCTGAACTAATTTTTCTTCGAGTTATGGCTCCCAAAACATAGAAAATTGCTTAGTCATAAAAGGAGTGATGCCACGCCCAATTTTTAAAATTTGAAGTTTTTCATATTTATTGTTATAAATCCACTTGGGAAATGAAATACCATTGATATAGAGCTCTTTTTTGCAAAGATATAGCTTATTTTACTCGTCCACGACCCTTTAAAAATCCTTTATAAAAAGTGGGCGTGTTCCTTAATTTTTCTTCAAAGCATTCCTTATAGTAAAGGCAACCTCTCTGTCGAATTTTGTTACGATAGGTTTAACGATTTTTGATTTATGATTAATAATATTTGTAAAATTGATTTTGTCACAAACGTGCGGTATCACGCCCATTTAAAAAAAAATTTCTAATTTTTATTAGGAGTCTCAATATCAGTCCACACGTCAAATTTCAACATTCTAGGTGTATTATTTACTAAATAATCAGGTTTTTTGTGTTTTCCAAAATGTTATATATATAAAAATTTTTTTTTATTTTTTTTTTATATATATAAAAATTTAGCGTGGTTATCATCCGATTTTGCTCACCTTCAATACCAATTTATTCTGGGTCCAGATAAGCTCGTGTACCAAATTTGGTGAAGATATCTCAATATTTACTCAAGTTATCGTCTTAACGGCAGGGGGACGGACGAACGAACATGGCTCAATCAAATTTCGGAGTGCTTGCCAAACACTGCCGAGGGGCGACCCCGCTTAGAAAAAATGTCTTCTAATTGAAAAACCTTATTTCTACAATTTTGATATAGCTTTGTCCGGGGCGTGAACCCAGGACTTCGGTGTGATAGGCGGAGCACGCTACCAGCACACCACGGTGGCCGCCACTAAGAATAAAAGCTAAAAGTAAAAGGCAACTTGCCTATATACATAAATAAGACCCAAAATATTTCAATATCACAGTGCTATTCATCATCTGATGTATGAGAATTAATGAGATAATTTCTCATTACAAAGTCGTGGCAGCATACAAATAATGGCATAACAAAATCGTGGCAATATTTCTTACAGAATAAGAAAAGGAGTACAAACTCAGCCGTTTTGCAGAGTGACAGTTACCTAGTTTAACCGATTCGCTTGAATGCACTAAATGTGAAATTATGTTTTCAATGAATTTTTTCGCAGGCCATCTTATTGGCTCCATCAATGGCAAGCTTTATAAAATTACCAAGAGGCACACGTGATTTTGAAATAAATTTTTAATTTAATCGATCGAAATATCTAACCACCAAAATATGACTTCTCGTTCTGACAAGTCCGTTGTTTCATTAACTATCTACAAAATTTGTTTTTTGTAAAATCCGACATTACTCTTTTATGTACCGGAATATAGCCTTTGTTCTGCTACAATTAAATGATTGAACGATTTTTGCATCTGTGCAGTAGTGAAAAAGACAAAAACATCAAAATCGTGGCTACTTGCTTAAAAAGCACCAAAATTGAGAAAAAGGTACCATCGCACCAAACAGAGTCCGAAGTGTCATCCGTGGTTTTCGCCGTGCTTTTGCGGACAACCTTAAAAAGAAATGTCAGTAACCACAATCTAAATCAGCGAGTAGTTTGGGTTCGAAGCAAACACGTTAAGTGATGTCTCTTGTTGATTTATGCTCTTTGGTTATAATACCCTGTGTACAAGTACAGCTGGATATAAAAAAACGATATTGTTAACGATGCGATAGCGCTACGGAGTTCCAATCACCTTTCGATTCGCAATTTATTTTCGCATCGCAATGCCTTTCGCATCGCAATACAGAGTAGACCCCCTGGTACTGAATTCGCATTGCCAACAGCTGACTGCTTGTTCTTGATTATTTTGTCCGTTAATCGAATTCAATGAAGCTTTTCTTTTGATTTGACATTCTTCTGCACGGCGAATCGGTTGAATTCGCTTTGCCATCATATTGTATGGATCCGTCTTGAAGTGAACTAAATCATGTGTTAAGAAATATTAATATTGTGACGAGTATTAGCAACACTAAGGGATACTATCATATCTAAGCCAATACTAAGCAGTGGCTTGTATGCACATCAACAAATCAATCATTATGTCTATACATATGTCCGTGCAAGCAGCGGAGAGCAACGCTCAAACACATGCATATATCAGTGTTATTAAGGCAGGGCATCTGTTGAGAAGTAGAAGTGTTATTGTGAAAGTAGTCTAATAAAGACCACTTTAGATTATTGATTATTGCAGTTATTTATTCAAAAGTTTAGTGATTCGAACGTTAGCAGAAGGTTTCAAATAAGCGGAATTGCAGTAAATTCATTACAATTGGTGTCAGAAGAGGAATTGTTGTATGAATTCCGAAGATTTCGAATACAACAAGGACATGGCAAAGTGGAGTGAATTGAAGATCCAGCAACTGAAAAAGGAGTTGGAGAGCCGTGGGTTGAATACAACCGGCAATAAACTCGAACTTCAAGTACGACTCCGAGAGGGGATGGAATTGGAAGGAATTAATGTGGATGAGTATGTCTTTTATCCTGATGTGGAAGAATCAACAACAAATATTGAAGAGAAAAACGAAACATCGCAGACAGTTACCAGCACAAACTTGAACATCATATTGGTTACAATAACATCAAACATCGACAGTGGCATCTCAGCTGGAATCGCAGGAGACACGTTTAACATCCAAGTTGAAGCACAGGAGGCACGCATTGCAGAAATATCGTCACAAATGTCATCTCACCTGGAAGAACAAAAGACAAATATAACATCTCAACTGGCAGAACAGAAGACAAGTATAGCATATTGAAGCACAGGAAACACAAATTTCATCACAGCTGGAAGAACAAAAGACATATATGGCAACTCAACTGAAAGAACAAGAGACACGCATAACAGTACAATTAGAAGCACAACATGCGCGTATATCACCAAAACTCGAAGCGCGCATGGACGAAAAAATAATGCAGTTTGAAGAAAAATTCGAGGCAGAGGTGGATGTTTTTAGAGGTCGTATACAGGAATTGCTACTTAATCGCCCGGTTGTTTCAGCGAGTAATACGAAGGTAAAAACTCCATCTTTTGAAGGTTCTGTTCCTTTCTAGGTCTTAAAGCTACAGTTCGAGAAGACCTGTCTGCTGCGGAATGCTGACGATAAAGTTGCTGCACTGTTCGTGGCATTGAAAGTGCCTGCAGCTGAAATCTTGCAGACAATTCCAGAGTACGAACGGAACAACTATGAAAAATTATTGAGCGCTCTAGGGAGGCGATACGGAAGCGAACACAGGAAACAGATATACCAAATTGAGTTGCAAAACCCTTACCAAAAATCGAATGAGACTTTGCAGGTGTTCGCATCGGATGTCGAAAGGCTGGCCCATCTAGCAAATGCCGACGCACCCGTGGAATACACCGAGAGGGTAAAAATCCATAGTTTTATAAATGGAATACGGGACGTTGAAACGAAACGAGATGCATATGCGAACCCAAAGTCAACATTTGTTGAAACGGTATCCCATGCACTGACTCAGGAAACTGCCTCACTTTTGAGTAAGCCCTCATACAAAGCTCATCGCGTGGAAGTGGAAAGGCCTGATTGAGTAGACACAATTTTGGAAGCACTGAAGGGATTACAAGAGAAAAATGCCGGAGTTATGAAACGTTTCAAGTGTGGCAACTCAGGACACATTGCACGTCATTGCAGCACCGGCCCTAATAGTTCCAACAATGTGGGTGGTCGTAAACGTAGAGCTTAAGGAGATGAGCAAATCTCCAAGTCCACTCAATCGTTAAACTAAAGCGAGTCAGCCGCAAGGGGCGACAGCTGGCTCCCTCAATTGAATTCCCCATAATATCTATCTCGCAAATTGGAAAAAGGTCAAACAATCTTACTGTCGGAGGACACGTGGATGGAAAGGAACGTTTACTGGCTGTAGATACGGGTGCATCTCATTCCATCATTCGATCAGATTTAGTCAACAAGAAGATAAGACCATTGCTTGGAGCAAGATTGCGTACAGCCACGGGAGAGGACACCCAGGTAATTGGAGAAGTAGCATGTGAAGTAGCATTTGGGAAAGTCATGGTACTACACAATTTTGTAGTGGCAGAGATTGTTGATGAAATCATAATTGGAGTGGACTTCTTAATCGACAAAGGCATCAAGATTGATATGCAAAGCAAAAAGGTGCGATACAAGAACATGGATGTGCCACTTAATTTCGGCTACGAGAAAGGCTACAGCAGAAAACGAGTGCTGGTGGAAGAAAGTCAGCAAATACCAGCAAAATCCGAAGCAGTCATCTGGGCAATGGTTGTTGGAGATTGTGGGACAAACAAAATGTGGGTTGTCGAGGCAGCAAACAGACGAACACAGAACGTACTTGTATGAAAAGGTAAGGGTACTCAGTGAGTTCAAGTCACCACTCAAACTGACAAAAGGAGCTATATTGGGAAGATGCCAAGAGGCTGAAGTAGTTATTAACTGCGAACAGCTCCAGCAACACTCAACTAGCAAGACTGATCTTTCAAATGACATCACGGCATGGACGGAGGGGCTAGATCAAGATTATCAGAGTAAGGCAAAGCAACTGCTCCTAAAGTACGCAAACATATTTGACCAGCATGGTTCCAAACCAGGCCGCACCAATGTTGTGAAACATCAAATTGAGACTGGAGATGCGACGTCGATACGTCAAGCTCCTCGTAGTGTTCCACTGGCGAAGCGGGAAGTTGGCGCTGGTCGGAAACTAAGTCCCAAGAAATGTTCGCTTTTAAAAAGGAAGTAAATTATTTGGGTAACAAGGTAACGACATGATGCATATGTACAGCGAATGAAAAGATAGAGGCAGTAAAGGATTGGCCAAGACCACAGAACTTGCATGAATTAAGAAGTTTCCTTGGGCTGTGCACATATTACCGCCAATTTCTACCAAACTTTCCAACGTAACCTTTTGATTCGAAAAAGGAGCAAGAAGTGGCTTTCCAAACATTGAAGGAGCGTTTGTGCACTGCCGCCATGTTGGCATATCCGATTCCAGGAGCAACATTTATTCTAGATACAGATGCGAGTGGATATGCTATAGGAGGCGTTTTATCACAACTGTTCCATGGACAGGAGAAGGTAGTTGCATATTATAGCCGTTCGATTGGAAAAACAGAGAGGAACTATTGCGTTACACGGAGAGAGCTGTTGGCATTGGTAGAGTGCATTAACCATTTTCACAAATACCTCTACGGCCAGCGATTCCGCGTCAGGACAGATTACGCAGCGTCGAAACGGCTTCTGCAGTTCCGTAATCCGGAAAGATAATTGGCACGGTGGATCGAGCGACTACAAAGCTATGACTTTTCCATTGAGCATCGAAAGGGTAGTACCAATGAAAATGCTGATGCAATGTCACGAAGACCATGTAGTTTTGAATATAGCACTGTTTAAAAGACGAGGATAAAAAGACATTATAGATGTCCGACTAATAACTATAACATGTGCGGATGAATGGGACAAGGAACAACTAAGGAAGTGTCAGTTAAAAAATATTGATCTGTCACATGTTATGCAAGGGCCCGAACGAAACGAAAGATAAATAGAGAGGAGATGACAGCAGAGAGTCCCATTGCGAAGTCATATTGGGCACAGTGGAACAGTTTAAAATTGATATCCGGTTGCTTGCATCGAGTATGGGAGGGTGAGGATGGTCAATGCAAGAAGAAACTGATAGTTGTTCCCAGAAAGAGGATTCCTGACGTGCTCAGCTAGCTGCATAATGGTCCAAGCGGAGGTCATCTTGGGATCACGAAGACGCTCGAGATGATTAAACAGAGATTCTATTGGGTTGGTTGCCGTCAGTCGGTCACTGAGTGGATTGCGAACTGCGAAGTTTGCAGCAGAGCGAAAGGGCCCAAAACCCGAAGTAGTGGCCAGATGAAGCAATATAACTCAGGTGCGCCATTTGAAAGGATCGCTATGGATATCGCAGATCCATTTCCTACTAGCATCTGCGGAAACAAATATGTACTGGTGGTTATGGGTTATTTCAGCAAATGGCCAGAGGTATACCCAATTCCAAATCAAGAAGCGGAAACAGTAGAAGTGTTTATAAACAATTGGGTTGCAAGGTATGGCGTACCAATAGAGTTACATGCTGACCAAGGCAAGAATTTCCTGGAAATGTGTAAATCATTGGGCATTCGATAAACACGGACAAATGCATTTCATCCTCAGTCCGATGGTATGGTGGAACGTTTCAATTGAACATTGGAGGAGCATTTAAGGAAAGTAGTAGGCAAGTACCATAAGGAGTGGGATACATACCCATCATTATTCTTGTTTGCTTACCGATCGGCAGTGCATGAGACAACGGGCCAAACTCCCGCAAAGGTAATTTTTGGCAATGACCATCGACTGCCAGCTGATTTGATGTTTTGGATAGAAGCAGGTGCGGAGAGAAATGTCAAGAAATCCTCTGGTGTCTTGGAAGAAGAGCTGAGAGATACACGATCTTGTAAGGCAACGAGCAAAGATTATGAGTGACACGATGAAAGCCATATACGATAAAGCAATTAATTCGGAAGGTTTTCAGGAAGGAGATTTGGTGCTGTTATACAACCCACAACGAAAAAAAGGTTTGTCCTCGAAATTGCAGTGTAACTGGGAAGGCCCATACAAAGTTGTAAAACGGATCAACGATGTAGTGTACCGCATACAAACCATTGGCAAACCACGAACCAAAATGAAAGTGGTTCATTTGGAGAGGCTATCAGCGTTTAGATCGAGAGATTTGTCTGATCGGGACGATCAGACTTAGGTGGAGGGAAATGTGACGAATATTAGCAACACTAACGGATACTATCATCTCTAAGCCAACACTAAGAAGTGACTTGTATGCACGTCAACAAATCAATCATTATGTCTATACATATGTCCATACAAGCAGCGTAGAGCAACGCACAAACAAATGCATATATCTGAGATACTCCCAAAAGCAGGCAATCATCTGTGGAAGTATCACTCACATATAAATGCGCATGGGCTATGCGAAAAGCTATAACAATGTGCATCGGTAGTTATAGCTGAGAAATTTATAGCTGGTAAACGAGTAGTAAATTCTAAAAATGGCAACGCGTAGAAGTATGCAAACGAGACATTACAGAGTATAAAAGGAATTAAAGCTGAATAAGCAGTAATCAGTTTGATTTAACCACGCTGTCTGTTGAGAAGTAGAATTGTTATTGTGAAAGTAGTATAATAAAGACCATTTGGCATTGTTGAATATTCGAGTTATTTATTCAACAGCTTAGTGATTCGAACGTTAGCAGAAGGTTGCAAATAAGCGGAATTGCACTAAACTCGTTACAATATTGTTTTTAGATTCGTGTACATTAACATGGATACACTTTTTTCGTTTATTTCGTTCAATCAAATATTTGGCAAACAAGTGCAGTTCTGCGTAGTAGCGAGACGTTACCACATTATTTGCTGGCGACGTTTTTATCAGCAATCAGAATACGAAAAGTTGTTTGCCATTTTATAACCAGCAAAAATAATGTTGTTACCAGCTTAGAATACTTTTATTATATATATTCCTGTGCGTAAATAATAAGTGTATCAAGTTTTTTCGCGATAGGTCAATTCTTCTCATCATTTTGGCTCGCGAAACTTGTGATTTCTCAAAAAAGGAGTGGTGACACGCTCCCCCCGCTGAGCGGGTTGTGCGCTGGGCTTGGGACCCGCCACGCAAAACTATACTCCAATGAAATATAACAACAAGCCTCGGAGAAATACACTCTCTATTGATGACGACCATGGCAAAAGTGTGAAGGACAATCAATTGGGGACATGCACCTGAAACGTCCGCTCTCTGAATGGGATTGGTGCAGATGCCCGGCTGGTTGATGTCCTCGTCAAAGCAAAATCTGACATCACCGCCATTCAAGAAATGCGTTGGACGAAGCAAGGAAGAAAGAAGATCAAAAATTTTGACATATATTGGAGTGGCCATACGAATAAGCGCAGTTGCTGCGTCGGATTCGTGGTGGGAGAGAGACTTTGTCGCCAAATGCTGGCGTTCACGCCTGCGGACGAGCATCTCGCCGCTATCCAAATAAAAGCAAATTTTTTTAATATATCATTCATCTGCGCCCATGCGCCAACAGAGGAGAAAGACGATGAGGTGAAAGCCACTTTTTATGAACAATTAGAACGCACATAAGAACGCTGCCCCCGTCATGATATAAAAGTCGTGCTTGGCGACTTTAACGCCAGGGTGGGCAAAGAAGGTGTTTTTGGCCCTACAGTCGGAAAGTTCAGCCTACACAATGAAACTTCTCCTAACGGACTGAGGCTGATTGACTTTGCCGGTGCTCGAAACATGGTCATATCCAGCACGAGGTTCATGCATAAAAAGATACATCAAGCTACATGGCTGCCTCCTGATCGAAATACTCGCAATCAGATCGATCACGTTGTGATAGACGGACGGCATGCCTCCAGTGTTTTAGATGTGCGCACGATCCGAGGACTTAACATCGACTCAGACCATTATCTCGTTGCAGCCAAAATACGCACCCGCCTCAACGCGGATAAAACCAAGGAACAAAAAATACAAGGAAAGCTAGACGTCGGAAAGCTTCAATCACAACAGACTGCCAATGATTTCGCAACTCGACTCTCACACCTGCTCTCTGGGAGCACAACTCATCCTGAAGGAATACAGGAGCAGTGGGAGCATATCTCCAAAGCACTTCGTACTGCCGCCGAGGAAAAAATTGGTTACCGGCGGCCACAAAAAAACAACTGGTACGATGAAGAATGCAGCGTTACAACCGAGAGAAAAGACGCTGCCTACACGGCTACGTTAAAAGCGTGCGTGACAAGAGGAATGTGTGAACGCTATCGTGAGTTGAAAAGCGAGACGCCTGGACGCCAGGAATAACACCCGAAAATTTTACCAAAAAATACGGCGACAGACGGAAGGATTTAAGACCGGGGCAAACTCCTGTTGAAACGAAAACGGCGACCTTGTAACTGATGTCCAGAGAGTGCTTAGATTTTGGAGGGAATACTTCCCTGCTCTCCTAAATGGAGGCAGCAATTCACCGCGCAGTGATGAAGAACCCGACCCCGCAATCGATGATGATGGAATATATGTCCCCCCGCCCGATTATGACGAAGTTAGAATAGCAATAACCAGATTGAAAAACAACAAGGCCGTGGGCGCTGATGGATTGCCTGCGGAGCTATTCAAGTACGGCGGCGAGGAGTTGGTAAGGCGCATGCAGCAACTTCTTAGCAAAATAGGGGCGGGCGAGTGCATGCCCGACGGTTGGAATCTAAGTGTTCTTTGCCCAGTCCACAAGAAGGGGGATACTGCAAAATGCACCAACTATCGTGGAATCAGCCTTCTTAATATCGCATATAAGGTCCTTTCAAGTGTATTGTGCGAAAGATTGAAGCCCACCGTGAACCGACTGATTGGACCCTATCAGTGCGGCTTCAGACCTGGTAAATCTACCATCGACCAAACTTTCACAATGCGCCAAATCTTGGAAAAAACCTTGAAAAGAGAATCGACACACATCACCTATTCGTCGACTTTATAGCCGCCTTCGACAGCACGAAAATGAACAGCCTATATGCCGCTATGTCTGAATTTGGTTTTCCCGCAAAACTTATACGGCTATGCAAAATGACGTTGAGCAACACCATCAGCTCAGTTAGAATTGGGAAAGACCTCTCCGAGCCGTTCGAAACTAAACGAGGTTTCAGACAGGGTGACCCCCTATCGTGCGATTTCTTTAATTTGATGCTGGAGAAAACTATACTAGCTGCAGAACTTAACCGCACTGGAGCAATATACGATAAAAGCGTGCAATTACTGGCATATGCTGATGACATTGATATCATCGGCCTGAACACCGGGCGCTGTTAGTTCTGCTTACTCCAAACTGGAAATAGAAGCGGTAAAGATGGGTTTGATGGTGAATGAGGACAAAACGAAGTACCTGCTGTCATCGAGCAAAGAGTCAGCGCATACGCGCCTTGCCAACCACGCTACTGTTGGCAGCCATAATTTCGAAATAGTAAAATACTTCGTTTTTTTTGGGAACCAGCATCAACACTAGCAACAACATCAGCACTGAAACCCAGCGAAGAATCAATCTTTCCCATAAATGACACTTTGGACTAGGTAGGCAATTGAAAAGTAAAGTCCTCTCTCGGCGAACGAAAATCATACTCTACAAGTTACTTATCGTACCCGTCCTGATGTATGGGGCAGAAGCATGGACCATGACAACGGGAGATGAAGCGGCTTTGGGAGTTTTCGAGAGAAAAGTTCTTCGAAAGCTTTATGGACCTCTACGCGTTGGCGATGGCGAGTACCGAAGAAGATTTAATGATGAGCTGTACGAGCTATACGCAGACATTAACATAGTCCAGCGAATTAAAACGCAGCGGCTGCGCTGGCTAGGCCATATTATGCGAATGAATGATGATGCTACGGCCAAGAAAGTTTTTCTATCGGAACCCGCCTATGGAAGCAGAGGTAGAGGGCGGCTCCCCCTCCGTTGGAAGGATCAGGTGGAAAACGATTTAAACTCCCTTGGTGTGACCAATTGGCGCCGATTGGCGGAACGAAGGAGCGACTGGCGCGCCTTGTTGGACGGCCATAACCGTTTAGACGGTTAAGCGGCAATTAAGTAAGAAAGTAAGACACGCTCATTTCCATTATTATTTTTGTTTTATTGCTACAAGTGCACTTTAAAGGTAAAATAGCATTCATTCGACGTAAAATGTTCGATTACGTAGGCAAAGCTATAGTGGAGTGCCAGCATGGATTTTTCACAGGTAAGTCTACTTCCACAAATTTAGCTTTAGTTACTAATCAAATTGTGGGTGTTTTAGAGAACTCTGAGCAACTCGACGTCATATACACTGTCTTCTCGAAAGCATTTGACAGGGTTGATCATACTATTCTAGTGCGCAAGTTAGCCAAGTATGGAATCAATGGAAACTTGTTGAAATTCTTCACGAATCGAACAGGAAGCTCTATGTGGCAATTGGATCCGACAAGTTATCTCTGCTTATTAACGCCTGGTCAGGTATTCCGCAGGGCACCCATTGCGGCCCTCTATTATTCTTAATTTTCATAAATGATTTGCCCCAGCAATTCAAATTTGAAAAATATTTGATGTTAGCGGACGATGTCAAACTATTTCTAACTATCCGTAATAGCTCTGACTGCACTAACTTGCAATCAGGACTCTTTTGCGGGTTGGTGTGCAGACAATAATTTATTATACCCAGCTGTACTTGTACACAGGGTATTATAACTTTGATTGGGTAACGGTTGGTTGTACAGGTATAAAGGAATCGAAATAGATATAGACTTCGATATATCAAAATCATCAATATCGAAAAAAAATTTGATTGAGTCATGTCCGTCCTTCTGTCCGTCCATGCGTCTGCCCGTTAATACGATAACTTGAGTAAATATTGAGATATCTTCACCAAATTTAGTACACGAGCTTATCTGGACCTAGAATAGATTAGTATTGAAAATGCGCGAAATCGCATGATAACCACGCCCACTTTTTATATATATAACATTTTGGAAAACGCAAAAAACCTGATAATTTAGTAAATAATAAACCTGGAATGTTGAAATTTTATGTGTGGATTGATATTGAGACTATTGATAAAAATTTGGAATGAAAATGCTATGTTTTGGGAGCCATGACTCAAAGAAAAATTAACATATCGTAATAAAATTGGGTAAACATATTTTCCTTATAGCAGGAAATATTTCTAGTAAAAATGAATGGGATCGGTTAAAGACCACGCCTACTTTTATACAAAAGAAGTTTAAAATGGTTGTAGACTAGAATAATAAGCTATATCATAGTGAAAAATAGTATTGTATCAATAATATTTCACTTACCAAGTTTTATTGTAAGAGGAAATTAGGTGGCGGTGCCACGTGTTATGTAGAAAAGTAATTTATCTGAAATTAACTGTACTATTAAAGTTCACGCTGAGTATGTAATGTTAGGTTACACCCGAACTTAGACCCCCTTACGTGTTATCTATTTATTTTTATTCTTATTATAAATACTGCAGAAGTAAAATAGCATTGATATTAAGTTATTTTTTGCAAAGAAAAAGCCTATTATATTCGTCAACGGTCCTTTACCACATCCGTATCCGACTTTTCTATTGCAAAAGGTTATAAGCGAAATATCTGTACCGAATTTTGTCAAGCTACTTCAACTGGCCTTTGAGTTATGGCTCCCAAAACGTGAGAATATGCTTGGTCAAAAAAGGGGTTTTACCACACCTATTTCCAAAACTTTTTTTCATTTTTCATTGACGTGTTATAAATACACTTAAGACGCCAAAAAAGCATTAACAGAATAGAGGTTTTCGCAAAGATATTGCGTATTGTATTCGCCTGAGATCCCTTTGAAAATTCTTTATATAAAAGTGGCACTTTCCCGATTTCGTGCATTTATTCCATGATCATTTTTTATGACAGGGTTAATCAGTTTACCAAGACTTGTGATGACAGCTCAAATGTTTTTGATTTAAGACCAATAATAATGGAAAAATTTGTGATAAGTGCTACGCCTCCTATCGAAAATTTAAATTAGGGGTTAGTATTTCCTTCTCATGAAATTTGGTTATTGTATCTGCATTATTTGCTGAATACTTATGTTTAAATAAAATGATTAGTTATAAATTACACAAGCAAAAAAATAAAAAAAAAATGTACAACGTACTCATTTGTCAAGGCTTTGTCCGACGATAAACATACTAATTCAGAAAGGACTGGGAGCATCCTTAATAGGTCAAATTTTTACCCGCCTTGAAAAAATAGGATTAGAAAAATAAATGTCCATTAAAGAAACTCTATTTTGCAGCTTAACAGTACTACCTAACGCCAATAGAAAAGGGGATACTAAGGCCCAGTGCGTGTATAAATTACTGTTAGCTCAGAATAAAAAGTAAAAATTAATCACTTAAATTGTGATGAGCAGTAATACTCAATGCAAGAAACCGGAGCGCAACTTCAACTGCAGTTGACAGAGGGAGGGTTGTCATCCATATTTATAGTATGTACATATGTATGTATGTGCGTCAGTTATTGAGTTGAACTTTACGGCCTTTCGTGGGATTTAAATAAGGAATAGTTTTACAGTCTCACTTGAAAGTGCTGCTTTGTCGTTCGGAGCCGGAGGTAAAACATATGTCCTTCTTACATACAGGGCCGCAGAGAGCCGAGGCGGGTCCCTGGGACAGTTCGCGTTTACGGGCCCCCTAAAAAATAAACTTAATCCAGTAAAAAAAATAACATAACATACACAAATTTTTCAATTCACATTGTCAGTTTTATTTCATATAAAATAAGATTTACTGGAGCACTTATGTACATAAATGAAATGTTAGATTTCATTATTTGATTTGCTTACATTAACTTTTTCTAAATATGTACATTTTAAGAGCTCGAATCAGCCAAGGAAAACCTTCCGTGCTTTTTGGTCTGCGAATATGAAAACTACCGATTCAAAACTAATGCTGCGAGCAAGGCTGGACTCCAACGCCAATGTTCCAAGGCTTGTCATGCGATTTTGGCTCATAGTAGAACGTAAACAATTTTTTCACACGAGGCAATAGACTAAAAGAACGCTGCCTTTCAGCCACACTGACTGGAAGTGTGCAAAATATTCTTAATGCTATGCAGATGTTCGGAAATAATACTTCCATCTTCAAGTCGTGAAATTTTTTCAGAAGTTTAAATGCTGGCAGCGAATCACATCCTAAATTTGCTAAGTAGATGGCTTTGAGATGAATGATTTCATCTATTAGACCCGTAGCAATCTCGATACCATAAATCGGGCAGAATGCCGCTGCTTTTCTTGAGCTCTTCTTCCGTCAGATCCTGATACTTCCACAAAAAACTAAATTTAATCGCAATTTCATTTACGGCCTCGAAACGTCTTGTCATGTTACCAATCAAGCAGTCCAAAAGAACGTAAAAAACTTGCTGTTTTAATTGAGTTTCGGAATCACACTCAGGTGATTCGCTAGGTAATTCATCGAAATGGCGCTTTCTTATCTTCCTTCTTTTCTCTGCGAAGGTATTCACAACTCCTATACTTCCTGCCAGAACCTTACATTCTTGAAGTATGATCGACCATTGATCCCTGAAATTCTTCAACTCTTCAATCAGGCTACGTATATTTTCTCTTTCCACGTCCAGAGTGGCATTTCTAGGCTGCAGTACCAGATTTCCATGGTTGATTACCTTCAGCACTTTGAGCCAAATGGAGGCTAAGATGATGCACTCAAATTTCCCATATATGCTTCAATACCTTTCAAATCCGTTACTGTTTTTGAACTCAGATTCAAAAGCTTGATTTCATCAATAGCTTTCAATATTTGGGGTATGTGAGTTGCGAAAGGTTTCACACTATCCACACGAGCAGACCATCGTGTTTGTGATATGCTGTGCAAGGAGCAATTCGTTTTATCCTTGAGAATTTCCCATCTCTGAGGGCTTGCGCTAAAGATATACAATTTCTGCATAATACCGAAAAATGTGATGACTTCTGCACAATATTCAGCAGCTTGCACTCCACAAAAATTTAAACTATGACAAGCACAACCTGCAAATATAGCCAGGGAGTTATCTCTCAGGATATGACTCTGCGCTCCTTTGTAATGACCGCTCATATTACTGCCATTATCATACCCTTGCCACGGCAGTCATCCAGTGGAATATTGTGCTTTTTTAGAGTGCTGCGAATCAGCTCAGCGATAGATTCTCCTGCTTTGCGTTACAATCGACAAACTCTAAGAAGCTTTCTTAGATTTTCCATTTTCCGGAGTCCCTGTCTAATAAAACATAACGCAATATAAAAAGAGTCTGCTCAATATGCGCCGAATCAGGGGTTGCATCCACTATTACTGTGTAATACATCTCCAGCGAGCTTCTATCTTTCTAATTACTATGAACTCATTTTGTATTCCATCAGACAAATAATGTGCTTGGAGACGATTCTTTTTCGTTTGAGATTCCCTCACCTTCTCCAAATGTTCATGCAATAGGGGGTCGTAATTGCTGATCAGTTCCAAAATACCAAGAAAGATAACATTTTTTGGATTTCGGATCAATGAATTATCCCCTCTAAATGCCAATCCTTTTTCTCCAAGAAATAAAACAACATCAAGAATTCTGCGAAGTATCTCACTCCAGCGAGCTGCTTCATTTAAGGGTTTCCACTAAGAGAAAATCCACTGAACTTGCATTTCGAATCCTCATTTCATATTGGCGCCACTCTATGTAGCAAGTTTTATGATTTTGGCTATTTTTATGTTCAGGAATTTTGTCGTGTAACCTCTTCCAACCTTTTTCTTTAGAAAAACCTGAAGATTTTGTCAAAGCTGATCGGATATTTTCGGAAATTGTGCTGAAAACCGGCATGGTAAACAAAAAAGTACTTCTTTTGTTGCACTCCAAACGAGCCAATCACGCTTCTTCTCCGTTTTTTTAGAGTAGTATGGAGTATGATATGAAGGAAACGGCGACCACTTAAGTCGTTGGGAAGTCGAAAAAAAATGTGATTTTAAGTTAGTAGAATCATTTTTGACAAATAGCGCTTATAAAATTGTGGCAAAAACGTTTATCTAACTTAAAATCACATTTTATTCCGACTATGACTATGCCCCAAGTGTTTGATCGGATGCTTATGATTTTAGTTAAGTGATTTTCAATTTAAAAACAATTTTTTGTAGCAACAAAATATGTATGTATCTATGAAATCCTAGTTAGAGTACTGTCAATACTGCTTTGCCTTGCCCTCAATGCGGGCCCCCAAAAACCGTCGGGGCCCCAGGGCAATTGAACTGGCTGCCTCCGCCCTCTCCGCGAATTTAGTATGTATTTCTAATTTTACCAAATTATTATTTCCCAAAATATGTCAGGAGATAGACGGTAGCCGCGGCAGTCGGGCTAATACCAGAAGATGCTGGTACCGAAGCGAGCCGGGTTCATATATTGCCTATGGCAATTCATAGCAGAAAGATTCCCTTAAATGTTTGGGGCTGATTTTTATGTAAAAACGGCAACAGAGATAACAGTAACAATTATTAATATATTTAGAATGTCGCAAATTTGATGGTTTCCTTGTATGAGCTACAATAATATTTCTCGAAAGTCTTGGGTAGCGCTGCCCAAGGGTAAACTCCTTGGTTGGACCTCACGTGAATCTCTGTAATTGGTTTTAGTAAGGATCCAGCGATATTCAGCTAATACGTTCATGTGAAAAAGTACTAAAAGTAGCATATTTCACTCCTGAAAAATGCAAAAAAACAACACACTTCCGGGGACAACATTGTTAAAAAATTTTCAGATAGCCGAATGACAGAACACAAAGAATTTAGAGCAAGATAATTGATGGCTTACTTCACTTGGTTATTCCACCATGATTTTCTTTTATTTGTTAATTATGTTAGAAATTTTAATTACTTATTTTTTCATCTAATTGGCAAGTCGATTATTAATAAACGATTTTATAAATTTAATTACAATATAATACATTGGGCTTTTATCTGCGGATTTTATAACGAGCATAACAAGCTACAAAACAGTTTGTAGCTTTAATTTAAAGGTATCCCAAAAATGATGTGAAAGTTCCTCAAAAAGCTGAGATTAAACTTATTTTGTTCACTAGTTACTTAACCGACAAAATACTTCTTTTTATTTGTGGAGAGTTTTCGGGGAATCGCAAATTTTTTGTGGGGAATTTTTCAAATATTTGTGGACTTTTTTAGGCTATTGGGTAATTTAGGGCATGTCAAACGGCAAGGCTTATTTGTTACGACTACTTTTATTTACCATCAATAACAAAGCATGCGCGCATTCGTATTCGAGGAGTGCATTATAAAGCTTCATAGCAACGGTAATAGTGGTGAACGAATAGCGCGCGTTGGCATACATAACTAGAATATTAGAGAGTAGAGTTAAATGATTTAGGATTGTATAACCAATAAGAAGGGAACTAAGCTTTGTGAAATAAGTGAATATATCAAATTGTTCATTATAAAATAAAAATTTTACCAGTGTGAACGTGAAGAGTGCAACTACATACAAAATCTAGTGCCCATAATTTTTTTATATAATCGCAGTAGCGGCATTTACACCTTTACATGTATATTAAAAGTAAATGCTCAAGAAATCTTTTACAATATTTATTACATGAAAATATTACCTAACCTAACCCAGACGACCACATGTTTTTTTTTTTTGTATTTTCCCGTATTTTGTATCTTGTATAATATAGTTGCCGTACTGATGTAGGCGGTATAGTTTGCCTTAAAACCCTAACTTAAATCAAATGCAATATAATCTAAGCTGGTAAATGCAAATGAGTATCTTTGACAATTGTAGATGTTTTTTGTTTGTTTGTTGAATTAGCTTCTTAGGCTGTGATGTGCAAAATATATTGACTGTGAAATTTTTTAAAAGTTTGGAATAGATCGGCACATCAAGTTTTACGGAAATATATTAGATTGTAGTAGTCGGATAAGCCCCAATAGATGCCCTGTACTGAAAATAAAAACCATTTTCACCCCAACGACAACTATACAACTTTCAAACTATTTCTAAAAATTTTAATAAGTTATGGATTTATTTGTCGCAAGCTCACATGTGTAACTAATCCGATCTACCATTTCAGAGCTATTGTGATTTCGATCAGATCGTAAAACGAACTGATGCTATTCGGATGCAAAGCGGGATAATTGATATGAATTTAAATTTATTACTCAAAGGTAGCGACTATTTCAGAACCATCAGCGACTGAAGTAGTTGAGAACGCGTTGAAGAGGTCTGCAATAGGGACAATTGCAATTTCGAAGCCATATCTTGTCGGTAGCAAATCGTTAAAAAATTAAAAGACAACAACATAAATGCTATGTCTTGTGTTTTATGCCATGGTTCAAAATAAAGTGTATAATAGAGAAAGATCTACATGTCTTACTCCGAATCCGAAAGGCATCTGTCTAGTGTTTGCCAAATCACTGCCGATGGGCGACTTCGCTTAAAAAAACTTCTTTCTAATTGCCGGGGATACCTAGTTTAACAAATATCTTACAAATTTTTAGTAATGACCTTGAGTATCTTCGCGAATATAGCTGTATCGTAAGTGTGGTTTTCCAAAACAAAATTTTAGTTAGCTTTGCTCATCCATTCATCAGGTATCTGCCAGCCTACCCATCAGAGGAGTCATCTTCACATGTTTTTTGGGGTTATTTAGCTTGACTCAGTGTAGCGGCCGCCCATTTTTTACGAATTTTGTAATTAAAATTTCAGTAACTTCCCGATAAGCTACAAGCTTGAAACTTGAAATATAGTTCAGAACCCGATGACAATGCAACAATAGGAAAAAGAACTCCGCCAGGTGGCGCAAGGATCGACATATTCAAAAAATCGTATTTGTGGCCTGACTAGGCTCATATTTGGGGAATATATTACACACAGAAATAGAAATTGCTTTATGAAAAAAAATCGCCGCCTGGTGGCGCAAAGACCGAGATATTAAAAATACTCGAGTTTGTGGTCCAATTTGGCTCATATTTGGAACAAATATTACATACAGTCTGGTAGAAGTGACATCAAAATACTTTGGAGTTCAAGGAGGGACAAGCATACGTGGCGCCGAGTCGAGTAAAGTCTTTGGAAGGATTATGTATTGAGGCCTTAAATTGTAACAAATTGTGAGGAAAGAGTCCTTGTAATAATGAGTCACTAAATTAACTAAATAGAATGAGAAATAATAGGCAATTAAATAATGACGAAAAACTTGAAAATAAAACAATTAAAAAAAAGTTTAGTTAAACGATTTTATTGAAAACAATACATTAAGTAATAGTAATACTAAAAGCTAGAAAATAATTAGGTAGGTCCTAGTTAATAGACATCACATTCCTCATCAATCTAGGGCGTTGATCAGACAATTAAATAAAAGCGTTGGGCGCGTGAAATTTCTAAAAATGTGCGGCGTATTATAACTTGATTAAAGTTCAGTTGGTCTTACTTATGACTATCGATAGAAATTTTACGCGCCCAACACTTTTATTTAATTGTCTGATAAACGCCCTAGATTGATGAGGAGTGTGATGACTAGCACCTGGGACCTACCTGATTATTTTCTAGCTTTTAGTATTATTATTACTTAATGTAAGTGCCTTCAATAAAACCGTTTAACTTAAAATTTTTTAAAATTATTTGTTTGCCGTAACTTTGATTCAAAGAAATATATTGTGATGAAATTGAACATAATACTTCTTCTGGCTGCTAATAATACTCCTGCTTAAAATGGGGGTGATAGGTATGTTATCATGCCCACTTTTATATATCAAACATTCTTTTAAATAGCATATAATTCTATGATAATTCAATATTTAAAGCGATATTTCCGTATTTTATCAAGCGACAATGCTAAAACTTTATATGAACAACTTTGTAACTACAGTCCTCTCTTTTTAATGATGGAAACAACTTTGTTAGTCTAAGGTTGTAAGACCTACACACAGCCCCGCGCTGGGACCCACGCCTTTCCCGCTTGGTCGACCATGTTCACCTCTTGCCTTCTCTTAATCTCGCCCAATATAATTGGGACTTACACGGAGCAAGCTTCAAGGAATGCGCCCTGTTTAGCTAGTTCATCCGCTTTTCCGTTCCCATCTATTCCCATATGCCCTGGAACCCAATATAGACGTATGCTTTTCCCTACTCCGATTCTTTCCAGAGATTGTTTACACTCTAACACACTTTTAGATGATTTGCTATACGAGATTATTGCATTAATTGCTGCTTCGCTTTCAATATAAAATTAACACGGCTGCAGTTTAAGCTATTCTCTTCCAGTTTGTACTGCTTTGGTTACGGCTAAAACTTCCGCTTGAAAAACGCTGCAGTGGTCTGCCATCTGTGTTTATTTCCGGATCAGCACAGTATACCGCAGACCCTACTCCTTCCACTACTTTGGAACCATCTGTATACATATGTATCCCCTCTTCTGCCACTTGTGCCTCATTTCGCCAACCATCCACTTCTATTGTGGCTTTAAGAGCCCCCTCGAAGCGCAGGTAGGGAATTAGGTAGTCTGTTCGTCCGTTAATTGATGACGCTATACGACTATGACCGTGTGGTCTGCGCTCAAGCTGTTGTTTGCTACCAGGTCAACAGGTGGAATGTGCAGAATAGCATACAGTGCAGACATCGGGGTTGTTTTGAGGGCTCCCGTAATGCCAAGCATTGATAGCCTGCATTCCCCTCTAATTTTTGAGGCAGGTTCTTTTTGTGTGGCTGTCCACCATACAAAAACTCCATAGTATAGGATAGGGCTTACAATCTGTGTAAATACCCAATGAGAAAGAGAGGGCGATAAACTTCACGTATACCCCAAAATTCTTTTACATGCATACAGTGCGCTCGAGGCCTTCTTCACTCTCTCCTCCCCTGCGGCGTTGCCCTGTCCACTGATTTCTGGGCCTCATACAATCACCATTGTGATATAATCTTCCTGGTTCCTCCCATAAATTCAGAAAACAAAAATTCAGAAACAAAATTTTTCAGCAAACATTAGTCAGAACCCTTTTTTCAGAAAGACAAAATTCAGAGTTCGAAACTCAGAAGTCAAATCTCAGAAGTCTAATTTCAGAAGTCAAATTTCAGAAGTCAAATTGCAGAAGTCAAAATTCAGAAGTCAAAATTCAGAAGTGAAAATTCAGAAGTCAAATTACACAAAGCAAAATTCATAAGTCAAAATTCAGAAAATAATCAGACGACAGAAAAAACATAAAACTTTTCTCAAATTCAGAAAAGCTTATTTATTTGGAAAGAATTATGTATAAAAAAAGGAGTACAATCTAAAATTTTAAATTGTGTGCAATAGCAAGCATGTAATTAAGTAAATCTTTTCGCGTTTATCATTTTCGAATGAATTTACAATATTAAAAACACGAATTTTTTACATTTTATCTCACGTTTCCGATATGGCTCGCCTCCAGCTGAAAATTGCTGCAGGTTTGTTTCTGTTATTGCCTGTTCGTTTTCAAACGGTTTTATTTTCCTTGACTTGACAGGCTGGCTGGCACGAATTTTGTAATTGAAATTTAAGTATCTTCCCGATAAGCTACAAGCTTGAAACTTGGAATATAGTTCAGAACCCGATGACAATGCAATAATAAAAAAAAAACTCCGATAGGATCGAAATCTATACCCCTGGGTGACTAGGGTCTCGAGATATAGGCCAAAACGTAGATCCGGGCACCCCTAGAATGTGTTTATACAGTATGAATATCAAATGAAAGCTATTGATGAGTGCTTTAGTACAGGGTAGTTTTCATACCTATTGGTGAATAGGGTCTCGAGATGTAGGCCAAAACGTGGACCCGGGTACCCCTAGAATGTGTTTATACAATGTGGATATCAAATGAAAGCTGTTGATGAGTGCTTTAGTACAGGATAGTTTTCATACCTATTGGTGACTAGTGTCTCGAGATATAGGCCAAAACGTGGACCCGGGCACCCCTAGAATGTGTTTATACAATATGGATATCAAATGAAAGCTGTTGATGAGTGCTTTAATACAGGGTAGTTTTCATACCTATTGGTGACTAGGGTCTCAAGATATAGGCCAAAACGTGGATCAGGGTAACACTAGGATGCGTTTTTACATTGTGGGTATCAAATTGAAGCTGTTGATGTGTGCTTTTGTGCAGAGTAATTTATACCGCTGGATGACTAGGGTCTCGAGATATAGGCCAAACGTGGAACCGGATATCCTGAGACAATTTTTATACAATATGGATATCAAATGAAAACTGTTGATAAGTGCTTTACTACAGGGTAGTTTTCATACCTATTGGTAACTAGGGTCTCGAGATATAGGCCAAAACATGGGCCCGGATACCACTAGAATGTGTGTGTATTTTGGATATCAAATGAAAGCTGTTGCTGAGAGCTTTTAAGTAATTTTCATTGTGATATTTGATTTAGTCGCATCAACCTAGCAAAACTGATAAATATGCATGCGAAGCCGAAATAAAGACATGAATTAATAATACCCACATACCTATTTACATACGTCCTATTCGATTTGCCGGAAATTTGGTATATAAATTTGCCTATATTAGTATTTACGATGCTTTTTTCCGGGAAGTAGACCAGAGACGGACTGGGACTGGGATTAGGACAAGGGCTGAGACTGAGACTCGGAGTGGGACTGGGACTGAGACTCGGAATGGGACTGGAAATAAATACATACCACCCTCTGGGACTGGCAATAAGATTTGAAGAAAAATGAGAAAAACTTGAGAGAAGGAAAAGAGAGAAGGAGACTGAGAAAGAGATAGAATGAGACGAAGATGGAGATAGATGAAGCGAAAAATACGGAGGGAGGAGTGAATACAAAGATTAGGAAAAAGGGTAGAGGGGCGAGGGCAGAGTTAGACGGAAAAAGCTTATTAAAATGTATGCAGATATACCAAATTTAGGGCAGAACAACGTCTGCCGGGTCTGCTAGTATTTCAAAAAATCGTATTTGTGGTCTGACTTGGTTCATATTTGGAACACATAATACATACATGAATACAAAGCGACCTATGAAAAAAAAATCGCTGCTAGGTGGCGAAAGGATCGACATATTAAAAAATCGTATTTGTGGTCCGATTTGGCTCATATTCTGAACACATAATACATACATACATAACGGCCACCGTGGTGTGATGGTAGCGTGCTCCGCCTACCACACCGTATGCCCTGGGTTCGCACCCCGGGCAAAGCAACATCAAAATTTTAGAAATAAGGTTTTTCAATTAGAAAAACATTTTTCTAAGCGGGGTCGCCCCTCGGCAGTGTTTGGCAAGCGCTCCGCGTGTATTTCTGCCATAAAAAGTTTCTGAATTTTCGTTTTCTGAATTTATGAGGGAACCAATCTTCCTGCAATTTAACATGCAGCCGATCTATCTGGTTTTGGCTGGATGTATTTTAATGTAGTTAAGACCATCCATGATTAGAAACATTGTCGAACGCCCCGGAAATGTCTAAGAAGAGTCCTAGAGCATACTGTTTGTATTCCATGGCTTTCTCTATGATTATTCCTTCCCTTTGCAGTGCATTGTCTACCGACTTGCCTTTGGTGTACGTATGTTGTGTTGGGATGAGCAGTTTTTCATCCACGTTATACTTTATGTACTCATCTATCAGCCTCTCAAAAGTTTTGAACAAAAATATTGTAAAGCTAAAGAGCCTGTAACCTTTGGGATACATATGAACGATCTTCCCTGCCATTGAAAGTTTTTATGAGACCCTCTTCTGCCTGAAAATTTCACGCTTGTAGATCCTCAATAAATCCTCAATAAATCCTTATACTCCTCCCGCTGCGCTTCGCTTTCCGCGTTCTTTGCTAGCTTTAGCATTTCTTTTAGGAAATCATTGGATTTCAGTTCTTTCACATTGGCAACCTCTTTGGGTTGTCGCAGTTTTGTTTCTACATGCTTCTGGAATTTCGTCCAGTTCATTGACCCGAAGCTGATATACACATGGTCAGAGAAGGATGGTCTAGCAAGAACCATCCAATCATACCTTGATATATCACGTTCAGGGCTAAATGTAATATCAAAAACATTGCTGGATGTTGGATCTACGTATGTAGGGGCAAATTGGTTTGAAAGATGTAACAATGTAACACGTGACCAACCGCCCTTCGTCTTGTACTCGCCTCTTAGCAACTACATCGAAAGCTGCAAGCCAATGGGAAGACGTAAAAAGTGGCGAAGTGCCAACCAAGGAAGAAAGAGATAATCCAAAGCGAAATAACAATAACACTTCGACTTTCTCGGAGGTTGTTGTTGTTGCTGTAGCGATAAGGACTCTCCCCGAAGGCCTTGGGGAGTGTTATCCTTGTTGATAGTCCTTTGCCGAATACATATCCGGTACCATCTCGGGAACGATTTGGTATGACCACATGAAACCTTCTGGGCCACTTCATCACTGGACTACTTCGAAGAGCTTGAGCTTGACAGATTGGCTTTGCATAATCAGTATCGTTCTGACGTTTCACAACAATAGTGCGCCCTGGCTTGAAACCACCCTTGCATTCTTTCTGCGAAATTCTCTCCTTCGTCTTATTGCGTCTATTTCGGTTTGTCAATGCCAGTGTTCTTCCCGCAGGTACATCCGGTATTGATTTGTGTTTTCCATTCGTTTCATTCCTCCGCCAGCACTCGTTTACTGCTGAACCCTATCTCAAAACTGTAGTTAAATGGTACATCCTTGTTCTTGTATTGCATAATCATTCTCTGCATTTCTCGATCTCTACATCTGGCTCGCTCTTGCTCATCTCCTCCAGCATTGCATTTAAGATCACCCATGTTGTGGACCACTAGGGTCAAGACCGCAATGGCGTTGAATATGACCTGGCTTCCCGCATTTGAAGCATTTGGTAACTCTTTCATTATTCTTCTGTTGCGTTCCCTTTAAAGCTTACAAAATTGCATCTAACCACTGTGGTCTTTCTACTTCCACAGGATTTGTAAGCTGGTTTACTCAAAAGTGAGGCAGTTTCCTAAGTCAGTGCATGGGATACTGTTTCAAAAAATGCTGGCTTTGGGTTTGCGTATGTAGATCGCTTCGTTTCCACGTCCCGTATGCCATTTATAAAGCTCTGGATTTAACCCTCTCGGTGTATTCCACGGGTACGATGGGCCAGCTTTTGACATCCGGCGCAAGCTCCTGCAAAATCTCATTCTCTTTTTGGTAACGGTTTTGTAATGCAATTTGGTATATCTGTTTCTTATGCTCCCTTCCGTAACATCTCTCGACAGCGGTCGTCAATGCTTGATAACTTTTCCGCTCTACTCTGGAATAGTCTGTAAGTTTTCAGCTGCAGGCGCTTTCATTGCCACAAACAGTGCAACAACTATATCCTCAGCTTTCAAGTTGTTCACTGCTTACGTCTTCTCAAATTGAAGCTTAAATACCTGGAAAGAAACAGAGCCGTGAAAAGATGGAGTTTTTGCCTTCGGATTGCTTGCTGAAACAGCTGGGCGATTTAGTTGTAGCTCCTGTATACGACCTCTTAAAGCATCTACCTCGGCATCGATTTTTCCGGTCGGCCACTGAAACCGCCATGAAACTGGGTTAGTTTCTTTTCCATGCGCTCTTCCAGATCAGATGATATACGGACTTCCTGCTCTTCAAGTTATGTAGAGATCTGAGATGATATCTACGCTGAAATTTGTGCCGGGATTTCGGATATACGTGCCTCCTGTGCTCCAATCCTGGATGCTATTTGTTACGACATTTCTGAAAAACGTGCTTCTTGTCGTGCCTCCTGTGATTCCAGTGGGGATGCCATATGCGATTCCAGTTGGGATGACTTATTTGTGGATATTTGTGATGACATATCTGTCACAACTCCCGGGCAAAGCAACATCAAAATTTTAGAAATAAGATTTTTCAATTAGAAGAAAATTTTTCTAAGCGGGGTCGCCCCTCGGCAGTGTCTGGCAAGCGCTCCGATTGGATTTCTGCCATGAAAAGCTCTTAGTGAAAACTCATCTGCCTTGCAGATGCCGTTCGGAGTCGGCATAAAACATGTAGGTTCCGTCCGGCCAATTTGTAGGGAAAAATCAAGAGGAGCACGACGCAAATTGGAAGAGAAGCTAGGCCTTAGATCTCTTCGGAGGTTATCGCGCCTTACATTTTTTTTTTTATTTATTTTATATCTGTTATGCGTGTTCCTGGGTTTCCATTTTTGCCAATATTTGTGATAACAAAGCCAATATCGCATTAGTCTCACCGCTTCCGACTAGATTCGGACTTCCGGTCTTCTCTTCCAATTTTGTTAATGTCTCGTCCCTATCAGTATGGAAGGCATACTCGTCCACATTAATTCCTTCCGACTCCATAATCTCTCGTAGCCTTGCTTGGAGTTCGGTCTTATTGCCGGTTGTACTTAATCCTCGGTTCTTCAATTCCTTTTTTAGTTGCTGTATCTTCAATTCACTTAACTTTGCCATGTCCAAGATATATTCGAAATCTTCGGATATTATTCAACTCCAATATTCAGTATTGCAATATGATATTTATATAGTCTACTTTGGGAGTAGTACAATTATACTTCAATATCACGAAAAATAGAATAATTTAAAAAAAAATTTTAGTTAAACGATTTAATTGAAAACAATACTTACATGGAATAATAATAATACTAAAAGCTAGAAAATAATAGGTAGGTCCTAGGTACTAGTCATCATACTCCTCATCAATTTAGGGCGTTGATCAGACAATTAAATAAAAGAGTTGAGCGCGTGAAATTTGTAAAAATGTGAGGCGTAGCATAATCTTATTAAGGTCAGTTGGTCTTATATATGGTTGGTTGGTTGGTTAGAGTGGCGTGTCCCAATTGACTCCAATTAGCGTTCCTGTGCCGTTCCTTAGTCTTTCCAATCTTTCCTTGTGGGGAAGATAATTTTGTAGTTTGTGTCGAAGACTGTCCTTGGACATATGTAGTCCATTTTTGGCAAGATGTCGTTAATATTGAACAGGATACGGCCGCGCCCGTATGTACGCTCCCTCCAAAGGCCCAACTCCCGAAGCCTTAGGGCCCCTTTAGATGCCGCTTCCTTGATAAGGTATATATGACTATCAATAGAAATTTGACGCGTCCAACGCTTTTATTTAATTGTCTGATCAACACCCTACATTGATGAGGAGTATGATGACTAGTACCTATGGTAAAATGTATACAATAAAAAAAATTTTTTTAAATTTAAGTAAATCAATCGAAAAAAATTTAATAGCATTTTTGTATTGAATTGTAAATGTTTTACGTTTCTTAGAGATAACTTTAAAAGGTCCTTCATAAGGTGATTCTAAATGAGATTTACAAAGAACTTTAACAAAATCTTACAATTTTCTAATTTGTTAGGAACGAAAAAGTTTTCTTTGTTATGATGAAAAACTTTAAAAAGAACAAGTGAAAAATATTCTCTTATTTTGTGAAGAGCGTCATTAGAAAAACCATGTTTTTTATTACTATTTGAAACAATTAATTCACCAGGTATTCTAAGTGTTTGTCCATAAATAAGTTCAGCAGATGAACATTTTAAATCTTTTTTAATAGAAGTTCGTAAACCAAGAAGAATGAAGAGTAAAATGTCAGACCAATGAACCGAGTCGTTTGATGCTATAATGTCTGCTTTTAAAGTTCGATGAAATCTCTCTATCATGCCATTCGCTCGGGGGTGGTAAGGAGATGAATGAATTTTATGAGAACCTAATAGTTTAGTTAATTTTGTAAAAAATTTTGATGTAAATTGTGAACCTTGATCTACTTTAATATTTAATGGTATACCAAATCGTGGTATATAATTTTGAATAAAATTTTTTACTATAGTATTTGTTCAGGCCAACGGGAAAATCTGTCAATAATTGTTAAAATATAACAATTTTCTTTTGACTGCTGGTAGGATCGCCAAACTTATACATATGTTAATATGTATACAATAAAATAACTTAATTTTTTAAATATTATTCTATTTATTTTTAAGTTTAAAATCCTAATAATATAAAATTATCATTTTGAAGTAATCAAAATTTTCATTTTTTAAAAAAGAAAACTTAATTAAAAATTATTTGAAAATTATAGTATAAAGTAAAAAGTATAATATTCTGTTATAATAGTTAACACTATACCTACCTCATTATTTTCTAGCTTTTAGTATTATTATTACTTCATGTAAATATTGTTTTCAATAAAACCGTTTAACATACAACTTTTTTTTTAATCATTTAATTTTAAAGTTTTTAGTGTTTATTTAATTGCCTGTTCTTCTCATTCTATTTAGTTCATTAAGTGACTCATTATTACACGGACTCTTTCCTGACAATTCGCTACAATCCAAAGACTTTACTTGACTCTGCGCCACGTATGCTTGTCCCTCCTCGAACTCCCAAATATTTTGATGTCACTTCTACCGGACTATATGTAATATTTGTTCGAAACATGAGCCCAATCGGACATCATAGGTCGCTTTCTATTCATGTATGTATTATGTGTTCCAAATATGGACCACCTCGGACCACAAATACTATTTTTTGAATACTTCGATCTTTGCGCCATCTAGCTGGCGATTTTTTTCACAGGTCGCTTTATATTCATGTATGTATTATGTGTTCCAAATATGAACCAAAACGGACCACAAATACGATTTTTTGAAATATTTCGATCCATGCGCCACCTATCGGAGTTTTTTTCTTATAAATGCATTGTCATCGTGTTCTGAACTATATGCCAGCAAGCCAACTACCCAGCCAATCCGCCAACCAGCCAGCCCGTCAAATCAAGCTAAATAAAACCGTTTAAAAAAGGGTGTTCAAATCAAACTGATTACTGATTCCTTAGCTTGCGCTGCTGTTATACTCTCGGTTTTCTCGTTTCCCAATTTCTCCTAAGGTCTAGTCATTTCGCGAAAACGTGTTCGAGAGCAGTTGTATCTCATGCTTGGATACCAGCTATATACATGTATATTTGTAATTTATGCTTTGCTACTATGAGTGTGTATGTGTGAGTAACTACTTCGGCTGATAACTATATATGTGTGTGTGAGATGTTTCTTCACTTCGAGCTGCTGGTTATGTTTTGATGTTGTAATTATTTACTAACTGAATAGTGATTCTAATATTTGCCACACTATGGAGTTCTTGTTTGGTGGAAAGCCACACAAAAAAGGACCTACCAAAAAAAATTAGAGGGTGTCTGCAGGTTATCAATGCTTAGTATTGCGGGAGCCTTGAAAACAAACCCGACGGCTGCACTATATGCTATTCTGCACATGCCACTTGTAGACTTGGTGGCAAAAAAAATAGCGTTAAAAACTGCAACGAGGCTCAGTGCCTCGGGGCAGCATAAGCCCAGATCATACGGCCTTAGTAGTATAGCGTCATCAAATACAGGACAAACCTGCTACCTCATTCCCTATCTGCGCTTCGAGGGGCTCTTAAAGCCACAATAGGGGTGGATGGTTGGCGCAAGTGTTCTTAAATGGTAGATGAAGCGATACATGTGTACACAGATTGTTCCAAAGTAGTGGAAGGAGAAGGGTCTGCGGTTAACTGTGCTGATCCGGAAATAAACAGAACCTACAAGCTGCCAGATAACGATAGCGTTTTCCAAACGAATGTATCAGGTAAAGTGGAAGAGAATAGTTTGAGCTGCAGCCGTGGTAACTTTTATATTGACAGCAAAGCAGATATTATTGCAATGATTTCGCATAGCACAGCAGGTTAAAGTATGTTAGAGTGTAAGCAATTTCTGCAAAGGATCGGGGTGGGGAAAAGCATACGTCTATATTGGGTCCCAGGGCATATGGGATAAATGGGAATGAAAAAGCGGATGAATTAGCTAAAAAGGGCGCATCCCTTGAAGCTTGCTCCGTAGACGTCCCAGTTAGATTGCGCGAGATTAAGATAAGGCGAGAGGTCTGCGTTACCGACTAAGCGGGAAAGGTGTGTGTCTAAGCGCGAGGCTGTAAAGTGTCCTAGAACAACAACCTAAGACTAAAAAAGATGCTTCTATCATTAAAAAGAGAGGACTGTTGACTTATGAGGGCTATACTGACTATACACTGCCTTATGGTATAGAATGTCTTTAAATTAGGCTTAGCCAGTGATAGCAGATAAATGAAGTGCGGGTAGGAGGAGGAAATTACGATCGACCACATTTTGTGCTAGTTCCCTGCTTGCCAGGCTAAGACTCTAGCTATTAGGAGTGATAACCCCCAGCGGGTCAGGGGGATTAGAATATACCCACGGTAGATATGATACGATAGACAGAGGCTACTAAAATACTAAATTTATTCAGGGCTTGTGCAGTGCAACATTCTTAAGGGGTTGCCAGCACAATATATAGCTTCTCAAACCCAATTGTCAACCTCACCTACCCGTGGCGAATCCTGTTTCATTAACAGCCGAGGCTCTGGAGAACCCGAACTCCTGATGGATCTAGGGGCGGTATGGCCTAGAAAGTTTCATGTGGTAATACCAAATCGTTCCCGAAATGGTCGGGCTAGTAGTTTTATGGTGCTTGTTACCGGAACGTACCGGATCTGCATCGGGCAAAGGACCATCAACATCGATAAATTGCTACTTCTATTCCTCTGTAGGGAGTGCCCCTAAATCCAAAAAAAAATCCCCAAACACAGAATCCCCAGGTAAAAAAAATCCCAAATACATAATCTCCAAATTTAAAATCCCATAACCAAAATCCCCAACACTAAATCCCCGCACTTTTTTGTGGCTAAATCCCCAAACCTTTTTTGAGGAAATATCAAAAACCTCGAACACAGAATCACAAAAATTTTAATTAAATCATAAAGTAAAGTTCTGACGCGTATAAACATAATTACGCATGTATATATATGTAAGTATGACTATAAGCATAAAGTAAAATTATGGGGAAAAACCTAACGGTACACGTTCTATTTGCATTGTGTTTTCATATGTTCTTCCTGTTCTAACCATGTCAATGTTATATTGCGAATTTGACAACAACTTCTTATGTACATTAGTGGCACAGAGGCTTAGGTCTTCAACTACCTTGCAAAAGTCGTCGGTTCAATGCCAGACCACGGATTTAAATTCATTTTCTATTTTGGTTTATAAATTTATTATTAAAAATACTGTGAAAAAATATTAAAAAATTTAAATGAAAAACCTAGATCTGGTAGTAAACCGACGATGAGAAAATATCGCAAAATTAGCATAATATCATTAATATATCTATTGAATAGAAGGAAACTACGACAGCAAACTGCAAAAGTTCTCAAAATAATTGAAAAAAGGAAAATTCAAAATGTTACAGATCTCCATCGCCTAAATATCTTTTTGGAGAAAAAATTCCGTTGAAGTATATGTTTTCTTTGTCAAATGAATTTATATCGCCTTATTAACTGCAAAATGTATCGAATTAGTTACTTCTTGGCGATAGACGATAAAATTATGAGAAAACTGCTGGCAGGGTTTTGTAATTTAATTTATACATAAAAATATATGTATGTACATATGTATTTATAATTTGTAAAAACAAAAAAAAATGTTCCGGTGTTTATCTGTAATGCAATGAATTTTGAATTTTTTGTGATGTAAATACTGTATTAATTGTATTTATAAGTTATTGCGTTGCACTGTATTTTCTTTAATGTGCCCATTAAATATTTGTGAAATCATCAATATTGAAGTGTTAATTTGGAAATAGAATAAACATAACTATCCTTTTTCTGTGTGGAAAACATTAAAATTAGGTTTAAAATCGCACATCACATGTGCTCTTAGTTTATTAACAATTGTTTTTGTTTTTTCGACCTATTGATAAAGGATTCAAGGTTCGATTCGAGCTTAAGAACAAAACAATAATTTTTATGACATAGATTTTTTCTTGTATAACTAAAAAATGGTTTTTCATTTTTGGAATAGTAGGTAGACAATTCTTCAGCTGCGCTAACCATTTAGCTATACAGTAGTGGTTTGTTTGACTGATAAATTACTACTTCTATTTCTCTTTACCAATTATATCTAATCAGCGTTGCGCCATCTGCTGTAAATCGTTGATAATGTTGGATTTTTATTTTTTGTCAATTACTTTTTTGAAATTTCCATGTGCTCTTGGTTTATTAACAATTGGTTTTGTTTTTTCGGCCTATTGATAAAAGATTCAATTTTCGATTCGAGTTTAAGACCAGAACAATCATTTTTATGACAATGATTGTTTTTGTTTTTTTTTTTTTTAATTGGCAATAAATAAATCCAAAATTATCAGTGGTTTGTAACAGATGGTGCAACGTGGATTAGATATTGTTGGTAAGAGGAGTGGAAGTACGAATTTATCAGTCAAACAAACCACCACTGTTTAGCTAAATGGTTAGCGCAGCGTGCTCAAAGCTTACTGATGAGGAAGGCAACCTTTGAAATGGATGCATCTGCGCAGCTATGGAAGGTTGTTTCAAAAATTTTTTACCTACTACTCCAAAAATACAATTGTTTAATTATAGGAACATTAAAACAAAAAAGTAGTACGTATCATAAAAATTTTGTTCTGAACTTGAGCTCGTATCGAACCTTGAATTTATTTCCGATGTAGTTTGCCAGGGCTTTAAACCCAAAATGTTCAGTGTGGTAGGCGGAGTATGCGTCCAACACACCACGGCTGCCAATGTGATGTCGACGGCTATCACCGAAGGAGGTATAAACTCTGCATTCCACACCGACGATTCTGGGTTCAACAACCATGCCAAGTTACATCAAAAATTTAGAAATACAAATTTTTTCAATTAGAAATACGTTTTTCTAATCGGAGTCGCTTCTCGGAAGAGTTTGGCAAACACTCCGAGTATATTTCTGCCATGAAAAGCTTCTTAGTGAAAAGTTATCTGCCTTGAAATTACCGTTCGAGGTCCGCGTAAAAACATGTAACCTACAATCTCTTCGGAGGTCACTGCGCCTTGCATTTATTTTTATAATCAGCGTGCTTTGCACACAGAGTATATTAACTTTGGTAACATAACGGTTCAGCGTAACGGCATAAACTAATCGAGATAAATATAGACTTCAAAGTGCTCAGGATGAAAAAGGGAATTGATTTAGCCATGTCCGTTCGTCCGCTTATCCGTCCTTCTGTCTGTGCACACGATAACTTTTAAGTAAATATTGAGATGTCTTATTGAAATTTGGTATATTGGTTCCTTGGAGAGATGAGTGCCAAGGGACCACCGCTATTTAAAATGAGCGAAATCGGATGATAACCACACCCACTTTATATACATAAAACATTTTGGAAAATACAAAAAGCTTGATTATTTAGTAAATGATACATCTAGAATGTTGAAATTTGATGTGTAAGCTGATACTGAGACTGTTGACAAAAATTTTAAAAATGTTTGGAAATGGGAGTGGCACCGCCCACTTGTAGCTTATCGGGAAGTTACTTAAATCTTAATTACAAAATTCGTAAGCAACGGCCGGCCGGCCGGCCGGCCGGCAACTGGCTGACCGCTACACAGAGTAAAGCTTAATAAAACCGTTTAAAAATAGGTAGGTACTTTGTATGAGGATGCAAGTATCACGTTTTTTGTGGTCTGCATGTAAAAGCTATGACCACGAATCACTACGTAATCGGAAGTATTTGATGAAACTGAACAATCGGTTGTATGGGATACATACCATATATACGACCGATCTGTATGATTTTTTTAGTCAACAATATATGTTTATACGTAAACATTTGGTGAAATTTGGAACTTCTGGTTGTGAAAATGGGGCAAAAATTACGAAAAGTTTTTTATCTGAACAATCGGTTGTATCAGATTGATTTAGAACAATAAAACACTTAGGTTTTTTT
Source organism: Eurosta solidaginis (assembly GCF_040869045.1). Taxonomy (NCBI): domain Eukaryota; kingdom Metazoa; phylum Arthropoda; class Insecta; order Diptera; family Tephritidae; genus Eurosta; species Eurosta solidaginis. The sequence goes on along the minus strand of NC_090319.1, from coordinate 148,070,011 downwards.
TGCTGATTTTAATTAAGTTTATTATTCACATTTACCGACGGAAATGTCGCGACGATATCGCATGAGCGGTAATGTAGACTAACTTTATTTCATTTGTAGAAATTATCAAAAAGGTCCATAAGGAATAGATAAGCATAAGTAAATAGCTATGTATTAAAATATATGGTAAACAATAGGCGGACTGTACACAGTAAAAATTGGAATCTTACTTTTAATACCAGTTAATACCAGTTATTATTGAACTTGAACATTTTTATTCCCAGCTGTACTTGTACACAGGGTATATGTTTGGATAACGGTTGGTTGTACAGGTATAAAGGAATCTAGATAGATATAGACTTCCATATATCAAAATCATCAGTATCGAAAAAAAATTGATTGAGCCATGTCCGTCCGTCCGTCCGTCTGTCCGTTAACACGATAACTTTAGTAGATATTGAGATATTTTCACCAAATTTGGTACACGAGCTTATCTGGACTAGAATAGATTGGTATTGAAAATGAGCGAAATCGGATGATAACCACGCCCACTTTTTATATAAATAACATTTTGGAAAACACAAAAAACCTGATTATTTAGTAAATAATACACCTAGAATGTTGAAATTTGAGATGTGGACTGATATTGAGACTCTTGATAAAAAATTTAAAACAATTTTTAAAATGGGCGTGGCACCGCCCACTTGTGATAAGATCAATTTTACAAATATTATTTATTTATTTATCATAAATCAAAAATCGTTAAACCTATCGGAACGAACTTCTGCAGAGAAGTTGGCTTTACTATAAGGAATGTTTTGAAGAAAAATTAACGAAATTGGTTAAGGACCACGCCCACTTTTATATAAAAGATTTTTAAAAGGGTCGTGAACGAATAACATAAGCTATATATTTGCAAAAAAGAGTTTATATCAATGGTGTTTCATTTCCCAAGTGGATTTATAACAATAAATAGGAAAAACTTCAAATTTTAAAAAATGGACGTGGCACCGTCCCTTTTATGACTAAAGGCTTGGCTTCCTCCAAAAAGCGTTGCCGTTATGTTACAACCGACAAAGACCGGCCGGTATAGTCACTGTTTTCAGCGGAACCGCTTTGTGGGGAACTACGAACAGCTACGGTAGATGATTCGCAAAAATTTTATTTTGCATTTTTGCGTGTTCTTTTTAGTTTTTTTATTATTATTTTAAATAAACATGCAAGAAATTTAAGTTGAAAAATTTAGTTTATTTTATAATTAATTTTAATTATTTGATAAAATGTTCCCAACTTTGACAATAGCAGTGGGAGAAAACGGTAATGAACGAGTTTCTACAGTCATAACAGCCGTAACATTTTTTGCGCTGCCGCTATATTACGTTACGGTGAACTTCACCGTCTTCTTAGTTTCCACAAAATTACTTTTACATTGCAACATATTTGACAACGTACTCTACCCCGACGTAGCGTACCGCATAAAATAAACATGCAAGAAATTTAAGTTGAAAAATTTTGTTTATTTTATAATTAATTTTAATTATTTGACAAAATGTTCCAAACTTTGACAATAGCGGTGGGAGGAAACGGTAATAAACGAGTTTCTACAGTCATGACAGCCGTAACATTTTTTGCGCTGCCGCTATATTACGTTACGGTGAACTTCACCGTCTTCTTAGTTTCCACAAAATTACTTTTACATTGCAGCATATTTGACAACGTACTCTACCCCGACGTAGCGTACCGCATAAAATAAACATGCAAGAAATTTAAGTTGAAAAATTTTGTTTATTTTGTAATTAATTTTAATTATTTGACAAAATGTTCCAAACTTTGACAATAGCGGTGGGAGGAAACGGTAATAAACGAGTTTCTACAGTCTAGACAGCCGTAACATTTTTTGCGCTGCCGCTATATTACGTTACGGTGAACTTCACCGTCTTCTTAGTTTCCACAAAATTACTTTTACATTGCAGCATATTTGACAACGTACTCTACCCCGACGTAGCGTACCGCATAAAATAAACATGCAAGAAATTTAAGTTGAAAAATTTTGTTTATTTTGTAATTAATTTTAATTATTTGACAAAATGTTCCAAACTTTGACAATAGCGGTGCGAGGAAACGGTAATAAACGAGTTTCTACAGTCATGACAGCCGTAACATTTTTTGCGCTGCCGCTATATTACGTTACGGTGAACTTCACCGTCTTCTTAGTTTCCACAAAATTACTTTTACATTGCAACATATTTGACAACGTACTCTACCCCGACGTAGTGTACCGCATAAAATAAACATGCAAGAAATTTAAGTTGAAAAATTTTGTTTATTTTATAATTAATTTTAATTATTTGACAAAATGTTCCCAACTTTGACAATAGCATTGAGAGAAAACGGTAATGAACGAGTTTCTACAGTCATGACAGCCGTAACATTTTTTGCGCTGCCGCTATATTACGTTACGGTGAACTTCACCGTCTTCTTAACTTCCACAAAATTACTTTTACATTGCAACATATTTGACAACGTACTCTACCCCTACGTAGCGTAACGCTTTCGAGGAAACCAAGCCTTAAGCAATTTTCTATGTTTCGGGAGCCATAACTCGAAGAAAAATTAGTTCAGAATAGAACCATATGTATATGTATTATTGCGCAGCCTTTTACCACTAATAAGCACACAAAACAAACAACAGCATTTCAAGTGTACAGCTGGTTATGTAATGTTCGGTTTACCCGAACTTGGACTTCCTTACTTGTTGGTATTAAATTTGTGTTTTAATTCTAAAAAGTTTTATTTTAAGACTATGAAATATAAATTTTAATCCAAAATGGTTTTGAAACAAAACTTTAATCAATGCTGATTGTCGCGATTTAATATTTTTCGGTTTTAATATTATACTTTCTGGCGTTTTTATATATAAATGCCAAATTGGTATTAAAAGTAAACTAAAATTTTTACTGTGTAAAAGAAAAAAATTAGCAGCGGTAGCATCATCCGATAGCTGCATTTGAATAAGTATGTTGACATCGCTCATTTACTTCAATAGTGTCATAACTCAAAAAACACAATTTTCCAGAAGAGCCATTCAAAGATTTTAACTGCCATATGTTGCGCATATAAAAGCATATTTTCATTTTTATAGCATGTGGTAAATTTTTAACTGAACAGAAAGATTTTTTTATACAACATAGATCACGATATTGCGTACGTTTATATGTTATTAACTCAAAAGACGTGTTTTTTGGGTTATGATACTATTGAAGTAAATGAGCGTTATGTATGTTCGATTGTTCACCTTTATGTGTGTGCTTGCACTTAGTAAAAGATCAAGTGTATTTGATATCGGAAAGTCAGGGCGTATTATGAGTGCAGTGTTTCCCAACACATGGCGCGTCTCCGTGGCTCCCACCTATTTGTTGCGATATGGAATTCAGCGGTTCCCAAACTTGGGATGGGATGGAATGACGCCCCCGTTTGCTAATTATTGAGCAACCTCTTCCCGATTTTCATTAAATATAGATAACCTTTGAAGTTTGTTTAGGGCTAGGTTGGAACCATGAAAGGTGGTACCATTATCAGAATAGAGATCACTAGGTTTTACTCGGCATGCAATAAATCTACGAAAAGCGGCTAAAAAGGCATCGCTTGTTAAGTCCCTCACCAATTCTCTGGACCTAGGATGACTAGCTTCGTTAGTAATAAGGCAGCGTTTAGTTCAAGCCTCGGAACTGAAAAAGGTTTTAGTGGTGCCACATGAGTTTTAGAAGCTATCAGTCGCATGGCATAGGTACTATCAATAGGTACACGACGGTAAACAACAGCCGCGCAAGCTGATGTTGATGCATCAGAGAACACTATTAATTCCACAGCTTTTAGGGATATGATATGTATCGAGGTATCTTAAGTTGTTTTAAGTGATGGAGTTCCCCCCCCCCCCCCCCCCCCCCCTGTAGTTGCACCTACGTTTGCACATCATCTCCGGTAATGAAATACCTCAGCCAAGGCCGTAACACCATAATTCCTGAAATAAAACTTTGAATAAAACTGCAAAAGGTGCAACCATACCTAATGGATCGGATATCTTCGACATCTCTGACAAAACCATTCGTTTCGTGGGTTTCTGATCAATTACAGGATCGTCAATGTTAAAAAGCAGCTGATCACTAGATGAATTGCAAAGAATCCCAAGAATTTGGCTGATGTTTCAGGTGTCTGAAATCGTAACGCAATGGGATTGTACTCGCATGCTGCTTTTGGGTAACGTTTCGAGCAGAGGCCAAAAATTGAAGCTCCACTTTCTGAGATTGAATGTAGCTTTTGACAAGAGTTCTATTAGTTCGACTTTGAGCGCAATGAGTTCTTCCACCGTGTCACATCCAGTGGGTATGTCATAAACTTAAGCGTCGTTTTCAGGAACACGTGAAGCATTTGGATATTTATATTTATAGTCCTCTGCAATTTGTTTCAAAACGCGCACAGGAAGAAATGGAGAAGGTGAAATATTTAAAATAAGCTAAAGAGAAACGCTGATGTTTAGCTTTTGAATATTATTGAGTTTATTGGAGAAATGCATTTCCTTTTATACAAAATTTCTTAACTTACATATACATAATTACACTAACACTTGCAAACTAAAAGTATCTACATTCCTAATGCCTGTATGCCAAATCAGCATATTATTACTTTGACCTAGTTATAGCTATAGTGTAATGTAAATATTTTGGCAGCCACATTGACGAACCGACAATGTTGATCAGTCACGCGGATCGATAAGTGTGTTTTTCGATGTGACGCGTTAGCAATTAGGGTTGACAAATGTAAGCATATATGTGCCTTGTGTGTCGGCATGTTTGTATGATGTTGGATTCAAGCTGGGTTCAAAATAATTTATTTGGGTCGCTATGTGTGCGGTCGATACTTGTATATGCATAAAAAATACATTGTATGTAAAGCGTATTCTGGCAATGCTACAACATCCGCATTAGAAATAGTCATATATAATTAAACACAATTGTATATGACTATTAAAGAGGCTTAATGACCCACTTAAGGTTTGGTTGAATTTACAAAATTTTAATTGCTTTTGTATTCTATTGTAATTTATTGTATAGCGGTAACTTGATATTGACAGTTTGTTTATATCTATTTACACTTGTCTCACATGTGTGTTTGTTGTGCTGACTTTGGTTTTTAGTATATTTTTTTTTGACATAACATGCTGTTTTGTTTTGTTTGGCTTATGTGCATATTTATTATTATGAGTAAGGTGGAGTGCTTATAGTGAAGTTGTTTGGTTTTTTTTTTTTTGTTACTATTAAAGATTTTATACTAGTTTAAGTCTATTCTTATGGATTATTATTTCCTTATCTTTATTGTTCCTATCACTATTTCTTATTCTATGTGGTATTAACGTAAAGTTGTTATTTTTACCAATACTTTTGACCTTATAGTGTCCTTTATATTTATTATCTAACCTATGTGAGTAAGGGGTAGTATTATCTGAAATTATGACCTCCCTAATAGGGGAGGTTTTTCTAACTGAGGCATCACAAACTTATATTTATTTCCTTACTGTGTATATAAGTTAAAGTAGAAATATTTTCCTATTAATATTTTCTATTTTACCTGAGGTTAAATATTCTAACATTAACTATTTCTCTAAACAATGCTTTTCATTGTTATTTCATTTCATTAGTGTCATATTAAACATAGAAGAAAAATCTGTAATTAATTAAACGGAAAATTTAGTAGCTGTAGTTGATGGAAGAGCAAGGTAGTAATGTATTGGAAGTAGTAGTTCAGCTAGTGAGTAAAAGGAAGGTACAGTGGATGCAAACATTTCATGTCTTTATACTTTTTAGATTCTTCATATTTTCCAGCAATATATTTTTGATCTTATATATCATGCGATTTCTGTGGCGGCCACCAAGACAGAATCGTGATGATATTTATGAAGAATTATTTAGTTTTTGCCGGGATATGTCACTTTAACAACCTCTAGGGTTAGTGCAATTATTAGATCTTAGAGATGCCGACTGCAGTAAATATTCCATTATTTTCCACCATTTTGTCACTCAGGACAACTGTGTTTTTCCTTATTTTCAAGTCCTAGATGGCCGGCTTATTTCAGCCTGGTCGAATATTGTCCTAAGTCAATAACTTCCTCAACAATCTGGTTGCTTGAAAATTTCGTACGCTAAAATTTTTCTATCCTAAGATGAAAACGAGCGCGTCTAGTATTCTTGTTACAAATGTATATAGCGCTTTATTTATATTTATAAGTTCTCTTGTGACTTTTCTTCATTTTTGCTGTTGTTGGTAATATTATTGTTTTATTTTTGAATTTTGCATACTTCCACCTACACGGAGTTTCTTTTCAAATATAATTTGAAAGAATTATTATCGCGACATTTCCTCACATCACCAGACCCCATTACATTTTATTTCAGAGTCTCTGTTTATTTATCACAAAAAAATTTATTTGGTGCACTAATTTCCCACTAACGAACACAAAAAAATAAAACTCTGCTGTTAATAAAGGCGACACAATCTCATGGCTAAAAAATTCCTTCCCCTAAAAATGAGCTGCCTAGATGTCGGGGCGCTCGTGCTTCTATACCCTCCTTACCTTGTCATTCAAATCTACACGTAAAATTTTGTGAATGTCCTTAATTGAGGATCACTTACCCTTTTACTTGGTTACCACCACGATTAAATTTACTCGATAATATTGGATTTCACTTCATTCACATAATCAATACATTTTATTTAATTCAAAAAATTTGTATGTTATGGTTACTTCTACGTTCTAAATTTTACATGTATGTTTAACCTAATCGCAATTTCACACAGACAGCTTGCGACGTCATTAATCAGCTTTTATATATCAAGGTTCTTATTGAGCTTAATTCCTCACACAAAAATATAGGTTTCTGATTATTTAATCAGTGCAATATTGAATGCCTAATGGAATACCAAATCTAGTCAACTTAGATTGGTGCTTAGAACTTTATTGTTTTTTCTAACAACAAATGACAGTTAAAGATTCATCAGCTGAAAAAGTAAGTATCTGCAGTTGAACTCCTGCAGCATTGGCAGCACAATATAAAACGGCTTTTGAATAAAACCAGTACTTTACGCTCAGGTGTGATGTTCATAAATAACTACATCTGCGTTTTATTCAAATTGTTCACAAAGTCCAAAAAATAGAAAATTTACCTATATTTAAGAATTCATGAGCTTAACACCGGCTTATAATAATTGAATTTCAATTTTATGATTTAATAAAGCTTCTGTGTGGAATTCGCATAACCTTAAAATTAAAAGGATTGAAACCTCCTCCCTTTTTTAAAGCTTATTTGCCCAGTTTTATGCTACTAATGTTCTTTTATAGGAGGCGTAAAAAGAATTGTACAAACGCTGTTATCGTGTGTTAACGTTATCAAAAAAATGTACGCAATTAAAGCTTTACTTGCAACGCTGTTAAAGGTGCACCACGTAATCTATGTGCCTGTTCATTTAACACCACGGTCACCCACCTTCTCATATATAAATTTTTACAGAGATGACCAATGTAAAATCCATATTAAATTCGGGGAATAAATTATAATGCATGTGTGGTTGTTATTTCACATTAACAGAGAGCAATAATGTTAGTTATTTCGCAACATTGGTACTTCAAACTTTGAACATTTTTTTTTTATCAAACTCTATCCAACCAAAATGTTAAAATCTAACTCTTTTTAAATGTCTAACCAGAGTTCGCATGCAGCGTTGACAGATTGATGACGCCGTAGTCATTTGGACAATTTTCAACTTGAATGACGCTTGAACGATTTTGTAATGAAAAATTACGATTTAAGTCTGCCTTCTATGTAAGATTTATTTGAAATATTCAAACACCAAGAAATAGATCCAATAATGTTGATTTTAGATGGACACTACAGTAATAAATATTAAAGTGATCAACTTAGCTCGTAAAACGGTGTGTGGAGATCATTGCCTCCGCATTCCACTCATAAAATGCAACCGCTAGACAGAGCATTCATGAGCCCACTCAAGACTTGTTACAGTAACGAATTATAGCGTTTCATGGGAGAAAATGGTCGAAACGTTACTCAATTCGATTTAGTTGGTCTCTTTTCCCAAGTGTATTATAAGGTTCAGACTGAACAGGTTGCAGTTAACGGTTTCAGATGTACTGGTATATACCCATTCGATCGAAATATTTTTATTGATGCAGACTATATTGCTGCAAATGATATGTGTGAGCATGTAACTGCCGAAAACTCTAAAGTTTCCGAGCAAAATAATACAACTTCGGACACTGGACGTACTCTTACTTCACCGACATCTAATACAAATCGACTGACTTCTCCAGAACATGTGGCATCAACCAGTAAAGGAGTCCTTTCACCATGGCAGATTTTACCATTACCTAAGATTAGAAAGCCATTTGCTACCGGAAGAAGAAGAAAGTCAAAAGCGATAGTATTAACAAAACCACCATATGAGAATCAGTTGGAAGAAAGCATTCGGAAGATCAGGGAAAAAGTGAAGCCAAAAATTAAAAAAGAAAAGGAACCTTCAAAAAAGCAGCAGCGAAAGCTAGAAGAGCCAAATGTGAAGAATTAACCAGTGACTCCAAAGTAAGCGTCTTCTAGGCAGAATCGAACCAAGGGGATTTTCTTGAAATGCCTCCGGATGGAGCAATTTGCTCCTTTTGCGAAAAGGTATGGAAGCACGAAAGAAAAATATCCTAATGGAGTGCTTGTTTACACCGCGATACGGTTTGGGCTCATAATGTCTGCATTCCCAAAAAAAATCTAATTTTTATTTGCGAGTCTTGAACAAATTGCTGTTTTTAAGCAATTTTAATATTTCCAATAACTTATTCATTTTTAATATCAACGAGCCAACGAGGCATTTTATTTTATCTTTTTATTTATTTATTTATTTATTATTTAAAGTCGACGACAAAATATGGTCGACTGCATAATATAAAAGATATATAAATATACAACTCAAAAGATAAAATTTAAGATATATCGAGATTTCAACAATGTTATATTACAAACAAAGATTTATTAATGCACATTACACTTTAATTTCAGAATATAATAATAATAAGAAATATGCGCAGAAATAAGATCTTATACCGAAACCTTATACTGGCGGAATGCATCAGATTCCGCTCAGCATGATTTCGGAATGCAGTGGATTCCAATCTTCCTGTTGGAATGCAACAAGATTCCAATCAGCATGTCATGGGAATCCGGCAGTGCTAAGAGTAGTGTAATGAGGATACGCCATCACAAGGCATAAAAAAGTAACATGACCTGTGTTGTTGGAATGCACCGGATTCCAATCAGCTCGATGCCTGACCCATAAGATTATACTGTCGGAATGCATACGATTCCGGTCAGTGACTCATGAAAAAGCATGTTTTTTACGTTTTTGGAATGCACCAGATTCCAATCAACACAGTACTGTCTTGTTCCTTCTTAATGATACATGTTGATAAATGTTCCTCCATCCTTAAACGAGATAGTTCCTATTTTTTATGGACGAAATAAAATGCCGGCAAATTAATTTAAATTAGATGGTATCTCTTAAATTAGATAGGCAAGTATTGCTTTACGTATAGTGGCAAAAGTGCATTGAAGACTGATACAGATATACAAGTGTCATTGTAGTGCGCGCACCAGATAAGAAGAGGATTATTTTTAGCAAAGCTTCGTCGACAAAGGGGTAAATAGAAAGGAACGTAGTGTCTGGATACTCTAGTGGGAACCGCAAAAAACAAGCGGCTGAGAAGGTCCGCAGAATCAATTTCTCCAATAATGAGCTTATGGATGAACAATACCCCCAGTAAAATTCTCCGATTTTCCAGAGTGAGTAAGTTAATAAGAATAATTCTACTTCTGTATGGAGGAAGGTGGAGACTTGAGTCCCAATTAAGGCCGCGCAATGCAAATATCAAACATTGCTTTTGAACTAACTCAAGACGCTTTATATGCTTTTGAGACACAGGGGACCAAACGCATGAGCAATACTCGAGTATTGGACCAACCAGCGATGTGTAAAGAACCTTAGTGAAGTACGGAGCATCGAACTCTTTATCCCATCTTTTAACAAATCCAAGTAAACCCAACGCTTTGTTGGCAATAGATGAAATATGCATGTTAAAATTCAATTTCGGATCAAAAAGGACACCTAGATCATTTGCAATAGATATACGCTCCAAAGGCGTACCATCTAGTACATAAGGTTTTAATGCTGGCTTCACTCGGTGAAATGTCATATGCTTACATTTAGAGAAATTTAAAGCTAGTAAATTTGTTGTGCACGAATATTGGAACGAGTCCAAGTCGGCCTGAAGAAGATCCAAGGAACTCAAATCGGTAGGACAGTAAGTGTAGCAAAGTTTTACATCATCCGCATACATTATAGTACGGAAATATAATATGGTCTGTGGCAAGTCATTAATGAAAAGGGCAAAGGGTAAAGAGCAAAGGGCCTAGATGACTTCCCTGGGGTACGCCGGAGGAAACTCCGAACGATTCCGACAGATTGCACTTCAACAGGACTTTTTGGGTCCGGTTAGAAAGATAGCTTTTCAGCCAATTTAATAGGTGAAACGGAAAGCCCAGTAAATCAAGCTTATGAATAAGTAACTCATGGTTGACGGTATCAAATGCTTTGCTGAAGTCCGTGTAGATGACATCCGTTTGCTTGTTGGCTAAAAATCCTTTTATAACTATAGAGGTGAATACAAGCAAATTTGTAGTGGTTGACCTTTGACGAATGAAACCGTGTTGGCATGGAGATAAAAGACTAGAACACTGATATTGGAGTTGACTGGTAACGATCTGTTCAAAGACTTTAGGAATGACTGAAAGTTTAGCAATACCCCTGTAGTTTTCAACTTTTGACCTAATGATATTGATTTGATAATTTTAAAATAGGCTCATACATGTTTTCGGCGCAGTTCCTAAGCACGCAACTAGGAACACCGTCTGGTCCCGGAGAAAAGGTGGGCTTCAAAGATTGAAGACTCTGAAAAACAATATTACCATCAATAGCAGGATTCCTAATGGAATTCGAGCTATCACAGCGATAGGGATATTGACCGGAATGAAAACCACTGGATGAATACGTGGACTTAGGTTAGGTTGGGTGGTAGCTTCCCTGATAGGGGAAGCTCACTTGGACAACATGACGGTCCGTTGTGATACCACATATAATAAACTAAACTAACGGTGACGTAGATATAACTACTTAGAGAATCGTTGGGTAGCAACGATAAAGTTCCGAATGATCCCGATCTCAACCTTGGATAGCTCCTCGGGAGATCCAAGTGAGTCACGACCGAAATACTTTCGCCTAGTTCTGGCAAAAGCTGGGCAGTCAAGCATAAAGTGATTTGGTGATTCCACCTCATCATCCTCCATACAGCTGCAGCAGGATGGAGTTTCCAATGGGATACCCATGGGACAGTGCCCTGTCAAAACCCCAATGACCATTGATAGGTGAGCCTTAGTGAACCCAATTATTTCAGCAGACCTCCTGCCATCCACTTTCGGCCAGAAAGATCTTGATATCCTGCAAGACGTAGTGTCCGCCCAACGTTTGCTGAGCTGACTCAAGGCCCAGCTATGGAAGAGCAATCCACAGGTGGCTAGCGGAATCCCGAAATCCCTACACCCATCTTCATCCGGTTCAGTTGTACCGATTCGGGCTAAGAGATCCGCTTGACAGTTACCCCGAATATCACTATGGCCCGGGACCCAGATAATCTTAATTGTAAAATAATTCGATGCAATCGCAAGTGAGGTCAGGCACTCCCAGACCACCCTCGATCGCACTGTAGGTGAGCTCAAGGCCTTTATAGCCGATTGGCTATCAGAGTAGATGTTAAATTCCCTAACCGTAGTAGCGCTGGATAGCATTTCATCCACCGCATCCTTAATCGCAGCTACTTCCGCTTGGAATACACTGCAGTGATCAGCCAACTTAAACTTGCGGCTTACATTTAGCTCTTGACAAAAGACCCCCCCCCGCCAACCTTTCCGTCCAACTTCGACCCATCCGTGAACAAGTTAACCGGTCCCATGCCCCAGATAATTCCTCTTCTCCACTCCTCCCTCGGGGGAATGACTGGGGTGAAGGTTGTATAGGGAGCGGCCACCGGCATGCAATAGTCCGCCCTGTCCGGGATAAAGTCGAAACTAGTAAGAAGGCTAAAGTGTCCGAAATCAGAAAGCATATAACCCATTACACGAAGCCTGACCAAGGACCGGGCCGCGGCTGCCTTTCCCGCAATATCTACTGGATGTATATTCAGCATGACATTCAGTGCCAAGGTAGGTGTTGTTCTCATAGCGCCACTGATACCGATAAGCGCCGTCCGTTGCACTGACACTAACATTTTGGAGGTGCTCGCCGTGTCCAGTGCTTTCCACCAGACCAGCACCCCATAGAGCAGAATCGGTTTGACCACCATCTCATAAAGCCAGTGTACTACTCCTGGCGAGAGCCCCCATCTCTTTCCGATAGCCCCTCTGCAGCAGTACAAGGCAACCGCGGCCTTCCTGGCCCTATCTTCCACATTGGGCCTCCAGGACAGCTTCTTGTCCAGAACAATTCCCAAATATTTAACCCTGTCAGTAAGTACCAACGGTACCCCTCCAATCGAAGGAGTTCTGAAGTCGGGTATCTTATATCTCCTTGTAAAAAGAACCAATTCTGTTTTTCCCGGGTTGACCGCCAATCCACATGATTCAGCCCACCTAGCCACAGTATCCAGGTAGCCCTGCAGAACATCGCGCAGGGTGCCCAGAAATTTGCCCCTGACTAGGATAGCGAGGTCATCTGCATAGGCAACCACCCGACAACCATTGGCTTCCAGCTCCACAAGAAGCTCGTTGACTACCACAACCCAGAGCAGAGGAGATAGGACGCCCCCCTGCGGCGTGCCCCTGCACACCTTCCTCCTAATTATGGCCCCTCCCCACTCCTCTGCGACAATTCTGCCGTGGACTTAAATAACTAAGAAAATAGTTCAGCAACGGCGTCATCAGTGCAAGCTTTTTTACATCCAAAGGTTAATGAGGAAGGATACCCAGAGGTTTTCCGCTTTGAATTTACGAAACTGTAAAACTTTTTTGATTTTTAAAAAATTGGGCTTTACAACAACTCAAGTAATTTTTATAACAAACCTGATTAAGACAGTGAAATTTAGAACGAGCTATTAGATATTTAGAGAGGTCTGCAGATGCTCTAGATTTCTTGAATCTCTTATAAAGCCTAGATTTAATGTTATTAAGTCTGATAAGTGGCCTTGAAAACAAAGGGGACTTATTCGAACATAGGGTATAGCGAGTAGGAATGCAGGTATCAAAGAAGCCAACAAGCGTACTGTAAAATATAGAGATTACCGAATCGACATCAGTGTAAGCATAGAGATCCGACCAATAATGGGAAGCCAACAGATCATTGAGCATAATGAAATTCGCTTTGTAGAAGCATCTAGAACGGTGACGAGACTGTACTTGAATCCTACGGGGTAGGCTGATATCAAGTGATATCTCTGGCGTAGGGTGAAGAGAGTCTTCTGGAAGGGATAAAGGTGGGATTTGCGTAAGGGCAGTACCCACCGTGCTATCCACAAATACTAAATCCAGCATTTTATTTCCACTATTTGGAACATTGTTAATCTGTTAAAAGGATGAGCCTAACAAGCAAATAAGAAACTCATGTTAAGCAGTGGGAGTTAAAAGTTTGAATCACTTATATTAACCCAACTAACTGTTGGCAAGTTAAAGTAACCAAAAACAAAAAGTCGATCGTTATCTCCCAACTGCGAATGCAAATCGCAGATGGCCGAGCTATGACTAGCATAAACATCCATATCCGAACGAGGTGGTATATACGAACAACAAACAATTACGCTATAGCTACCGAATGAAAGCCTGTTGTTGTAGCGATAAGGTTGCTCCCCGAAGGCTTTGGGGAGTGTTATCGATGTGATGGTCCTTTGCCGGATGCAGATCCGGTACGCTCCGGTACCACAGCACCAATAAGGTGCTAGCCCGACCATCTCGGGAACGATTTATGTGGCCACATTAAACCTTCAGGCCATCCCCTCCCTCCCCACCCCCAAGATCCATGAGGAGCTTGGGGTCGCCAGAGCCTCGTCTGTTAGTGAAACAGGATTCGCCGCGGATAGGTGAGGTTGACAATTGGATTTGGAGAAGCTATATATTGCGCTGGCAACCTGAAGGGTTGCGCTACACACCCCTTGAATCTGGTATTTTAGTCGCCTCTTACGACAGGCATACCTACCGCGGGTATATTCTGACCCCCTTACCCGCTGGGGTGCGAATGAAAGCCTAACTGCTATGAATTCGACATGAGAGATATTGTCTAGCGAAATCAACTCAGATGATAGGTTAGATTCAACAGCAATAAGGACACCTCCCGCTCTAGAGATGCGATCACGCCGATAAACAGCATATTTATTTAAAAAATCCTCAGAATTGTAATTATCAGGCTTTAGCCAGGTCTCCGTAAAAGCTACAACTTGTGCCGAAAATTTGAAAGAATTAAGGAAGAATGGAACAAGTTTTAATCGTAAACCACGAACATTTTGGTAATTAATGAGAAGACGGGACAGATCAGCAATTACCTTTGTGTTGTTATTACTGTGTTCGTCATACCGTTTTTTGGCTGTAATAAAACAGGTTCGGCCCTCGCCTTTCTTGTGAACACGTGAACCACAGTATGCTTAGGCCAAAAAGAGGAATCAAGTACCTTATCGATATATTCATCTGAGAGGGATATTTTAAATGAGGAGATGTCTCTCTCATATTTAAAGTTAAATTTATACACATTGATGCTACTAGTGGGTGCAACACCAAGTTTAGAGCAAACGTAATGAGCAATATCATTTTCGGTAAGCGAGGCGTGTAATCGGGACACAAATACAGCCCTACGAGGTGGCACAGCAGTCACCTGCAAAGGAGTAGCGGATAGCACACCAGAGAGCTGGGAAGGTGCGGCCGTTATAGGACAGTTGACAGAAAACGCATTGCTAGACCTAGCATTGGTTATCGAGCTCGTCAATTAAGTACTATTTTTTTCAGGTACACTTGTGTCGCTAGCAATAACCCCAGTATCGGTAACTGTTATTATTGGAGCTAAAGATACCGGTGGAGTTGTAGGATGAATTGGGGAGTCTAGCGCAATCAACATTGGTGACGTAGAACAAACAGCCGCGAAGGTACCACTATTAGTTCTTACATCGTTTAATTTGCCAGAGATCGTCTCACTAGAAGTCTCGGCACAGCCTTGTGGAGATTCCTGAGCTGCATTGTTCATAACCTTTTTGGTAAGCCTGTTCGTATCAGTCAACGCGGTTGAAGGGACATTCGTAGGAGGACAGCTTTGCCCTTGACTCGAAGACAAGTTGGAATCATTATTGGGCATACATTTCTTCCGTTTTGGGGATTCAGATATCACTTTAAATTTTTTAAAGTGATCTTCCATCGTTTTGAATCTTTCGTTAAGATGACGAAACCCAATAAAAATGTTGTTGAACTCTTTCTGAGTTTGCCTCTTAAAAGCTCGCATATCATTTTCTACGGAACGACAATCATGACATGTCCAGTTCAGTCCAATTTTGCTGGATATTAGGTCAACCACCCGACCACCTATGTGAGAGAAACCGGCACAGATAACATGAGCCATATTATCACAGAGCCAACAACAAACATAAGTATCGCCACGGGAAATTTCCTTTGATTGGTGCACTTCTTGACACAGCAATCCAACATAATTGCAAAGTTAAACAAACCCAAAAGAAAAATAGGCAAAAGAAACTATAAGTATAGGATAAATTGAACAGCTGTTCAAAAAATATGGGCGAGAGTTATTTTGGAGCACTGGATGAGAAGCTAGTTATCTTGTATTAATAAAATTGATAAATTTAAAAGAAGTTATTTAATATTTTCTTTAATAAAACTGATCTGGTTATTATTCGGGTTAAATGGTATATTACACCAAATTAGCCTACGTTTGCGTACCCTATTTCCCGCCAATTTTTAGGGAAGCGGCATTTCGGGCTCACCCGACCGTTGGTGGTATTCAAATTTTGATAAAGTACACTATAGATGATATTTCACCAAACAAAATGTGACGAAAAAGATGTGAATTGGACTTTTGTTTAGGCCAAAATTACCCAAAAACTAAACGACATACCACAAATGCCGCAGTTCCTCTATTTTGAAGACTTTCTAAGGTTCCTCCGGAAGTTTTTTGGAAAACTACTTCTACTATCAAAAGAGCTGACTCTACATACTCTTTTTCTAATTTATTTGAATTCGTTGCAGATCTAATGTGCTTGCCACACTCTTCAGCGAATTTAGAATGAATTTTTTCTAAAATAAATTTAAACAAAACAAAAATCCGAAACCGTCTGGAAACTGATACATTAAAAGGAATATTGCTAGCCCAATATTATTTAAAATTGAATAACTTTGCCTGTCATAATATTGAACCGGAAATAAATATGCCAAAAAAATGAACGCGGAAATGTATAACAAAGAAACTAAAATGATATGGGAGGTTCGTTTCGAGCTCAAAGAAAACAAAAAATAGTAATTGTTAAAATGTCTGAAAACAAGTGCCTTTTGTATGTAACACAAAATTTATGTTTTAAGACGTTTTTGTTTTTTATAAAATAAAACGAAATTAATTGAAATCAATTTTGTGTATGTGGTAACACAAAAAAAAAAAAACAAAAAAAAAAAACAATTAAGATAATTTTCAGAAAAACGCTTTTTTTCCGGCGAATACAATCGTTAATAATCCAACTTCGTCCTAACTCAACTTTAGTTGTTATTAGTTGTTGCCATAGATATTTCCAGAATCTACTAGTTGGTCATCAGCTATAAAATTACTACGTTCTTAGCTTCTCATATGCGCGTGTATGTGTGAACACAATTAAAATTGCATACTTTTGGGAGCATCTCAGATAAGATATCTGCATGTGTTTGTATGTGTGAGCGACACTTGCACAACCATTGCATACTTTCGGGAGTATCTCAGATTTATGCATATGGTTGTGCGTTGCTTCTCCGCGCGTGTATGTACATATGTGTAGACATAATGATTGAATTATTGATGTGCATGCAAGTCACTGCTTAACATCGTCTTAGAGATGATAGTATCCTTTAGTGCTGCTAATATTCGTTACACTGCCCTCCACCTTCGTCCCGATCAGACAAATCTCTCGATCTAAACGCTGCCAGCCTTTCCAAATGAACCACTTTAATTTTGGTTCGTGGTTTGCCAATGGTTTGTATGTGGTAAACTACATCGTTGATAAGTTTTATAACTTTGTATGGGCCTTCGGGGACAAACCTTTTTTTCGTTGTGGGTTGTATAACCTGAAAACTTCCGAATTAATTGCTTTATCGTATCTGGCTTTCATCTTGTCACTCATAACCTTTGCTCGTTGCCTTACAAGATCGTGTATCTCTCTCAGCTCTTCTTCCAAGCCAACAGAGGATTTCTTGACATTTCTCTCCGCATCGGCATCTATCCCAAACTTCAAATCAGCTGGCAGTTGGAAGTCATTGCCAAAAATTACTTTTTCAGGGGTTTGGCCCGTGGTCTCATGCACTGCTGATCGGTAAGCCATCAAGAATAATGGTATGCGAGTATCCCACTCCTTATGGTACTTGTCTACTACTTTCCTTAAATGCTCCTCCAAGGTTCTATTGAAACGTTCCACCATACCATCGGACTGAGGGTGCAATGCATTTGTCCGTGTTTTTCGAATGCCCAATGATTCACACATTTCTTGGAACACAGCTGATTCGAAATTCCTGCCTTGGTCAGAATGTAACTCCACTGGTACCCCATATCTTGCAACCAAATAGTTTATAAACACTTCTACTACTGTTTCCGCTTCTTGATTTGGGATTGGGTATACCTCTGGCCATTTGCTGAAATAATCTATAACCACCAGTACATATATGTTTCCGCAGTTGCTAGTAAGAAATGGACCTCCGACATCTATAGCGATCCTTTCAAATGGCGCACCTGAGTTATATTGCTTCATCTGGCCATGACTTCGGGTTTTGGCCCCTTCGCTCTGCTGCAAATCTCGCAGTTCGCAATCCACTCAGTGACCGACTGACGGCAACCAACCCAATATAATCTCTGTTTAATCTTCTCGATCGTCTTTGTGATTCCAAGATGACCTCCGCTTGGATCATTATGCAGCTCGCTGAGGAATCCTCTTTCTGGGAACTACTATCAGTTTTTTCTTGCATTGACCATTCTCACTCTCCCATACTCGATGCAAGCAACCGGATATCAATTCTAAACTGTTCCACTGTGCCCAATATGACTTCGCAATGGGACTCTCTGCTGACATCTCCTCTCTGTTTGGTCTTTCGTTTCGTTCGAGCCCTTGCATAACATCTGACAGATCTGTATCTTCTAGCTGACACTTTCTTAGTTGTTCCTTGTCCCATTCATCAGTACATGTTATAGTCATTAGCCGGACATCTATAATATCTTCTTTAGCCTAGACCTTTGAACAGTACTTGCATTCCAAACTACATGGTCTTCGTGACATTGCATCAGAATTTCCATGGGTAATACCTTTCCGATGCGCAATGGAAAATTCATAGCTTTGTAGTCGCTCGATCCACAGTGCCAATTGTCCTTCGGGATTACGGAACTGCAGAAGCCATTTCAACGCTGCGTGATCTGTCCTGACGCGGAATCGCTGGCCGTAGAGATATTTTTGAAAATGTTTAATGCACTCTACCAATGCCAACAGCTTTCTGCGTGTAACGCAATAGTTCCTCTCTGGTTTTCCAATCGAACGGCTATAATATGCAACTAACTTCTCCTTTGTATCGACCAGTTGTGATAAAACGCCTCCTATAGCATATCCACTCGCATCTGTATCTAGAATAAATGTTGCTTCTGGAATCGGATATGCCAAAATTGAGGCAGTGCACATACGCTCCTTCAATGTTTGGAAAGCCACTTCTTGCTCCATCTTCCATTCAAAAGCTACGCTAAGTTTGGTACAAATCGGCGGTAATATGTGCACATCCCAAGGAAATTTCTTAATTCATGCAAGTTCTGTGGTCTTGGCCAATCCTTTACTGCCTCTATCTTTTCATTCGCTGTACGGATACCTTCTGTCGTTACCTTGTGACCCAAATAATTTACTTCTTTGTTAAACAGCGCACACTTTTTGGGACTTAGTTTCAGACCAGCGCCAGCTATTCTCTGGAAAAGTTCCTCCAAGTTTTTAAGATGTTCATCGAAGTTCTTGCTCAGTACGATGATGTCTTCCAGGTATACCAAGCATGTTTTCCAATGCAGTCCTTTCAATACCTGATCCATGAGTCTCTCAAAAGTAGCTGGTGCATTACAAAGTCCAAAAGGCATTACTGTAAATTTTCAAAGACCATCTCCAATGTTGAAGGCTGTTTTTTCTTTGTCTTCCTCCTTCACCTTCACTTGCCAGTAGCCACTTTTCAAGTCCAGTGTGGAAAACCATTTCGTACCAGATAGCGAGTCCAGAGTATCGTCAATTCTTGGCAATGGGTGGCTATCCTTTTTCGTGACGTTGTTCAACTTGCGGTAGTCTACGCAAAACCTCATTTTCCCATCCTTCTTCTTCACAAGTACCACAGGTGAGCTCCATGGACTAGCTGATTGTTCGATGACGCCGCTGTCGCTCATTTCTTGTACGATTTGACTCACAACTTCCCGTTTTGCAGTGGAACACTACGAGGAGCTTGACGTATCGGCCTCGCGTCTCCAGTATCAATTTGATGTTTCACAACATTGGTGCGACCTGGTTTGGAACCATCCTGGTCAAATATGTTTTCGTACTTTAGGAGCAGTTTCTTTGCCTTACTCTGATAATCTTCCTCTAGCCCCTCCGTCCATGCCGTGATGTCATTTGAAAGATCAGTATTACTAGATGAAACGTGTTCCTGGAGCTGTTCACAGTTAAAACTACTTCAGCCTCTTGGCATCTTCCCAAAATAGCCCCTTTGGTCAGCTTAAGTGGTGACTTGAACTCATTGAGTACTCTTACCGGAATACGTCCATCTTGTTTTGTCATAGCCAGGGTTTTTTCTACAAGTATGTTCGGTGCTGATTTGTTTGCTGCTTCGGCAACCCACAATTTGTTTGTCCCACAATCTCCACCAACCTTTGCCGAGATGACTGCTTCTGATTTTGGGGGTATTTGCTGACTCTCTTCCACCAGCACTCGTTTACTGCTGTAGCCTCTCTCGTAGCCGAAATTAAGTGGCACATCCATGTTCTTATTTCGCATCGTCTTGTTTTGCATATCGATCTTGATGCCTTGGTCGATTAAAAAGTCCACTCCAATTATGATTTCACCAACAATCTCTGCCACTATAAAATTGTGTACTACCGTGACATTCCCAATTGCGACTTCACATGCTAGTTCGCCTAGAACGGTGGTGTATTCTCCAGTGGCTGTACGCAATCTTGCTCCATGCAATGGTCTTATTTTCTTGTTGAATAAATCCGCTCGAATAATGGAATGAGATGCACCCGTATCTATAGTCAGTAAACGTTCCTTTCTATCCACATGCCCTCCGACAGTAAGATTGTTTGACCTTCGTCCAATATGTGAGATAGAGATTATGGGGCATTCAATTGAGGAAGCCAGCTGTCGCCTATTGCGGCTGACCCGCTTTAGTTTAACGATTGATTGGTCTTGGAGATCTGCTCATCTCTTTGAGCTCTGCGTTTACGGCCACCCACATTGTTGGAACTGTTAGGGTTGGTGTTGCAATAACGCGTAATGTGCCCTGGCTTTCCGCACTTAAAGCATTTGACTGCATCATTATTCTTCTTCTGCGTATCCTTCAATGCTTCCAAAATTGTGTCTACCCACTCTGGTCTTTCTACTTCCACACGATGAGCCTTATATGCTGGTTTAGGGAGGCAGTTTCCTGCGTCAATGCATGTGATACCGTTTCTGCAAATGTCAGTTTTGGGTATGCGTATGTAGCTCGCTTCGTTTCCACGTCCCGTATGCCATTTATAGAACTCTGGATTTTAACCCTCTCGGTGTATTCCAAGGGTGCGTCTGCATTTGCGAGATGAGCCAATCTTTCAACATCCGACGCAAACTCCTGCAAAGTCTCATTCAGTTTTTGGTGACGGTTTTGCAACTCAATTTGGTATATCTGTTTTCTATGCTCGCTTCCATAACGTCTCTCGACAGCGGCCAACAATGCTTCATAGTTGTTCCGCTCTCCTTCAGGAATCGTCTGTAGGATTTCGGCTGCTGGCCCCTTCAATGCTACGAATAGAGCTGCAACTTTATCTTCAGCATTCCAGTTGTTCGCTGCTGCGGTCTTCTCAAATTGTAGCTTAAAGACCTGGAAAGGAACAGAACCGCCAAAGGATGGTGTTTTTACCTTTGGATTACTCGCTGAAACAGCTGGGCGATTTAGTTGTAACTGCTCCATATGACCCTTCAAATCATCGACTTCTGCCTGAAATTGAGCGATTTGTGCATCCTGCGCTTCCAGCTTTGATGTTACCCTTGCTTCCTGTGCTTCTAACTGCGAAGACATTTGTGCCACCTGAAATGATAAGCGCTCCTCTTGTTCTTCCCTCTTGGATATTATGCGTGTCTCCTGCGATTCCAGTTGGGATGCCATATATGTCTTCTGTTCTTCCAGTTGAGTTTCCATCTTGGATGTAATCTGTGTTGACATTTCTGACATACGCGTTTTTTGTGCTTCAATCCTTGATGTTATACGTGTCTCCTGTGCTTCCAGTTGGGATGCTATTTGCGACGACATTGATGTTACTGTCGATGTTTGTGCAGATATTGCAGCCAATATCATGTCCAAATCTGTGCTGGTAACTGTATGTGATGTTTCGTTTTTCTCTTCAATTTTTGTTGTTGATTCTTCTACATCAGGATAAAAGACATCCTCGTCCACATCAATTCCTTGCGACTCCATTACCTCTCGTAGCCGTGCTTTAAGTTCGATCTTATTGCCGGTTGTATTCAATCCACGGTTCTCCAACTCCTTTTTCAGTTGCTGGATCTTTAATTCACTCAACTTTGCCATGTCCAAGTTGTTTTCAAAATCTTCGGAATTTATTCAACAATTCCTCTTCTGACACCAATTGTAACGAATTTACTGCAAATCCTCTTATTTGCAACCTTCTGCTAACTTCGAGTCACTAAACTGTTGAATAAATAACTCCAATTTTTAATAATTCAAAATGGCATTTATTAAAGTACTTCACAATAACACTGATACTTCACAACCAATAGCTTGCTTAAATGAAGCTGATTGTCGCGCCTCCACTGTTGCTGCCATTTCATACTCTGTGATTTCTCGTTCGCATCTTCTAGGAGCTTCCATTTCCAGAATCTACTAGTTGGCCATCAGCTATAAAATTACTACGTTCTTAGCTTCTCATTCATATCCGCGTGTATATGTGAACACAATTATAATTGCATACTTTTGGGAGCATCTCATATGAGATATTTGCATGTGTTTGTATGTGTGAGCGACACTTGCACAACCATTGCATATTTTCGGGAGTATCTCAGATTTATGCATGTGGTTGCGCGTTGCTTCTCCGCTGCGTGTATGTACATATGTGAGACATAATGACTGAATTATTGATGTGCATGCAAGTCACTGTTTAGCATCGGCTTAGAGATTATTGTATCCCTTAATGCTGCTAATATTCGTTACAATATATTTATTAACAAACTCTTATTTCTGTTGTTTTTTGTTTTTAAAAATAGCTCACATTAGGAGCAACTTAATGGATAATTTTTTTTTTGTTATACACAATTTCCCATCATTTTTTTTTTTTTTATATAGCCATATCCTTGAGCTGAATGATGACCACTTTTTTCACTTCAACGTTTTCCAATAAATTTAAGATTAATTTTTCACCAAATGTTTTATTATTTTCGGCACTAAATATATTTTTTGACGCTTTTCTACTCTGCTACCATTTCCCGTCCGTGTGGTTTTTATCAATTGATTGCTTTGTTGGTCTCCTTTATTACCTCAACCACCTCTTGAAAAACATTGTAAATTGTGGTGAGAGAGTAAAACTGTACCCGATCGGTGTATCTCCCACTAAATATGCGATGATTACCAAGTTTATAATCTACGATTTTTAGAAAATTCTCTGTTATAGTTTAATGAAAATATTTTTTATTAGTTAATAAAAGCTAAATGAAATCCATACTCGGATATACCTTTCGAGTAATTGGGTGAAGGATTTAGTTTTAATTTTTAGATTTGGCCTAATTTAACATTTTTTGTCGACTGGTGGAGGATTTAACTCAAGACTAGATGTGCTACATATTTCAATGCAATTATAACAAAGCATTTATATTTGATCTTTTTTTTTTGTTTTTATATGTATACACAGAATGGTATATAAAAAAACTTCATTTTTTTTATTTAGTAAATTCTTACTTACCAATTATGGTCCAAAGGCTTATGTTTTTTTTTAAAGACGTCCGGCTTAGGCGAAAAAACGAATCCAAAAGAAAGATTGTCATTCTACAAAACTTAAGCCAAGCCGGATTTCGGTCGGTTTTCTGGCATATCATATGACTTCCGCCATATGGAAATACAATTGAACGAAGCTCTACTCTATTATAATTTGAAACTAAGATGATCTTGCGTTAATACGCTGGAAATTAATTACTTGAAAAATTGAAAATTCTGAAATCGCACATTACAAACTGGATAATTAACGATTTACTTTAAATCGGTGAATTAGACTGAAAAAAGGCGATCAAACTTTGATATCTTTGGCATGAAATGTTCCCACGGTCTTCTCTTGCAAATCTTCTAAGATTTAGTAGGAGTTACCCAGCTTCTCGCGAACTCTCGCTTTTAAAAAAGCTTTAATTAATTTTGCATTGAAATTCTTCTCGAAATCACTTTGTGCAAAATTACGACGGAATACTTCTTGTCCTACTCTAAATGAAACAGGTTTAGCTTGTGGATTGTATTGTCTTTTATTACAATGATAGGCATTCGTTAAATTTTTCTTCAACTTGGCCGGCCAAGGGATAATATATCGTCTCTAGCTAGTCGTATGCAAGGTTCATCTAGCGCATGTGCTTTGCGTAACAATTCATATGATGCCCCGGGTGATCATATCGAGTCCATATAACGCGTGGTATTTTGAGCATTTTACGGACTGAGACATTGTGTTCCGAGCGCACAACTGATAAAGGTTAAATTGGTGTCCCATTCCCTGTGGTCATCCTTTAAATAGGCTCTAATTGCAGCGATCAATGTACGGTTCACACGTTCTGAAGCATTCGCTTGTGGCGAATAAAGCGCTGTATATACATGTTTAACTCCATACTACGTGAGAAATGCCTCAAAATCGTTAGATTTGAACTGTGACCCATTGTCACTGACAAGAGTTTCTGGTACTCCATATGTATGAAAAATGTGTTTTTGTAGGAATTCGATTATAGCTGAAGACGTAAATTTTTTTAGAGGATACAGCTAGTGGAATTTGGACATGTGATCCAGCACAACTAAGAGTCCTATATGACCTGCTTTGCTGCGGGGATAAGGTCCTAAGATGTCTACATAAATTCTTTGAAAAGGACGATCGGTGCTCACTTGATTTCCCATTGGTGGTCGCAATATAACATTTGGAGATTTGGTCAATTTGCATACTTCACAATTAACTACGTAGGTTTGAACATCTCGAACTAATCCTGGCCAATAGAATTTGCGGCGTATAAGATCCAGTGTCTTATGAATCCCGCCGTGAGAAGAAGTAATATGGTCGTGAGCACGCGACATGACATCTTTACGAAGTTCACTAGGGATCCACAGTGTCCAAGCGCATTCTTCGGTGACAGGCGTACCATCTGAGTGCTCTGTGCGTATGTAAACAAATTTATCTACAACCCTAATGTCCGGAAATTGCTCTTGGTTTTCAGAAATCTTTGATTTTATGGATTGGTATTCTTCACTAGAAAAGTAAACAGAATCCAGATCGATTTCTGATTCAATCTCTAACGAAAACAGCTCTTCGCAATGCATCCTAGACAGTGCGTCGGGAACTATATTATCCTTTCCTTTCTATAGCTAAAGGAAGATGTATAACTCTGCAGCTTAACCGCCCGCCTTGCCAAGCGGCCACCTAACTTTGGTTGCCTCATAAGCCACACGAGACTGGAGTGGTCTGTAATAACCTCAAATTCTTGCATTTCTATGTAACACCTAAAACGTTATATTGCTTCTATTGCTGCCAAACACTCACGCTCCATAACGCTATAGTTCCTTTGAGCAGAGTTTAATTTCTTTGACAAAAAGGCTATTGGGCGTTCATTTCCTTCACTGTCTAGCTGTATTAACACGGCACCTATTCCGTAATCGCTGGCGTCGCAATGAACATAGAATTTTTTGGAAAAATCTGGGTTCTGTAAAACCGGAGCATTCATTAAAAGTTCTTTAATTTTCGCAATGGCTGATTTGGCCTCAGTTATGGGATACGCTATGTCCGAAAAGTTTTCTATGAATCTTCTGTACCATCCCGCTAAACCTAGAAAGCCTCTAACTTGTTTAATATTTTTCGGTATTGGCCAGTCCTTAATCGACTCAATTTTCTCTGGATCTGTCGCAATACCACCGTTACCAATAACATATCCCAAATATTTTACATTTGTTACACAAAATAGGCTCTTACTGATGTTAATTGTCAAATTCGCTTTTCTAAATTGCTCAGCTATCCTAACAAGAATCGATAAATGGGATTCAAAGGTGTCTGATACGATACAAAGATCGTCTAAATATCCAAATATACATGTTCGAAGGTCAGCTGGAATAATCTCGTCCATTAAACGAGACATAGTTTGCGCAGCGTTACATAAACCGAAATGCATCACAACAAATTGATACAAAGGACGTCCAGGCACAGTAAAAGTTGTAATTTCTTTGGCTTCCTCTGCCAAAGGAATTTGCCAAAAGGCATCCTTTAAATAGATTTTAGTTATAATATTTGCCTCTGGCAATCTAGAGAATATGCCCTCAATTGACGGGAGTGGGTATGCATCCTTCTTTGTTACTTCGTTTATTTTTCTTGCATTTAGACACAGTCGAATTTTATTGGGTTTTATAACCATATGCACTGTCGAGCTCCAAGGACTTTGAGACGTTTCAATAACTCCTAACTTCAGCATTCTCTCTACCTCTTGATACATTAATTTCTCTACTGCTGGGGAAACTTAATAAAAGCGTGGCTTTATTGCCTTCGCTTCTCATACGTCAATCTCGTGTCGCAAGAGACTTGTCCTGCCGAGTCCTTGTTTTTCGAAATCAGAAAAAGTAACTTAACTGCTTCTAGCTACTGACGTTGACCCTCGGTCAGCGGATACAAAATAGATTTATAGTTTTCACTTATGTGTGGGTTATCCTTATCTGGACTACTTTGAAATTTACTGTTGCAAGAAATACTACTAATTATATTTGGAGCCAATTCAAACAATTTCCAAAAATCAATTCCTAAAATTAGGTTTTGGCTTATAGATGGAATTATATAAAGTTTTATCCTTTTAATTTTTGCCTTGTATTCAATATTTATATCAAGATAACCAGTTATTGTTTGAGATTTCCCATCTGCTGTCTTCACATTAGATTTAAATTTTCGGAACTCGGATAGATCTTACAAATTCTCTTTGGCTAAACTAGAATCTATACAACTGATATTCGCACCTGTATCTAGCAATCCGAACATCTCGCGGTCAAGAAGCTTTACTGCATAATACCTTGCATCTTCTTCATTTAAAATAGACGATATTAACATTTATTTCCTGTCTTTAATTGATTTCCAAAAGCGCCTAAGTCGCAAGGTTGATCTTTTGTTTTTTATAGAAGATTTACTGGGTTCAGGATGATCCCGGAAAATTCTGTTTCTTGCCTCAATATAGTTACGTATTCGCTCATGTAATGGTTTGCGTGGGTAAATGAGTTTATCGACTTCCTTCGAATCGAGCTCTCGTTGTAATATTTTTTAGTTGTGGGAGTTTTCTATACCTAACACTTGGTCGAATCCTAAATCACTGTCGGAATTAGTTTGAACTTTCTCACCGCTTAACTCTAATTTTTCGGGTGTTAGGACGTTCGGTTGTGGTCGAACGTCTTCTTCGGGGGGTTTTTTGGCCTGGATATGCAAGTTTCGCATTGGGGTTTGTATACATTTTTAGCACCACATCCCTAACAAAAAATGTTGCGTACCTTAGTGCACATATTCCATGGGTGACCTTCTTCATCACTGTTCCAACAGATTAGTTGCCGGATGTGACCGGATGGTAACTCCACTGCCGATACTTGTGCTTCCTTCAAATCAGAGCTGATTTCTTCCATTTCACCTGCCTCTAACGATGCACATTACGTCTCGGAGCATATGTTGGCGGATTGGTCCGGGGTACGGGTGTTCGTTGATGTGTGGATTCATTTAACAGATTTTCCCTCATCTGTAGATCGTAGATGTGCTACTGAAAGTACAGGGACATATAGAAGCTCATGTCGGATATCGGGCACAAATTTCTAGTTAGCAACTCTACTAATTCGTGCTCTTCCATTCGTATGGGGAGACGATCTATAATGGACATTATTGAGTCATAAAAAATTACAAAGGTTTCATTTGGCCAATACCAGGTTTTGGCTTTACCAGCAAGCAAAATATGTAAATTTTTGCAAACTGCATTTAAATTGTTATTTAAACTTTCTGCTGCCAGCGCATGGACGCGATATATAAACTCGTTGCAAGTTAGTCCGTCAGCTGAACCGTCAAATTTTACATGCCAGTTTTGTATGATGGTGGCTATTTTATACTGCCGAATGGATGGAACGTTAGCAGGTTGAAAACCTTGCTGATCCTGTCGTATTTGGTTATTATCCGGGTACAGTGTTGTATTTGGAGTATTGGAAGATTTAGGCTGGCTCTCAATCGTGCAATCGCTGCGTCGACGATTTGAGATATTTGGCTACTATCAACTAAGTTTGAATTTACATTTTACTAATTATTTCGATTTTCAGAATTAATATTTATCAAAGGTATAGAGCGATTTTGGTCATGATTACTAGTTGGTTGTGATACGCTATTACTTTCATTATATAACCGGCGCCTAGAATTGTATCGCAAATTGTATCTGGGTACCGCTCCTCCTCGTCCTTGTGACGTTTGAGTCGGATTGGAAAATGTCGGATTATTACTTTTACCTATCGTAATCTTTTGCAATTCGCGAAAATTACAAGCCCTTCTACAATACGGGCCTTCTTGTGAAGTGGATAACCAACTTCTGATACACTCGGTGTGATATATATGGTTCCATAAAGTTTTACCCACTTCCTGATCTGATTTAAGGTCTTGTTGACAGATGGTACAAATATTACCTTCGGCCTCTGAGCCTTCTGGTACCAGTGAAAGATTTTCATTACTATGTACTACTGCCATAGTGCTTTGATTTTTAAAAATTTCAAAAAAAAAATAACTTTTAAGGTGGTAACTCCGTGGCGGGTAAGTGAACATCGAACGGGAAGAAGTTTAGCTGTCATTTACTTGGGCTATCGCTGACAGATATTTTGTAGTGGTAGATTGTTTTAAGTAGAGGGTGATTTTGAACTAAATAATGAACTACGTCGATAAATTAGTATTTCCAAGCAATATTTCGCGACCTTTCCTCACAGCACCAGACCCCATTACATTTTATTTCAGATTCCCTGTTTATTTATCACAAAAAAATTTATTTGGTGCACTAATTTCCCACTAGCGAACACAAAAAAAAACTAAAACTCTGCTGTTAATAAAGGCGATACAATCTCATGGCTAAAAATAAGCTGCCTAAATGTCGGGGCGCTCGTGCTTCTATACCCTCCCTACCTTGACATTGAAATCTACACATAAAATTTTGTGAATGTCCCTAAGTGAGGATCACTTACCCTTTTACTTGGTTACCACCACGATTAAATTTACTCGATCATATTGGATTTCACTTCATTCACATAATCAATACATTTTATTTAATTCAAAAAATTTGTATGTGATGGTAACTTCTACGTTCTAAATTTTACATGTATGTTTAACCTAATCGCAGTTTCACACAGACAGCTTGTGACGTCATAAATCAGCTTTTCTATATCAAGGCTTTTATTTAGCTTAATTCCTCATACAAAAATATAGGTTTCTGATTATTTAATCAGTGCAATATTGAATGCCTAATGGAATACCAAATTTAGTCAACTTAGATTGGTGCTTAGAAATTTATTGTTTTTTCTAACAACAAATGACAGTTAAAGATTCCTTATTTTTAATATTTAATAAACAGCTGAAAAAGTAAATATCTGCAGTTGAACTCCTGTAGCATTGGCAGTACAATATAAAACGGCTTTTGAATAAAACCAGTACCTTTACCCTCAGGTGTGATGTCTATAAATAACTACACCTGCGTTTTATTCAAATTGTTCACAAAGTCCAAAAAAAGAAAATTTACCCTTTGACTTATTTTTGTCTTGTGTATATAAAAAGGAAATGTGAAATTTTACCGTATAGCAGCTGATGAAGGTAATGGTTGTGTGTAAAACGATAGAAAATTTAATTGTTTCATAAAAAACAACTTCGAACATTTTTTTTTATCAAACTCTATCCAACCAAAATTTTAAAATCTAACTCCTTTTAAATGTGTAACCAAAGAGTTCACATGAAACTTTTTGATCAAACTTAACTCACCTCTACAACAATGTTAACATAACGCACTCTCTGAGTAATGAAATACCAAACACAATTAAAGAGAAAAATTTAATTTACTAAAGGTTGACTTACATTTTGAATTACTGCTACAGCCCACGATGAAAGCGCTTCCATGTATGTGTGTTGATCTGCATTTATTTTTGAGAAACCATGTATGTATGGATATAAGTATGATGAGTGGTAAGAAACCGCGTAAGTAATATTCGGGTGGATGAAATTTTGTCGCAACTAAATTTATTTTTTTTTACCACCGCTTGGATAATCAAGCCTTCGTAAATATTTTTTAAAGTGAATTAGCCGCACCTTCCTAAACCTTTTTCTTTGGTTTCGTATAGCCTATTTACTATATAAAACAAAATTTTAACAGCACTTTTCGGCTTCAAATATTATCAAATATTAACTTCATTTTATACTCTTATTTAACATGCATAGACCGTTCTTTTTGCTATCCCCCTTTTTTTTGTACATAAACTAATATGTCCAGATTTCTTTCAAAGCATTTTTGTGCAATATTTGTACACACATAATTTTTACTTTACACCTTTTGTTTTGTATTGTCGTACTATATAAAATTATTTACTTATGTTCAAATTTGGTTTGATTCTCTATTTTCCTCTCTTTTTTTTTGTTCGTAGTAATGTATGTTGTTGCAAACTTTTCTAGTGTTCAAGTGATAATTTCACCTAATTTAAATAATTTTTTTTGTGTCGCATATATATATTTCTTTTGTATTGAAATCGCGAAACATATATTTATTAACAAACTCTTATTTCTGTTGTTTTTTTTTTGTTTTTAAAAATAGCTCACATTAGGCACAATTTAATGGATTATTTTTTTTTATACAAAATTTCTCATCTTTGTTTTTTATATAGCCATATCCTTGCGCTGAATTATGACCACTTTTTTTCACTTCAACGTTTTCCAATAAATTTAAGATTTTTTTTCACCAAATTTTTTATTATTTTCGGCACTAAATATATTTTTTGACACTTTTCTACTCTGCTACCATGTTCCCGTCGGCGTGGTTTTTATCAATTGATTGCTTGTTGGTCTCCTTTATTACCTCAACCACCTCTTAAAAAACGTTGTAAATTGTGGCGAGAGAGTAAAACTGTACCCGATCGGTGTATCTCCCATTAAATATGCGATGATTACCAAGTTTAATAATCTACGATTTTTAGAAAATTCTCTGTTATAGTTTAAAGAAAATATTTTTTATTAGCGTTAATAAAAACTAAATGAAACCCATACTCGGATATACCTTTCGAGAAATTGGGTGAAAGGATTTAGTTTGAATTTTTAGATTTGGCCCAAATTAACATTTTTTGTCAACTAGTGGAGGATTTAACTGAAGACTAGATGTGCTACATATTTCAATGCAATTATAACAAAGCATTTATATATAATCTTTTTTTTGTTTTTATATGTATACGCAGAATGGTATATAAAAAACTTTATTTTTTTTATTTAGTAAATTCTTACTTACCAATTATTGTCCAAAGGCTTATGTTTTTTTTTTAAAGAGTCCGGCTTAGGCGAAAAAACTAATCCAAAAGAAGGATTATCATTCTACAAAACTTAAGCCAAGCCGGTTTTCGTTCGGTTTTCTGGCATATCATAAGACTTCCGCCATATGGAAATACAATTGAACGAAACTCTACTCTATTACAATTTGAAACTAAGATGATCTTGCGTTAATACGCTGGAAATTAATTGCTTGAAAAATTGAAAATTCTGAAATCGCACATTACAATTGCGACATTTTGAGGGTTACCATTTTAATTTTTTTTTGCTTTTCCTCAACTTTGGGTTTGGATTTAAATAATAAGGTGCAAAATGGATATTTGTAAATTGAGAGAAGAAGAGAAGGAGAAAAAAAATTTTAGAGCGTTCTTGCGCGTTTTTCAATTGTTTATATTTGAATTTCATATAGTTTCTGAATAAAGTGTCTATTGCAATGATTAATAGTCCTTTTATGCAATTCAATGCACCTAGCCAAACATCTGGCGTGATTGGGGTAATTTAGGTTTCTGGTTCAGTTGTTGGCTCATATTTTAATAGTCTATCTTCCGTCGATTCGAGTTTTCTTTCCCCAACTCGTATCCCGCTTTCGCTATCATGATGCCGTGTGCAATCCTTGTCCACCAAGCCATTTTCAAATTCTCTATAATTATTTTCCTGTTTTCGTGAATAAGGGGATACACATTTTCTTCGATTTTATTATTTATTTTAATTTAGACATTAAACATTCCATTTTGCCCAATATTTTTTTTATTTAAATAACTTAAAGAAATTTATCAAAAAAAAAAAAAAAATTGTTAATTATCATTTACAATTTTCTTTCGATTTTTCTTAAAAAAAAAATTATAATTAATTTGGTAGATTTTATAAGTTATTTTAAAATAATTTTTGTTGTTATATCGGCCTACTGATTTTAAGATCGCGGGTTCGAATCGAGCTCAAGGCCTAACAATAATTTTTTATCATTATTATTGTTATGATAAATTTTTTCTTAATTGAAAAAATTTTTAAATTAGAATAGAAGAAAGAAAAATTTTTAGACAACTGCCAAAGCTCGTTGTATAGATCCATTTCGGGAACTGCTAAATTCCTTCATCGGCAAAGTTTAGGCGCCGCTGCTATAACCATTCAGCCACCACAGCGGTTTTTTGTTTGTCTTCATTAATCCTGTGGTGGCTGAATGGTTATAGCAGCGTCTTGTTGAGGTTTGCGTATGTTTCGCATAATTCTGTCCTTTTGGCACTGAATTGTGGCCATTAATTTTTGATTTATTTTGAGAAAAAAAAGAACTTGGCAGGATCTCTGGTCAACAAGATCTAGCGAATTTTGCTTATGAACAAATTTTCTGATAATTAAAGATCAGGCTGGCAGGATCGCCATAAAATATTTAAAATAAATTAAAGAGAAACGCTGATGTTTAGCGTTTGAATATTGTTAAACGCTTCGATACTAAACGCTTTGACTGTATTTCAACTTTAATTCATTTATTGAATTTATCACTTAAAATTAAGAATTGGAATTTCAAGGCTGATATTTCAAATAGCAAGTATGATAATTTAAATGATAAAAGTTTCCACAATGGAACGAAAAATTTGCTTGAATGAAACTTGATTAGTTAAGTCGAAAATAGAAATCGTGATTTGATCCTTCTTGTGCAAGGCTTAGAGGGAATGAGGGGACTAATGCAGCGCAAGTGCTTTTTCGGGTGGTTTTATATGGAAAAATATAACTTACGGTTTGATAGATACTTCCTTTGTTAGATGTGGTGGAAGTTACGATGATGATGATTGGTCCGTAGCTGATGACCTGATGGAAATGGTGGATGATTGGTAAATGATTTTGGATGGATCCGGTTGTTTTGTCGATACAAATTGATATCAGCAATAGTAAAAGGCAAGAGAGCGATTTTGTGTATCGCACTAGTATTTATAACAAAGGAATTGTCGATGGAAGGCAACGCACGCATATGACGACTGGAAGAATTGGATGTCAACTCCAGTCTACTTTACAGTCAGGGTTGTATGAACCCAAGTCATATAACTAGTGAGGTGAACGTAAGTCACCGGATAAGTGATCGCAAGTCACAGGTGGGATTAGGTGACAAAAAGTCAATTAGGGGCAGGAATAGCATTTGCTATTTAAGTGAGCACAACTCACTTAAACAAATATTATTGAGTTTATTGGAGAAATGCATTTCTTTTTATACAAAATTTTTTAACTTACATATACATAATTGCACTAACACTTATAAACTAAAAGTACCTACATTCCCAATGTCTGTATGTCAAATCAGCATATTATTAATTTGACCTAATTATAGCTATAGTGTAATGTAAATATTTTGGCAGTCACATTGAGGAACCGACAATGTTGATAAGTCACGCTGATCTATAAGCTTGTTTGTCAATGTGACGCGATAACAATTAGGGTTGACAAATCTAAACAGATATGAGCCTTGTGTGTCGGCATGTTTGTATGATGTTGAATTCAAGCTGGGTTCAAAATAATTTATTTGGGTCGACATGTGTGTGGTCAATACTTGTATATGCATTTGTATATGTATAAAAAATGCATTGTATATAAAGCGTATTCTGGTAATGCTACAAAGGCGCAAATCCGTAAGTGACTGTTAGCAATCGATAATGCTCAAGTTCGTATGTTCGTTCAGAATGATGCGTTGAAAATCGCTCTCTTTTGAATGCAATTTTAGACCCTGAACAGTTTCGCAATATCAGTTGCGAAAACATACCGATGCTGGCGAAAGCGTAAAAATACCCCAAATAAATCGCGTTGTATTGGTGGACCAATCTGTAGTCAATCATTTAATGTACTTCCTGATGAATCTTCAAGGGAACCGTCAAAAACCACACGGCACTTAGTAGTAGTATTGTCGTTCTTAATAACAGGGATAAATAAAAGCGATTTGTCGTAGGCACATCAACCTCCTGATCTTGAATCAACTCCATATGCCCCAATTCTAGATACTCGTCCAAAAATGCCTTGTACTGATGTTTTAGAGCAGGCGGGCGTTGCAATTTGGCATCCATGCAATTGAGACGTGCAATAGCTTGCGATAAAATATCATCGATGGGCTTCATATCACCTTTGAATGAATACTTGACCATATAAGCTCCATCCTCAGCTCGTTGCACTGTTGAAACGAAGTGTTTTTCTACGGGATCATGTTCGTCGATATTACTTTTTGATGATTGTACATTGTCTATTTCCAATAGGGATGGAATAAGATGACCTACACCTTGCAAGGCAGGACTTACTGAAACATTTGATGGATATTCACCCTCCGACGAACAGGAACCAATTATCACCAGACCGAAGACACTATTCACAGGTTTGCTGTTAGGATCAAAATGTAATAATGTATGATGAGAAGAATTGCACACACAACATTTTACAGAGCTCAAGCACCTATTAAACTGGTGATTGGTGCTTAGACAATTATAGCACAACTTCTTACTTATAACAACAGATCTTCTGGCAGTAATATCAAGAGCTTTGAATTTAGGGCAATGAGTAAGTGTATGCACATCTGTACAGTGCATTGCACAATGATTACACTGCTCGACAAAAAAATCTCCAAAAATAAAATAGACCTTTCCTAAAGTAAAATTTTTTCCAGATTCCGAATATGACTTCCATTTTCCTGTGGCAGATTTAGTTTCCGAGATATCGGCGAAAATATGAAAATTCCCATTTTTGCAGAACACTAATTCATATACTAATTCCCATAAACATTTCTTGCCTTCACCTCCTTTCAGTATCTTCAGTAGTTTGGCCACTATGCCAAAAAACGTTGAAAAAATTTTGAGAAAAAAAAAGAAATTTTTTATAAAATTTCAGATTTAACCACTTTAAAATCGGAAAAATTCTATGAACGAAAACAAAATTAGCCCCCTATGTAATTTAACTACGAAAGTTTTAAGCATACCAGTACAGCAATCGGACGTGCCGTTGAGAATATAGCCCCGTTAACTTGCAAGCGTCTATTCTAAAATTTTAGTATTACTTTGATAAAATTGGCGAGACATTTCATTTGGTCACTCTACCTTAAGGTCTAATAAGTTTAAAAAGACATCAAGTATTTAGTGACAATTTGTGGTTTAGTGACTGTTTGTTGTAAATTTTGTTTTGCAAATTGTAGTGCAAATTTATACATACTATATCGGTAGATGTGTTTATGAAATGGCTTGTTGCAAAAAAGATTTAAAACGTAAAAATAATCCGGATGATTTTTGCTTTATTTGCGGACATAATCGATAAATCTTGGACACCTCATTTTTTTTGCGCCTCCTGTAGATTAACTTTAACAAGTAAGGAAGGCTAAGTTCGGGTGTAACCAAACATTACATACTCAGCTGAGAGCTTTGGAGACAAAATAAGGGAAAATCACAAGGTAGGAAAATTAACCTAGGGTAACCCTGAAATGTGTTTGTATGACATTGGTATCGCATGATATCGCCATAAAGGTGGAACAGCGGGGATTCTAGAATGTGCTTTGACGATATGGGAATCAAATGAAAGGCGTTAATAAGTATTTTAAAAGGTAGTGGGCCTTAGTTCTATAGGTGGACGCCTTTTCGAGATATCGCCATAAAGATGGACCAGGGGTGACTCTATAATGTGTTTGTACGATATGAGTATCAAATTAAAGGTATTAATGAGGATTTTAAAAGGGAGTGACCCTTAGTTGTACATGTGAAGGCGTTTTCGAGATATCGACCAAAATGTGGACCAGGGTGAACATTATCTGTTGGGTACCGCTAATTTATTTATATATGTAATACCACGAACAGTATTCCTGTCAAGATTCCAAGGGCTTTTGATTTCGCCCTGCAGAACTTTTTCATTTTATCCTAACAGAGTTTTTTCTAAAGTTATATTTTGCGTCAATAAACCAATCAAATTACAATGTTTCATCCCTTTTTTCATATTTGGTATAGAATTATGGCATTTGTTTCATTTTCCATATCGAAAAAGTGGCCGTGGTCATAGTCGGATTTCGGCCAATTTTTATGCCAAGATAAAGTGAGTTCAGATAAGTACGTGAACTAAGTTTAGTAAAGATATATCGATTTTTGTTCAATTTATCGTGTTAAGGACCGGGCGGAAGGACAAACGGACGACTGTGTAGCTTCAACCAATTTCGCCCATTTTCACAGGAAACAATTATCGTCATAGAATCTATGATCCTACCAAATTTCACAAGGATTGGTTAATTTTTGTTCGACTTATGGTATAAACGTATTCTAGACTAATTAAATGCAAAAGGGCGGAGCCACGCCCATTTTGAAATTTTCTTTTATTTTTGTATTTTGTTGTACCATATAATTACTGGAGTTGAATGATGACATAATTTACTTATATACTGTAAAGATAATCAATTTTTTGTTAAAATTTGACTTTAAAAAATTTTTCTTTTTTGAGTGGGTGTGTTCTTCATCCGATTTTGCTGATTTTTATTTAGCACATATACAGTAGGTGTAGTAACGTTCCTGCCAAATTTCATCATGTCATCTTCAACGACTGCCAAATTACGGCTTGCAAAACTTTCAAATTACCTTCTTTCAAAATTGGGCGGTGCCACGCCCATTGTCCAAAACTTTACTAATTTTCTATTCTACTTCGCTTTATCCCTCTTTGGTAATGAATTATCGCACTTTATGGATTTTTCGAAATTTTCGATATCAAAAAAGTGGGTGTGGTTATTTCGTTCATTTTAAATAGCGATCTGAGATGAGTGCCCAGGAACCTACATACCAAATTTCATCAAGATACCTCAAAATTTACTCAAGTTATCGTGTTTAGGGACGGACAGACGGACATGACTAAATAAATTTCTTTTTTCGCCCAGATCATTTTGATATATAGAAGTCTATATCTAACTCGATTAGTTTATGCCGTTACGGATTGCCGTTATGCGAACAAAGTTAATATGCTTTGTGAGCTCTGCTTAGCTCAGTATGATGAGATGGGTATCGGGTAAAGGTCATAACATGAATTTTGGTGTTCCAATGATGTGGACTGAACCCTTTAACCACGACCAGTGCTATTTTTGCGTGATAGACCTTAAAGGTAAAACGAGAAAATAGAGGAAATTAATAATTTATCCAAATGTGACATCAGCTAAAAAACCAAAACTACATGACCATACCTTACCCATACATAGGCCGCCTATAAGTTTTGAAGCCTCAAGCGAAAATGACTCCGAAGCAGATAATTCAGACAGTGAACAAGAAGGAGAGGTCCTACCTCAAGTCTCACAAGCCGAACTTGATGATTTGGCCAGAGATTTGAAATTATCGAAATTTGATAGCGAAGTTCTAGGATCTCATTTGCAGCAATGGAGCAGCCTGGGCCCTTCGACAATGTTATGATTTTAGCTGTAGCTTTAAAAGTCCGCGTCGTGGAGTTACCCATTTTCTATACATCTGATCACTTATACACCGTACAAGACACAGTGAAAGGTAGTGAGATCCAATACGAATACTAGTAATTAATGTACAATGACAAACACGGAGATTTGGGAAGTTTGAGGTGAAGCATCAGAAAATTTTCTGGTCTTTTTGATTTGGATGCTGCTGGTGTTAGGTTGTTCTCGTGCTAAGAAAAAAAAACAGTTTAAGTATTTGGCACTAAAATGTTTGTTACACGTGGAGAACACGAGGTGCACAAGTACCACCCGCGTAAACCTTCGAGATTATATATTTTGGGTCTTCCCAACCAATTCTTGCTGGCTACCAGAAAGAAGCCAGAAACATCCATGATGTTCCCGATCCGAGCCATCCCTTCTACAAGTGTTTAGCAGTGATCATGCCTGGATAAGTGTTAATGATTTGAATTTGTCAGAACTTAGTAGTGAGCAGACGTGTTTTTATTCGCTGTGCTTGTATCATATTTTTAAATGATGAATAGCTGTCTTAAGTGTACAAGTTTGTGTGGTGGTGATGACCACTTAATGTGTGGCCTATGTGAAATAAAAACGCACATAAAATGCACAAAACTTAGTGCTAATATTATTAATATATTAAAAAACAATAATAATCTGTTCTACAGATGTGACAATTGTGTTGATGGTTTGCCCTCTGTTATGCGGTCCAAAATTGCAGAGACTCAAAAAAGTCTCAAAGCTCTCAGTAGCTTTTCCAAGTCGTTAAATAATAATGCTAATAATAAACAGAGAAACAAAAATAACTCTGCTGCTAAAGACAATGTTATTGTAACGCGGTCAAAAACAAAGGGCGTCGAACCGAACGTGAAACAACCACAAAAAGCAATAGAAAAAATGCAGTGTCAGGTGCAATCTCACTCTCTTCAACAGCTGAGTGCTAGTGATTTTGATAATGCGAGCCGGAGTCTTGTTGGTGGTGAAGATGCTGCTGCAGCTGCTGCTGGCGTCGCTGATATTGGGAGTGGGAATGCTGGTAGTTATTCTGCTGTAGGTGGCGCTGTTTTTGATACTGCAGAGTCTGTCGCTTCATTTCGATCTGATTCTTCTAATACCGGACATCCCAATAAGCAATTGAAAAATAGTTCCCAAAGTGATGGAATGAACAACCAAAAGGCGCGTCCAATAGTTGTTGGTAGTAACTCTACTGCTAGTTTAGAAGTTAGTGTACGATTCAAATGGCTTCATCTGTCATCTTTTAAGCCATCTGTGAATGCTGAAACTATAGTTGACTATGTATCAAGAACTGCAAATATTTCGCCTTTATTAATGCGCTGCCAAAAACTTACGAAAAGGGACGTAGATGAAAAGTCCATTCGGAGTGTTAATTTTAAGCTTGGGATCTCAGCATCTAATTACAATAAGTTGCTCGATTCGTCAATTTGGCCATCGGATGTAAAAGTAAGGCCGTTTCGTTTTTTTCAAAGGACTGTTGTGCAAAACGACAACTCATAAGTCCTCGCTCCGTCACCAATAATGACTGCTACAATTCATGTCTAATTGATGATGCCCGTTCTTTAAAGAACTCAATATCAATATATTTTCAAAACATATCAGGCATGAGAACTAAGGCCTCTGCTGTATTTGCTGCTACCTCTAGTGAAGAATACGATTTGATAGTTCTTGTTGAGACGTGGCTTACTGCGGGCTTTTTTAGTAATGAGTTTTTTGATAAAAATTTGTATAATATATATCGCAAAGATCGTGATAATGTAAGTACAGGACTTTATCGAGGTGGTGGAGTGCTAATTGCTGTAAGAAAAAGCCTACAAAGCTCGGAGGTTCCTCTTAATATCGCTGATACTTCTATTTATCAGCATAAAAGGCAAAACAGAATGTCTATTTGTCAGTGTTTCTTATATACCACCAAATAGTGCAGATAGTGTTTATGAAAATCATGTTAATAGTATTATGCATCTTTCGAGCACTAACTTGAACTTGAATTCTAAATTTTGTATTTTAGGGGATTTTAACTTAAATAAAATCGTATGGAATTATCTTCCAGGTGAGAAAACTGTCATACCTACTAATGTCAATCAAGCTAGTGAAATGTACTTAGTTGATAATTTTTATAGTTTACAGTTAGTTCAAATCAATGATTTTGAAAAAAAGCTAGGTAAAATCCTCGATCTTATATTTGTTAGTAATGATCTTAATTATAATTTAATTCGTTCCCTCTGCCCGTTGTCTAATACTGACAAACATCACGTACCATTGATATTGGAGATTAAGTTTTATGAATTTGGAAATATTAAACTCAATAATGAAGTTGGTTTCAATTATAGCCGATGTGATTTTGCCTTGATCAATAATTTGATTTCAAATATTGACTGGCAGTCTCCTTTTAATAATCGCAATCTTTCAGACTGCTTTGACTTATTCAAAAGTAATATCACGGAAATAATGAATATTAATATTCCTCGTTTCCCGGCAAGGGTTTACAAGTTGCCGTGGTATACCAAAAGCTTAAAGACTCTAACAAATTTGCGTAATAAATATCATAAACTTTTTAAAAAATCAGGAAGTCCCGAACTCAAGCAACA
This sequence comes from Eurosta solidaginis, assembly GCF_040869045.1. Lineage (NCBI taxonomy): Eukaryota > Metazoa > Arthropoda > Insecta > Diptera > Tephritidae > Eurosta > Eurosta solidaginis. Next base: position 148,029,649 of record NC_090319.1, on the reverse strand, counting down.
ATATCTGAATTACGCGAAGGAGTTTAATTGTCTTGATAAGTTTCTGTACAATCGATATATTCTCAATTTCGAAAATAATATCAAATCGAATCCTAAATCGTTTTGGAATTTCATTCGCTCCAAATAATCGGTTTCAACAATACCGTTGTCTGTGTCTTACAAGGGCAAGAATTCATCATCGTCTAGTGATTCAGCCAATCTGTTTGCAGAATTTTTTAAAGCAAACTTTGCTATTGATGATCTGTGGAATGACGACGGGGATATGTTGAATGGGATAACGTCTTGTTTCGACTTCTCCTCATTAGTTCTAGATATTGATGATATTATCTTAAGTATTCAGACGATCAAGAGCTCCAAGCAATGTTATTATCAAGAATTTTCATATTTTTTCCTGAAGCAATGTGTAGCTTCCGTTGCATAGCCCTTGTTGCATATATTTAATTTATCATTAAAGTCTGGTATCTTTTTGGATGAATGGAAAACTACTTTTATTCAACCAATTCATAAAAGTGGTAGTAAAATTGACGTTACAAACTATCGGCCAATATCGAAGATCCCCGTGATTTCAAAACTTTTTGAGAAAACGGTGATGTTTAAATTATCGTCCGCAGTTAAGCGTTATATTTGCCCATGTCAGCATGGCTTCGTTCCGGGGCGTTTAACAGTAACTAATCTGGTCGTTTTTTCTAATTACTGCATCTCGTCTTTTACTCATGGTTGTCAAGTTGACTGCATATATACGGACATATCCAAAGCTTTTGACAGAGTTTCGCATAAAGCTCTCGTGGCTAAATTGCGAAAAATGGGTTTCCACTCAACATTTTTACAATGGATTTATTCATACTTATCCAATAGGATAAATTTTGTTGTTATTGACAACGTAAAGTCATCTCCTTACGTAGCAACCTCAGGTGTGCCCCAAGGTAGTATCCTTGGCCCACTTTTCTTTATTCTCTTTATCAATGATGTAAGTGCTTGTTTCAAGCAATACAATTATCTTCTTTACGCTGATGATTTGAAAATTTCTTTCGGAATCAAGAACGAGTCTGATACTCTCATACTACAATCTGAGTTAAATAATTTTAATGAGTGGTGCTGTAAAAATAAGCTTGCGCTGAATGCCAGCAAATGTTATTACATAACTTATTCCAAATTATGTAATAAATTGATTTCGTCTTACTGTGTCTCTAATAAGCCGTTACTTAGGGTGAATAAAATTCGGGATTTAGGTGTTGTATTTGATTCGTCTTTTACATTCACCGAGCACTTAAATTTTATTATCTCCAAAGCATATTCCTTACTGGCCTTTATTAAAAGAAATGGATCCGAGTTTAAGGATCCATATACTAAAAAACTATTATACAAAGCCTTTGTACGGTCAAGGCTTGAGTATGGTTCCATAATATGGAGTCCTTATTATGAGGTACACAATAAGAGAGTCGAACGTGTGCAAAAAATATTCATGAAGTACTGTTTATACTATATAAACTTCGATCTGCCTCTTCCTCCATATATCCCTAGGTGTAAGCTAATCAATCTTCACACATTAGAAAGTAGAAGATTAATTACATCTATAATGTTTATTTATGATATTTCTAATGGCAATATTGATTGCCCGATACTGTTAGAGTCTTTGAACTCTTATGTTCCATCACGGACTTTGCGCCAATATACTATGTTTGTAATTGACCAGTTTAGATCTAATTACGCATTTAATGGCCCGATCACTCGCGCTCTAATTGCTATTAACTCAATCAATAATAATTATTGTATTGATTTTTCGATATCTCGTCGAAGTTTTAAAAATATGTTATTTTCCATTTTAAATTAACTTTACTGTAAATGAACCTTATATTTAATAATGTTTAATATAGTCTGTAAGATTTACAAATCATAGACTGAATAAAGAAATATGAAATATGAAATGATTATAAAGAAAAATTTTAAAAAAGGGAAAAGATATATTCCCATATTTATGGTATATATACCTATATTATTGGAAGTGACTTAATATTTAAAAGCTTTTGAAATTAAATCAACAAGAAAACAAATTAGTAAAAACTTTTTTACAACGAAATTTGTAAGAATAAGGGTTTCTGTTAATGAAACTGTAAATTTTGCGAATATATAAGTTAATATAAAAAAAAGACTTTATTAAATACTTAAATAGATATGTGAAGAAAAGCATATACCTACATAAATAATTATATTTTGTAAAAGGATAAATTTTGAAGTTCTGTTGCCATATACATACATACTTAGCTTTTCATAAATTCATGCAGCGTACTTCCTACATCTTATCGCCTGGCCAGCCGAGGGATATCACGTCAAAATCATGTAAGTGAAAATTTCATATTTTCATTTTTCTACACCAATACTAGGTATTATAGTGTGTATATGCTGGATAGAATTTGCAAATTTAACTTAACCTATATATAAAAATATCAGTTTGAATTCATTATAAGAAGAAAAAAAATTATTTGGAGAATTTTCATTTAAACTGAGTTACAATTAGAATAATGTTTATAAGCAAATACTGTACAGTGCTCACGAAAAATTTTAACTCGCGCCACACTTATGTATCATAGAAGTTTGCCGTAGTTTGGCCTACCGTGCTCATTTACTAATAGAGCATATACACACAACTTCCCATTGAAAAGAAAAGCAAGCGTCATATTTATACACCTATAGAAGAATGAGCACCACTTATTGATAAGGAACAAAATACATTATTATATACATAAAAAAAAATGTATGCAAGCGCAGCCCAACCAACCATTATGTTCATTATGCAAACACATTTTTACAAAATTTACGGGTAGATATTAATTGTAATTCTAGGTATACATATATAATTTGAAGTAAATAAATTTATATTTGATGGTAGTGTGAACTTAATCACGGTTTATTATTATGAAGTGCTAAACTAGTAAAGTAGGGTTTGAGTAACCGAACCTAGCATTAGGGTGTTTTCAATACTTTATTTTTTTATGTCGGAAACACAAGGTAGGGAGGGCTTACCCGGAGTTTACCATTTCGTCCGGAGGAAAATGATACGTTCGCGAGTATTCATAGTATTCCATATCATGCATTAGGGATGAAATAGTGGTTTTGAATTTTAGTTAGAATGCCTACAAAAGCACGTAGATTTTTGTTGTTGGCGATATTAACCCAAGTGATGTGACAAGGATTCCATCCCATTCCGACGAGCAAGATCCGAACCAGTACGTGCTGCAGTCGCGTCTCACTTTGGATAGCATACCATCATTTTATAATGCAACAATAAATGGCGCCCAACGTGGGGCCCAAAACAACGTGTGACTACCGCAGCTGTTAAAGGCAAAGAAGGTACTCAATACTTCAGCAGTCTGTGAGAAACAAAAGTCGAATTGTTTAAGCCCTCGATAAATTCGTATAACTTTTATTGCTTTTAGGTGAACTATATTGGAATTGCTATTGCAATTGGTCAACCATATTGCATTGACCGATAGCTACCTTAATTCGCAATTGAAGGCCTACAACTTCTTACCGGTTTTATTTAATGTCCTCTTGGATGGTTGCTAACAGAAGGTTGCGGAATTGAGTTTTATTAATTTTATTAATTGCGAAAATTGGAAGTTTTTTTGATTTTCAACCAGGGAAAAGTTCAATCACCGGCAATACACCTTTCGAATCAAAAATTAAAATATTAGCATCTATTCAACCCACTTCTTACAATTTACGTATGCTATGAGTTTCTTAATTAAATTTTTTAGGTTCGGTATTGATACTCAGATTAGCCCGCTTTATACATATATCTATCTATTTAGTAGATTTCATTATTGTTTTCTTATTTTTAGCATTTTTGATAGAAAGGTCATACCATATCTGTAGTGCATAGCAATGAGAATTTGTTATATACAGCTAGTATGGTAGGTGAAACTTTCGCTGTATGTGTTTAAGGATGGATCGACAATCAGCCATAGTCCGAACACGATACCAGCACGATTTTCATATGGATTGTCTAGTCCAACGGTTATCTAACTCTAAAACGTGTCCTCAGTGCAGAAAAGCATGTACAAAGAACAGCTTACTTGATATAACGCATATGTCAGAGAAAAGCTTACCGACCCAGATATCACAACAGTCCTCAACGGGAGCTGTTCTACGAATTATTCCTTCCCGACGAGGAAGAAGCAATCTCAGCAGAGATCAACCCCATTTAGGACTCCCTCAGTTAGTTCCACATACGAATTCTCCAAATCTTAACTTGTCTTTTCCGATGATATCGCACGATACCGCCGTTAACCCTGTACAAGAACAATTGCCACATCGAAGCCAAAAGGGCCGGGCTAAGTATCAATACCGACAAAACAAAAATCATAAAATGCGGTTATAATGTTTCAGCAAGACCAACAATGTTCACTGTCGATGGAAACGAAATTGAATGTGTAGAATCCGCAGTTTACCTCGGCAGTATTATCTCAAATACAAGCGATGCGGACGAGGACGTTACATCCCGCATAAATAAAGCAAGAGCGGCTTTCGGCCAACTGACAGAAGTATGGAGGTCCAGTCATATATCATTGAAAACTAAGCTGCGACTATTTATTTCAAATGTTAAATCAGTGCTCTTCTATGCTTGTGAGACGTGGAAAAGTTCAAGCTTAATTGAGAAGCGTCTGCAAGTTTTTATTAAAAAATGCCTACGCCTAATCCTGAAAATTCGATGGCCCGAAACAATAACAAACGACGAATTGTGGCGAAGAACAAGCCAAACAAAAGCAGCCACAGAAATTGCAAAACGCAAGTGGTTGTGGATTGGACACTCGATTAGGAGGCCTCCAGACAATATAGCAAGGCAAGCACTGCGGTGGAACCCGCAAGGAAGCAGAAGACCCGGGGCGCCTGCGAAAACCTGGCGTAGAACTGTCGATAAAGAATTGGAAGATGCAGGTTACACGTGGAATGATCTCACGAGGACAGCGCCAAATAGAATAAGATTCAAATCGGTTGTCGAGGCCCTATGCTCCATTAGGAGTTATGGAAGGAAAGAAGAAGAAGGAGAGAAGTATCCCCGAGAAGCGTATATCCAACATAGAAGTAGATTTACAAAATAGGTTTGAAATGCTTACGCAGACAATTCAAAACTTGACCCGACAGGTTAGTCAGATAAATGTTAGGCTTATACCAGAACCTGAGTGGTCTCAAAATGAACGGATAAATGATACAGCTTTTGCCGCGGAAGCTAATATTAATAGCCAATCACGAATGGATGGACAAAACCACCTTATTAACAATCGAGAAAGAATTTCTACTGTTCCGCATAGTGTGAACAATAGTGGTAGAATTGCCCAGCTTATTCAAAGTTGGAATGTTACATTTAATAGTAGTGCAGAAAAAATGCCGGTTGATAAATTCATTTACATGATTACGTTACTGACAAACGATAGTTTAAACGGAGATTTTAGGACCCTGTGTGAACATTTACATATTCTGTTCGTAGGAAAGGTACGGGGTTGGTACTGGAAGTATCGCCGATCTGTTTCTCACGTAGATTGGGTAGCATTGTGTGGCGCGCTTCTTTCAAATTTCCGTGATCATCTCACCGTCAGTGTTGTTCGTGACCTAGTGCGAGAACGCAAGCAAAAAGAACATGAAAGTTTCGATGAATTTTATTCTTCAATTTTACATATGTGTGATAGACTTCGCTATCCCATGCCAGATCAAGAACTCTTAGAAGTGTTGAGAAGGAATTTGCGCCCACAAATAAGAAATGAACTTTTCTATAAAACTATAACTTCAGTAGCTCATTTACTTTACCTACTCCTTCGTAGAGAATCTCTTCTAGAAAATGGTGAAAATGTACCAAAACGACCTGTAAGACGACAAGTAAATGAACTCCAATTGAATACTAACGACCTAATAGAGAAAGATGTACTAGATATCGCGGAGATAGGGAATACACAGCTACGTTGTTGGAATTGTAGAAAGGATGGCCATCGGTACGTAGACTGTTTAGAGGAGCGTACTATATTTTGTTACGGATGTGGAGAAGCCAATGTCCTGAAACCAAGATGTGTAAAATGTAAGGGTTCGGGAAACGTGCAAAGGAGCGTGGAGAACTCACGTCTACGCTCGCCTCAGAATTAGTTCAAACCTCGAAAGCTATAGTTACTAAAACAAAAGACCAACCACTTCATCTGTTGCTAAATTCTACACGTACCAATACTGGTTCGACGACGACTCCACAATTTCATCACATTTTGCCGTATCATAGAAGACTTTCAAACTATGAAACCATACGTGCAGGATTGTTTACTGAAGCTCTTATCAAACCACCTACAAACCGCAAGAGTACCAATCAAACGGCCAAAAAAGCGATTAAGATCATTTTGGGCTAGAGTTAAACGAAACCGGAAAAATTACGTGAAGTTTTTGTCTTCCATTACTTTGAGTCAAAGCGATAACCGTCCCTATGTCAAGATTTCGTTCTTTAATATGGATATTTACGCACTTTTGGATTCAGGGGAAAACATTTCCTGTATAAGTGGAAAATCCGCAAAAGATTTTCTAGATAAAAATTATTCATTCATGGTTTTGCATGAACACTTAGAAACAGCTGGAGGAAAGAAATATAGGATAATCGGTAGTGTTCCATCTAAAATAACATTCAACGGAGCGAGTAAGGAATTAGAAATTTTTATAATACCAGATCTAAAGCAAGACATGTATTTAGGAGCAGATTTCTTTCACAAGTTTAATTTAATGAATAAAATATTGGAGAAATTTTCAAAGGAAGAAAATGAGATTCTGGAAAGTTCTGAAATGCATACCTTGAGTAGTACTGAACGCAGTCAGTTGTCAAAGGTTGTCTCTCTTTTCCCATCCTTCGAAAAGGAAGGATTGGGTAAAACCCCTTTGTTGAAACATACAATTGAGATTATTAAAGATGTTAAGCCGATAAAGCAACGATATTTTTCAGTGTCACCTGCTGTGGAGAAGAAGCTACACGCGGAAGTTGACAAAATGTTAGAATTGGGTGTTATCGAGTTAGCTTCCCCAAATTGCTCTTGAAGTAGTCCCGTGGCTATTGTGCAGAAGGAAAACAAGACCAGACTATGCTTAGATGCATGCAGGTTGAACAGCGTCACGGTCAAAGATGATTTTCCATTGCCAAAAATCAATGGTATATTCAGCCGTTTGCCGAAAGCCAGGTATATGTCTTCTCTTGATCTAAAGCATGCATTTTGGCAAATAGTATTAAGCCCTTGTTCCCGTGACTACACAGCATTCACCGTACCAAATAGACCCTTATACAGAATGCCATTCGGGCTTTGTAATGCACCTATGACCATGAGTCGCTTAATGGACATGACTATACCACCACATTTAAAACATTGTGCATTCGTTTATTTGGACGACCTTCTTTTGTTCTCAGAAGACTTTGATTCTCATCTTTTACTATTAGCTGAAATAGCGCAACTATTAAGGAAAGCCAATTTAACAGTGAATATCAAAAAATGTAATTTTTGTGTGAGTGAGGTACGATATCTTGGCTTTATAATTGGAGATGGTGTCATTAAAACTGATCCAAAAAAAGTGTCTGACATAAAGGATATCAAACCTCCGAAAAGTGTTCGAGAGATGCGACGATTTCTAGCCTAGTCGGCTGGTACAAGCGTTTCATCGACAACTACGCTAGTCTAACAGCGCCTTTGACGGATTTGACATCCAAAACCCATTATTTCAAGTGGGCAGACGAAGCCCAAGCCGCCTTCCAAACCCTTAAGGAAAAGCTTTCATCAGCGCCTCTCCTGATAACTCCTGATTTTTCACTCCCTTTCATTATACAGTGCGACACTTCCGTGACTGGTTTTGGAGGAGTGCTTGCTCAAGAAGTGGAAGGAGTTGAACGCCCCATAGCATATTTCTCCCACAAGTTAAATCGCGCGCAATGGAATTATTCCATCACAGAATTAGAGTGCTTGGAAGCTGTACTAAGTATCTACAAATTTTGGGAATGTGTTGAAGGACATTATTTAAGCGACTTAAACTATGACTTTTTTCTTTCGTTTGTTTCATTAGCCATTGAGTGTGCTTGTAATTCTCAACTTGTTAGTGAAATATTCTAAAGACATAGTTTTAGTTTTTAATTTAAAATTGAGGTTCTTCGACTAGAAGATGGGGTGCCAATACCTCAGAGCCCAGTGCTCGCCTCCATATTTTTTAAAGGTTCTTCAAATAGAAGATGAGGTGGCTCATTAGAGCGAAACCTTAAAGCCCCCAGTGCTCGCCCCCAATGAATAAATACAAGAGGTTCTTCAAATAGAAGATGAGGTGGCTCATTAGAGCGAAACCTCAGAGCCCCCAGTGCTCGCCCCCAATGAATAAATACAAGGGGTTTTTTAAAGCAAAACAAGGTGGCTCATCCCGCAGCCAATACCTTGGAGCCCCCAGTGCTCGCCCCCAATGAATAAATACAAGGTGTAACAGGTACATAGTGACGTCTCTCTAAATAAATTTAAAAATAACAAACAAATACATTAAAATAAAGATATCACAAATAAGGCGTACCGATGCTTTGCATCGTCCCGTATTTTAAATACACCATAAACAAAGTAAAATTACATACAGTCCATTAAAATAGTAATTTATAAAATAAAAAAGATAATAAATTTAAAAAATGCTTGCTTGCAGTGCTCTTTGAACCCGCAACCCCAAACGTGTGAGTCGGGTACGCCATCCACTGTGCCACGACTCATACGCCTACAAGCGCATCAAATTACTCCCTTATAACTCATATTAAACTGCTCGCCCTCAACTGCCCCACGCTTAGCTAGACATCCTTTTAAGGTTATAACAGACCACGCCAGTTTACAGTGGTTAATGCGACAACCTGACTTGAATGGGCGATTAGCGCGATGGTCATTGAAGCTACAGGGATTTGATTTTGAAATACAACATCGAAAGGGTAGTCTTAATGTCGTACCGGATGCACTTTAACGATTAGAAGAGATTTCTAGAGAAGTTACAGGTGATGAAACACATCCCGTTCCATTAGTTAACTTGAATTCTCTTTATTTTCTGACAGGCAGTTATGGAAAACTCCGAAACAGTATTCTGGAAAATCAGAATAAACTTCCGGATATACGAGTAATATACCAATTTATCTATAAACGTACCGATTTTGCAAATGGCGATGCCGTAGTGGAACCTTCAAGCTGGAAATTGTGGATTCCCGAGGAATTGAGAAAAGATGTTATAATTCGTGCACATTGCCCTATTACAGCCGCGCATGGAGGCATTACAAAAACTCTGGATAGGTTAAAGAGAACATTTTATTGGCCAAAAATGGCAGCAGATGTACGAAATATTGTTTCTAAATGTGATGTTTGCTTACAGTCGAAAGCCCCTAACTCAATCTTGAGACCCCCGATGGGTGATCAACCAAAATCTGCTAGACCGTTTCAAAGAATTTACCTTGATTTCTTAGGTCCTTATCCTCCGTCAAAAGGAGGAAATATAGGGATATTCATTGTGTTAGATCACGTATCGAAATTTCCTTTATTAAAGACCCTGAAGATATTTTCTACCGGTACTATATGCGAAATCCTAGAAGACAACGTATTTATGGTTTTTGGAGTACCTGAAGTGGTAGTAACCGACAACGGTTCTCAGTTCAAATCAAATGAATTTAACAACTTTCTATCTAAATATGGAATCGTTCACACATATACTGCCATATATTCTCCTCAATCCAACGTCTCCGAGAGGGTAAACATATCCATAATATCCACTGTACGTCCATATATAGGCAAAGATCAACGAAGTTGGGATTTACATTTACCAAAAATTTGAGCGCCACTTAGATGTTCGGTTCACAGCACTATAGGTTATTCACCATATTATATACTGTTTGGTCAACATATGATTACTCATGCGGAGACGTATGCTCTGTTAACTAAACTATCCTCCATAGAAGTTGGTGAATATATAGCTAGAGACGACATGTCACAAATGGTTAGATTAGAAGTGCAAGAAAATATGCGCATGTCCTACGAGTCCAGCAAGATTAGATATAACTTGCGATCCGCACCTATAAACCTACTTCCAGGTCAAGAAGTATATCGCCGAAATTTCGCGCAAAGTAATAAGGAGCCAATTTCAGCTCTAAGTTAGCTCCGAAATTTATAAAGGCTATAGTGGTGAGGAAAGTAAGAAATTGTTATTTTGAGTTAGAAGATGTCAATGGGAAGAGTAAAGGAATTTTTCATGGAAAAGACATTCAAAGAACACGATCAAATCAACAAAGCAAAAAAAAAATCAAAATATCATTCTCCAGTAAATTTGGAATTGTCAGGTACTTCCAGAATTTCCTGTTTTGTTATGATTTTAGCTGTAGTTTCAAAAGTCCGCGTCCGTGGAGTTACCAATTTTTTATATCTGCTCACTTATACACCGTACAATACACGGTGAAAGGTAGCGAGGTCCAATACGAATACTAGTAATTAATGTACAATGACAATTACATTTTCATAAGAGAGGATTAAAACAAGGAGAGTTGGGATGGTTGAGGTGAAGCATCAGAAAATTTTCTGGTCTTTTTGATTTGGATGCTGCTGGTGTTAAGTTGTTCTCGTGCTAAGAAAAAAAAAACAGTTTAAGTATTTGGCATTAAAAATTTTGTTACACGTGGAGAACACGAGGTGCACAAGTACCACCCGCGTAAACCTTCGAGATTATATATTTTGGGTCTTCCCAACCAATTCTTGCTGGCTATCAGAAAGAAGCCAGAAACATCCATGATGTTCCCGATCCTAGCCATCCCTTCTACAAGTGTTTAGCAGTGATCATGTCTGGAAAGTGTTAATGATTATAAAGAAAAATTTTAAAAAAGGGAAAAGATATATTCCCATATCTATGGTATATATACCTATATTATTGGAAGTGACTTAATATTTAAAAGCTTTTGAAATTAAATCAACAAGAAAACAAATTAATAAAAACTTTTTTACAACGAAATTCGTAAGAATAAGGGTTTCTGTTAATGAAACTGTAAATTTTGCGAATATATAAGTAAATATAAAAAAAAGACTATTAAATACTTAAATAGATATGTGAAGAAAAGCATATACCTACATAAATAATTATATTTTGTAAAGTTATAAATTTTGAAGTTCTGTTGCCATATACATACATACTTAGCGTTTCATAAATTCATGCAGCCTACTTCGTGCATCTTATTGCCTGGCCAGCCGAGGGATATTACGTCAAAATCATGTAAGTGAAAATTTCATATTTTCATTTTTCTACACCAATACTAGGTATTATAGTGTGTATATGCTGGATAGAATTTGCAAATTTAACTTAACCTATATATAAAAATATCAGTTTGAATTCATTATAAGAAGAAAAAAAATTATTTGGAGAATTTTCATTTAAACTGAGTTACAATTAGAATACGTAAATATTCAGAAAATATACATATTAAGCGTTAAAACTTAATTATATCATTTTCATAATTACATAATTTTCATGTCACAGAATTATATCATTTCAAAGAAGTAAATTCCTAAAAGAAATTAGAACGTAAAATTTGATACCTATTAGGGGATAAGTGCCCCAGTGTACCCATGTTTATAAGCAAATACTGTACAGTGCTCAAATTTTAACTCGCGCCACACTTAAGTATCATAGAAGTTTACCGTAGTTTCCGTAATTACCGTAATTATATACAAAAAAAAAAAAATGTACGCAAGCGCAGCCCAACCAACCATTATGTTCATTATGCAAACACATTTTTACAAAATTTACGGGTAGATATTATTTGCAATTCTAGGTATACATATATAATTTGAAGTAAATAAATTTATATTTGATGGTAGTGTGAACTTAATCACGGGTTATTATTATGAAGTGCTAAACTAGTAAAGTAGGGTTTGAGTAACCGAACCTAGCATTAGGGTGTTTCAATACATAGTTTTTTGGTGTCGGAAACACAAGGTAGGGAGGGCCTACCCGGAGTTTACCATCTCGTCCGGAGGAAAGTCATACGTTCGCGAGTATTCGTAGTATCCGATATCATACATTAGGGATGAAATAGTTGTTTTGAATTTTAGTTAGAATGCCTACAAAAGCACGTAGATTTTTGTTGTTGGCGATATTAACCCAAGTGATGTGACAAGGATTCCATCCCATTCCGACGAGCTAGATCCGAACCAGTACGTGCTGCAGTCGCCTCTCGCTTTGGATAGCATACCATCATTTTATAATGCAACAACAAATACTTCCAAATTTCGAAATAGACACAAGACTTTCTCTTCTCTTGTACTAAAAGTGAAAATATTTGCTACTGCAATGATGTTCAAGGTTTATGTGAAGCACTAAAATTAGAAAATAAAGTGGATGATTGGCGCTTGTTTATAGACAGTTCAAAACATAGCTTAAAATCAGCATTACTCCATAAAGGAAATTCGTTACCGTCAATACCAGTGGCATATTCTGAGAATAGTAAAGAAACTTATTTAAGCATATCCAATTTACTTGAGCTTATTCAATATAAACAATTTAATTGGAAAATTTGTGCGGACTTAAAGGTAAGCAGTTTCGGTGGTACAATTTAAAATAAATAGTATATGAAATACATTCCAGGTTGTATCTATAATTCTCGGACTTCAAGGAGGTTTCACCAAATATTGCTGTTTTCTCTGTCTTTGAGACAGCCGTGCTAGAGAAACCCATTATATTCAGGAAAAATGGCCACCAATAGCTGAGTACGAACCAGGTGCCTTCAATATCTCAAACCCGCCTTTGGTAAATCCCGAACGAGTTATTTTGCCAGCACTTCACATCAAATTAGGATTAATGAAACATTTTGTAAAGGCTTTAAATAAGGACGCGCCATCCTTCCAGTACCTAACGAAATTTTCCCTAAAATAACTCAAGCCAAATTAAAAGAAGGTATATTTGTTGGTCCGCAAAATAGAAGGTTGCTGAAAGACGAAAATTTTGCGAATCATTTATCATCAGTAGAAGCAGCGGCTTGGGACAGCTTTAAGCTAGTCGTTAGCGGATTTCTTGCCAACAACAAAGACCCCAACTATAGAGAGATGGTCAAAGCTTTGTTGAAAAACTACAGTGCTATGAAATGCAACATGTCCCTCAAAATGCATTTTGTGCATTCACATTTGGATAATTTTCCCGCAAACCTAGGTGCTGAAAGTGATGAACAGGATGAAATGTTTCACCAAGACCTCATAATTTTTGAAAAGCGTTACCAAGGTTTTTGGAATGAAGAAATGATGGGAGATTATTGCTGGACAATAACATGGGAGACAAACCCAGAAAATTATAAACGAGTATTTAAAAGTACCCACGTCCCTCACTATTGACCACCACGACGGTAAAATCGCTCAATTTGGCTTTTTAAGATGTATCTATGTATTTAATGTTGTTGTCGTTGCTGTTTTTTACTGAATTGCTGATTTATATTCATATTACTCAATTGAATACAGTTTAACGTGCAAACATTTGTCTATAATAAAACGTTATAAAAAATAAAAACGTAGTTTGAATAAAAATTGTCTCTATAAAAAATTGTAGGATAGACGCTTGCAAGTTAACGGGGCTATAGGCACGTCTGATTGTTGTACTGGTATGCTTAAAATTTTCGTAATTAAATTACCTACAACATAGCGGCCAAACTACTGAAGAGACTTAAGGTTGGTAAAGGCAAGACATTTTTATGGGAATTAGTATAATGCATAATTCAACAGTTTAAAACGAAAAAATGAAAAATACAAATTTTTGCCGTACCTATATGAAGTAGTGTTCTGCAAAAATGGGAATTTTCATATTTTCGCCGATATCTCAGAAACTAGAACTGCCACAGGAAAATGAAAGTCATATTCGGATTCAGGAGAAAATTTCACTTTATGAAAGGCCTATTTTATTCTTGGAGACAAAAGTTGTTCAAAATTTGTTAAGTAGTGTTATTATACCTCCCTTTTGACGAATTAGCAAAATTAACCACAGCTGACCGTTGTAAGTGCGGGTCAGTAGAATTAAACAATATACGAATTGTGATCTTACTGAGTAGGTACTTTGTGTTTACTGGGCTTAAAGTTTTTTATACTCAGTTGAGCAGAGCTCACAGAGTATATTAAGTTTGATTGGAGAACGGTTAATTGTACAGGTATAAAGGAATCGAGATAGATATAGACTTCCATATATCAAAATCATCAGGATCGAAAATAAATTTGATTGAGCCATGTCCTTCCGTCCGTCCGTCCGTCAGTTTACACGATAACTTGAGTAAATTTTGGGGTATCCTGATGAAATTTGGTATGTAGGATCCTGAGCACTCATCTCAGATCGCTATTTAAAATGAACGATATCGGACTATAACCACGCCCACTTTATCGATATCGAAAATTTCGAAAAACCGAAAAGGTGCGATAATTCATTACCAAAGACAGATAAAGCGATGAAACTTGGTAGGTGAGTTGAAATTATGACGCAGAATAGATAATTATTTAAAAATTGGACAATGGGCGTGGCACCGCCCACTTTTAAAAGAAGGTAATTTAAAATTTTGCAAGCTGTAATTTGGCAGCCGTTGAAGATATCATGATGCAATTTGGCAGGAACGTTACTCCTATTACTATATGTACGCTTAATAAAAATTAGCAAAATCGGAGTAGGACCACGCCCACTTTTAAAAAAAATTTTTTTTAAAGTAAAATTTTAACAAAACATTTGATATCTTTACAGTATATAAGTAAAGTATGTCAACATTCAACTCCAGTAATTATATGGTGCAACAAAATACAAAAAAAAAAAAAAAATTTCAAAATGGGCGTGGCTCCGCCCTTTTTCATTTAATTTGTCTAGGATACATTTAATGCCATAAGTCGAACAAAAAAATACCAATCCTTTTGAAATTTCGTAGGGGCATAGATTTTATGACGTTAATTGTTTTCTGTGAAAAGTGGCGAAATCGGTTGATGCCACGCCCAGTTTTTATACACAGTCGTCCGTCTGTCCTTCCGCATGACCGTTAACACGATAACTTGAGCAAAAATCGACATATCTTTACTGAACTTAGTTCACGTACTTACCTGCTCACTTTACCTTGGTATAAAAAATGAACGAAATCCGACTATAATCACGATATCGAAAATTACGAAAAATGAAAAAAATGCCATAATTCTATACCAAATACGAAAAAATAAATGAAACATGGTAAGGTAATTGGATTGGTTTATTGACGCGAAATATAACTTTAGAAAAGCTTTGTAAAATGTTTGTGACACCTACCATATTAAGTAGAAGAAAATGGAAAAGTTCTGCAGGGCGAAATAAAAAACCGTTGAAATCTTGGCAGGTATTACATGTATCCAACAGATGATGTTCTGGGTCACCCTGGTCCACATTTTGGTCGATATCTGGAAAATGCCTTCACATATACAACTACCACCACTCCCTTTTAACACTCTCATTAATACCTTTAATTTGATACCAATATCGTACAAACACATTCTAGAGTCACTCCTGGTCCACCTTTATGGCGATATTTCGAAACGGCGTCCACCTATGGAACTAAAACCCACTCCCTTTTAAAATACTCATTAGCACCTTTCGTTTGATACCGATATTGTACAAACGCATTCTAGAGTCACCCCTGGTCCATCCTTATGGCGATATCTCGAAAAGGCGACCACCTATACAAATACCACCACTCCCTTTTAAAACCCTCATTTATACATTTAATTTGATACCCATATCGTACAAACAAATTCTAGGGTCACCCCTGGGCCACCTTTATGGCGATATCTCGAAACGGCGACCACGATAACTTGAGCAAAAATCGACATATCTTTACTGAACTTAGTTCACGTACTTACCTGCTCACTTTACCTTGGTATAAAAAATGAACGAAATCCGACTATAATCACGATATCGAAAATTACGAAAAATGAAAAAAATGCCATAATTCTATACCAAATACGAAAAAATAAATGAAACATGGTAAGGTAATTGGATTGGTTTATTGACGCGAAATATAACTTTAGAAAAGCTTTGTAAAATGTTTGTGACACCTACCATATTAAGTAGAAGAAAATGGAAAAGTTCTGCAGGGCGAAATAAAAAACCGTTGAAATCTTGGCAGGTATTACATGTATCCAACAGATGATGTTCTGGGTCACCCTGGTCCACATTTTGGTCGATATCTGGAAAATGCCTTCACATATACAACTACCACCACTCCCTTTTAACACTCTCATTAATACCTTTAATTTGATACCAATATCGTACAAACACATTCTAGAGTCACTCCTGGTCCACCTTTATGGCGATATTTCGAAACGGCGTCCACCTATGGAACTAAAACCCACTCCCTTTTAAAATACTCATTAGCACCTTTCGTTTGATACCGATATTGTACAAACGCATTCTAGAGTCACCCCTGGTCCATCCTTATGGCGATATCTCGAAAAGGCGACCACCTATACAAATACCACCACTCCCTTTTAAAACCCTCATTTATACATTTAATTTGATACCCATATCGTACAAACAAATTCTAGGGTCACCCCTGGGCCACCTTTATGGCGATATCTCGAAACGGCGACCACCTATAAAACGAAGGCCAACTCCCTTTTAAAAATACTCATTAACACCTTTCATTTGATACCCATATCGTACAAACAAAGTCTAGAGTCACCCCTGGTCCACTTTTATTGCGATACCTCGAAAAGGCGTCCACCTATAGAACTAAACCCCACGCCCTTTTAAAATACTCATTAACACCTTTCATTTGATACCCATATCGTACAAACATATTCTAGAGTCACCCCTGGTCCACCTTTATGGCGATATCTCGAAAAGGCGACCACCTATAAAACGAAGGCCAACTCCCTTTTAAAAATACTCATTAACACCTTTCATTTGATACCCATATCGTACAAACAAAGTCTAGAGTCAGCCCTGGTCCACCTTTATTGCGATACCTCGAAAAGGCGTCCACCTGTAGAACTAAGGCCCACTCCCTTTTAAAATACTCATTAACACTTTTCGTTTGATACCCATATTGTACAAACGCATTCTAGAGTCACCCCTGGTCCACCTTTATGCCGATATCTCGAAAAGGCGTCCACCTATACAACAACCACCACTCCCCTTTAAAACCCTCATTAATACCTTTAATTTGATACCCATATCGTACAAACACATTCTAGAGTCACCCCTGGTCCACCTTTATGACGATATTTCGAAACGGCGTCCACCTATAGAACTAAGGCCCACTCCCTTTTAAAATACTCATTAACACCTTTCGTTTGATACCGATATTGTACAAACGCATTCTAGAGTCACCCCTGGCCCACCTTTATGGCGACATCTCGAAAAGGCGACCACCTATACAACTAACACCACTCCCTTTTAAAACCCTCATTAATACCTTTAATTTGATACCCATATCGTAAAAACAAATTCTAGGGTCACCCCTGGTCCACCTTTATGGCGATATCTCGAAACGGCGACCACCTATGGAACTAAGGATTACTCCCTTTTAAAATACTCATTAACACCTTTCATTTGATACCCATATCGTACAAACAAATTCTAGAGTCAACCCTGATCCACCTTTATGGCGATATCCCTAAATGGCGTCCACCTATAGAACTATGGCCCACTCCCTCATAAAATACACTTTAATGCCTTTCATTTGATACACATGTCATAAAAACACATTCCAGGGTTTCCCTCGGTTCATTTTCCTACATGGTTATTTTCCCTTATGTTGTCACATAGCTCTCAACTGAGTATATAACGTTCGGTTACACCCGAACTTAACCTTCCTTACTTGTTTTGTACTGACTTAGCCCACCCTGTACAAATATCTGCAATAGAGGTGAAATATTAACTGCTGATATGCCAATCGAAGGCGGTTGAGAGATGTCAAACGGAACTTGGAGCATTGATGGAAGCAGACGTGAAAATTTAATCACGCGGAATCGGAGTAACTAAAGTTTATTTGCAAAAGAAAAAGTTAAGATCAACGTTTTGAACTTAAAATAAAGTAATCTCGCGAAATATATTTGTGTGTAATCGCCGGCGGATAATATTCTGCAATCACGTACAAACTTTATAACTATCGCGAGGTTCGCAATCCATAAACCGTTCCGTATCCAGCTTCAGCGACTGTTAGCCGAAATGGATTCCTGGGCGTCATCAATCAAACAGAAGGGCTTTGAGATACCATCGATAGCAGCTTCAAATACATACCCTTTTAAAGCAACTAGGGATCTGAAGGACCGGGAAATTTTTCAACCTAAAAGTTGGTGCACCTAACCTTTTAATCCACGTGGACCAATAATTCATTGACTTGGTGACCACAACAATTTTTCACAGTCCAATTTCCATCAGTAGTTAAAGTGATAATATTTACTTAGTTGGAGATAGTTAGCCTAAATAACATAAGTAGTGTTTACATACTCGTGAGCGAAGGAAAATATATGTATGTACATTAGAGCGGGTCAAATTGGATGGATGGATTTTTTTTTCCTCAGGAGTATAGCAAAAACGTAATCTACATATGATTCTAAGAAAAATTGTTGAAGACACCATAGCTGTAAGTTAGATTTCGAGTCGCGACTTTTACAAAATAGATATTTCGCCATATGAATGTAGGGTTTGGCCAAAAAAACTTCATAGCTTCTGACAGAATTACAGGAAAAATATCATATTGGGCTTACTTTAAATGTATTTTACGTACATTTCAGAATATGTATTAATATCTATAGTGTTTTTGAATTTTAGTATAGGTATCAGGATTAAATTATGGCAAATTAGCCCAAAATGAACTTTTAACTACTATATTATCATTTTTAACAAATTTCTTATGGAAATTTTGTTTTTCTTTACAGCTAAAATAAGTTCTGAACATTTCCAACAACTTTCATTCAGACAGTTTTTCTGTTTTCGAATTCGAAACAACTAATACAACATCGGAAAATTTGAAAACTCTAGCAGTTTATATTATTAGAATTTATCTGCCAATGTATTTAGTGTAAAATACAATAATTCTGTTGTATATGGCAGTGTACTTTAATCAAAGTTTATTTGTTGGACACGATACCTACCACGTAATTCACTTAATATTATTGATGGTGTAATCCAAAATAATTCATATTACGCTCATCCAGAAAACATTTTATTAACAATGTTATGATAGAAAACCATACGTGATAGAGCTATCAAAAAAATTGTATACTATCGAGAAAAAGTACTTGATCAACTAAACTCAGAGTTTAAAAAAATATAATATCAATTTTAATGCTTCAGATTATACTGATATGATTGATCTGAATGACGATAATTTACTATCTGAACAGGCATTCACAAGAAATATTCCATATGAACACTTGGTACAATTCTTAGATTATGATTAACCAACACTAGATGATCCTAATATTCCAATGCATATACAAGGAACAGAAAGTACAGTTGTTAACATCTGTTTCCAAACATGTTATACAAGTTGTTATGGCTGTTAGAGCAGAAAGTCGTAAAAAAAATCCACGAATGGAGAGCAAAAAAGATTTAAAACAAGTAAGGAAGGCTAAGTTCGGGTGTAACAAACATTACGTACTCAGCTGAGAGCTTTGGAGACAAAATAAGGGAAAATCAACATGTAGATAAATGAACCTAGGGTTACCCTGGAATGTGTATGTATGGCATTGGTATCAAATGGAAGGTATTAAAGAGTATTTTAAAAGGGAGTGGGCCATAGTTCTATAGGTGGACGACATTTCGGGATATCGCCATAAAGGTGGAACAGGGGTGATTCCAGAATGTGCTTTTACGATATGGGAATCAAATTAAAGCCGCTAATGAGTATTTTAAAAGTTAGTGGGCCTTAGTTCTATAGGTGGACGCCTTTTCGAGATATTGCCATAAAGGTGGACCAGGGGTGACTCTAGAATGTGTTTGTACGATATGGGTATCAAATTAAAGGTATTAATGAGGATTTTAAAAGGGAGTGACCCTTAGTTGTACATGTGAAGGCGTTTTCGAGATATCGACCAAAATGTGGACCAGGGTGAACATTATCTGTTGGGTACCGCTAATTTATTTATATATGTAATACCACGAACAGTATTCCTGTGAAGATTCCAAGGGCTTTTGATTTCGCCCTGCAGAACTTTTTCATTTTATTCTACTTAATATGGTAGGTGTCACACCCATTTTACAAAGTTTTTTCTAAAGTTATATTTTGCGTAAATAAACCAATCGAATTATAATGTTTCATCCCTTTTTTTCAAATTTGGTATAGATTATGCCATTTTTTTCATTTTTCGTAATTTTTGATATCGAAAAAGTGGGCGTGGTCATAGTCATTTTTTATGCCAAGATAAAGTGAGTTCAGATAAGTACGTGAACTAAGTTTAGTAAAGATATATCGATTTTTGCCCAAGTTATCGTGTTAAATTTTCCTTTATTTTTGTATTTGGTTGCACCATATAATTACTGGAGTTGAATGTTGACATAATTTACTTATATACTGTAAAGATAATCAAAATTTTTTTTGAAAGTATATTCTTCATCCGATTTTGCTAATTTTTATTAAGCGTACATATAGTAATAAGAGTAACGTTTCTGCCAAATTTCATCATGATATCTTCAACGACTGCCAAATTACAGCTTGCAAAACTTTTAAATAACCTTCTTTTAAATGTGGGCGGTGCCACGCCCATTGTCAAACATTTTTCTAATTTTCGATTTTACGTCATAAGGTCAGAACACCTACAAGTTTCATCGCTTTATCTGTCTTTGGTAATGAATTATCCCCGAAGGCCTTGCGGAATGTTATGGAGTTGATGGTCCTTCGCCGGATGCAGATCCGGTACGTTCCGGTACCAAGCCCGATTCTCTCGGGAACGGTTTGTTATGGCCACATGCGACCTTCTAGGCCATCCCGCCCTCCAACCCCTAGATCCATGAGTATTTCGGTGCCGCCAGAGCTTCGGCTGTTAATGGAACAGGATTCGCCACGGATAGGTGGGGCTGACAACTAGGTTTGGAGAAGCTATATATTGCGCTGTCAACCTGAAAGGGCTGCGCTACTCAAACCCTTTGAATCCGGTATTTTAGCTGCCTCTTACGACAGGCAGTGTTGCTCCTGTTCCACAGCATTTTAATTTTATATCATGGCAAAAATTGTTCTTTTCAGAGTACTATCTTCAAAGAGAAAAATAAATTGAGGAAATTTTGATTTAAATTAAGCGGTGTTCTTAAACAATATTAATTTGTTTTGAATTTAAAATTTATTTGTGAAAAAAAAATAATTTAAAAAATATGTAAAATTCTAACTTATGTAGTTATTTAAAGCCATAGAGTCAAGTTTGGATTCACGGTTGGCCTTTAAAATTTCAAACTTACTCACCATTTACGTTGTTCGCCGTCATTTTTAACAAAATATTGATTTATTTTATTATACTCAGTTGAGCAGAGCTCACAGAGTATATTAAGTTTGATTGGATAACGGTTGGTTGTACATATATAAAGGAATCGAGATAGATATAGACTTCCATATATCAAAATAATCAGGATCGAAAAAAAATTTGATTGAGCCATGTCCGTCCGTCCGTCCGTCCGTCCGTCCGTCCGTCCGTCCGTCCGTTAACACGATAACTTGAGTAAATTTTGAGGTATCTTGATGAAATTTGGTATGTAGGTTCCTGAGCACTCATCTCAGATCGCTATTTAAAATGAACGATATCGGACTATAACCACGCCCACTTTTTCGATATCGAAAATTTCGAAAAACAGAAAAAGTGCGATAATTCATTACAAAAGACCGATAAAGCGACGAAACTTGGTAGATGAGTTGAACTTATGACGCAAAATAGAAAGTTAGTAAAAGTTTGGGCAATGGGCGTGGCACCGCTCACTTTTAAAAGAAGGTAATTTAAAAATTTTGCAAGCTGTAATTTGGCAGTCGTTGAAGATATCATGATGAAATTTGGCAGAAACGTTACTCTTATTACTATATGTACGCTTAATAAAAATTAGCAAAATCGGAGAAGGACCACGCCCACTTTTAAAAAAAAAATTTTTTTTAAGTAAAATTTTAACAAAAAATTTAATATCTTTACAGTATATAAGTAAATTATGTCAAGATTCAACTCCAGTAATGATATGGTGCAACAAAATACAAAAATAAAAGAAAATTTAAAAATGGGTGTGGCTCCGCCCTTTTTCATTTAATTTGTCTAGGATACTTTTAACGCCATAAGTCGAACAAAAATTAACCAATCCTTTTGAAATTTGGTAGGGGCATAGATTTTATGGCTTTAACTGTTTTCTGTGAAAATGGGCGAAATCGGTTGATGCCACGCCCAGTTTTTATACACAGTCGTCCGTCTGTCCTTCCGCATGGCCGTTAACACGATAACTTGAGCAAAAATCGATATATCTTTACTAAACTCAGTTCACGTACTTATCTGAACCCACTTTATCTTGGTATGAAAAATGAACGAAATCGGACTATAACCACGCCCACTTTTTCGATATCGAAAATTGCGAAAAATGAAAAAAATGCCATAATTCTATACCATATACGAAAAAAGGGATGAAACATGGTAAGGTAAGGATTTTTTTATTGACGCGAAATATAACTTTAAAAAAAACTTTATAAAATGGTTGTGACACCTACCATATTCAGTAGAAGAAAATGAAAAAGTTCTGCAGGGCGAAATAAAAAACCCTTAAAATCTTGGCAGGTATTACATATATAAATAAATTAGCGGTATCCAACAGATGATGTTCTGGGTCACCCTGGTCCACATTTTGGTCGATATCTGGAAAACGCCTTCACATATACAACTACCACCACTCCTTTTTAAAACTCTCAATAATACCTTTAATTTGATAGCCATATCGTACAAACTCATTCTAGAGTCACCCCTGGTCCACCTTTATGGCGATATTTCGAAAAGGCGAACACCTATAGAACGAAGGCCCACTCCCTTTTAAAAATACTCATTAACACCTTTCATTTGATACCCATATCGTACAAACAAAGTCTAGAGTCACCCCTGGTCCAGAAAGGCCCACTCCCTCTTAAAATACTCATTAACTCCTTTCGTTTGATACCCATATTGCACAAACGAATTCTAGAGTCACCCCTGGCCCACCTTTATGGCGATATCTCGAAACGGCGTCCACCTATGGAACTAAGATTTACTCCCATTTAAAATACTCATTAACACCTTTCATTTGATACCCATATCGTACAAACGCATTCTAGAGTCACACCTGGTCCATCTTTATGGCGATATCTCGAAAAGGCGTCCACCTATAGAACTAAGGCCCACTCCCTCTTAAAATACTCATTAACTCCTTTCGTTTGATACCCATATTGCACAAAAGAATTCTAGAGTCACCCCTGGTCCACCTTTATGGCGATATCTCGAAAAGGGGTCCACCTATAGAACTAAGCCCCACGCCCTTTTAAAATAATCATTAACACCTTTCATTTGATATCCATATCGTACAAACAAATTCTAGAGTCACCCCTGGTCCACCTTTATTGCGATACCTCGAAAATGCGTCCACCTATAGAACTAAGGCCCACACCCTCTTAAAATACTCATTAACTCCTTTCGTTTGATACCCATATTGCACAAACCAATTCTAGAGTCACCCCTGGCCCACCTTTATGGCGATATGTCGAAACGGCGTCCACCTATAGAACTAAGGCCCACTCCCTTTTAAAATACTCATTAACACCTTTCGTTTGATGCCCATATTGTGCAGACAAATTCTAGGGTCACCCCTGGTCCACCTTTATGGCGATATCTCGAAAAGGCGAACACCTATAAAACGAAGGCCGACTCCCTCTTAAAATACTCAGTAACTCCTTTCGTTTGATACCCATATTGCACAAACGAATTCTAGAGTCACCTCTGGTCCACCTTTATTGCGATACCTCGAAAATGCGTCCACCTATAGAACTAAGGCCCACTCCCTCTTAAAATACTCATTAGCTCCTTTCGTTTGATACCCATATTGCACAAACGAATTCTAGAGTCACCCCTGGCCCACCTTTATGGCGATATCTCGAAACGGCGTCCACCTATAGAACTAAGGCCCACTCCCTTTTAAAATACTCATTAACACCTTTCATTTGATACCCATATCGTAAACAAAAATTCTTGAACCTTTATGGCGATATCTCGAAAGGGCATCCACCTATAGAACTAAGGCCCACACCCTTTTAAAATACTCATTAGCACCTTTCATTTGATACCCATATCGTACAAACGCATTCTAGAGTCACCCCTGGTCCATCTTTACGGCGATATCTCGAAAAGGCGTCCATCTATAGAACTTAGGTCCACGCCCTTTTAAAATACTCATTAATACCTTTCATTTGATACCCATATCGTACAAACGCATTCTAGAGTCAATCCTGATCCACCTTTATGGCTATATCCCTAAACGGCGTCCACCTATAGAACTATGGCCCACTCCCTCATAAAATACTCTTTAATGCCTTTCATTTGATACACATGTCATACAAACACATTCCAGGGTTTCCCTCGGTTCATTTTCCTACATGGTTATTTTCCCTTATGTTGTCACCATAGCTCTCAACTGAGTATGTAGTGTTCGGTTACATCCGAACTTAAACTTCCTTACTTGTTTTTATTTGACGTGTTTTTACTTTGAAATTTGGGTTTTTCGTAAAACTTACGTTTAAATCTACTCAATATACACATTTTAATAAAGTTGTTTTTGCAGGTTGAAGCAATTTATTACGCAATTTTTTTTAAATTGGAAATTTATTATGTTGTAAATTGCCCAAATGGTATAAATTGCCAATTTGGTGTGTGTTTGTACATAGTGTTAATAATTTTTAGAACTTTTTAGAGTATTGAGATTTGTATTCCATTCAATTTAAATACAATAAAGTAATATTCTTAAGTCCTTTAAATTTTTTTGGATCTATGTCACTTATTCACATGAGTTACTCTATATGAAATAAGCAAATGTATGCATATGAAGTAAAATTTTGGAAAAAAATAAAAAAAGAACATATGGCTGAAAAATGAAAAATGACTGCATATGAAACTGAAAATCTCATAAAATAATTTTGTCCAGCTAGCTTGTTCTACACGAAACACTGTGCGACGGTAAGAACACTTTGAGCGATAGTCGTATACTAGGCTATGGTGCAGGAAAACTTTCGCAATTATGAAGATCGGTCTTCGAGACAGTTAAATGCCGAAGTAGGTAGAGAAATTACGGAATATTTGGATGCATATTTCCGCAATCTTAGGGTGACGGAGACGCATAATAGGGCTGAAGCCGAGAGAGCTAGCTGACCAAACGTTAATAATACAGGCGCTTCAAATCAAGAAGCCAGTTTGATCCATAGTTCAGGACGTTCTCGGGAAAATTCAAGTGCGGTGTCGCAATCTGTAGCTTGCAAGACTTTTCTGGTTGAAAGTTGAGTTTTGACGGCTCACTGACTAGTGTCCCGGTAGAAGAATTAATTTACCGAATTAGAGCCCTTGCCGATATCACGTTAAGAGGCGACTACCGTTCATTATGTCAGAATATTCGCATGCTTTTTGAAGGTAAAGCTAAGAGATGGTTTTGGAGCAACCACCACACAGCTCAAGATTTGGTATGGGAAATATTTGCGAGGACTTACGCAAAAGTATTAAAGATTTTCGGACAGACTTTGAAATTAAAAAGTCGCTAAGGAGCTTGAAACAAAAGGTTGGCGAGTCCTTTGAAAACTACTTGGATCATATTCTGTCCGCTGCCAGTAGTTTGAAGCATCCCTTGTCGGAACGGGAACTTATGGAAATCGTTTTGAGGAATATACAGCCTGAAATTCGGCTAGAGCTCCTGCACATCGATCTTAATACTATCTCAGACCTTCGCAAGGCAAGCAGATGTAGAGAAAATTTAGTTGCCGAAATGCAAGGAAAGCTATAGTTTCAAAAGTCCAATGTTACTTTTCATAGGAATATGTCCGAAGTAGAATTTGATGAGGAGGAAATGGGTAAGGAAGAAACTGTCGCTGGAATTTCCACCAATAGAGATTTAGTTGGTAGTAAATGTTGGAACTGTGATGGTGTAGGGCATAACTATAGGAATTGCATCAAGCCGAGAAGAGTATTTTGTTACGGATGCAGAGTTGTTGCATTTTTCCTATCCAATTGTCCAAAATGTAATAATCCGGAAAACGCGAGTCGGGATGTCAGCAACAAGCTTCGACATACCAGCAAGGAATCTGAACCTCATTAGTAAATGATAAAATCATACTTTTGAAGAGACTAAGATCAGATACTTAGCCACCACGACTTTTTTAATTAGTACCTTTTCACGAACGCTTGATTGCTTACCAAACCGGAAGAGAGAATATTTTAGACCATCTAGATCAGCTGAGCGTGCAAAGATTTACTGGCATAATATTAAAAAAAACGTAGAAACTTAAATGCAATATCCTCAATCTTTCATAAATACAACGACCTCTGACCATATGTTTCCATAAATCTTTTGGGCAAAACCAGACTAGGACTGCTCGATTCAGCAGCATCAGTAAGCTGTTTGGGAGGAGAGATGGCAAAGTACGTGTTAGAAAAGAACGCGAGTGTTAAAAGTTTGAACACTAATGTACAAACAGGTGATGGCTCAAAACAGCAAATCGCTGGAGTTGTATCTTTAAAAGTTACTTATAAAAACGAAAGGAATATTATTGAGTTCTACATAGGTCCAAACTTAGTGCAGGAAATTTATCTCGGAATAGACTTTTGGAAGGCATTAAATATGGCCACCAACATAATAAGCGAAGTGAATATACCAGATACGGATACCTCAATTCATCAATTGAGTGAAAACAAAGCAGTTAGGTTGAAGAGCGTGATATTGAACTTTCCTAGCTTCGAAAAAAGAGGATTAGGGAAAACTTCACTGGCGGAACACATAATTGACGTGGATGGTGCGAAACCGATAAAACAACGATGCTTTACCATATCACGCGATAGAGAGGCTCATGGCCTCAGATATTGACAGAATGTTAGAGTCGAATGTTAGGCGTAATTGAGGAGTCCAGTAGTTCTTGGTCATCTCCAGTAGTTCTAGTATGCAAACCAGGAAAGGTCCGCCTTTTCTTGGATAGTAGAAAGGTCAATGTGGTAACCGTTAAAGATACCTATCCGCTCCCACACATTGAGGGTACATTATCAAGACTTCCCCGAGCGGAGTATAATTCAAGCCTAGACCTCAAGGATGCCTTCTGGCAGATACCTCTTGAAAAGAGCTCCCGCGAAAAAACGGCATTTACAGTACCTAACAGGCCATTATATCAGTATAAAGTAATACCGTTTGGACTCTGTAATGCTCCCCATACAATGTACAGATTGATGGACCGTGTAATACCCTATAACTTGAAAGATAAAGTATTTGTTTATCTCGGTGACTTACTGGTAGTTTCTGAAAGTTTAAATTCGCATTTGGCAATTTAGCGGAAGTGGTTAACCATATTTCTAAAGCAGGACTGACCCTAAACATTTAAAAAAGTAGGATTTGTATGAAGGATGTTCGGTACCTAGGATACATAGTATGGCGAGGAACTCTAAAAGCGATCCTGCGGGAGTGTCCGCTATAGTTGACTATCCCATTTCAAAGTCAGTAAAGAAGATTCGTAGGTTTCCGAGTATGGAAGGGTGGTATCGCCGCTTCGTCCCCAACTTTGCCGAGGTAACGCATACCCTTACAGATCTCCTCAAGTAGTCAAAGTCTTTCGAAAGGTCAGAAACAGCGCAAAAGTCGTTTGATACCATAAAATCTTTATTAACGTCAGATCCGTTTTTGGCGAATCCAGATTTTACTAAACCCTTTATAATTCAGTGCGATGCTAGCTCGCATGGCTCAGGAGCTGAATTACGACAGGGAAATGATCAGGGGGATGAGATACCAATAGCTTATGTGTCGCAACAGTTGAATAGGGCGCAACAAAATTATTCCGTCAGGAGTGCCGCGGTCTTAGCCATTAAGAAATTCCGAGCTTATGTTGAAAGTCAACCTTTTACCGTAATAATTGACCATGGAAGGTTGCGATGGCTAATGAATAAAAGCGACCTCAGCGGGCGCTCAGCTCGATGGACGCTGAAATTTCAAGCTTTTGACTTTCACACAGAACATCGCAAAGGAAGTGTCAATGTGGTGCCGGATGCTCTTTCTCGCATCTACTCCAAAGACTAAGAAATATCCGGAATTGCTACTGAGTGTTCCCCTATAATAGACCATAGCTCAGAGGCGTTCTCTGATGCAGAGTATGTGGAGCTGAAGGAAACATTGAAGAACAGGTTGAAAATTTTCCGGACTATAAAACTCATGGGAAATTTATTTACCATCGCACTGAGTTTTATACGGGCGACCCAAAAAAGAAGATGTTACTTGGAAATTGCTAGTACCCAAATCTCTTAGAACCGAGGGTATGAAAAACGTGCATGACATTCCGATTAGTGCTCATGGAGGAATTTCGAAAACTGCAGAACGAATACGTAGATATTTATATTGGCAAGGGGTGTTTAAAGATGCATTCGAGTACGTAGGTAATTGTGAACTATGCAAAACCACGAAATATCCTACCAAGTTACTGCGTCCACCAATGGGAAAATATAATCCCATAGAAAGCATTTTTTAGAAGCCTTACGTGGAAATACTAGGGCCTTTTACCCGCTCGAAAAACGGATATATTGGCACTCTTATCGTACACGATCACTTGTCCAAGTTCACCTTCCTTTGTCCGCTCAAAAAACTTCAGTCATCGACAAATAACAAATTTTTTGAAAGTTCATGTCTTTGACGTATATGGTATACCTGAGTATATCCTAAGAGATAAAGGAAGTCAGGGCCAAAGATTTTGAAGCCTTCCTTACCAAATGTGGTATTAAGCACATCTTTACAGCCATACACTCACCACAGAGTAATTCTTCCGGAAGAGTCAACAGGTAAATTTACCCAGCTTTGAGGACCTATATCGAAACGGACCAAAGCAATTGGGACTGCCACTTAAGCAGTATTAACTATGCGCTTCGCAATGCGATCCATCAATCCTCGGGGTTTAGTTCTTATTATATGGTGTTGACATGACAGACAATTATGCGTTAATAAGGAACATTGAGATGTTGACAGAAGGCTTAGTTGGTGTGCAGCACCGTTT
Source organism: Eurosta solidaginis (assembly GCF_040869045.1). NCBI lineage: Eukaryota > Metazoa > Arthropoda > Insecta > Diptera > Tephritidae > Eurosta > Eurosta solidaginis. Next base: position 148,000,416 of record NC_090319.1, on the reverse strand, counting down.
GGAAAAATGCAATGTATGAGTGATCAAAAATTTACATAAAGCCTTTGATCGAAACGAATATCAATACAATTTGAGAACTCGGGATATAACCTATAAAGTTGGCCAAGAGGTATTGAGGAGGAATTTTGCCCGAAGCAACTTGTCAAAGTCCTTCAACGCTAAGCTGGCGAAGACGTTTCTCAGGGCACGGGTAAGAGAAAAACTCGAATCCTCTTATTATATGTCGGAAGAAAAAGACGGCAAACTACTAGGCACGTACCATGCCAGAGATATGCAGCCCTTATCCATTCGCTTTTTTTTTCAGGTATTTCATAAAATCATTTTAAATGCTTTTAGAAAACTTGTGTTGTGCGAGTCAGTATAATTAAACAATATACGTATTGTGATCTTACTGATTAAGTACTTTGTGTTCGCTGGGCTTAAAGATTTTTTATACTCAGCGTGCTTTGCACACAGAGTATATTAACTTTGATTGGATAACGGGTGGTTGTATAGGTATAAAGGAATCGAGATAGATTTAGACTTCCATATATCAAAATCATCAGTATCGAAAAAAAATTTGATTGAGCCATGTCCGTCCGTCCGTTAACACGATAACTTGAGTAAATATTGAGATATCTTCACCAAATTTGGTACACGAGCTTATCTGGACCCAAAATAGATTGGTATTGAAAATGTGCGAAATTGATAACCACGCCCACTTTTTATATATATAACATTTTGGAAAAGACAGAAAACCTGAGAATTTAGTAAATAATACACCTAGAATGTTGAAATTTGACATGTGGACTGATATTGAGACCCTTGATAAAAATTTGAAAAAAAAAAATTTAAAATGGGCGTGGCACAGCCCACTTGTGATAAAATCAATTTTACAAATATTATTAATCATAAATCAAAAACCGTTAAACCTATCGTAACAAAATTCGGTAAAGAGGCTGCCTTTATTATAAGGAATGCTTTGAAGAAAAATTAAGGAAATCGGTTAAGGACCATGCCCAATTTTATAAAAAAAGATTTTTAAAAGGGTCGTGGACGGATAAATAAGCTATATCTTTGCAAAAAAGATTTCATTTCCCAAGTGGATTTATAACAATAAATAGGAAAAACTTTAAATTTAAAGAAATTCACGTGGCACGGTCCCTTTTATGACAAAGCAATTTTCTATGTTTCGGGAGCCGTAGGTTAGGTTGGGTGGTAGCTTCCCTGATAGGGGAAGCCACTTGGACAACATAAAGGTCCGTTGTGATACCACATATAGATAATAAACTAAAATAACGGTGACGTAGATATAACTACTCAGATAATCGTTGGATAGCAACGATAAAGTTCCGAATGATACCGATCTCAACCTTGGATAGCTCCTCGGGAGATTCAAGCGAGTCGCGACCGAAGTACTTTCGCCTAGTTCTGGCAAAAGCTAGGCAATCAAGCATAAAGTGGTTTGGTGATACCACCTCATCATCCTCCATACAGCTGCAACAGGATGGAGTTTCCAATAGATTGAGACGTACCGCATGGATACCCATGGGACAGTGCCCTGTCAAAACCCCAATGACCATTGATAGGTGAGCCTTAGTTAACCCAATTATTTCATCCTGCCATCCACTTTCGCCCAGAAAGATCTTGCTACCCTGCAAGACGTAGTGTCCGCCCAACGTTTGCTGAGTTGGGACCCAGATAATCTTAATTGTAAAATAATTCGATTCAATCGCAAGTGAGGTCAGGCATTCCCAGACCCCCCTCGATCGCATTGGAGTTGAGTTCAAGGCCTTTATACCTGCTGGGCTATCAGAGTAGATGTTAAATTCCTTAACCGTAGTAGCACTGGATAGCATTTCATCCACCGCATCCTTAATCGCAGCAACTTCCGTTTGTAATACGCTGCAGTGATCAGCCAACTTAAACCTGCGGCTTACATTAAACTCTTGACAAAAGACCCCCACCAACCTTTCCGTCCAGCTTCGACCCATTAACCTGTCCCATGCCCCAGATAATTCCTTTTCCCCACTCCTCCCTCGGGGGAATGACTGGGGTGATGGTTGCATAGGGAGCGGTTATCGGCATACAATACTCCGTCCTGTCCGGGATAAAGTCGAAGCTGGTAAGAAGGCTAGAGTGTCCGAAGTCAGAAAGCCTAACACCCATATCACGAATCCAGATCAACGACCGGGCCGCGGCTGTCTTTCCCGCAATATCTACTAAATGTATGTTCAGCATGACATTCAGTGCCAAGGTAGGTATTGTTCTCAGAGCGTCATTGATACCGATCAGCGCCGTCCGTTGCACTGACACTAACATTTTGGAGGTGTTCGCCGTGTCCAGTGCTTTCCACCAGACCATCACCCCATAGAGCAGAATCGGTTTGACCACCATCTCATAAAGCCAGGGTACTACTCCAGGCGAGAGTCCCCATCTCTTTCTGATAGCCCCCCTGCAGCAGTACAAGGCAACTATAGAATTCCTGGCCCTATCTTCCATATTGGGTCTCCAGGACAGTTTCTTGTCCAGAACAATCCGCAAATATTTAACCCTGTCAGAAAGTAGCAACGGTACCCCTCCAACCGAAGGAGTTCGGAAGTCGGCTATCTTAAGGGAAGGGATGGTAATTTACTCCTCCTGGATATATTGGAATTCTTATCGTACTCCATCACTTGTCCAAGTTCACCTTCCTTTCTCCGCTCAAAAAACTTCAGTCATCGACAAATAATAAATTTTTTGAAATATCATGTCTTTGACTTATATGGTATAACTGATTATATCCTAAGAGATAAAGGAAGTCAGTTTAGGGCCAAAGATTTTGAAGCCTTCCTGACCAAATGTGGTATTAAGCACATCTTTACAGCCATACACTCACCACAGAGTAATCCTTCCGGAAGAGTCAACAGGTCAATTAACCCAGCTTTGAGGACCTGTATCGAAACGGTCCAACGCAATTGGGACTGCCACTTAAGCAGTATTAACTATGCGCTTCGCAATGCGATCCATCAATCCTCGGGGTTTAGTTCTTATATATAGTATAATAAGAAACATTGAGATGTTGACAGAATTCTTATTCGTTTTGCAGCACTGTTTGGAAAAATGCAATGTATGAGTGATCAAAAATTTACATAAAGCCTTTGATCGAAACGAATATCAATACAATTTGAGAACTCGGGATATGACCTATAAAGTTGGCCAAGAGGTATTGCGGAGGAATTTTGCCCAAAGCAACTTGTCAAAGTCCTTCAACGTTAAGCTGGCCAAAACGTTTCTCAGGGCACGGGTTAGAGAAAAGCTCGAATCCTCTTATTATGTGTCGGAAGACAAAGACGGCAAACTACTAGGCACGTACCATGCCAAAGATATGCAGCCCTAATCCATTCGCTTTTTTTCAGGTATTTCATAAAATCATTTTAAATCCTTTTAGAAATCTGTGTTGTGCGAGTCAGTATAATTAAACAATATACGTATTGTGATCTTACTGATTAAGTACTTAGTGTTTGCTGGGCTTAAAGTTTTTTTATACTCAGCGTGCTTTGCACACAGAGTATATTAACTTTGATTGGATAACGGGTGGTTGTATAGGTATAAAGGAATCGAGATAGATTTAGACTTCCATATATCAAAATCATCAGTATCGAAAAAAAATTTGATTGAGCCATGTCCGTCCGTCCGTTAACACGATAACTTGAGTAAATATTGAGATATCTTCACCAAATTTGGTACACGAGCTTATCTGGACCCAAAATAGATTGGTATTGAAAATGTGCGAAATTGGATGATAACCACGCCCACTTTTTATATATATAACATTTTGGAAAAGACAGAAAACCTGAGAATTTAGTAAATAATACACCTAGAATGTTGAAATTTGACATGTGGACTGATATTGAGACACTTGATAAAATTTGAAAAAACAAGTAAGGAAGTTTAAGTTCGGGTGTAACCGAACACTACATACTCAGTTGAGAGCTATGGTGACAACATAAGGGAAAATAACCATGTAGGAAAATGAACCGAGGGAAACCCTGGAATGTGTTTGTATGACATGTGTATCAAATGAAAGGCATTAAAGAGTATTTTATGAGGGAGTGGGCCATAGTTCTATAGGTGGACGCCGTTTAGGGATATAGCCATAAAGGTGGATCAGGATTGACTCTAGAATGCGTTTGTACGATATGGGTATCAAATGAAAGGTATTAATGAGTATTTTAAAAGGGCGTGGACCTAAGTTCTATAGATGGACGCCTTTTCGAGATATCGCCGTAAAGATGGACCAGGGGTGACTCTAGAATGCGTTTGTACGATATGGGTATCAAATGAAAGGTGCTAATGAGTATTTTAAAAGGGTGTGGGCCTTAGTTCTATAGGTGGATGCCCTTTCGAGATATCGCCATAAAGGTTCTAGAATTTTTGTTTACGATATGGGTATCAAATGAAAGGTGTTAATGAGTATTTTAAAAGGGAGTGGGCCTTAGTTCTATAGGTGGACGCCGTTTCGAGATATCGCCATAAAGGTGGGCCAGGGGTGACTCTAGAATTCGTTTGTGCAATATGGGTATCAAACGAAAGGAGCTAATGAGTATTTTAAGAGGGAGTGGGCCTTAGTTCTATAGGTGGACGCATTTTCGAGGTATCGCAATAAAGGTGGACCAGAGGTGACTCTAGAATTCGTTTGTGCAATATGGGTATCAAACGAAAGGAGTTACTGAGTATTTTAAGAGGTAGTCGGCCTTCGTTTTATAGGTGTTCGCCTTTTCGAGATATCGCCATAAAGGTGGAACAGGGGTGACCCTAGAATTTGTCTGCACAATATGGGCATCAAACGAAAGGTGCTAATGAGTATTTTAAAAGGGAGTGGGCCTTAGTTCTATAGGTGGACGCCGTTTCGAGATATCGCCATAAAGGTGGGCCAGGGGTGACTCTAGAATTGGTTTGTGCAATATGGGTATCAAACAAAAGGAGTTAATGAGTATTTTAAGAGGGTGTGGGCCTTAGTTCTATAGGTGGACGCATTTTCGAGGTATCGCAATAAAGGTGGACCAGGGGTGACTCTAGAATTTGTTTGTACGATATGGATATCAAATGAAAGGTGTTAATGATTATTTTAAAAGGGCGTGGGGCTTAGTTCTATAGGTGGACCCCTTTTCGAGATATCGCCATAAAGGTGGACCAGGGGTGACTCTAGAATTCTTTTGTGCAATATGGGTATCAAACGAAAGGAGTTAATGAGTATTTTAAGAGGGAGTGGGCCTTAGTTCTATAGGTGGACGCCTTTTCGAGATATCGCCATAAAGATGGACCAGGTGTGACTCTAGAATGCGTTTGTACGATAAGGGTATCAAATGAAAGGTGTTAATGAGTATTTTAAAAGGGAGTAAATCTTAGTTCCATAGGTGGACGCCGTTTCGAGATATCGCCATAAAGGTGGGCCAGGGGTGACTCTAGAATTCGTTTGTGCAATATGGGTATCAAACGAAAGGAGTTAATGAGTATTTTAAGAGGGAGTGGGCCTTTCTGGACCAGGGGTGACTCTAGACTTTGTTTGTACGATATGGGTATCAAATGAAAGGTGTTAATGAGTATTTTTAAAAGGGAGTGGGCCTTCGTTCTATAGGTGTTCGCCTTTTCGAAATATCGCCATAAAGGTGGACCAGGGGTGACTCTAGAATGAGTTTGTACGATATGGCTATCAAATTAAAGGTATTATTGAGAGTTTTAAAAAGGAGTGGTGGTAGTTGTATATGTGAAGGCGTTTTCCAGATATCGACCAAAATGTGGACCAGGGTGACCCAGAACATCATCTGTTGGATACCGCTAATTTATTTATATATGTAATACCTGCCAAGATTTTAAGGGTTTTTTATTTCGCCCTGCAGAACTTTTTCATTTTCTTCTACTGAATATGGTAGGTGTCACAACCATTTTATAAAGTTTTTTTTAAAGTTATATTTCGCGTCAATAAAGAAATCCTTACCTTACCATGTTTCATCCCTTTTTTCGTATATGGTATAGAATTATGGCATTTTTTTCATTTTTCGCAATTTTCGATATCGAAAAAGTGGGCGTGGTTATAGTCGGATTTCGTTCATTTTTCATACCAAGATAAAGTGGGTTCAGATAAGTACGTGAACTGAGTTTAGTAAAGATATATCGATTTTTGCTCAAGTTATCGTGTTAACGGCCATGCGGAAGGACAGACGGACGACTGTGTATAAAAACTGGGCGTGGCATCAACCGATTTCGCCCATTTTCACAGAAAACAGTTAAAGCCATAAAATCTATGCCCCTACCAAATTTCAAAAGGATTGGTTAATTTTTGTTCGACTTATGGCGTTAAAAGTATCCTAGACAAATTAAATGAAAAAGGGCGGAGCCCCACCCATTTTTAAATTTTCTTTTATTTTTGTATTTTGTTGCACCATATCATTACTGGAGTTGAATCTTGACATAATTTACTTATATACTGTAAAGATATTAAATTTTTTGTTAAAATTTTACTTAAAAAAAATTTTTTTTTTAAAAGTGGGCGTGGTCCTTCTCCGATTTTGCTAATTTTTATTAAGCGTACATATAGTAATAAGAGTAACGTTTCTGCCAAATTTCATCATGATATCTTCAACGACTGCCAAATTACAGCTTGCAAAATTTTTAAATTACCTTCTTTTAAAAGTGGGCGGTGCCACGCCCATTGTCCAAACTTTTACTAACTTTCTATTTTGCGTCATAAGTTCAACTCATCTACCAAGTTTCGTCGCTTTATCGGTCTTTTGTAATGAATTATCGCACTTTTTCGGTTTTTCGAAATTTTCGATATCGAAAAAGTGGGCGTGGTTATAGTCCGATATCGTTCATTTTAAATAGCGATCTGAGATGAGTGCTCAGGAACCTACATACCAAATTTCATCAAGATACCTCAAAATTTACTCAAGTTATCGTGTTAACGGACGGACGGACGGACGGACGGACGGACGGACGAACATGGCTCAATCAAATTTTTTTTCGATCCTGATTATTTTGATATATGGAAGTCTATATCTATCTCGATTCCTTTATATATGTACAACCAACCGTTATCCAATCAAACTTAATATACCCTGTGAGCTCTGCTCAACTGAGTATAAAAATTTTAAAATGGGCGTGGCACAGCCCACTTGTGATAAAATCAATTTTACAAATATTATTAATCAAAAACCGTTAAACCTATCGTAACAAAATTCGGCAAAGAGGTTGCCTTTATTATAAGGAATGCTTTGAAGAAAAATTAAGGATATCGGTTAAGGACCATGCCCACTTATAAAAAAAAGATTTTTAAAAGGGTTGTGGACGGATAAAATAAGCTATATCTTTGCAAAAAAGATTTCATTTCCCAAGTGGATTTATAACAATAAATAGGAAAAACTTTAAATTTAAAGAAATTCACGTGGCACGGTCCCTTTTATGACAAAGCAATTTTCTATGTTTCGGGAGCCGTAGGTTAGGTTGGGTGGTAGCTTCCCTGATAGGGGAAGCCACTTGGACAACATAAAGGTCCGTTGTGATACCACTTATAGATAATAAACTAAAATAACGGAGACGTAGATATAACTACTCAGAGAATCGTTTGATAGCAACGATAAAGTTCCGAATGATACCGATTTCAACCTTGGATAGCTCTTCAGGAGATCCAATTGAGTCGCGACCGAAGTACTTTCGCCTAGTTCTGGCAAAAGTTGGGCAATCAAGCATAAAATTATTTGGTGATTTCACCTCATCATCCTCCTTACAGCTGCAGCAGGATGGAGTTTCCAATATATTGAGATGTACCGCATGGATACCCATGGGACAGTGCCCTGTCAAAACCCCAATGACCATTGATAGGTGAGCCTTAGTTAACCCAATTATTTCATCCTGCCATCCACTTTCGGCCAGAAAGATCTTGCTACCCTGCAAGATGTAGTGTCCGCCCCACGTTTGCTGAGCTGACTCGAGGCCCAGCTATGGAGGAGCAATCTACAGGTGGATAGCGGAATCCCGAAATTCCTACAGCCATCTTTATCTGGTTCAGTTGTACCGATTCGGGCTAAGAGATCCGCTTGACAGTTACCCTGAATATCACTATGGCCCGGAACCCAGATAATATTAATTGTAAAATAATTCGATTCAATCGCAAGTGAGGTCAAGCATTCCCAGACCACCTTCGATCGCACTGTAGTTGAGTTCAAGGCCTTTATAGCCGCAGGGTGTCCAGAAACTTGCCTCTGACTAGGATAGCAAGGTCATCTGCATAGGCAACCACCCTACAGCCATTGGCTTCGAGCTCCACAAGAAAATCGTTGACTACCACAACCCATAGCAGAGGAGATGGGACGCCCCCCTGTGGCGCACCTCCTTCCTCTCAGTTATGGCCCCTCCCCACTCAGCTGCGACAATTCTGCTGCATAGAAATTTGCTACAAAAATCAACCAGAGCCGCCTGGACTCCTAAACCCACCAAAGCTCTTTCGATTGCCCCCGTTAAGACATTGTTAAAAGCCCCCTCGATGTCTAGAAAGGCACCCAGAGCAAACTCTTTGTGTTCTAGGGTCCCCTCTATTTGCTTTGCAATCGAATGGAGAGCCATTTCCGTCGATCTTCCCTTATAGTAGGCACACTGTGAAGCCGACAGTAACCCCCGAGGAATCCTTGCCCTTAGGTACAGGTCAATCAAACGCACAAACGTCTTAAGAAGAAACGACGAGACACTGATTTGCCTGAAATCCTGAGGTGATACATGAGAGCTTCTGCCGGCCTGCGGAATGAAGATGACCCTAACCGTGTGCCACGACTTCAGGATATAGTTAAGCCTGAGGCAGTTAGTGTAGATGATGGCCAACCATTGGCAGGAAATCCCTAAAGACTCTCAGAAATCTGAGCTGCATCCCTTCCGCCGTAGAGCCCCAAGATATTCTCGGCCAGGCGGCGATCAACCAGAGCTTTCCTACGCGGCGTCCATCGCCCACCTATCCTGGGAAGTTTCGAACCCAGGGCTCCCGTTGGGAAAGCTCCTCACGACAGGGCTTCCTTACTGGTGCTGCTGGTCAATCGCATTCGCCGGACCTCTCCCTTTCCCAGTCACAGCCCCATATGTGTCTGCATTGAGTGTCAGTTTCGACCCCCTCCACTACCCGAACTACCCGTACCTACGGGATTTGAACCCAAACCCCTGCGCTTATCCGTCTGATCAGCCCTATTGATCCGCCGGAAGCTTTCCCGGTTGCCAGCGTCCTGCTTCGGAGCGCTCTCCGCACCTGTCGCCTCTCTCGCACCATGACGACCTCCGCCGTCACTCCTGCCCTCATTTTATTTATGTTCGTGCCTATTCTAAGAAGTCCCCCCTCAATGCCGCTATCCGGAGCCGATTGTGTAGTCGCCCTTCAACGGTTGCGTGGTTATCTATGCTACGCAGGGGGCCACGCGAGGGTTGACGCATTACCTTATGGGTAGTTCTACTTTCTGGTTCTAATTTTAGCCAAGAAATTTTAAAGAAACTTTGGATGCGAAAATTACCCAAAAACTTGAATATAATTTTATCAAGTTCGAACTTCAATGACATAAATGACTTAACTAAATTAGCTGATAACGTTTGGGAAGTTACCAGTAAAAATGAAATTGCTTTGATAAACAGTTCTCAAAATTCTAAAGGAAAAAATCCTATTTGATACTACTAATTTGGTTAAGAAAACATCTTTAATTTGTGAAAATTTTCAAAAATTATCGTTGGAATTAAGTGAAATTAAGAAAGAAATTAGTCAGAATTATTCAAGATCACGTCCGACAAGTAGAAGTAGTTTTAGAAGTCCTGTTAGATATCGTTCGAGATCTCATCATTAATCAATCATTACAAATTGGGAAAGGAGATGTGAAGAACCATGTGCGTTTGGGAAAAACAGTAATTCAACAAACTAAAATGTTCCGTTATTGCAGCGACAAATAACGGAATTTCAGAAATAACAACTCGTCGCTTATTTATATTTGACAAAGAAAACAAGTTAAAGTTTTTGACTGATAGTGGGGCAGAAATTTCAGTGTTTCCAGCTTCGAAATTCTCGTGTACAAAAAAATCATCAGATATTATCTTAACAGCAGCTAATGGTTAAATGATTTTTACATATGGAAAAAAACTTGTAAATGTTAATTCAGGTTTAAGGCGGAAATTTTCTTTTGTGTTTTTGATCGCTGATATGGCGAAATTTCTCATTGATATTAAAAACAAGTATTTAGTAGATCCATTAACAAATTTATCAGTTAACACAATTTCGTAACATTATATTGTCTCTTCCAAAATTTGTTTCGAAAGAAGATCAATACACAAAATTGTTGAAAGAATTTCCTTCCCCGTTATAGCAGAGCCAAATTATTCGAAACCGGTTAAACATATCACAGTTCATAGACTTGTTACAGAAGGCAATCTTCCTTTCTCAAAGCCCAGACGTCTAGACCCAATCAAATTTAAGGTAGCTAAAACTTAATTTGATTTTACTGTAAAAACTGGAATTTGTAGACCAATTTCCTCTGTAGCATCACCACTTCATTTAGTACCAAAAAAGAGAGTAATGATTGGCGCCCCTGTGGTGATTTTAGAATACTTAATACTGTTACTGTTCCTGACCGCTATTCTTTACCACATATTCAGGGTTTTAATATGAATCTAAGAAATAAAAAATATTTTCAAAGTTAGATCTTGTTAGAGCGTATCACCAAATTCCAGTGGCAGAAGAAGTTATTTATAAAACGGGGATTACTACTCCTTTTGGCATGTTTGAGTTCATTCGGGTGCCTTTCGGCTTGAGAAACCTCAGCACAAACTTTTCAAAGATTCATCAATGACGTTGTAGGTGAATTAGATTTTGTTTACACGTTAGGTTTGGTTGAACTGTCCGGTCCCCTTTGTTTGCACATATATTCATTATCTCTAACTTGCAAGTGAGAGTGAAGAGAACATTTTAAGGATCTCCGTATATTTTTTGAACGTTTGTCTGAACATGGTTTGAATGTTAAACCAAATAAATGCATTTTTGGTGTTACTAGAATTGATTTTCTAGGGCTTAGTATTTCTGAATTAGGAATACGCCCATCTGAAATTAAAATAAAAGTTTATCGAGATTTTGAACTACCAAAATCCGTTAAACAAACAAAAAAGTTTATTGGTATGGTTAACTATTACTGAAATGAAATATAGTGCTTTTGATAGAGAATCATTAGCAATTTGCCTTAATATTAAACATTTTAAATTGTTTTTGTTTTATCTGCCTATTGATAAAGTATTCAAGGTTCGAAACGAGCTCAAGTCCAGAAAAAAAAAAAAAATATTGCTCTGGCCTTGAGCTCGTTTCGAACCTTGAATATTTTAAATTTCAATATATGGTGTGAATCATCCGGAGATTGTCCTAGACCGTTCGTTCCAAATAATTTACGCAAACAGTATTTGATAAGTTACATGGAATAGTCCATCCGGGTACTAAAGCTACTCGCCGTCTAATTATAAAAAAAATATTTTTGGCCAAATATGAATAAAGAAATTAATTGTTGGTCCAAAGAATTGATTAGTTGTCAAAAATCTAAAGTTTATCGACATACGAAGTCACCAGTTAGTAAAATTTCAATGCCGAACAAAAGAATCGAACATATTCATTTAGATATTATAGGACCTTTACCTATTTTAAAGGGACATCGCTGTATTTTAACTATTATTGATAGGTTCATACGTTGGCCAGAAGCATACGGATTAAGGGAAATTTCTTTTCCAAGAAGCAATTGCAAATAAATTTTTACGTGAATATATACATCGGTTTGGTGTACCTCTAGAAATAACTACTGATCAGGGTGCTCAATTTATTTCAAAATTGTTTACAGAATTAACAAAGTTATTAGGCAGCCATCAAATTACGTCAGCTACATCCAATGGCGGATACAGGGGGGGGGAGGGGGATGGGGCGCTCGCCCCATTAGAATTAGTATTAGAGTGTAAGCAGTCCCTGGAGAGAATCGGGACAGGGAGAAGCATACATCTATATTGGGTCCCAGGACATATGGGAATAGATGGGAATGAAAAAGCGGATGAACTACCTAAAAAGGGCGCATCCCTTGGAGCTTGCTCCGTAGACGTCCCAAATAGACTAGGCGAAATTAAGCGATGGCGAGAGGTGCACATGATCGATCCAAGCAGGGTACGCATAACCTTATATTTCCAGTAGAGATGTCGCAGTAAACGCAGTCCACAAATTGAGCAATTTAAACAGACTAAATAGCAAATAGCAGTGCATATAAAAATAGTATGTCTTATACAAAACGAATGTGCAGTGTAAAACATTAAGTAAACGATCTTAAGGGTTATAGTTACATATTTGATATTAAGAAGTGACATGTATAATTATATGCGCTGGCATCACATGCCTTTAAATTAGGGTTGGTCAGTGATAGCATATGTAGGAGGTGCGGGCTGGAGGAGGAAACGATCGAGTACGTTCTGTGCTCGTGCCCTGCGCTTGTCAGGCTAAGACTCCGGCTATTAGGATTGATACACCTGTCAGATCTATAAGCAGCAATTGGCTTAAGTCCCAGAAAGCTGCTAGTATTTGCCAAGAGGACGGAGTTATTTTATAACATAGCTCCTGGTTTTTGATAGGGTTTTTCAGTTTGGTCGTTAAAACAAACTTCTGGTAACACTGCGGACTTATTCAGTCTATGTGAGGTCCTCATCGACCGGCCAGATCAACCTAACCAAACCTAATCCACCAGAAATAAATAAATATTCTGCATTAAAACAAATTTTGATTGAAAGACATTCCTTAAGTGAGAATGCGAAGTTAGATAAAGTGTTGTCCGATTCTGAAATGGGTGAAAGTAAACCTTCGGAATTTTACCGATCGTTAGTTCTACTTTATGGTTCTAATTTTAGCCAAGAAATTTTAAAGACATTTTGGATGCGAAAATTACCCAAAAACTTGAATATAATTTTTTTAAGTTCGAACTTCAATGACATAAGTGATTTAACTAAATTAGCTGATAACGTTTGGGAAGTTACCAGTAAAAATGAAATTGCTTTGATAAACAATTCTCAAAATTCTAAAGGAGAAAATCCTATTACTACTAATTTGGTTAGGAAAACATCTTTAATTTGTGAAAGTTTTCAAAAATTATCTTTGGAATTTAGTGAAATTAAGAAAGACATTAGTCAGAATTATTCAAGATCACGTTCAACAAGTAGAAGAAATTTTAGAAGTCCTGTTAGATATCGTTCGAGATCTCATCATTAATCAATCATTACAAATTGGGAAAGGAGATGTGAACAACCATGTGCGTTTGCGAAAAACTGTAATCCAACAAACTAAAATGTTCCGTTGCACAGTGGCGCCTCTGCCGTTAAAGCATGGCAAAAATCAAATAAAATGAAAGCGTTCGCTGAATGTAATACATGTTTCTAATAAAGAATTTTCCAGGGATCAAGAACTTATAACTGTTTTTAACAGAAAATTATAGTTTACCAAGTAGAGCCGCTCAAAATTGACCAATTTTCAACATTAGGAAAAATTTGAAAATTTTCTTCTTTTTCGTTGTATTTAAAATGGTTTTGTGAGTAAATAAGGCGACCAGTTGTCGTTTTCTTGTATAGCAATTAAAGATAATTTAATTAGGGTTGAAACAAAAAAAAAAATTGTTTTTTTTTTGGTAAAAGTTGGCGGATATACCTGTTTTTCGAAATGCCTATTTTTAGGGCCTTTTTAAAACTTTAATGGAAAACAAAAAAATGTTAAAATATGTGCTCCGTCAAATTAACAGTAGTTATTTGTGAAATATTCAGTTACCTAAATTCATAAAGTCTACCTGCGTCCAGCTGCAGCTTCACTTTTTACATCAAATAAAGTTAAACAACCTTGGGCATAAATACGCGCCTGAGCAGGTATATATAATTTAGTACGGCTGTAAGGTCGTTTTTGTTATTGGAACATGTTAACAACATACATTTTTTTAGTTACGAATTGTATACCTGAAATTCATTTTAATAATTTGAGTAGGTATATAAAGCTATCCATACAATGCAAATTATCATTCGTCTTTTGGAGATTAAGGAACTAAGTATTCTGTTTATTTAAATAAAGTGAATAGAGTTTTTAAATATAGTTCACAGTTTAATATTTAGTCAGATACACTCGAAGCCAATTCTAATATGTATCTAGAAAACTCGAAACTATTTGCGGTGTTTAAATCTACAAAGTCAAGACGGGACTTCGTTGAGGCTATTATGAGAGAATTAGCGAGTGAAACAAGCATTCAAGAAAAGAAAGGCCTGGAAGAAAAAAATGGTTTACAATACATTATGATAGAAATAAAATGGAAGGACGTCTATCGTAACAATTCAAAATTTCAAAGTTAGCATGAAAAGTTGCTAGCTGACAAAACTTTTTTGGACGAAGAAACGCCTAGCACGTCAACCAATCCAACTAGAGGGAGACCAACAAAACCCATAGAAAAGTGTTCTACCTAAACAAGGATAAGGAAGTTGTCTGATACCACAAAAGCTATGGCCACGAATCATCTTTCAGAAGCACTGGCTATTAAATATAAAAAAGACAAAGAAAACGTGAAGTCTCATATAATAGAAGCACTTGCGGTAGCAAGTCCAGTGCGACTGATGAGGATCAAAAACAGCATTCCCACACCACCAAATGCGCTACCTAGGAAATACACTCCCGAAGAAGCTTTGGCGCTGTTTATAGATCTCGATTTAACGAATAAAATATATATTATGTTGCGTAAGTCATTATTGCAACGTAATGCCGATATTTTACCTGGATACAAAAAAATTACTCAAGCCAAGAAAGAAGCAGTTCCTCTAAGTCCCAAAATATCCGAACTATCAGATGGCATTGAGCTACAACCTAATGGATCATACTTCTACACAACTCCTTCAAAGTTTTACTGAAGAAAATTTGAAATCACTGCCAAAGGAGCTAGGATTGATAACTAAGTGAGGATGTGGTGGATCATCAGGACAAAGCGCATATAAACAAAGAATAAATGTAGACGATGAAATAATTACAGATAGTAATATATTTATGGCTTCTATTGTTCCATTACGACTAAAAGATGAAGCTTCAGAATATTGGAAAAATCCACGTCCGTCATCAACTATATTGTGCCGCCCGATATTATTTAAATACGAGAAGGAGTCTTCGGAACTCATAAATGCTAAAGTGAGTGATATAAAAAATCAAATTGCCAAATTAGAACCAACAATAATTGAAATTGAAGAGGGGAATGTCATTACAATAAAGCATGATTTTCTTCTAACAATGGTCGATGGAAAAGTTTTGAACTTAATAACAAATACGACATCTACAATGAAATGTCCAATTTGTAAGAAGAGCCAAAAGGACTTTGAAAATCTTGATGATTCAATAACTGACAATCTAAATTATGAGTATGGAATATCTCCTTTACATGCTAGGATAAGATGTATGGAATTTGTTTTGAAGTTGGCTTATACACTACCACAACAAGGAGAAGTTTTCGACGACAATACAACATGTAAGGAGAAAAAAAATAATTCAGGGTGCATTCTATAAAGAGATTAGGCTTAGAGTTGACTGTCCAAAGTATGGATACGGAAATATAAATGAGGGTAACTCCTCAAGAAGATTTTTTGAAAACGATGAAGTGACTGCTCGCATAACAGAAGTTGATAGAGATATTGTGAAAATATTGGGAGTAATTTTAAATATTTTAAACTACCATGAACCAGTTAATGGACCCAAATTTGGAGAATATGCATCTAGAACTACAGAGTTGCTGCATCAAAAGTATCCTGAGAAGAAACTTACACAAACGGTACATAACATTTTAGCACACGGAAAAGATTTAATAGAATACCAGTGCTTACCATTAGGAGAATTGTCTAAAGAAGCTCAATAATCTAAGAACAAGGACTACATAATATACAGATGTATGAACACCTGCAAAGTATCACGAGTTAGACAAAACGAAGACCTTTTCAACATGTTATCTATCTCTTCTGATACAGTCATATCATCTATGATGTATGTAAGAACACAAAAAGATCTTACAGATGCGTATAGCTCAGAAATGGTTGCTTTGTTAGATATATGTTCCAGTGACGATGACTATGTTAAGATAAAATAAGTTTTTCACTTCTTATCACAACAATGAAAAAGAGATTTACTAATCAATTTTGTTACTTTATTGAAAAATAAGATATCTTTTTACAAGTTAATTTTTTATTTCAAATAAAAGAATTAATTAATTTAGTAATTTTTAAATATATACTTTTCGTTATTGCATTTCTCTAAAGTTTATCAAATTTATTTTAAAACTTAGGCATTTCGCCTTCAAACGAGTATTAAATTTTTATAGAAATCAATACGTCTATCGAGTTTGGTACAAATTGGTAAAGCGGTTACTAAGATCAAACTTTTTAGCATAAATGGGCAGTGCCACTCCCGTTTTCCAAAATTCGTTGGCTGTTTAATCCTTAGCTCAAATTAAATTTCATTGAACCACTTTCAATAACTTTTAGTTATTAATAAAATACATATTTGGCTTGTAAATTAAAAAAAAAAAAAATGTAAAATTTTACGGTGAATTTTGAAGCACCTTGTTATTGTGGCACCAAAAACGGACATTTGAGTTTTATAAGAGTATTGCCATTTAAAAGAAACAATACGTCTATCGATTTTGGCAGTTATTGGTTACGTGACTACTTAGATAAAACTTTTTATCATAAGTGGGCAGTGCCACGCTATCTTATCAAAATCATTAGTTTATCTTATTTAATGCTTAAATACGTCATTATAAGACAAATCTCATTTTATTTTTTTTATTTTTTACTAAAAACATTTTGTTTTTGCATTTTTCTAAAAATTTTCAATTCTGACGATTTTTTTGAAGCACCCTGTATCTGTGACATTCTTAGCTTTCACACAATAAATCTTCATAATATCTTCATTGGTTCAAAAGTTATGATTTTTGCAAAGAAAAAACTCAAAAGGCGCCACTGTGCGTTGCTGCAGCGGCAAATAACGGAATTTCAGAAATACCAACTCGTCGCTTATTTATATTTAACAAAGAAAACAAGTTAAAGTTTTTGACTGATAGTGGGGCAGAAATTTCAGTGTTTCCAGCTTCGAAATTCTCGTGTACAAAAAAATCATCAGATATTATCTTAACAGCAGCTTATGGTTAAACGATTTTTACATATGGAAAAAACTTGTAAATGTTAATTCAGGTTTAAGGCGGGTGTTTAGGCCACCAGCCTAAATATATCGGACCACCCTAACGCGCGCATTAGTTATTTTATTATTAATACCGGTAACGGCAAACACCAGTCGAGAGCTAACTTTGAAGGGGAAAAACTCAACGAAAGTTAGCTATCGGAATGTGCCGTGGACTTTTTCCCGCGCTTGTCTCTTTCTTCTGTTTTAGAACGTTCGAGCGCCAGCAGCTATCTCGCAGGTGAGTTATCCGACCAAATATCCATTTTATATATTTTTACCTTAGTGATTAGAGAGTGTCATTTTAATTAATATTAAGAATTTGAGATTGTCATTTAATTAATATTCGCATTAAGAATTCTCATACATGTTAACTTGACAAGTGCATTGCGAATTGTGCAGTGAATTAATTTCATAACTTTACCATTTCATTACTCTCGGCAAGTAAATCACTTTCATAAGTTGGAGTTTGCCAATTGTAGTGTGAATTAATTATTCTATCTCGTGCATCTAATATTTCATTTCCATTGTTTATAAAGTGAATAAATATTATTATCGACTCGTTACTAATTCTCTTTATATTTTTTCTTTTATTTGCGTGCGATGGCGCCCCACGACTCGGGTGCCACATTCCCCCCCCCCCCAAAATTTGATCCTTCGAGCCGAGGAAGTTAATATTCCGAAACACAGCACATTTTTACCATCATAAAATAACCAGCACGTGTGGAAAACCTGAGAGCTAAGATATTATTTATAAAATATATCATCTTCACAAACAAATTAAAATCCACCAGGAGTGAGCAAAGCGAGAAAACTTAACGAGTTTATGCAAACTCGTCAATACAAATCATCACATCATACTGTACAATAGCTTCATCTCACAATATAAAGCATCCCATCACATCGAAATCACATCATACAGTCCACTAACATCATTGTCACCTCGAGATCGCATCACATCACGTCGGCACACGACATCCCACACAGGGATGCACCTTAACGTTAAGCTAATCGTTTATCAAAAAATTTTCACCGTTTCCATTGAAACACTTCGAAATATTATCGATAAAGAAATTATCAAGATAAATTGCATCTCGTTTTTAACCGAAACGAAAGGCCTTCATTAACGTTAAAAACGTTAACAAAAACGTGATACTTTATGTTTGAATTGTGCTGGCAATGCTATAGCCATGGTGAAGCCAAAAGGTGGTAACAGCGAGCGGACATACACACACAAACTCCATGTAATTTTTTTGTGTAATTCGTTGGTGGTAATGTCAAAAATACTCTGAGAAATGTTCGCACTGTCAAAATTCATGAGAAAAGTTGCAATCAGCTTGACTAATGCTTTCATCTTTAATGACTCCGCCATCAATCAGCTTTCCCAGCATAGTTTGAAATTAATAATCAACACAAACGATATGATTTCGTTTTGATATGGCAGAAAACGAAACAAAATCATTTCGTTAATTTGACGTTCTTAACGTTAATAAACGAAACGAAATAACTTTGTTTCGTTTATTAACGTTAATTATCCTAACGAAATGATATCGGTTCGTTGGTTAAGCATGCCTGATCCCACACAACCTTTCAACATCATAAACAGTCCATCATCACATACAACATAGTCAATTCATCACATTACATCTTTAGCATCAACCTCGATAACTTCACACTCACAAATTCAAGGTACGTGGTAAAAAAGTTGCTTGGTGGTGCACATTTTTTTAGTTACGTGATTTACGTACGGAAAGTGCACTCCGTGATAGAAGGAACACAGGCAAAGCAAGTGAAATTGCTAAATTTCGTGTTTTTTAAACACATCCATCGCCTTTTGACTATCGGGTAATTCCCCCCACCAGTGGTAAGGGTTACCCGACACAGCTCAAGGCAAGACAGTCAGTGAATTTTGTTTATTTTTTTTTATCACACACTCATCACTGCTCTGTGTTGTACCCCTCGTCGCCACATACGTTGACAAAAATTTACTGCAGGACCCATATTTTCACTTGTTTGATAGCCTTAGCTTATATATCACAGAATTCACTTTATTACTCAGTTTGAGAACTGAAATAATACTAAAAGCCAAAAAGTTTAACTAAGTACGTTGGGTGGCTAGTGGCTTATTCACACAATTAATCTATATCGCTTGTATTTTTAACACCCTAATAAAATAATTAAAATTTCACTTTACCACGTAAAGTTGGATAAACAAATTGGCTTCCTTTATATTGGGAAAGATACCCTGGTTGGCTACTCTGGGATAGCGCTCACCTCACACTTTTTGTATACACATTAAATCCTCGGCAGGATTTCTATCTGTGTTTCACATCACTAGGTATACACATTAAATCCTCGTCGGGATTTCTATCTGTATTTCAAATCTCTAGGTTACACACATTAAATCCACATAAGGATTTCGATTTGTGTTTCAAATCTCGAGGTTTAGACATTATATCCACATTGGGATTACATTTGCGTTTTTAAAATTTTTCTTAGACACGCTAAGTTGTCAGAAAATATTTCTATCTGTGTCCAACACACCCTTTAGAGACATTAAATATTTGCAGACGATATCTCTTCTCTGCATTGCACATCACTGTAGACACATTAAATCCTCGTCAGGATTTCTATCTGTATGTAATATCACTTTATACACACTAAATCCTCGTCAGGATTTATATCTGTGTTTATTTCTATATCACCGTACACACATTAAATCCTCGTCACTAAATTCACATAAGGATTGCTATCTGTGTTAACACATTCAATCAGATCAGAATTTCAATCCGTGTGTTTTTAAAGATTCTACACAATTCAATCTCAGCCGGATTGATAGCTGTACTACTCAAAAAAAAAAAAAAAAACGCACTTATAGTTTTTGCTGCGGTTGCATATACACCGCCACTAAGTCGTTTACCTCCAAGTTCGACACCTTTAAAGAAACAAGAAATTCAAATTAATAAAATCAATGGAGACTTATATTAGATTGGCTAATTCCATAGTTGAGTTTGAACAGACTTCAACTCCACCCCGGCCGAATCCCGGAACAAGCACACCCTTGCACCACTGCAAGAGGAGCTAAGGGCACTATGGAAGAAGACCAAGTCTACATATGAAAGTTTTCTCAGCAATCCTGAGCTGTCCAAAGAGGAACTCAGCTCGCTAATAAGAAAGAATAAAAGTTGCTTCGCATGCTACCTACAATGCATGTCTGCTGTGGCGGCTGAAATCGTAGCTATCACCTCACAGCCGGCAAAAGATGAAGCGAAGGATGAAGACTCTTCCCGCCGGAGACATAAAATGCGGCTTCCGCCCTGCGATACGGATGTATTTAAAGGCGACTACCTTTCCTGGCCGGCCTTTATATACATGTTCACGGCAATTTACATTCTCAATACCGATCTGAAAGATGTCGAGAAGTTATATTATCTGAAACAAAAAACTCAAGGGGAGGCAAAAGAAATAGTGGGCACATGCTCGTTAACAAACGAGGGGTTTGCAACCGACTGGAAAAATCTAAGCGCCAGGTACGAAAATAAACGTATCCTCGTCAACATACAACTAAAACTTTTATTTAATCTGACGGCAGTCGAGCAGGAGTGTGGAACATCAATTAAAAAATTGCAACGTGAAATCAACAATTGCATTTCTGCGCTGCAATGGCTCAACATTGACATCACAAATTGGGATGCAATTATAACGTACTTGTGTTCAACAAAACTCCCCGAATCTACCTTAGCGCTTTAGGAGCAGACAGTGGAAAGAAAAACCGATATACCGAAATGAGAGGATATGGCAAATTCCTGTCCAATCGCTTCCAAACATTAGAAACAGTTTCTGACCTCAGGGGTAACAAAACCACAAAAGCGCCCAAAAATCAAAATTCAACGGAAAACTCAACAAAACTTGGGGTTTACCAAGCCAACGTACCAAAATCGGCATGTAAGATGTCAACAGTACGGAGCACAAATTACGAAATTGCCAAAAATTCCGTAGGTTGTCTACGTCAGGGAAAATAGAGTTTGTAAAAAGCAATAGTTATTGTCTTAATTGTCTGTCGGGTGGACACACAGTGACACGCTGCACTAGCCCATTCAATTGCAGCACGTGCCACGCAAGGCACAACACCTTGCTCCACCTTCCGACAGCACAATCGAAGACAACTCCTCAAAGGTGGACTCAAAACGCCACCGACAATACACCTTCTACCACACAGCAGGCTAGGGCAAGGATGGAGTCTGAAAAAAGACAAGATAATGCTAATAACGTCTCTTCGTGTCATGCTAACACCACTAAAGGGGTGTTATTCGGAACAGTACGTGTTAATATACACTATAATGGAGTAAAATTTTCCGCCAGAGCGCTGATAGACTCTGGGTCCGAATGCTCTTTCATAACAGAAAACTAAAAAGGCGAATAAAACTTCCATCCAAACGTTTGCATGTGCAAGAGTCAGGAATAAATAATACACCATTTGCACAGGTAAAGGAATCGTGTGCGATTACGTAAGGTTCGCTTACAGACCCCTTAGTAAGCATCGATACAGTGGTCCTAGTCCTACCTCAATTAACAGGGGACCTTCCGACTTGCCAAATCAGCGCAACGACTCGGCAAGCGTTCCCTGATCATTTTCTGGCGGATAAGAGGTTGTTCATTAATGAACCAGTCGACCTTATAGTTGGAGGCGACATTTATCCCCAGATAATACTAAACGGCATACGGAAGAACGTTCTAAATATGCTTCTCGCACAAGAAACCGTCGCCGGTTGGATTTTAACCGGTCGTGCAGAAGAACCTAACCCAACTAATACAAGGGTATCGCTTTTTAACGAAATTAGCCTAGACAAGCAACTGACCGATTTCTGGGAACTTGAAAACATGCCTACAGAAAAGGCCCTGACCGAAGATAATGCCTATTGTGAGGCACTATATAAAACCACAACGGAAAGGAACTCGGATTGGAGGTAAACCATCGCCCTTCCCAAAAACCCTCTGTTTGGGCCAATCTCTTAAGAGCATATGCTCTCAGTTCTATCGGAACGAGACACGCCTATCCAAGACACCGGCCCTACAGACGGAATACAACAGGGTACTTACAGAATACGTCACGTTAGGGCACACGTCCAAGGTACACACCGTAGTACCACCAAAATCAACTGATTGCTATTTCTTACCGCATCATGCGGTGATCAAGAGGAAAGCACAACGACTAAAGTGAAGGTCGTGTTCAACGCATCGTGCCCGATATCCAACGGCACGAGCCTGAACGATGTTCTGCACACCGGCCCAGTACTTCAGGCCGACTTAACAATACTACTCCTTCGATGGAGATTCTACAAGTACGTCTTCAACAGCGACATTGAGAAGATGTACAGGCAGATTGGGATAAAAGAAAACTAAACCCAATACCAAAGAATAGTTTTTCGTCTCAAAGCAGGTGACCCTATCAGTATTTACGAACTCAACACGGTAACTTTTGGGGTCAACGTTGCCCCCTATCTAGCGATCATAAACCTACATCAACTTGCAGATGACGTCGAGGCATCGCTGCCAATCGCAGCGCACATCTTGCGAAACAGTATGTACGTCGATGACGTCCTTGCAGGGGGGCATAGCATTGAGGCAGCAATCACTGCTCGCGATGAAATCACAGCTGCATTAAGGTCAGCAGGATTCCCTCTGCGAAAAAAGACCTCTAATTGCAGTAGGATACTACAGGGAATACCCAAACCTCACAGGCTTACGGAAGACTTTCTGGAGTTCGAGGACGCGAGCATGGTAACGACCCTAGGCATCCGTTGGAACGCGCATTCTGACTACTTTTATTTCACAGCGAAACCAATCGAAAACCAGGACATCTTAACAAAGAGGGCGATCTTATCAGCCATCGCCAAACTCTTCGACCCTTTAGGCTGGCTCGCCCCAGTTATCATCGTAGCTAAGATATAAATGCCGAACATTTGACTGGAGGGGACGGATTGGGATAAACCGGTATCACAATCACTCTAGATCGGTGGCAAACCTTTATGCAGGAGTACCCCGCCATTAACCGGATTCGTATACCTCGGTGGGTGCACTTCACCCCAACCAACAATATAGAAATTCACGGCTTCTGTGACGCGTCCGAAAAAGCCTACGCGGCTATGGTTTACGTGCGAGCTAAGATCTACGTTAGTCTACTCATGGCAAAAACGAGGGTGGCACCAGTAAAACAATTTCATTACCAACATTGGAGTTATGCGGTGCCGTCTTGCTGGCTGAGACTTTTGAAACTGTGATGGAGAACCTGAACTTAGGCACATTTAACATTCACCTATGGACAGATTCGAACAACGTCCTAGCATGGATTCGAAAACCCCCTTGTTCCTGGTCAACATTTGTAGCTCACAGGGTGACAAAAATCGTGGACAAGGTAGGAAATAAAGCTTGGCATCATGTCGAGTCCGCATCAAACCCAGCGGACTTAGCCAGCAGAAGACTTCCAGCCACGGACCTAGTCGACAACTCTTTGTGGTGGTAAGGACCTTCTTGGCTGCAAGAAGGCAAAGCGAAATGGCCATCTCAAGGCGAACAGGAGTACCACACAAACATCGAAGAAAAACGAGTACAAGTGCATGCAGCAACAAACATCAACAATAGCGAGGATATTCTTGATCGGTTTTCCGATCTATCAAGGGCGTTGCGGGTAATCTCCTACATTATAAGATTCTCGAGTAGAACCCATCCAAAAACTAAAACTTCCTTTAAAGCAGAGTTGCACCAAATTTCGACTCATAAGGATATCCCAAACCAACCACTATGCCGAAGAAATAATCCTCCCTTACGCCTGCCAACTCACCCGTCTCCTAGTCCAGTGTGTCCACACCATTTCCATACATGGCGGAAACCAACTCATGCTGCGGCTCCTACGCACACAGTATTGGATACCTCGGGTCAAGAACATGATTCGATCCATCATTCACAACTGCAAGGCCTGTACGCTATTCCTCAAACGTTTCCCGACGCAACTCATGGAAATTCTCCCTGCGGAAAGTACTACCTTTTCTCGGGCATTTACCACCACCGGTGTGGATTTTTTCCGGACCGTTTGACATCAAATCTTACAGCAGACGAGGATGCCGCATGTCTGAGGGTATCGTCTGCCTATTCGTCTGCTTTGTAACTAAGGCGATCCACTTAGAGGCGACAAGCGACCTCAGCACCACCGCGTTTCTAGCAGCATTTAGTCGGTTTGTCGCCAGACGAGGATGCCGGAAAAACCTCTATTCCGACAATGGGATGAACTTTGTCGGTGCGTCGAGGGCTCTCCGCTCTGAGTTCAAAGCATTCCTCTCTAAATATGCCCACAAAACCCTGACATGGCATTTCATACCAGCAGCTGCTCCTCATATGGGCGGGCTGTGGGAGGCCGGAGTCAAGAGTTTCAAAACTCATTTCAAAAAGATCGCATCGGATCATAAATTTATTCTCGAGGAGTTTAGCACCTTCCTGTGTAGGATTGAATCCTGTCTCAACTCCCGACCCCTAAGCCCATTTTCAAATGACCCGTCCAACCTAGAGCCACTTACCGCCGGACACGAGTGGAGACTGGGTCGGATAGCCAATCATCACTATAGCCCCGATAACCGAGTTCGAGTCGTCGAACTGGATACGGCAGCGGGACAAACCACCAGACCAATCACGAAATTGGTCCTACTACCACCCTCCGGTGAGGGTGAGGGAGACTCGCAACTTCCAACCGTTATAACAACCCCCCCCCCCTCTCTCAGACTTCCAGTCAGGGACTCCCACCAACGCATCGCGTCACCCTAAGAACGCAACCTAGGAATAATCAAAAATTCCGACTCCACGTGGGAAGCTCCCACTGAGGATGCTAAAACCTCCCCAAGTACGGTGTGCCACACCGCAATCCTCGGGCTCGCCACGTGAGCGGACCTATTCCCAACCAATTTTTAAATCAATTTTCAAATTACACAAAAGTCCTGACACCACGTGCGAGGCTACTACTGAGAATTTCAAACCACCCCGGCATTCAGTGCCAACGTCGGAATCATCGGACTCGTCACGTGATCGGAAACCTAGCAATCTAAACTAACTTCAAAAGTATTCGCCGCGTGAGTCTTCCCTTGTGGATTCCCACCTCCTTAAGCACTTTATGCCACACAGGAATCCCCGGGCTCACCACGGGAATCTACACTAGTCTCTAAACCTCGCGTTCTTGGGTGATGGAGATGGTGGGAGTGCCTGCCGGGAGGCTGTCGAGGGAAAGGGAGACCCCAGCTCTCGTTCACCCCGAACGAAGCCAACAAACCGCGTAAAACAACACTCGAACGAGGCCACTATCTGCCACAGAATATCAGCCCTAGGCTGTACTACTAATACAATTCAATCTTAATGCGTTAAAGCCCAACAAACCTTTCTATAATGTTTTTGGAAATAACCTCAAGTTTATAAAAGAAACGAAGTGAAAACGTTTTCAATATTAACAATAATTTGAATATTCTTCAATAATCATTTCGCAAGCGTCGAGACCGAATACTTGTTCATGATTTAGTTTTCTAAATAAAAACCAAATGTATTCCTTAAAAAAAAAAAAAACTTATGTAAGCATACATTTTTTAGCTTCGAACCAACGTTTCAGTTCGATTATTTTACGTTTTCCTTCAAACGTTTTGCAAACGAAATAGCAGAATTTGTAAGCTACATATCTATCTCCGCACATATATGTATAAGCACAAATATATAGGACTATCTACATATATGACTGTGCGAACATATACGGCTCCCAGCCGGAAAATTTGAAGCAAATATCATACCCCAAAATGATTAAAAAACGTTCAAATTTAAAAGCACTTTGTGGCTTTTTATGAAAGATTAAAATTTAAATTTAAAACTACCTAAAACCCCTAAACCCCTAAGTCTAAAAGGACTCAGCACCACCATGACCAACTTACTCTCCCCACTCATCCACTGTAACTACCCTAAAAATTAAATAATATACCGAACTTGTCATCTGGTAAGATGAGGTGAGCTATATAATCACTATACATATCAAAAGGTCGGACACTCACCTCCTCTTTAGTTAGCAATCGTATCTAATCATATAACAAGGGCAAAAACGCAAAGGCGGCAAATATAAGGCTGATTAAGCGGGGAAGCAAAACGGTGTCACATCGGATATAGTTACAAAGTGTTGCACCAGCTTAAAAAAATTGAGTTAGCCTTTAGCCAACGTTTCTCGCACCGTACCTACAAATTGCTTCTTTCAGCTATGGAAAATGTTTGTGAGCCATAATCCAAGAAAATCATTGCTCTGGGTTACATGCATAAAGTTTCGTGTTTTGGGAGCCACAAATTTTTCATTTAAAACTCACCCTGAGTCTCCCTGTCCAGGCTATATGCTTGCTGTAAGGAGAAATCGGGTTTGTTCTCAATGACAAAAGCCGCACAATCTACAACAGCGCCTTTTCAATTGACGTATTAATTCCGCGTTCAACATCCCACCAACATTGTCAACGGTTATGAGACAGAACCCGTATGCCAAAGCGTCAGCCTAACTAGTAAAAAAAAAAATTTTTTGTATTCATTGTGGTTTTAGTTAATGGATTTTCGCAAAACCTACCTTGTCCAGTGGCCGAATCAATTTGCTGGTAGTCACCATTGAAGCAAGCGCATCACAAAAAAACCATACCCCCGATCTTGCACGCCGAAATATAAATTTCAGGTGTGACCTTGCATCACTCCACTTTCATGCGACTTCGTCCCGTGTAAGAAGTCGTTTACAATGAATGGTTCGGTTCAGACTTCATATGTTGAAACTATCTCAACTTTTGCTTCCATTTAATTTCCAAAAACTCTTTCTTGCAAGACCGTATATATACCTATGCATTGAACACATCCCATGTGATGCGCGATTCTCGCTATTCCATTTTTGACGTGGTTATATCGCCTTTCTGTCCACGAATATGCTGAATTCCTATTTATGTAAAAAGTAAAGAACATTCAATTGTTAGCGTTTGTAGATAAAGTTAATAATCGCGTTATTTAACGTAGAGAATAGGACTTAAGTTAGCTTTCCAAGACGAAATTTTCAAAATAAAGCAGACATTGAACGCTGGAAAAAGGAAAATAAATTTAGAACACAAGGAACGGCATGGTTTGATAAACACCTTTTATGCTCATAGCTGTGTCGCTTAACAAAGCGACAGCGTGTGAACGGTGTTTGTCCTGTCCACGCATGATGGCGCACACAACGAGGATGCATTCCTCGCTCTGCCCGTCGGTGTCGAGGCCACACCGCAGTACTTCAACAGTTATGAAATATTTTCAAGCAAATTCTCTAATGCCCACTCCCGACAACCAAACAACACTCGGGCGTACTGAGATGAAAACAGCGACTCATTTGTCAGAGCAAGCGCATATATTAATGTTGAATAATCACGAAGAACCACTGATGCAGCAAACTTCGGGCACGACAACAACTACAAATATGATTATAAATAAACTGGTAAACAATTGGTCTCCCAATGTAACAGGTGCACCAATACAACAACTACCAATGCAAGCACCAAGAGTATTGTTTAGCTCCCACCCAAGTTGGAAAGCTCTTGCAACAAATCTTTACAAAATTCTTTGGAAAGTAGTCCCCAAAACATGACACCCAATCTTGCGTCTGGAATCATGAAAGCCGTGCACTCTAAAAATATCAGTAAATCAATAGTGGTTTGCACCTTTTCATTTTCCATTTGTTAGCGCGGCAATAAACACTTGGCCATAACCAAATCGGTATATGGCAAATCCGTCAACCCTTCACCAATATTGTGTAGGTAATGCCAAGTAAGGCACTTGTGGAC